>NC_081151.1:14421458-15088958 GCF_958295425.1 Solea solea
ATAGAAAAATGAAAAAAAATCAGAAAACAGCCGTATCCCAGCTGAATGTGCACAAAAACAGAAAAAAATAGAAAAACACCTTCAAACAGTGAAATCATTGCAAAATCAAACACTAAAGGTATATAACTATATCTTATAAGATTTTAGATTTATTTGTGAGGTTTAAGTTATGGGACAGTAGAAAAATGAAAAAAATCTGAAAACAGCTGTATCCCTGCTAAATGCGCACAAAAACAGACACAAATAGAAAAACACATCCAAACAGTGAAATCATTGCAAAATCAAACACTGAGGGTACGGAAGTATATCTTATAAGATGTTAACTTTTTTTGTGAGGTTTATGTTATGGGACAGTAGAAAAATGAAAAAAATCAGGAAACAGCCGTATCCCTGCTGAATGCGCACAAAAACAGACACAAATAGAAAAACACATCCAAACAGTGAAATCATTGCAAAATCAAACACTGAAGGTATATAAATATATCTTATAAGATTTTAACTTTTTTTGTGAGGTTTATGTTATGGGACAGTAGAAAAATGAAAAAAATCAGAAAACAGCTGTATCCCTGCTGAATGCGCAGAAAAGCAGACACAAATAGAAAAACACATCCAAACAGTGAAATCATTGCAAAATCAAACACTGAAGGTATATAACTATATCTTATAAGATGTTAACTTTATTTGTGAGGTTTATGTTATGGGACAGTAGAAAAATGAAAAAAGTCAGAAAACAGTCTTATCCCAGCTGAATGCGCAAAAAAACAGACACAAATAGAAAAACACATCCAAACAGTGAAATCATTGCAAAATCAAACACTGACGGTACAGAAGTATATCATATAAGATGTTAACCTTACTGGTTAGGTTTATGTTATGGGACAGTAGAAAAATGAAAAAAAACAGAAAACAGCCGTATCCCTGCTGAATGCGCACAAAAACAGACACAAATAGAAAAACAGTGAAATCATTGCAAAATCAAACACTGAAGGTATATAACTATATCTATAAGATTTTAACTTTATTTGTGATGTTTATGTTATGGGACAGTAGCAAAATGAAAAAAAATCAGAGAACAGCCGTATCCCTGCTGAATGTGCACAAAAACAGACACAAATAGAAAAACACATCCAAACAGTGAAATCATTGTAAAATCAAACACTGAAGGTATATAACTATATCTTATAAGATTTTAACTTTATTTGTGAGGTTTATGGGACAGTAGGAAAATGAAAAAAGTCAGAAAACAGCCGTATCCCTGCTGAATGCGCACAAAAACAGACACAAATAGAAAAACAGTGAAATCATTGCAAAATCAAACACTGAAGGTATATAACTTTATCTATAAGATTTTAACTTTTTTTGTGAGGTTTATGTTATGAGACAGTAGAAAAATGAAAAAAATCAGAAAACAGCTGTATCCCTGCTGAATACGCAGAAAAGCAGACACAAATAGAAAAACACATCCAAACAGTGAAATCATTGCAAAATCAAACACTGAAGGTATATAACTATATATTATAAGATTTTAACTTAATTTGTGAGGTTTATATTATGGGACAGTAGAAAAATGAAAAAAATCAGAAAACAGCTGTATCCCTGCTGAATGCGCAGAAAAGCAGACACAAATAGAAAAACACATCCAAACAGTGAAATCATTGCAAAATCAAACACTGAAGGTATATAACTATATCTTATAAGATGTTAACTTTATTTGTGAGGTTTATGTTATGGGACAGTAGAAAAATGAAAAAAGTCAGAAAACAGTCTTATCCCAGCTGAATACGCAAAAAAACAGACACAAATAGAAAAACACATCCAAACAGTGAAATCATTGCAAAATCAAACACTGAGGGTACAGAAGTATATCATATAAGATGTTAACCTTACTGGTTAGGTTTATGTTATGGGACAGTAGAAAAATGAAAAAAAACAGAAAACAGCCGTATCCCTGCTGAATGCGCACAAAAACAGACACAAATAGAAAAACAGTGAAATCATTGCAAAATCAAACACTGAAGGTATATAACTATATCTTATAAGATGTTAACTTTTTTTGTGAGGTTTATGTTATGGGACAGTAGAAAAATGAAAAAAATCAGGAAACAGTATAATCCCAGCTGAATGCGCACAAAAACAGGAAAAAAATAGAAAAACACATTCAAACAGTGAAATCATTGCAAAATCAAACACCAAGGGTACGGAAGTATATCTCATAAGATGTTAACTTTATTTGTGAGGTTTATGTTATGGGACAGTAGAAAAATGAAAAAAATCAGAAAACAGCCGTATCCCTGCTGAATGCGCACAAAAACAGACACAAATAGAAAAACACATCCAAACAATGAAATCATTGCAAAATCAAACACTGAGGGTACGGAAGTATATCTTATAAGATGTTAACTTTTTTTGTGAGGTTTATGTTATGGGACAGTAGAAAAATGAAAAAAATCAGGAAACAGTCTTATCCCAGCTGAATGGGCACAAAAACAGACACAAATAGAAAAACACATCCAAACAGTGAAAACATTGCAAAATCAAACACTGAAGGTATATAATTATATCTTATAAGATTTTAACATTATTTATTAGGTTTTTGTTATGGGACAGTAGAAAAATGAAAAAAATCAGGAAACAGTCTTATCCCAGCTGAATGCGCACAAAAACAGGAAAAAAATAGAAAAACACATTCAAACAGTGAAATCATTGCAAAATCAAACACTGAAGGTTTATTACTATATCTTATGAGATCTTAACTTTATTTGTGAGGTTTATGTTATTGGACAATAGAAAAATGAAAAAAATCTGAAAACAGCCGTATCCCTGCTGAATGCGCACAAAAACAGACACAAATAGAAAAACACATCCAAACAATGAAATCATTGCAAAATCAAACACTGAAGGTATATGACTATATCTTATGATATCTTATCTTTATTTGTGAGGTTTATGTTATAGGACAGTTGAAAAATGAAAAAAATCCGAAAACAGCCGTATCCCTGCTAAATGCGCCCAAAAACAGACACAAATAGAAAAACACATCCGAACAGTGAAATCATTCCAAAAAAACACTGAAGGTATATAACTATATCTTATAAGATTTTAACTTCATTTGTGAGGTTTATGTTGTGGGACAGTAGAAAAATGAAAAGAATCAGAAAACAGCCGTATCCCAGCTGAATACGCACAAAAACAGACACAAATAGAAAAACACATCCAAACAGTGAAATCATTGCAAAATCAAACACTGAGGGTACGGAAGTATATCTCATAAGATGTTAACTTTATTTGTGAGGTTTATGTTATGGGACAGTAGAAAAATGAAAAAAATCAGAAAACAGCCGTATCCCTGCTGAATGCGCACAAAAACAGACACAAATAGAAAAACACATCCAAACAGTGAAATCATTGCAAAATCAAACACTGAGGGTACGGAAGTATATCTTATAAGATGTTAACTTTATTTTTGAGGTTTATGTTATGTGACAGTAGAAAAATTAAAAAATCAGAAAACAGCCGTATCCCTGCTGAATGCGCACAAAAACAGACACAAATAGAAAAACACATCCAAACAGTGAAATCATTGCAAATGCAAACAATAAAGATATATAACTATATCTTATAAGATTTTAACTTCATTTGTGAGGTTTATGTTATGGGACAGTAGAAAAATGAAAAAAATCTGAAAACAGCCGTTTCCCAGCTGAATGCGCACAAAAACAGACACAAATACAAAAACACATCCAAACAGTGAAATCATTGCAAAATCAAACACTGAGGGTACGGAAGTATATCTTATAAGATGTTAACTTTTTTTGTGAGGTTTATGTTATGGGACGGTAGAAAAATGAAAAAAATCAGGAAACAGCCGTATCCCTGCTGAATGCGCACAAAAACAGACACAAATAGAAAAACACATCCAAACAGTGAAATCATTGCAAAATCAAACACTGACGGTACAGAAGTATATCATATAAGATGTTAACCTTACTGGTTAGGTTTATGTTATGGGACAGTAGAAAAATGAAAAAAAACAGAAAACAGCCGTATCCCTGCTGAATGCGCACAAAAACAGACACAAATAGAAAAACAGTGAAATCATTGCAAAATCAAACACTGAAGGTATATAACTATATCTATAAGATTTTAACTTTATTTGTGATGTTTATGTTATGGGACAGTAGCAAAATGAAAAAAAATCAGAGAACAGCCGTATCCCTGCTGAATGTGCACAAAAACAGACACAAATAGAAAAACACATCCAATCAGTGAAATCATTGTAAAATCAAACACTGAAGGTATATAACTATATCTATAAGATTTTAACTTTATTTGTGAGGTTTATTTTATGGGACAGTAGAAAAATGAAAAAAATCAGGATACAGTCTTATCCCAGCTGAATGCGCACAAAAACAGACACAAATAGAAAAACACATCCAAACAGTGAAATCATTGCAAAATCAAACACTGAAGGTATATAACTATATCTTATAAGATTTTAACTTTATTTGTGAGGTTTATGGGACAGTAGGAAAATGAAAAAAGTCAGAAAACAGCCGTATCCCTGCTGAATGCGCACAAAAAAAGACACAAATAGAAAAACAGTGAAATCATTGCAAAATCAAACACTGAAGGTATATAACTTCATCTATAAGATTTTAACTTTTTTTGTGAGGTTTATGTTATGAGACAGTAGAAAAATGAAAAAAAATCAGAAAACAGCTGTATCCCTGCTGAATACGCAGAAAAGCAGACACAAATAGAAAAACACATCCAAACAGTGAAATCATTGCAAAATCAAACACTGAAGGTATATAACTATATATTATAAGATTTTAACTTAATTTGTGAGGTTTATATTATGGGACAGTAGAAAAATGAAAAAAATCAGAAAACAGCTGTATCCCTGCTGAATACTAAGAAAAGCAGACACAAATAGAAAAACACATCCAAACAGTGAAATCATTGCAAAATCAAACACTGAAGGTATATAACTATATATTATAAGATTTTAACTTTATTTGTGAGGTTTATATTATGGGACAGTAGAAAAATGAAAAAAATCAGAAAACAGCTGTATCCCTGCTGAATGCGCAGAAAAGCAGACACAAATAGAAAAACACATCCAAACAGTGAAATCATTGCAAAATCAAACACTGAAGGTATATAACTATATCTTATAAGATGTTAACTTCATTTGTGAGGTTTATGTTATTGGACAGTAGAAAAATGAAAAAAGTCAGAAAACAGTCTTATCCCAGCTGAATGCGCAAAAAAACAGACACAAATAGAAAAACACATCCAAACAGTGAAATCATTGCAAAATCAAACACTGAGGGTACAGAAGTATATCATATAAGATGTTAACCTTACTGGTTAGGTTTATGTTATGGGACAGTAGAAAAATGAAAAAAAACAGAAAACAGCCGTATCCCTGCTGAATGCGCACAAAAACAGACACAAATAGAAAAACAGTGAAATCATTGCAAAATCAAACACTGAAGGTATATAACTATATCTTATAAGATGTTAACTTTTTTTGTGAGGTTTATGTTATGGGACAGTAGAAAAATGAAAAAAATCTGGAAACAGTATAATCCCAGCTGAATGCGCACAAAAACAGGAAAAAAATAGAAAAACACATTCAAACAGTGAAATCATTGCTAAATCAAACACCGAGGGTACGGAAGTATATCTCATAAGATGTTAACTTTATTTGTGAGGTTTATGTTATGGGACAGTAGAAAAATGAAAAAAATCAGAAAACAGCCGTATCCCTGCTGAATGCGCACAAAAACAGACACAAATAGAAAAACACATCCAAACAGTGAAAACATTGCAAAATCAAACACTGAAGGTATATAATTATATCTTATAAGATTTTAACATTATTTATTAGGTTTTTGTTATGGGACAGTAGAAAAATGAAAAAAATCAGGAAACAGTCTTATCCCAGCTGAATGCGCACAAAAACAGGAAAAAAATAGAAAAACACATTCAAACAGTGAAATCATTGCAAAATCAAACACTGTAGGTATTTAACTATATCTTATAAGATATTAACTTTATTTTTGAGTTTTATGTTATGGGACGGTAGAAAAATGAAAAAAATCAGAAAACAGCCGTATCCCTGCTGAATGCGCACAAAAACAGACACAAATAGAAAAACACATCCAAACAGTGAAATCATTGCAAAATCAAACACTGAGGGTACGGAAGTATATCTTATAAGATGTTAACTTTATTTTTGAGGTTTATGTTATGGGACAGTAGAAAAATGAAAAAAATCAGGAAACAGTCTTATCCCAGCTGAATGGGCACAAAAACAGACACAAATAGAAAAACACATCCAAACAGTGAAATCATTGCAAAATCAAACACTGAAGGTTTATTACTATATCTTATGAGATCTTAACTTTATTTGTGAGGTTTATGTTATTGGACAATAGAAAAATGAAAAAAATCTGAAAACAGCCGTATCCCTGCTGAATGCGCACAAAAACAGACACAAATAGAAAAACACATCCAAACAATGAAATCATTGCAAAATCAAACACTGAAGGTATATGACTATATCTTATGATATCTTATCTTTATTTGTGAGGTTTATGTTATAGGACAGTTGAAAAATGAAAAAAATCCGAAAACAGCCGTATCCCTGCTAAATGCGCCCAAAAACAGACACAAATAGAAAAACACATCCGAACAGTGAAATCATTCCAAAAAAACACTGAAGGTATATAACTATATCTTATAAGATTTTAACTTCATTTGTGAGGTTTATGTTGTGGGACAGTAGAAAAATGAAAAGAATCAGAAAACAGCCGTATCCCAGCTGAATACGCACAAAAACAGACACAAATAGAAAAACACATCCAAACAGTGAAATCATTGCAAAATCAAACACTGAGGGTACGGAAGTATATCTCATAAGATGTTAACTTTATTTTTGAGGTTTATGTTATGTGACAGTAGAAAAATTTAAAAAATCAGAAAACAGCCGTATCCCTGCTGAATGCGCACAAAAACAGACACAAATAGAAAAACACATCCAAACAGTGAAATCATTGCAAATGCAAACAATAAAGATATATAACTATATCTTATAAGATTTTAACTTCATTTGTGAGGTTTATGTTATGGGACAGTAGAAAAATGACAAAAATCAGAAAACAGCCGTTTCCCAGCTGAATGCGCACAAAAACAGACACAAATACAAAAACACATCCAAACAGTGAAATCATTGCAAAATCAAACACTGAAGGTATATAACTATATCTTATGATATCTTAACTTTATTTGTGAGGTTCATGTTATGGGACAGTAGAAAAATGAAAAAAATGAGAAAACAGCTGTATCCCTGCTGAATGCAGACAAAAACAGACACAAATAGAAAAACACATCCAAACAGTGAAATCATTGCAAAATCAAACACTGAATGTATATAACTATATCTTATGATATCTTAACTTTATTTGTGAGGTTTATGTTATGGGACTATAGAAAAATGAAAAAAATCAGAAAACAGCCGTATCCCTGCTGAATGCGCACAAAAACAGACACAAATAGAAAAACACATCCAAACAGTGAAATCATTGCAAAATCAAACACTGAAGGTATATAAATATATCTTATAAGATTTTAACTTTTTTTGTGAGGTTTATGTTATGGGACAGTAGAAAAATGAAAAAAATCAGAAAACAGCTGTATCCCTGCTGAATGCGCAGAAAAGCAGACACAAATAGAAAAACACATCCAAACAGTGAAATCATTGCAAAATCAAACACTGAAGGTATATAACTATATCTTATAAGATGTTAACTTTATTTGTGAGGTTTATGTTATGGGACAGTAGAAAAATGAAAAAAGTCAGAAAACAGTCTTATCCCAGCTGAATGCGCAAAAAAACAGACACAAATAGAAAAACACATCCAAACAGTGAAATCATTGCAAAATCAAACACTAACGGTACAGAAGTATATCATATAAGATGTTAACCTTACTGGTTAGGTTTATGTTATGGGACAGTAGAAAAATGAAAAAAAACAGAAAACAGCCGTATCCCTGCTGAATGCGCACAAAAACAGACACAAATAGAAAAACAGTGAAATCATTGCAAAATCAAACACTGAAGGTATATAACTATATCTATAAGATTTTAACTTTATTTGTGATGTTTATGTTATGGGACAGTAGCAAAATGAAAAAAAATCAGAGAACAGCCGTATCCCTGCTGAATGCGGACAAAAACAGACACAAATAGAAAAACACATCCAAACAGTGAAATCATTGTAAAATCAAACACTGAAGGTATATAACTATATCTATAAGATTTTAACTTTATTTGTGAGGTTTATTTTATGGGACAGTAGAAAAATGAAAAAAATCAGGATACAGTCTTATCCCAGCTGAATGCGCACAAAAACAGACACAAATAGAAAAACACATCCAAACAGTGAAATCATTGCAAAATCAAACACTGAAGGTATATAACTATATCTTATAAGATTTTAACTTTATTTGTGAGGTTTATGGGACAGTAGGAAAATGAAAAAAGTCAGAAAACAGCCGTATCCCTGCTGAATGCGCACAAAAACAGACACAAATAGAAAAACAGTGAAATCATTGCAAAATCAAACACTGAAGGTATATAACTTTATCTATAAGATTTTAACTTTTTTTGTGAGGTTTATGTTATGAGACAGTAGAAAAATGAAAAAAATCAGAAAACAGCTGTATCCCTGCTGAATACGCAGAAAAGCAGACACAAATAGAAAAACACATCCAAACAGTGAAATCATTGCAAAATCAAACACTGAAGGTATATAACTATATATTATAAGATTTTAACTTAATTTGTGAGGTTTATATTATGGGACAGTAGAAAAATGAAAAAAATCAGAAAACAGCTGTATCCCTGCTGAATACTAAGAAAAGCAGACACAAATAGAAAAACACATCCAAACAGTGAAATCATTGCAAAATCAAACACTGAAGGTATATAACTATATATTATAAGATTTTAACTTAATTTGTGAGGTTTATATTATGGGACAGTAGAAAAATGAAAAAAATCAGAAAACAGCTGTATCCCTGCTGAATGCGCAGAAAAGCAGACACAAATAGAAAAACACATCCAAACAGTGAAATCATTGCAAAATCAAACACTGAAGGTATATAACTATATCTTATAAGATGTTAACTTTATTTGTGAGGTTTATGTTATGGGACAGTAGAAAAATGAAAAAAGTCAGAAAACAGTCTAATCCCAGCTGAATGCGCAAAAAAACAGACACAAATAGAAAAACACATCCAAACAGTGAAATCATTGCAAAATCAAACACTGAGGGTACAGAAGTATATCATATAAGATGTTAACCTTACTGGTTAGGTTTATGTTATGGGACAGTAGAAAAATGAAAAAAAACAGAAAACAGCCGTATCCCTGCTGAATGCGCACAAAAACAGACACAAATAGAAAAACAGTGAAATCATTGCAAAATCAAACACTGAAGGTATATAACTATATCTTATAAGATGTTAACTTTTTTTGTGAGGTTTATGTTATGGGACAGTAGAAAAATGAAAAAAATCAGGAAACAGTATAATCCCAGCTGAATGCGCACAAAAACAGGAAAAAAATAGAAAAACACATTCAAACAGTGAAATCATTGCAAAATCAAACACCGAGGGTACGGAAGTATATCTCATAAGATGTTAACTTTATTTGTGAGGTTTATGTTATGGGACAGTAGAAAAATGAAAAACATCAGAAAACAGCCGTATCCCTGCTGAATGCGCACAAAAACAGACACAAATAGAAAAACACATCCAAACAATGAAATCATTGCAAAATCAAACACTGAAGGTATATGACTATATCTTATGATATCTTATCTTTATTTGTGAGGTTTATGTTATAGGACAGTTGAAAAATGAAAAAAATCCGAAAACAGCCGTATCCCTGCTAAATGCGCACAAAAACAGACACAAATAGAAAAACACATCCAAACAGTGAAATCATTGCAAAATCAAACACTGAGGGTACGGAAGTATATCTCATAAGATGTTAACTTTATTTTTGAGGTTTATGTTATGTGACAGTAGAAAAATTAAAAAAATCAGAAAACAGCCGTATCCCTGCTGAATGCGCACAAAAACAGACACAAATAGAAAAACACATCCAAACAGTGAAATCATTGCAAATGCAAACAATAAAGATATATAACTATATCTTATAAGATTTTAACTTCATTTGTGAGGTTTATGTTATGGGACAGTAGAAAAATGAAAAAAATCAGAAAACAGCTGTATCCCTGCTGAATGCGCAGAAAAGCAGACACAAATAGAAAAACACATCCAAACAGTGAAATCATTGCAAAATCAAACACTGAAGGTATATAACTATATCTTATAAGATGTTAACTTTATTTGTGAGGTTTATGTTATGGGACAGTAGAAAAATGAAAAAAGTCAGAAAACAGTCTTATCCCAGCTGAATGCGCAAAAAAACAGACACAAATAGAAAAACACATCCAAACAGTGAAATCATTGCAAAATCAAACACTGAGGGTACAGAAGTATATCATATAAGATGTTAACCTTACTGGTTAGGTTTATGTTATGGGACAGTAGAAAAATGAAAAAAAACAGAAAACAGCTGTATCCCTGCTGAATGCGCACAAAAACAGACACAAATAGAAAAACAGTGAAATCATTGCAAAATCAAACACTGAAGGTATATAACTATATCTTATAAGATGTTAACTTTTTTTGTGAGGTTTATGTTATGGGACAGTAGAAAAATGAAAAAAATCAGGAAACAGTATAATCCCAGCTGAATGCGCACAAAAACAGACACAAATAGAAAAACACATCCGTACAGTGAAATCATTCCAAATAAACACTGAAGGTATATAACTATATCTTATAAGATTTTAACTTCATTTGTGAGGTTTATGTTATGGGACAGTAGAAAAATGAAAAAAATCAGAAAACAGCCGTATCCCTGCTGAATGCGCACAAAAACAGACACAAATAGAAAAACACATCCAAACAATGAAATCATTGCAAAATCAAACACTGAAGGTATATGACTATATCTTATGAGATCTTAACTTTATTTGTGAGGTTTATGTTATTGGACAATAGAAAAATGAAAAAAATCTGAAAACAGCCGTATCCCTGCTGAATGCGCACAAAAACAGACACAAATAGAAAAACACATCCAAACAATGAAATCATTGCAAAATCAAACACTGAAGGTATATGACTATATCTTATGATATCTTATCTTTATTTGTGAGGTTTATGTTATAGGACAGTTGAAAAATGAAAAAAATCCGAAAACAGCCGTATCCCTGCTAAATGCGCACAAAAACAGACACAAATAGAAAAACACATCCAAACAGTGAAATCATTGCAAAATCAAACACTGAGGGTACGGAAGTATATCTCATAAGATGTTAACTTTATTTGTGAGGTTTATGTTATGGGACAGTAGAAAAATGAAAAAAATCAGAAAACAGCCGTATCCCTGCTGAATGCGCACAAAAACAGACACAAATAGAAAAACACATCCAAACAGTGAAATCATTGCAAAATCAAACACTGAGGGTACGGAAGTATATCTTATAAGATGTTAACTTTATTTTTGAGGTTTATGTTATGTGACAGTAGAAAAATTTAAAAAATCAGAAAACAGCCGTATCCCTGCTGAATGCGCACAAAAACAGACACAAATAGAAAAACACATCCAAACAGTGAAATCATTGCAAATGCAAACAATAAAGATATATAACTATATCTTATAAGATTTTAACTTCATTTGTGAGGTTTATGTTATGGGACAGTAGAAAAATGAAAAAAATCAGAAAACAGCTGTATCCCTGCTGAATGCGCAGAAAAGCAGACACAAATAGAAAAACACATCCAAACAGTGAAATCATTGCAAAATCAAACACTGAAGGTATATAACTATATCTTATAAGATGTTAACTTTATTTGTGAGGTTTATGTTATGGGACAGTAGAAAAATGAAAAAAAACAGAAAACAGCCGTATCCCTGCTGAATGCGCACAAAAACAGACACAAATAGAAAAACAGTGAAATCATTGCAAAATCAAACACTGAAGGTATATAACTATATCTATAAGATTTTAACTTTATTTGTGATGTTTATGTTATGGGACAGTAGCAAAATGAAAAAAAATCAGAGAACAGCCGTATCCCTGCTGAATGCGGACAAAAACAGACACAAATAGAAAAACACATCCAAACAGTGAAATCATTGCAAAATCAAACACTGAAGGTATATAACTTTATCTATAAGATTTTAACTTTTTTTGTGAGGTTTATGTTATGAGACAGTAGAAAAATGAAAAAAATCAGAAAACAGCTGTATCCCTGCTGAATACGCAGAAAAGCAGACACAAATAGAAAAACACATCCAAACAGTGAAATCATTGCAAAATCAAACACTGAAGGTATATAACTATATATTATAAGATTTTAACTTAATTTGTGAGGTTTATATTATGGGACAGTAGAAAAATGAAAAAAATCAGAAAACAGCTGTATCCCTGCTGAATACTAAGAAAAGCAGACACAAATAGAAAAACACATCCAAACAGTGAAATCATTGCAAAATCAAACACTGAAGGTATATAACTATATATTATAAGATTTTAACTTAATTTGTGAGGTTTATATTATGGGACAGTAGAAAAATGAAAAAAATCAGAAAACAGCTGTATCCCTGCTGAATGCGCAGAAAAGCAGACACAAATAGAAAAACACATCCAAACAGTGAAATCATTGCAAAATCAAACACTGAAGGTATATAACTATATCTTATAAGATGTTAACTTTATTTGTGAGGTTTATGTTATGGGACAGTAGAAAAATGAAAAAAGTCAGAAAACAGTCTTATCCCAGCTGAATGCGCAAAAAAACAGACACAAATAGAAAAACACATCCAAACAGTGAAATCATTGCAAAATCAAACACTGAGGGTACAGAAGTATATCATATAAGATGTTAACCTTACTGGTTAGGTTTATGTTATGGGACAGTAGAAAAATGAAAAAAAACAGAAAACAGCCGTATCCCTGCTGAATGCGCACAAAAACAGACACAAATAGAAAAACAGTGAAATCATTGCAAAATCAAACACTGAAGGTATATAACTATATCTTATAAGATGTTAACTTTTTTTGTGAGGTTTATGTTATGGGACAGTAGAAAAATGAAAAAAATCAGGAAACAGTATAATCCCAGCTGAATGCGCACAAAAACAGGAAAAAAATAGAAAAACACATTCAAACAGTGAAATCATTGCAAAATCAAACACCGAGGGTACGGAAGTATATCTCATAAGATGTTAACTTTATTTGTGAGGTTTATGTTATGGGACAGTAGAAAAATGAAAAAAATCAGAAAACAGCCGTATCCCTGCTGAATGCGCACAAAAACAGACACGAATAGAAAAACACATCCAAACAATGAAATCATTGCAAAATCAAACACTGAAGGTATATGACTATATCTTATGAGATCTTAACTTTATTTGTGAGGTTTATGTTATTGGACAATAGAAAAATGAAAAAAATCTGAAAACAGCCGTATCCCTGCTGAATGCGCACAAAAACAGACACAAATAGAAAAACACATCCAAACAATGAAATCATTGCAAAATCAAACACTGAAGGTATATGACTATATCTTATGATATCTTATCTTTATTTGTGAGGTTTATGTTATTGGACAGTTGAAAAATGAAAAAAATCCGAAAACAGCCGTATCCCTGCTAAATGCGCACAAAAACAGACACAAATAGAAAAACACATCCAAACAGTGAAATCATTGCAAAATCAAACACTGAGGGTACGGAAGTATATCTCATAAGATGTTAACTTTATTTTTGAGGTTTATGTTATGTGACAGTAGAAAAATTAAAAAAATCAGAAAACAGCCGTATCCCTGCTGAATGCGCACAAAAACAGACACAAATAGAAAAACACATCCAAACAGTGAAATCATTGCAAATGCAAACAATAAAGATATATAACTACATCTTATAAGATTTTAACTTCATTTGTGAGGTTTATGTTATGGGACAGTAGAAAAATGAAAAAAATCAGAAAACAGCTGTATCCCTGCTGAATGCGCAGAAAAGCAGACACAAATAGAAAAACACATCCAAACAGTGAAATCATTGCAAAATCAAACACTGAAGGTATATAACTATATCTTATAAGATGTTAACTTTATTTGTGAGGTTTATGTTATGGGACAGTAGAAAAATGAAAAAAATCAGAAAACAGCCGTATCCCTGCTGAATGCGCACAAAAACAGACACAAATAGAAAAACACATCCAAACAGTGAAATCATTGCAAAATCAAACACTGAGGGTACGGAAGTATATCTTATAAGATGTTAACTTTATTTTTGAGGTTTATGTTATGTGACAGTAGAAAAATTTAAAAAATCAGAAAACAGCCGTATCCCTGCTGAATGCGCACAAAAACAGACACAAATAGAAAAACACATCCAAACAGTGAAATCATTGCAAATGCAAACAATAAAGATATATAACTATATCTTATAAGATTTTAACTTCATTTGTGAGGTTTATGTTATGGGACAGTAGAAAAATGAAAAAAATCAGAAAACAGCTGTATCCCTGCTGAATGCGCAGAAAAGCAGACACAAATAGAAAAACACATCCAAACAGTGAAATCATTGCAAAATCAAACACTGAAGGTATATAACTATATCTTATAAGATGTTAACTTTATTTGTGAGGTTTATGTTATGGGACAGTAGAAAAATGAAAAAAAACAGAAAACAGCCGTATCCCTGCTGAATGCGCACAAAAACAGACACAAATAGAAAAACAGTGAAATCATTGCAAAATCAAACACTGAAGGTATATAACTATATCTATAAGATTTTAACTTTATTTGTGATGTTTATGTTATGGGACAGTAGCAAAATGAAAAAAAATCAGAGAACAGCCGTATCCCTGCTGAATGCGGACAAAAACAGACACAAATAGAAAAACACATCCAAACAGTGAAATCATTGCAAAATCAAACACTGAAGGTATATAAATATATCTTATAAGATTTTAACTTTTTTTGTGAGGTTTATATTATGGGACAGTAGAAAAATGAAAAAAATCAGAAAACAGCTGTATCCCTGCTGAATGCGCAGAAAAGCAGACACAAATAGAAAAACACATCCAAACAGTGAAATCATTGCAAAATCAAACACTGAAGGTATATAACTATATCTTATAAGATGTTAACTTCATTTGTGAGGTTTATGTTATTGGACAGTAGAAAAATGAAAAAAGTCAGAAAACAGTCTTATCCCAGCTGAATGCGCAAAAAAACAGACACAAATAGAAAAACACATCCAAACAGTGAAATCATTGCAAAATCAAACACTGAGGGTACAGAAGTATATCATATAAGATGTTAACCTTACTGGTTAGGTTTATGTTATGGGACAGTAGAAAAATGAAAAAAAACAGAAAACAGCCGTATCCCTGCTGAATGCGCACAAAAACAGACACAAATAGAAAAACAGTGAAATCATTGCAAAATCAAACACTGAAGGTATATAACTATATCTTATAAGATGTTAACTTTTTTTGTGAGGTTTATGTTATGGGACAGTAGAAAAATGAAAAAAATCTGGAAACAGTATAATCCCAGCTGAATGCGCACAAAAACAGGAAAAAAATAGAAAAACACATTCAAACAGTGAAATCATTGCTAAATCAAACACCGAGGGTACGGAAGTATATCTCATAAGATGTTAACTTTATTTGTGAGGTTTATGTTATGGGACAGTAGAAAAATGAAAAAAATCAGAAAACAGCCGTATCCCTGCTGAATGCGCACAAAAACAGACACAAATAGAAAAACACATCCAAACAATGAAATCATTGCAAAATCAAACACTGAGGGTACGGAAGTATATCTTATAAGATGTTAACTTTTTTTGTGAGGTTTATGTTATGGGACAGTAGAAAAATGAAAAAAATCAGGAAACAGTCTTATCCCAGCTGAATGGGCACAAAAACAGACACAAATAGAAAAACACATCCAAACAGTGAAAACATTGCAAAATCAAACACTGAAGGTATATAATTATATCTTATAAGATTTTAACATTATTTATTAGGTTTTTGTTATGGGACAGTAGAAAAATGAAAAAAATCAGGAAACAGTCTTATCCCAGCTGAATGCGCACAAAAACAGGAAAAAAATAGAAAAACACATTCAAACAGTGAAATCATTGCAAAATCAAACACTGTAGGTATTTAACTATATCTTATAAGATATTAACTTTATTTTTGAGTTTTATGTTATGGGACGGTAGAAAAATGAAAAAAATCAGAAAACAGCCGTATCCCTGCTGAATGCGCACAAAAACAGACACAAATAGAAAAACACATCCAAACAGTGAAATCATTGCAAAATCAAACACTGAGGGTACGGAAGTATATCTTATAAGATGTTAACTTTATTTTTGAGGTTTATGTTATGGGACAGTAGAAAAATGAAAAAAATCAGGAAACAGTCTTATCCCAGCTGAATGGGCACAAAAACAGACACAAATAGAAAAACACATCCAAACAGTGAAATCATTGCAAAATCAAACACTGAAGGTTTATTACTATATCTTATGAGATCTTAACTTTATTTGTGAGGTTTATGTTATTGGACAATAGAAAAATGAAAAAAATCTGAAAACAGCCGTATCCCTGCTGAATGCGCACAAAAACAGACACAAATAGAAAAACACATCCAAACAATGAAATCATTGCAAAATCAAACACTGAAGGTATATGACTATATCTTATGATATCTTATCTTTATTTGTGAGGTTTATGTTATAGGACAGTTGAAAAATGAAAAAAATCCGAAAACAGCCGTATCCCTGCTAAATGCGCCCAAAAACAGACACAAATAGAAAAACACATCCGAACAGTGAAATCATTCCAAAAAAACACTGAAGGTATATAACTATATCTTATAAGATTTTAACTTCATTTGTGAGGTTTATGTTGTGGGACAGTAGAAAAATGAAAAGAATCAGAAAACAGCCGTATCCCAGCTGAATACGCACAAAAACAGACACAAATAGAAAAACACATCCAAACAGTGAAATCATTGCAAAATCAAACACTGAGGGTACGGAAGTATATCTCATAAGATGTTAACTTTATTTTTGAGGTTTATGTTATGTGACAGTAGAAAAATTTAAAAAATCAGAAAACAGCCGTATCCCTGCTGAATGCGCACAAAAACAGACACAAATAGAAAAACACATCCAAACAGTGAAATCATTGCAAATGCAAACAATAAAGATATATAACTATATCTTATAAGATTTTAACTTCATTTGTGAGGTTTATGTTATGGGACAGTAGAAAAATGACAAAAATCAGAAAACAGCCGTTTCCCAGCTGAATGCGCACAAAAACAGACACAAATACAAAAACACATCCAAACAGTGAAATCATTGCAAAATCAAACACTGAAGGTATATAACTATATCTTATGATATCTTAACTTTATTTGTGAGGTTCATGTTATGGGACAGTAGAAAAATGAAAAAAATGAGAAAACAGCTGTATCCCTGCTGAATGCAGACAAAAACAGACACAAATAGAAAAACACATCCAAACAGTGAAATCATTGCAAAATCAAACACTGAATGTATATAACTATATCTTATGATATCTTAACTTTATTTGTGAGGTTTATGTTATGGGACTATAGAAAAATGAAAAAAATCAGAAAACAGCCGTATCCCTGCTGAATGCGCACAAAAACAGACACAAATAGAAAAACACATCCAAACAGTGAAATCATTGCAAAATCAAACACTGAAGGTATATAAATATATCTTATAAGATTTTAACTTTTTTTGTGAGGTTTATGTTATGGGACAGTAGAAAAATGAAAAAAATCAGAAAACAGCTGTATCCCTGCTGAATGCGCAGAAAAGCAGACACAAATAGAAAAACACATCCAAACAGTGAAATCATTGCAAAATCAAACACTGAAGGTATATAACTATATCTTATAAGATGTTAACTTTATTTGTGAGGTTTATGTTATGGGACAGTAGAAAAATGAAAAAAGTCAGAAAACAGTCTTATCCCAGCTGAATGCGCAAAAAAACAGACACAAATAGAAAAACACATCCAAACAGTGAAATCATTGCAAAATCAAACACTAACGGTACAGAAGTATATCATATAAGATGTTAACCTTACTGGTTAGGTTTATGTTATGGGACAGTAGAAAAATGAAAAAAAACAGAAAACAGCCGTATCCCTGCTGAATGCGCACAAAAACAGACACAAATAGAAAAACAGTGAAATCATTGCAAAATCAAACACTGAAGGTATATAACTATATCTATAAGATTTTAACTTTATTTGTGATGTTTATGTTATGGGACAGTAGCAAAATGAAAAAAAATCAGAGAACAGCCGTATCCCTGCTGAATGCGGACAAAAACAGACACAAATAGAAAAACACATCCAAACAGTGAAATCATTGTAAAATCAAACACTGAAGGTATATAACTATATCTATAAGATTTTAACTTTATTTGTGAGGTTTATTTTATGGGACAGTAGAAAAATGAAAAAAATCAGGATACAGTCTTATCCCAGCTGAATGCGCACAAAAACAGACACAAATAGAAAAACACATCCAAACAGTGAAATCATTGCAAAATCAAACACTGAAGGTATATAACTATATCTTATAAGATTTTAACTTTATTTGTGAGGTTTATGGGACAGTAGGAAAATGAAAAAAGTCAGAAAACAGCCGTATCCCTGCTGAATGCGCACAAAAACAGACACAAATAGAAAAACAGTGAAATCATTGCAAAATCAAACACTGAAGGTATATAACTTTATCTATAAGATTTTAACTTTTTTTGTGAGGTTTATGTTATGAGACAGTAGAAAAATGAAAAAAATCAGAAAACAGCTGTATCCCTGCTGAATACGCAGAAAAGCAGACACAAATAGAAAAACACATCCAAACAGTGAAATCATTGCAAAATCAAACACTGAAGGTATATAACTATATATTATAAGATTTTAACTTAATTTGTGAGGTTTATATTATGGGACAGTAGAAAAATGAAAAAAATCAGAAAACAGCTGTATCCCTGCTGAATACTAAGAAAAGCAGACACAAATAGAAAAACACATCCAAACAGTGAAATCATTGCAAAATCAAACACTGAAGGTATATAACTATATATTATAAGATTTTAACTTAATTTGTGAGGTTTATATTATGGGACAGTAGAAAAATGAAAAAAATCAGAAAACAGCTGTATCCCTGCTGAATGCGCAGAAAAGCAGACACAAATAGAAAAACACATCCAAACAGTGAAATCATTGCAAAATCAAACACTGAAGGTATATAACTATATCTTATAAGATGTTAACTTTATTTGTGAGGTTTATGTTATGGGACAGTAGAAAAATGAAAAAAGTCAGAAAACAGTCTAATCCCAGCTGAATGCGCAAAAAAACAGACACAAATAGAAAAACACATCCAAACAGTGAAATCATTGCAAAATCAAACACTGAGGGTACAGAAGTATATCATATAAGATGTTAACCTTACTGGTTAGGTTTATGTTATGGGACAGTAGAAAAATGAAAAAAAACAGAAAACAGCCGTATCCCTGCTGAATGCGCACAAAAACAGACACAAATAGAAAAACAGTGAAATCATTGCAAAATCAAACACTGAAGGTATATAACTATATCTTATAAGATGTTAACTTTTTTTGTGAGGTTTATGTTATGGGACAGTAGAAAAATGAAAAAAATCAGGAAACAGTATAATCCCAGCTGAATGCGCACAAAAACAGGAAAAAAATAGAAAAACACATTCAAACAGTGAAATCATTGCAAAATCAAACACCGAGGGTACGGAAGTATATCTCATAAGATGTTAACTTTATTTGTGAGGTTTATGTTATGGGACAGTAGAAAAATGAAAAACATCAGAAAACAGCCGTATCCCTGCTGAATGCGCACAAAAACAGACACAAATAGAAAAACACATCCAAACAATGAAATCATTGCAAAATCAAACACTGAAGGTATATGACTATATCTTATGATATCTTATCTTTATTTGTGAGGTTTATGTTATAGGACAGTTGAAAAATGAAAAAAATCCGAAAACAGCCGTATCCCTGCTAAATGCGCACAAAAACAGACACAAATAGAAAAACACATCCAAACAGTGAAATCATTGCAAAATCAAACACTGAGGGTACGGAAGTATATCTCATAAGATGTTAACTTTATTTTTGAGGTTTATGTTATGTGACAGTAGAAAAATTAAAAAAATCAGAAAACAGCCGTATCCCTGCTGAATGCGCACAAAAACAGACACAAATAGAAAAACACATCCAAACAGTGAAATCATTGCAAAATCAAACACTGACGGTACAGAAGTATATCATATAAGATGTTAACCTTACTGGTTAGGTTTATGTTATGGGACAGTAGAAAAATGAAAAAAAACAGAAAACAGCCGTATCCCTGCTGAATGCGCACAAAAACAGACACAAATAGAAAAACAGTGAAATCATTGCAAAATCAAACACTGAAGGTATATAACTATATCTATAAGATTTTAACTTTATTTGTGATGTTTATGTTATGGGACAGTAGCAAAATGAAAAAAAATCAGAGAACAGCCGTATCCCTGCTGAATGTGCACAAAAACAGACACAAATAGAAAAACACATCCAATCAGTGAAATCATTGTAAAATCAAACACTGAAGGTATATAACTATATCTATAAGATTTTAACTTTATTTGTGAGGTTTATTTTATGGGACAGTAGAAAAATGAAAAAAATCAGGATACAGTCTTATCCCAGCTGAATGCGCACAAAAACAGACACAAATAGAAAAACACATCCAAACAGTGAAATCATTGCAAAATCAAACACTGAAGGTATATAACTATATCTTATAAGATTTTAACTTTATTTGTGAGGTTTATGGGACAGTAGGAAAATGAAAAAAGTCAGAAAACAGCCGTATCCCTGCTGAATGCGCACAAAAAAAGACACAAATAGAAAAACAGTGAAATCATTGCAAAATCAAACACTGAAGGTATATAACTTCATCTATAAGATTTTAACTTTTTTTGTGAGGTTTATGTTATGAGACAGTAGAAAAATGAAAAAAAATCAGAAAACAGCTGTATCCCTGCTGAATACGCAGAAAAGCAGACACAAATAGAAAAACACATCCAAACAGTGAAATCATTGCAAAATCAAACACTGAAGGTATATAACTATATATTATAAGATTTTAACTTAATTTGTGAGGTTTATATTATGGGACAGTAGAAAAATGAAAAAAATCAGAAAACAGCTGTATCCCTGCTGAATACTAAGAAAAGCAGACACAAATAGAAAAACACATCCAAACAGTGAAATCATTGCAAAATCAAACACTGAAGGTATATAACTATATATTATAAGATTTTAACTTTATTTGTGAGGTTTATATTATGGGACAGTAGAAAAATGAAAAAAATCAGAAAACAGCTGTATCCCTGCTGAATGCGCAGAAAAGCAGACACAAATAGAAAAACACATCCAAACAGTGAAATCATTGCAAAATCAAACACTGAAGGTATATAACTATATCTTATAAGATGTTAACTTCATTTGTGAGGTTTATGTTATTGGACAGTAGAAAAATGAAAAAAGTCAGAAAACAGTCTTATCCCAGCTGAATGCGCAAAAAAACAGACACAAATAGAAAAACACATCCAAACAGTGAAATCATTGCAAAATCAAACACTGAGGGTACAGAAGTATATCATATAAGATGTTAACCTTACTGGTTAGGTTTATGTTATGGGACAGTAGAAAAATGAAAAAAAACAGAAAACAGCCGTATCCCTGCTGAATGCGCACAAAAACAGACACAAATAGAAAAACAGTGAAATCATTGCAAAATCAAACACTGAAGGTATATAACTATATCTTATAAGATGTTAACTTTTTTTGTGAGGTTTATGTTATGGGACAGTAGAAAAATGAAAAAAATCTGGAAACAGTATAATCCCAGCTGAATGCGCACAAAAACAGGAAAAAAATAGAAAAACACATTCAAACAGTGAAATCATTGCTAAATCAAACACCGAGGGTACGGAAGTATATCTCATAAGATGTTAACTTTATTTGTGAGGTTTATGTTATGGGACAGTAGAAAAATGAAAAAAATCAGAAAACAGCCGTATCCCTGCTGAATGCGCACAAAAACAGACACAAATAGAAAAACACATCCAAACAGTGAAAACATTGCAAAATCAAACACTGAAGGTATATAATTATATCTTATAAGATTTTAACATTATTTATTAGGTTTTTGTTATGGGACAGTAGAAAAATGAAAAAAATCAGGAAACAGTCTTATCCCAGCTGAATGCGCACAAAAACAGGAAAAAAATAGAAAAACACATTCAAACAGTGAAATCATTGCAAAATCAAACACTGTAGGTATTTAACTATATCTTATAAGATATTAACTTTATTTTTGAGTTTTATGTTATGGGACGGTAGAAAAATGAAAAAAATCAGAAAACAGCCGTATCCCTGCTGAATGCGCACAAAAACAGACACAAATAGAAAAACACATCCAAACAGTGAAATCATTGCAAAATCAAACACTGAGGGTACGGAAGTATATCTTATAAGATGTTAACTTTATTTTTGAGGTTTATGTTATGGGACAGTAGAAAAATGAAAAAAATCAGGAAACAGTCTTATCCCAGCTGAATGGGCACAAAAACAGACACAAATAGAAAAACACATCCAAACAGTGAAATCATTGCAAAATCAAACACTGAAGGTTTATTACTATATCTTATGAGATCTTAACTTTATTTGTGAGGTTTATGTTATTGGACAATAGAAAAATGAAAAAAATCTGAAAACAGCCGTATCCCTGCTGAATGCGCACAAAAACAGACACAAATAGAAAAACACATCCAAACAATGAAATCATTGCAAAATCAAACACTGAAGGTATATGACTATATCTTATGATATCTTATCTTTATTTGTGAGGTTTATGTTATAGGACAGTTGAAAAATGAAAAAAATCCGAAAACAGCCGTATCCCTGCTAAATGCGCCCAAAAACAGACACAAATAGAAAAACACATCCGAACAGTGAAATCATTCCAAAAAAACACTGAAGGTATATAACTATATCTTATAAGATTTTAACTTCATTTGTGAGGTTTATGTTGTGGGACAGTAGAAAAATGAAAAGAATCAGAAAACAGCCGTATCCCAGCTGAATACGCACAAAAACAGACACAAATAGAAAAACACATCCAAACAGTGAAATCATTGCAAAATCAAACACTGAGGGTACGGAAGTATATCTCATAAGATGTTAACTTTATTTTTGAGGTTTATGTTATGTGACAGTAGAAAAATTTAAAAAATCAGAAAACAGCCGTATCCCTGCTGAATGCGCACAAAAACAGACACAAATAGAAAAACACATCCAAACAGTGAAATCATTGCAAATGCAAACAATAAAGATATATAACTATATCTTATAAGATTTTAACTTCATTTGTGAGGTTTATGTTATGGGACAGTAGAAAAATGACAAAAATCAGAAAACAGCCGTTTCCCAGCTGAATGCGCACAAAAACAGACACAAATACAAAAACACATCCAAACAGTGAAATCATTGCAAAATCAAACACTGAAGGTATATAACTATATCTTATGATATCTTAACTTTATTTGTGAGGTTCATGTTATGGGACAGTAGAAAAATGAAAAAAATGAGAAAACAGCTGTATCCCTGCTGAATGCAGACAAAAACAGACACAAATAGAAAAACACATCCAAACAGTGAAATCATTGCAAAATCAAACACTGAATGTATATAACTATATCTTATGATATCTTAACTTTATTTGTGAGGTTTATGTTATGGGACTATAGAAAAATGAAAAAAATCAGAAAACAGCCGTATCCCTGCTGAATGCGCACAAAAACAGACACAAATAGAAAAACACATCCAAACAGTGAAATCATTGCAAAATCAAACACTGAAGGTATATAAATATATCTTATAAGATTTTAACTTTTTTTGTGAGGTTTATGTTATGGGACAGTAGAAAAATGAAAAAAATCAGAAAACAGCTGTATCCCTGCTGAATGCGCAGAAAAGCAGACACAAATAGAAAAACACATCCAAACAGTGAAATCATTGCAAAATCAAACACTGAAGGTATATAACTATATCTTATAAGATGTTAACTTTATTTGTGAGGTTTATGTTATGGGACAGTAGAAAAATGAAAAAAGTCAGAAAACAGTCTTATCCCAGCTGAATGCGCAAAAAAACAGACACAAATAGAAAAACACATCCAAACAGTGAAATCATTGCAAAATCAAACACTAACGGTACAGAAGTATATCATATAAGATGTTAACCTTACTGGTTAGGTTTATGTTATGGGACAGTAGAAAAATGAAAAAAAACAGAAAACAGCCGTATCCCTGCTGAATGCGCACAAAAACAGACACAAATAGAAAAACAGTGAAATCATTGCAAAATCAAACACTGAAGGTATATAACTATATCTATAAGATTTTAACTTTATTTGTGATGTTTATGTTATGGGACAGTAGCAAAATGAAAAAAAATCAGAGAACAGCCGTATCCCTGCTGAATGCGGACAAAAACAGACACAAATAGAAAAACACATCCAAACAGTGAAATCATTGTAAAATCAAACACTGAAGGTATATAACTATATCTATAAGATTTTAACTTTATTTGTGAGGTTTATTTTATGGGACAGTAGAAAAATGAAAAAAATCAGGATACAGTCTTATCCCAGCTGAATGCGCACAAAAACAGACACAAATAGAAAAACACATCCAAACAGTGAAATCATTGCAAAATCAAACACTGAAGGTATATAACTATATCTTATAAGATTTTAACTTTATTTGTGAGGTTTATGGGACAGTAGGAAAATGAAAAAAGTCAGAAAACAGCCGTATCCCTGCTGAATGCGCACAAAAACAGACACAAATAGAAAAACAGTGAAATCATTGCAAAATCAAACACTGAAGGTATATAACTTTATCTATAAGATTTTAACTTTTTTTGTGAGGTTTATGTTATGAGACAGTAGAAAAATGAAAAAAATCAGAAAACAGCTGTATCCCTGCTGAATACGCAGAAAAGCAGACACAAATAGAAAAACACATCCAAACAGTGAAATCATTGCAAAATCAAACACTGAAGGTATATAACTATATATTATAAGATTTTAACTTAATTTGTGAGGTTTATATTATGGGACAGTAGAAAAATGAAAAAAATCAGAAAACAGCTGTATCCCTGCTGAATACTAAGAAAAGCAGACACAAATAGAAAAACACATCCAAACAGTGAAATCATTGCAAAATCAAACACTGAAGGTATATAACTATATATTATAAGATTTTAACTTAATTTGTGAGGTTTATATTATGGGACAGTAGAAAAATGAAAAAAATCAGAAAACAGCTGTATCCCTGCTGAATGCGCAGAAAAGCAGACACAAATAGAAAAACACATCCAAACAGTGAAATCATTGCAAAATCAAACACTGAAGGTATATAACTATATCTTATAAGATGTTAACTTTATTTGTGAGGTTTATGTTATGGGACAGTAGAAAAATGAAAAAAGTCAGAAAACAGTCTAATCCCAGCTGAATGCGCAAAAAAACAGACACAAATAGAAAAACACATCCAAACAGTGAAATCATTGCAAAATCAAACACTGAGGGTACAGAAGTATATCATATAAGATGTTAACCTTACTGGTTAGGTTTATGTTATGGGACAGTAGAAAAATGAAAAAAAACAGAAAACAGCCGTATCCCTGCTGAATGCGCACAAAAACAGACACAAATAGAAAAACAGTGAAATCATTGCAAAATCAAACACTGAAGGTATATAACTATATCTTATAAGATGTTAACTTTTTTTGTGAGGTTTATGTTATGGGACAGTAGAAAAATGAAAAAAATCAGGAAACAGTATAATCCCAGCTGAATGCGCACAAAAACAGGAAAAAAATAGAAAAACACATTCAAACAGTGAAATCATTGCAAAATCAAACACCGAGGGTACGGAAGTATATCTCATAAGATGTTAACTTTATTTGTGAGGTTTATGTTATGGGACAGTAGAAAAATGAAAAACATCAGAAAACAGCCGTATCCCTGCTGAATGCGCACAAAAACAGACACAAATAGAAAAACACATCCAAACAATGAAATCATTGCAAAATCAAACACTGAAGGTATATGACTATATCTTATGATATCTTATCTTTATTTGTGAGGTTTATGTTATAGGACAGTTGAAAAATGAAAAAAATCCGAAAACAGCCGTATCCCTGCTAAATGCGCACAAAAACAGACACAAATAGAAAAACACATCCAAACAGTGAAATCATTGCAAAATCAAACACTGAGGGTACGGAAGTATATCTCATAAGATGTTAACTTTATTTTTGAGGTTTATGTTATGTGACAGTAGAAAAATTAAAAAAATCAGAAAACAGCCGTATCCCTGCTGAATGCGCACAAAAACAGACACAAATAGAAAAACACATCCAAACAGTGAAATCATTGCAAAATCAAACACTGACGGTACAGAAGTATATCATATAAGATGTTAACCTTACTGGTTAGGTTTATGTTATGGGACAGTAGAAAAATGAAAAAAAACAGAAAACAGCCGTATCCCTGCTGAATGCGCACAAAAACAGACACAAATAGAAAAACAGTGAAATCATTGCAAAATCAAACACTGAAGGTATATAACTATATCTATAAGATTTTAACTTTATTTGTGATGTTTATGTTATGGGACAGTAGCAAAATGAAAAAAAATCAGAGAACAGCCGTATCCCTGCTGAATGTGCACAAAAACAGACACAAATAGAAAAACACATCCAATCAGTGAAATCATTGTAAAATCAAACACTGAAGGTATATAACTATATCTATAAGATTTTAACTTTATTTGTGAGGTTTATTTTATGGGACAGTAGAAAAATGAAAAAAATCAGGATACAGTCTTATCCCAGCTGAATGCGCACAAAAACAGACACAAATAGAAAAACACATCCAAACAGTGAAATCATTGCAAAATCAAACACTGAAGGTATATAACTATATCTTATAAGATTTTAACTTTATTTGTGAGGTTTATGGGACAGTAGGAAAATGAAAAAAGTCAGAAAACAGCCGTATCCCTGCTGAATGCGCACAAAAAAAGACACAAATAGAAAAACAGTGAAATCATTGCAAAATCAAACACTGAAGGTATATAACTTCATCTATAAGATTTTAACTTTTTTTGTGAGGTTTATGTTATGAGACAGTAGAAAAATGAAAAAAAATCAGAAAACAGCTGTATCCCTGCTGAATACGCAGAAAAGCAGACACAAATAGAAAAACACATCCAAACAGTGAAATCATTGCAAAATCAAACACTGAAGGTATATAACTATATATTATAAGATTTTAACTTAATTTGTGAGGTTTATATTATGGGACAGTAGAAAAATGAAAAAAATCAGAAAACAGCTGTATCCCTGCTGAATACTAAGAAAAGCAGACACAAATAGAAAAACACATCCAAACAGTGAAATCATTGCAAAATCAAACACTGAAGGTATATAACTATATATTATAAGATTTTAACTTTATTTGTGAGGTTTATATTATGGGACAGTAGAAAAATGAAAAAAATCAGAAAACAGCTGTATCCCTGCTGAATGCGCAGAAAAGCAGACACAAATAGAAAAACACATCCAAACAGTGAAATCATTGCAAAATCAAACACTGAAGGTATATAACTATATCTTATAAGATGTTAACTTCATTTGTGAGGTTTATGTTATTGGACAGTAGAAAAATGAAAAAAGTCAGAAAACAGTCTTATCCCAGCTGAATGCGCAAAAAAACAGACACAAATAGAAAAACACATCCAAACAGTGAAATCATTGCAAAATCAAACACTGAGGGTACAGAAGTATATCATATAAGATGTTAACCTTACTGGTTAGGTTTATGTTATGGGACAGTAGAAAAATGAAAAAAAACAGAAAACAGCCGTATCCCTGCTGAATGCGCACAAAAACAGACACAAATAGAAAAACAGTGAAATCATTGCAAAATCAAACACTGAAGGTATATAACTATATCTTATAAGATGTTAACTTTTTTTGTGAGGTTTATGTTATGGGACAGTAGAAAAATGAAAAAAATCTGGAAACAGTATAATCCCAGCTGAATGCGCACAAAAACAGGAAAAAAATAGAAAAACACATTCAAACAGTGAAATCATTGCTAAATCAAACACCGAGGGTACGGAAGTATATCTCATAAGATGTTAACTTTATTTGTGAGGTTTATGTTATGGGACAGTAGAAAAATGAAAAAAATCAGAAAACAGCCGTATCCCTGCTGAATGCGCACAAAAACAGACACAAATAGAAAAACACATCCAAACAGTGAAAACATTGCAAAATCAAACACTGAAGGTATATAATTATATCTTATAAGATTTTAACATTATTTATTAGGTTTTTGTTATGGGACAGTAGAAAAATGAAAAAAATCAGGAAACAGTCTTATCCCAGCTGAATGCGCACAAAAACAGGAAAAAAATAGAAAAACACATTCAAACAGTGAAATCATTGCAAAATCAAACACTGTAGGTATTTAACTATATCTTATAAGATATTAACTTTATTTTTGAGTTTTATGTTATGGGACGGTAGAAAAATGAAAAAAATCAGAAAACAGCCGTATCCCTGCTGAATGCGCACAAAAACAGACACAAATAGAAAAACACATCCAAACAGTGAAATCATTGCAAAATCAAACACTGAGGGTACGGAAGTATATCTTATAAGATGTTAACTTTATTTTTGAGGTTTATGTTATGGGACAGTAGAAAAATGAAAAAAATCAGGAAACAGTCTTATCCCAGCTGAATGGGCACAAAAACAGACACAAATAGAAAAACACATCCAAACAGTGAAATCATTGCAAAATCAAACACTGAAGGTTTATTACTATATCTTATGAGATCTTAACTTTATTTGTGAGGTTTATGTTATTGGACAATAGAAAAATGAAAAAAATCTGAAAACAGCCGTATCCCTGCTGAATGCGCACAAAAACAGACACAAATAGAAAAACACATCCAAACAATGAAATCATTGCAAAATCAAACACTGAAGGTATATGACTATATCTTATGATATCTTATCTTTATTTGTGAGGTTTATGTTATAGGACAGTTGAAAAATGAAAAAAATCCGAAAACAGCCGTATCCCTGCTAAATGCGCCCAAAAACAGACACAAATAGAAAAACACATCCGAACAGTGAAATCATTCCAAAAAAACACTGAAGGTATATAACTATATCTTATAAGATTTTAACTTCATTTGTGAGGTTTATGTTGTGGGACAGTAGAAAAATGAAAAGAATCAGAAAACAGCCGTATCCCAGCTGAATACGCACAAAAACAGACACAAATAGAAAAACACATCCAAACAGTGAAATCATTGCAAAATCAAACACTGAGGGTACGGAAGTATATCTCATAAGATGTTAACTTTATTTTTGAGGTTTATGTTATGTGACAGTAGAAAAATTTAAAAAATCAGAAAACAGCCGTATCCCTGCTGAATGCGCACAAAAACAGACACAAATAGAAAAACACATCCAAACAGTGAAATCATTGCAAATGCAAACAATAAAGATATATAACTATATCTTATAAGATTTTAACTTCATTTGTGAGGTTTATGTTATGGGACAGTAGAAAAATGACAAAAATCAGAAAACAGCCGTTTCCCAGCTGAATGCGCACAAAAACAGACACAAATACAAAAACACATCCAAACAGTGAAATCATTGCAAAATCAAACACTGAAGGTATATAACTATATCTTATGATATCTTAACTTTATTTGTGAGGTTCATGTTATGGGACAGTAGAAAAATGAAAAAAATGAGAAAACAGCTGTATCCCTGCTGAATGCAGACAAAAACAGACACAAATAGAAAAACACATCCAAACAGTGAAATCATTGCAAAATCAAACACTGAATGTATATAACTATATCTTATGATATCTTAACTTTATTTGTGAGGTTTATGTTATGGGACTATAGAAAAATGAAAAAAATCAGAAAACAGCCGTATCCCTGCTGAATGCGCACAAAAACAGACACAAATAGAAAAACACATCCAAACAGTGAAATCATTGCAAAATCAAACACTGAAGGTATATAAATATATCTTATAAGATTTTAACTTTTTTTGTGAGGTTTATGTTATGGGACAGTAGAAAAATGAAAAAAATCAGAAAACAGCTGTATCCCTGCTGAATGCGCAGAAAAGCAGACACAAATAGAAAAACACATCCAAACAGTGAAATCATTGCAAAATCAAACACTGAAGGTATATAACTATATCTTATAAGATGTTAACTTTATTTGTGAGGTTTATGTTATGGGACAGTAGAAAAATGAAAAAAGTCAGAAAACAGTCTTATCCCAGCTGAATGCGCAAAAAAACAGACACAAATAGAAAAACACATCCAAACAGTGAAATCATTGCAAAATCAAACACTAACGGTACAGAAGTATATCATATAAGATGTTAACCTTACTGGTTAGGTTTATGTTATGGGACAGTAGAAAAATGAAAAAAAACAGAAAACAGCCGTATCCCTGCTGAATGCGCACAAAAACAGACACAAATAGAAAAACAGTGAAATCATTGCAAAATCAAACACTGAAGGTATATAACTATATCTATAAGATTTTAACTTTATTTGTGATGTTTATGTTATGGGACAGTAGCAAAATGAAAAAAAATCAGAGAACAGCCGTATCCCTGCTGAATGCGGACAAAAACAGACACAAATAGAAAAACACATCCAAACAGTGAAATCATTGTAAAATCAAACACTGAAGGTATATAACTATATCTATAAGATTTTAACTTTATTTGTGAGGTTTATTTTATGGGACAGTAGAAAAATGAAAAAAATCAGGATACAGTCTTATCCCAGCTGAATGCGCACAAAAACAGACACAAATAGAAAAACACATCCAAACAGTGAAATCATTGCAAAATCAAACACTGAAGGTATATAACTATATCTTATAAGATTTTAACTTTATTTGTGAGGTTTATGGGACAGTAGGAAAATGAAAAAAGTCAGAAAACAGCCGTATCCCTGCTGAATGCGCACAAAAACAGACACAAATAGAAAAACAGTGAAATCATTGCAAAATCAAACACTGAAGGTATATAACTTTATCTATAAGATTTTAACTTTTTTTGTGAGGTTTATGTTATGAGACAGTAGAAAAATGAAAAAAATCAGAAAACAGCTGTATCCCTGCTGAATACGCAGAAAAGCAGACACAAATAGAAAAACACATCCAAACAGTGAAATCATTGCAAAATCAAACACTGAAGGTATATAACTATATATTATAAGATTTTAACTTAATTTGTGAGGTTTATATTATGGGACAGTAGAAAAATGAAAAAAATCAGAAAACAGCTGTATCCCTGCTGAATACTAAGAAAAGCAGACACAAATAGAAAAACACATCCAAACAGTGAAATCATTGCAAAATCAAACACTGAAGGTATATAACTATATATTATAAGATTTTAACTTAATTTGTGAGGTTTATATTATGGGACAGTAGAAAAATGAAAAAAATCAGAAAACAGCTGTATCCCTGCTGAATGCGCAGAAAAGCAGACACAAATAGAAAAACACATCCAAACAGTGAAATCATTGCAAAATCAAACACTGAAGGTATATAACTATATCTTATAAGATGTTAACTTTATTTGTGAGGTTTATGTTATGGGACAGTAGAAAAATGAAAAAAGTCAGAAAACAGTCTAATCCCAGCTGAATGCGCAAAAAAACAGACACAAATAGAAAAACACATCCAAACAGTGAAATCATTGCAAAATCAAACACTGAGGGTACAGAAGTATATCATATAAGATGTTAACCTTACTGGTTAGGTTTATGTTATGGGACAGTAGAAAAATGAAAAAAAACAGAAAACAGCCGTATCCCTGCTGAATGCGCACAAAAACAGACACAAATAGAAAAACAGTGAAATCATTGCAAAATCAAACACTGAAGGTATATAACTATATCTTATAAGATGTTAACTTTTTTTGTGAGGTTTATGTTATGGGACAGTAGAAAAATGAAAAAAATCAGGAAACAGTATAATCCCAGCTGAATGCGCACAAAAACAGGAAAAAAATAGAAAAACACATTCAAACAGTGAAATCATTGCAAAATCAAACACCGAGGGTACGGAAGTATATCTCATAAGATGTTAACTTTATTTGTGAGGTTTATGTTATGGGACAGTAGAAAAATGAAAAACATCAGAAAACAGCCGTATCCCTGCTGAATGCGCACAAAAACAGACACAAATAGAAAAACACATCCAAACAATGAAATCATTGCAAAATCAAACACTGAAGGTATATGACTATATCTTATGATATCTTATCTTTATTTGTGAGGTTTATGTTATAGGACAGTTGAAAAATGAAAAAAATCCGAAAACAGCCGTATCCCTGCTAAATGCGCACAAAAACAGACACAAATAGAAAAACACATCCAAACAGTGAAATCATTGCAAAATCAAACACTGAGGGTACGGAAGTATATCTCATAAGATGTTAACTTTATTTTTGAGGTTTATGTTATGTGACAGTAGAAAAATTAAAAAAATCAGAAAACAGCCGTATCCCTGCTGAATGCGCACAAAAACAGACACAAATAGAAAAACACATCCAAACAGTGAAATCATTGCAAATGCAAACAATAAAGATATATAACTATATCTTATAAGATTTTAACTTCATTTGTGAGGTTTATGTTATGGGACAGTAGAAAAATGAAAAAAATCAGAAAACAGCTGTATCCCTGCTGAATGCGCAGAAAAGCAGACACAAATAGAAAAACACATCCAAACAGTGAAATCATTGCAAAATCAAACACTGAAGGTATATAACTATATCTTATAAGATGTTAACTTTATTTGTGAGGTTTATGTTATGGGACAGTAGAAAAATGAAAAAAGTCAGAAAACAGTCTTATCCCAGCTGAATGCGCAAAAAAACAGACACAAATAGAAAAACACATCCAAACAGTGAAATCATTGCAAAATCAAACACTGAGGGTACAGAAGTATATCATATAAGATGTTAACCTTACTGGTTAGGTTTATGTTATGGGACAGTAGAAAAATGAAAAAAAACAGAAAACAGCTGTATCCCTGCTGAATGCGCACAAAAACAGACACAAATAGAAAAACAGTGAAATCATTGCAAAATCAAACACTGAAGGTATATAACTATATCTTATAAGATGTTAACTTTTTTTGTGAGGTTTATGTTATGGGACAGTAGAAAAATGAAAAAAATCAGGAAACAGTATAATCCCAGCTGAATGCGCACAAAAACAGACACAAATAGAAAAACACATCCGTACAGTGAAATCATTCCAAATAAACACTGAAGGTATATAACTATATCTTATAAGATTTTAACTTCATTTGTGAGGTTTATGTTATGGGACAGTAGAAAAATGAAAAAAATCAGAAAACAGCCGTATCCCTGCTGAATGCGCACAAAAACAGACACAAATAGAAAAACACATCCAAACAATGAAATCATTGCAAAATCAAACACTGAAGGTATATGACTATATCTTATGAGATCTTAACTTTATTTGTGAGGTTTATGTTATTGGACAATAGAAAAATGAAAAAAATCTGAAAACAGCCGTATCCCTGCTGAATGCGCACAAAAACAGACACAAATAGAAAAACACATCCAAACAATGAAATCATTGCAAAATCAAACACTGAAGGTATATGACTATATCTTATGATATCTTATCTTTATTTGTGAGGTTTATGTTATAGGACAGTTGAAAAATGAAAAAAATCCGAAAACAGCCGTATCCCTGCTAAATGCGCACAAAAACAGACACAAATAGAAAAACACATCCAAACAGTGAAATCATTGCAAAATCAAACACTGAGGGTACGGAAGTATATCTCATAAGATGTTAACTTTATTTGTGAGGTTTATGTTATGGGACAGTAGAAAAATGAAAAAAATCAGAAAACAGCCGTATCCCTGCTGAATGCGCACAAAAACAGACACAAATAGAAAAACACATCCAAACAGTGAAATCATTGCAAAATCAAACACTGAGGGTACGGAAGTATATCTTATAAGATGTTAACTTTATTTTTGAGGTTTATGTTATGTGACAGTAGAAAAATTTAAAAAATCAGAAAACAGCCGTATCCCTGCTGAATGCGCACAAAAACAGACACAAATAGAAAAACACATCCAAACAGTGAAATCATTGCAAATGCAAACAATAAAGATATATAACTATATCTTATAAGATTTTAACTTCATTTGTGAGGTTTATGTTATGGGACAGTAGAAAAATGAAAAAAATCAGAAAACAGCTGTATCCCTGCTGAATGCGCAGAAAAGCAGACACAAATAGAAAAACACATCCAAACAGTGAAATCATTGCAAAATCAAACACTGAAGGTATATAACTATATCTTATAAGATGTTAACTTTATTTGTGAGGTTTATGTTATGGGACAGTAGAAAAATGAAAAAAAACAGAAAACAGCCGTATCCCTGCTGAATGCGCACAAAAACAGACACAAATAGAAAAACAGTGAAATCATTGCAAAATCAAACACTGAAGGTATATAACTATATCTATAAGATTTTAACTTTATTTGTGATGTTTATGTTATGGGACAGTAGCAAAATGAAAAAAAATCAGAGAACAGCCGTATCCCTGCTGAATGCGGACAAAAACAGACACAAATAGAAAAACACATCCAAACAGTGAAATCATTGCAAAATCAAACACTGAAGGTATATAACTTTATCTATAAGATTTTAACTTTTTTTGTGAGGTTTATGTTATGAGACAGTAGAAAAATGAAAAAAATCAGAAAACAGCTGTATCCCTGCTGAATACGCAGAAAAGCAGACACAAATAGAAAAACACATCCAAACAGTGAAATCATTGCAAAATCAAACACTGAAGGTATATAACTATATATTATAAGATTTTAACTTAATTTGTGAGGTTTATATTATGGGACAGTAGAAAAATGAAAAAAATCAGAAAACAGCTGTATCCCTGCTGAATACTAAGAAAAGCAGACACAAATAGAAAAACACATCCAAACAGTGAAATCATTGCAAAATCAAACACTGAAGGTATATAACTATATATTATAAGATTTTAACTTAATTTGTGAGGTTTATATTATGGGACAGTAGAAAAATGAAAAAAATCAGAAAACAGCTGTATCCCTGCTGAATGCGCAGAAAAGCAGACACAAATAGAAAAACACATCCAAACAGTGAAATCATTGCAAAATCAAACACTGAAGGTATATAACTATATCTTATAAGATGTTAACTTTATTTGTGAGGTTTATGTTATGGGACAGTAGAAAAATGAAAAAAGTCAGAAAACAGTCTTATCCCAGCTGAATGCGCAAAAAAACAGACACAAATAGAAAAACACATCCAAACAGTGAAATCATTGCAAAATCAAACACTGAGGGTACAGAAGTATATCATATAAGATGTTAACCTTACTGGTTAGGTTTATGTTATGGGACAGTAGAAAAATGAAAAAAAACAGAAAACAGCCGTATCCCTGCTGAATGCGCACAAAAACAGACACAAATAGAAAAACAGTGAAATCATTGCAAAATCAAACACTGAAGGTATATAACTATATCTTATAAGATGTTAACTTTTTTTGTGAGGTTTATGTTATGGGACAGTAGAAAAATGAAAAAAATCAGGAAACAGTATAATCCCAGCTGAATGCGCACAAAAACAGGAAAAAAATAGAAAAACACATTCAAACAGTGAAATCATTGCAAAATCAAACACCGAGGGTACGGAAGTATATCTCATAAGATGTTAACTTTATTTGTGAGGTTTATGTTATGGGACAGTAGAAAAATGAAAAAAATCAGAAAACAGCCGTATCCCTGCTGAATGCGCACAAAAACAGACACGAATAGAAAAACACATCCAAACAATGAAATCATTGCAAAATCAAACACTGAAGGTATATGACTATATCTTATGAGATCTTAACTTTATTTGTGAGGTTTATGTTATTGGACAATAGAAAAATGAAAAAAATCTGAAAACAGCCGTATCCCTGCTGAATGCGCACAAAAACAGACACAAATAGAAAAACACATCCAAACAATGAAATCATTGCAAAATCAAACACTGAAGGTATATGACTATATCTTATGATATCTTATCTTTATTTGTGAGGTTTATGTTATTGGACAGTTGAAAAATGAAAAAAATCCGAAAACAGCCGTATCCCTGCTAAATGCGCACAAAAACAGACACAAATAGAAAAACACATCCAAACAGTGAAATCATTGCAAAATCAAACACTGAGGGTACGGAAGTATATCTCATAAGATGTTAACTTTATTTTTGAGGTTTATGTTATGTGACAGTAGAAAAATTAAAAAAATCAGAAAACAGCCGTATCCCTGCTGAATGCGCACAAAAACAGACACAAATAGAAAAACACATCCAAACAGTGAAATCATTGCAAATGCAAACAATAAAGATATATAACTACATCTTATAAGATTTTAACTTCATTTGTGAGGTTTATGTTATGGGACAGTAGAAAAATGAAAAAAATCAGAAAACAGCTGTATCCCTGCTGAATGCGCAGAAAAGCAGACACAAATAGAAAAACACATCCAAACAGTGAAATCATTGCAAAATCAAACACTGAAGGTATATAACTATATCTTATAAGATGTTAACTTTATTTGTGAGGTTTATGTTATGGGACAGTAGAAAAATGAAAAAAATCAGAAAACAGCCGTATCCCTGCTGAATGCGCACAAAAACAGACACAAATAGAAAAACACATCCAAACAGTGAAATCATTGCAAAATCAAACACTGAGGGTACGGAAGTATATCTTATAAGATGTTAACTTTATTTTTGAGGTTTATGTTATGTGACAGTAGAAAAATTTAAAAAATCAGAAAACAGCCGTATCCCTGCTGAATGCGCACAAAAACAGACACAAATAGAAAAACACATCCAAACAGTGAAATCATTGCAAATGCAAACAATAAAGATATATAACTATATCTTATAAGATTTTAACTTCATTTGTGAGGTTTATGTTATGGGACAGTAGAAAAATGAAAAAAATCAGAAAACAGCTGTATCCCTGCTGAATGCGCAGAAAAGCAGACACAAATAGAAAAACACATCCAAACAGTGAAATCATTGCAAAATCAAACACTGAAGGTATATAACTATATCTTATAAGATGTTAACTTTATTTGTGAGGTTTATGTTATGGGACAGTAGAAAAATGAAAAAAAACAGAAAACAGCCGTATCCCTGCTGAATGCGCACAAAAACAGACACAAATAGAAAAACAGTGAAATCATTGCAAAATCAAACACTGAAGGTATATAACTATATCTATAAGATTTTAACTTTATTTGTGATGTTTATGTTATGGGACAGTAGCAAAATGAAAAAAAATCAGAGAACAGCCGTATCCCTGCTGAATGCGGACAAAAACAGACACAAATAGAAAAACACATCCAAACAGTGAAATCATTGCAAAATCAAACACTGAAGGTATATAAATATATCTTATAAGATTTTAACTTTTTTTGTGAGGTTTATATTATGGGACAGTAGAAAAATGAAAAAAATCAGAAAACAGCTGTATCCCTGCTGAATGCGCAGAAAAGCAGACACAAATAGAAAAACACATCCAAACAGTGAAATCATTGCAAAATCAAACACTGAAGGTATATAACTATATCTTATAAGATGTTAACTTCATTTGTGAGGTTTATGTTATTGGACAGTAGAAAAATGAAAAAAGTCAGAAAACAGTCTTATCCCAGCTGAATGCGCAAAAAAACAGACACAAATAGAAAAACACATCCAAACAGTGAAATCATTGCAAAATCAAACACTGAGGGTACAGAAGTATATCATATAAGATGTTAACCTTACTGGTTAGGTTTATGTTATGGGACAGTAGAAAAATGAAAAAAAACAGAAAACAGCCGTATCCCTGCTGAATGCGCACAAAAACAGACACAAATAGAAAAACAGTGAAATCATTGCAAAATCAAACACTGAAGGTATATAACTATATCTTATAAGATGTTAACTTTTTTTGTGAGGTTTATGTTATGGGACAGTAGAAAAATGAAAAAAATCTGGAAACAGTATAATCCCAGCTGAATGCGCACAAAAACAGGAAAAAAATAGAAAAACACATTCAAACAGTGAAATCATTGCTAAATCAAACACCGAGGGTACGGAAGTATATCTCATAAGATGTTAACTTTATTTGTGAGGTTTATGTTATGGGACAGTAGAAAAATGAAAAAAATCAGAAAACAGCCGTATCCCTGCTGAATGCGCACAAAAACAGACACAAATAGAAAAACACATCCAAACAATGAAATCATTGCAAAATCAAACACTGAGGGTACGGAAGTATATCTTATAAGATGTTAACTTTTTTTGTGAGGTTTATGTTATGGGACAGTAGAAAAATGAAAAAAATCAGGAAACAGTCTTATCCCAGCTGAATGGGCACAAAAACAGACACAAATAGAAAAACACATCCAAACAGTGAAAACATTGCAAAATCAAACACTGAAGGTATATAATTATATCTTATAAGATTTTAACATTATTTATTAGGTTTTTGTTATGGGACAGTAGAAAAATGAAAAAAATCAGGAAACAGTCTTATCCCAGCTGAATGCGCACAAAAACAGGAAAAAAATAGAAAAACACATTCAAACAGTGAAATCATTGCAAAATCAAACACTGTAGGTATTTAACTATATCTTATAAGATATTAACTTTATTTTTGAGTTTTATGTTATGGGACGGTAGAAAAATGAAAAAAATCAGAAAACAGCCGTATCCCTGCTGAATGCGCACAAAAACAGACACAAATAGAAAAACACATCCAAACAGTGAAATCATTGCAAAATCAAACACTGAGGGTACGGAAGTATATCTTATAAGATGTTAACTTTATTTTTGAGGTTTATGTTATGGGACAGTAGAAAAATGAAAAAAATCAGGAAACAGTCTTATCCCAGCTGAATGGGCACAAAAACAGACACAAATAGAAAAACACATCCAAACAGTGAAATCATTGCAAAATCAAACACTGAAGGTTTATTACTATATCTTATGAGATCTTAACTTTATTTGTGAGGTTTATGTTATTGGACAATAGAAAAATGAAAAAAATCTGAAAACAGCCGTATCCCTGCTGAATGCGCACAAAAACAGACACAAATAGAAAAACACATCCAAACAATGAAATCATTGCAAAATCAAACACTGAAGGTATATGACTATATCTTATGATATCTTATCTTTATTTGTGAGGTTTATGTTATAGGACAGTTGAAAAATGAAAAAAATCCGAAAACAGCCGTATCCCTGCTAAATGCGCCCAAAAACAGACACAAATAGAAAAACACATCCGAACAGTGAAATCATTCCAAAAAAACACTGAAGGTATATAACTATATCTTATAAGATTTTAACTTCATTTGTGAGGTTTATGTTGTGGGACAGTAGAAAAATGAAAAGAATCAGAAAACAGCCGTATCCCAGCTGAATACGCACAAAAACAGACACAAATAGAAAAACACATCCAAACAGTGAAATCATTGCAAAATCAAACACTGAGGGTACGGAAGTATATCTCATAAGATGTTAACTTTATTTTTGAGGTTTATGTTATGTGACAGTAGAAAAATTTAAAAAATCAGAAAACAGCCGTATCCCTGCTGAATGCGCACAAAAACAGACACAAATAGAAAAACACATCCAAACAGTGAAATCATTGCAAATGCAAACAATAAAGATATATAACTATATCTTATAAGATTTTAACTTCATTTGTGAGGTTTATGTTATGGGACAGTAGAAAAATGACAAAAATCAGAAAACAGCCGTTTCCCAGCTGAATGCGCACAAAAACAGACACAAATACAAAAACACATCCAAACAGTGAAATCATTGCAAAATCAAACACTGAAGGTATATAACTATATCTTATGATATCTTAACTTTATTTGTGAGGTTCATGTTATGGGACAGTAGAAAAATGAAAAAAATGAGAAAACAGCTGTATCCCTGCTGAATGCAGACAAAAACAGACACAAATAGAAAAACACATCCAAACAGTGAAATCATTGCAAAATCAAACACTGAATGTATATAACTATATCTTATGATATCTTAACTTTATTTGTGAGGTTTATGTTATGGGACTATAGAAAAATGAAAAAAATCAGAAAACAGCCGTATCCCTGCTGAATGCGCACAAAAACAGACACAAATAGAAAAACACATCCAAACAGTGAAATCATTGCAAAATCAAACACTGAAGGTATATAAATATATCTTATAAGATTTTAACTTTTTTTGTGAGGTTTATGTTATGGGACAGTAGAAAAATGAAAAAAATCAGAAAACAGCTGTATCCCTGCTGAATGCGCAGAAAAGCAGACACAAATAGAAAAACACATCCAAACAGTGAAATCATTGCAAAATCAAACACTGAAGGTATATAACTATATCTTATAAGATGTTAACTTTATTTGTGAGGTTTATGTTATGGGACAGTAGAAAAATGAAAAAAGTCAGAAAACAGTCTTATCCCAGCTGAATGCGCAAAAAAACAGACACAAATAGAAAAACACATCCAAACAGTGAAATCATTGCAAAATCAAACACTAACGGTACAGAAGTATATCATATAAGATGTTAACCTTACTGGTTAGGTTTATGTTATGGGACAGTAGAAAAATGAAAAAAAACAGAAAACAGCCGTATCCCTGCTGAATGCGCACAAAAACAGACACAAATAGAAAAACAGTGAAATCATTGCAAAATCAAACACTGAAGGTATATAACTATATCTATAAGATTTTAACTTTATTTGTGATGTTTATGTTATGGGACAGTAGCAAAATGAAAAAAAATCAGAGAACAGCCGTATCCCTGCTGAATGCGGACAAAAACAGACACAAATAGAAAAACACATCCAAACAGTGAAATCATTGTAAAATCAAACACTGAAGGTATATAACTATATCTATAAGATTTTAACTTTATTTGTGAGGTTTATTTTATGGGACAGTAGAAAAATGAAAAAAATCAGGATACAGTCTTATCCCAGCTGAATGCGCACAAAAACAGACACAAATAGAAAAACACATCCAAACAGTGAAATCATTGCAAAATCAAACACTGAAGGTATATAACTATATCTTATAAGATTTTAACTTTATTTGTGAGGTTTATGGGACAGTAGGAAAATGAAAAAAGTCAGAAAACAGCCGTATCCCTGCTGAATGCGCACAAAAACAGACACAAATAGAAAAACAGTGAAATCATTGCAAAATCAAACACTGAAGGTATATAACTTTATCTATAAGATTTTAACTTTTTTTGTGAGGTTTATGTTATGAGACAGTAGAAAAATGAAAAAAATCAGAAAACAGCTGTATCCCTGCTGAATACGCAGAAAAGCAGACACAAATAGAAAAACACATCCAAACAGTGAAATCATTGCAAAATCAAACACTGAAGGTATATAACTATATATTATAAGATTTTAACTTAATTTGTGAGGTTTATATTATGGGACAGTAGAAAAATGAAAAAAATCAGAAAACAGCTGTATCCCTGCTGAATACTAAGAAAAGCAGACACAAATAGAAAAACACATCCAAACAGTGAAATCATTGCAAAATCAAACACTGAAGGTATATAACTATATATTATAAGATTTTAACTTAATTTGTGAGGTTTATATTATGGGACAGTAGAAAAATGAAAAAAATCAGAAAACAGCTGTATCCCTGCTGAATGCGCAGAAAAGCAGACACAAATAGAAAAACACATCCAAACAGTGAAATCATTGCAAAATCAAACACTGAAGGTATATAACTATATCTTATAAGATGTTAACTTTATTTGTGAGGTTTATGTTATGGGACAGTAGAAAAATGAAAAAAGTCAGAAAACAGTCTAATCCCAGCTGAATGCGCAAAAAAACAGACACAAATAGAAAAACACATCCAAACAGTGAAATCATTGCAAAATCAAACACTGAGGGTACAGAAGTATATCATATAAGATGTTAACCTTACTGGTTAGGTTTATGTTATGGGACAGTAGAAAAATGAAAAAAAACAGAAAACAGCCGTATCCCTGCTGAATGCGCACAAAAACAGACACAAATAGAAAAACAGTGAAATCATTGCAAAATCAAACACTGAAGGTATATAACTATATCTTATAAGATGTTAACTTTTTTTGTGAGGTTTATGTTATGGGACAGTAGAAAAATGAAAAAAATCAGGAAACAGTATAATCCCAGCTGAATGCGCACAAAAACAGGAAAAAAATAGAAAAACACATTCAAACAGTGAAATCATTGCAAAATCAAACACCGAGGGTACGGAAGTATATCTCATAAGATGTTAACTTTATTTGTGAGGTTTATGTTATGGGACAGTAGAAAAATGAAAAACATCAGAAAACAGCCGTATCCCTGCTGAATGCGCACAAAAACAGACACAAATAGAAAAACACATCCAAACAATGAAATCATTGCAAAATCAAACACTGAAGGTATATGACTATATCTTATGATATCTTATCTTTATTTGTGAGGTTTATGTTATAGGACAGTTGAAAAATGAAAAAAATCCGAAAACAGCCGTATCCCTGCTAAATGCGCACAAAAACAGACACAAATAGAAAAACACATCCAAACAGTGAAATCATTGCAAAATCAAACACTGAGGGTACGGAAGTATATCTCATAAGATGTTAACTTTATTTTTGAGGTTTATGTTATGTGACAGTAGAAAAATTAAAAAAATCAGAAAACAGCCGTATCCCTGCTGAATGCGCACAAAAACAGACACAAATAGAAAAACACATCCAAACAGTGAAATCATTGCAAATGCAAACAATAAAGATATATAACTATATCTTATAAGATTTTAACTTCATTTGTGAGGTTTATGTTATGGGACAGTAGAAAAATGAAAAAAATCAGAAAACAGCTGTATCCCTGCTGAATGCGCAGAAAAGCAGACACAAATAGAAAAACACATCCAAACAGTGAAATCATTGCAAAATCAAACACTGAAGGTATATAACTATATCTTATAAGATGTTAACTTTATTTGTGAGGTTTATGTTATGGGACAGTAGAAAAATGAAAAAAGTCAGAAAACAGTCTTATCCCAGCTGAATGCGCAAAAAAACAGACACAAATAGAAAAACACATCCAAACAGTGAAATCATTGCAAAATCAAACACTGAGGGTACAGAAGTATATCATATAAGATGTTAACCTTACTGGTTAGGTTTATGTTATGGGACAGTAGAAAAATGAAAAAAAACAGAAAACAGCTGTATCCCTGCTGAATGCGCACAAAAACAGACACAAATAGAAAAACAGTGAAATCATTGCAAAATCAAACACTGAAGGTATATAACTATATCTTATAAGATGTTAACTTTTTTTGTGAGGTTTATGTTATGGGACAGTAGAAAAATGAAAAAAATCAGGAAACAGTATAATCCCAGCTGAATGCGCACAAAAACAGACACAAATAGAAAAACACATCCGTACAGTGAAATCATTCCAAATAAACACTGAAGGTATATAACTATATCTTATAAGATTTTAACTTCATTTGTGAGGTTTATGTTATGGGACAGTAGAAAAATGAAAAAAATCAGAAAACAGCCGTATCCCTGCTGAATGCGCACAAAAACAGACACAAATAGAAAAACACATCCAAACAATGAAATCATTGCAAAATCAAACACTGAAGGTATATGACTATATCTTATGAGATCTTAACTTTATTTGTGAGGTTTATGTTATTGGACAATAGAAAAATGAAAAAAATCTGAAAACAGCCGTATCCCTGCTGAATGCGCACAAAAACAGACACAAATAGAAAAACACATCCAAACAATGAAATCATTGCAAAATCAAACACTGAAGGTATATGACTATATCTTATGATATCTTATCTTTATTTGTGAGGTTTATGTTATAGGACAGTTGAAAAATGAAAAAAATCCGAAAACAGCCGTATCCCTGCTAAATGCGCACAAAAACAGACACAAATAGAAAAACACATCCAAACAGTGAAATCATTGCAAAATCAAACACTGAGGGTACGGAAGTATATCTCATAAGATGTTAACTTTATTTGTGAGGTTTATGTTATGGGACAGTAGAAAAATGAAAAAAATCAGAAAACAGCCGTATCCCTGCTGAATGCGCACAAAAACAGACACAAATAGAAAAACACATCCAAACAGTGAAATCATTGCAAAATCAAACACTGAGGGTACGGAAGTATATCTTATAAGATGTTAACTTTATTTTTGAGGTTTATGTTATGTGACAGTAGAAAAATTTAAAAAATCAGAAAACAGCCGTATCCCTGCTGAATGCGCACAAAAACAGACACAAATAGAAAAACACATCCAAACAGTGAAATCATTGCAAATGCAAACAATAAAGATATATAACTATATCTTATAAGATTTTAACTTCATTTGTGAGGTTTATGTTATGGGACAGTAGAAAAATGAAAAAAATCAGAAAACAGCTGTATCCCTGCTGAATGCGCAGAAAAGCAGACACAAATAGAAAAACACATCCAAACAGTGAAATCATTGCAAAATCAAACACTGAAGGTATATAACTATATCTTATAAGATGTTAACTTTATTTGTGAGGTTTATGTTATGGGACAGTAGAAAAATGAAAAAAAACAGAAAACAGCCGTATCCCTGCTGAATGCGCACAAAAACAGACACAAATAGAAAAACAGTGAAATCATTGCAAAATCAAACACTGAAGGTATATAACTATATCTATAAGATTTTAACTTTATTTGTGATGTTTATGTTATGGGACAGTAGCAAAATGAAAAAAAATCAGAGAACAGCCGTATCCCTGCTGAATGCGGACAAAAACAGACACAAATAGAAAAACACATCCAAACAGTGAAATCATTGCAAAATCAAACACTGAAGGTATATAACTTTATCTATAAGATTTTAACTTTTTTTGTGAGGTTTATGTTATGAGACAGTAGAAAAATGAAAAAAATCAGAAAACAGCTGTATCCCTGCTGAATACGCAGAAAAGCAGACACAAATAGAAAAACACATCCAAACAGTGAAATCATTGCAAAATCAAACACTGAAGGTATATAACTATATATTATAAGATTTTAACTTAATTTGTGAGGTTTATATTATGGGACAGTAGAAAAATGAAAAAAATCAGAAAACAGCTGTATCCCTGCTGAATACTAAGAAAAGCAGACACAAATAGAAAAACACATCCAAACAGTGAAATCATTGCAAAATCAAACACTGAAGGTATATAACTATATATTATAAGATTTTAACTTAATTTGTGAGGTTTATATTATGGGACAGTAGAAAAATGAAAAAAATCAGAAAACAGCTGTATCCCTGCTGAATGCGCAGAAAAGCAGACACAAATAGAAAAACACATCCAAACAGTGAAATCATTGCAAAATCAAACACTGAAGGTATATAACTATATCTTATAAGATGTTAACTTTATTTGTGAGGTTTATGTTATGGGACAGTAGAAAAATGAAAAAAGTCAGAAAACAGTCTTATCCCAGCTGAATGCGCAAAAAAACAGACACAAATAGAAAAACACATCCAAACAGTGAAATCATTGCAAAATCAAACACTGAGGGTACAGAAGTATATCATATAAGATGTTAACCTTACTGGTTAGGTTTATGTTATGGGACAGTAGAAAAATGAAAAAAAACAGAAAACAGCCGTATCCCTGCTGAATGCGCACAAAAACAGACACAAATAGAAAAACAGTGAAATCATTGCAAAATCAAACACTGAAGGTATATAACTATATCTTATAAGATGTTAACTTTTTTTGTGAGGTTTATGTTATGGGACAGTAGAAAAATGAAAAACATCTGAAAACAGCCGTATCCCTGCTGAATGCGCACAAAAACAGACACAAATAGAAAAACACATCCAAACAATGAAATCATTGCAAAATCAAACACTGAAGGTATATGACTATATCTTATGATATCTTATCTTTATTTGTGAGGTTTATGTTATTGGACAGTTGAAAAATGAAAAAAATCCGAAAACAGCCGTATCCCTGCTAAATGCGCACAAAAACAGACACAAATAGAAAAACACATCCAAACAGTGAAATCATTGCAAAATCAAACACTGAGGGTACGGAAGTATATCTCATAAGATGTTAACTTTATTTTTGAGGTTTATGTTATGTGACAGTAGAAAAATTAAAAAAATCAGAAAACAGCCGTATCCCTGCTGAATGCGCACAAAAACAGACACAAATAGAAAAACACATCCAAACAGTGAAATCATTGCAAATGCAAACAATAAAGATATATAACTACATCTTATAAGATTTTAACTTCATTTGTGAGGTTTATGTTATGGGACAGTAGAAAAATGAAAAAAATCAGAAAACAGCTGTATCCCTGCTGAATGCGCAGAAAAGCAGACACAAATAGAAAAACACATCCAAACAGTGAAATCATTGCAAAATCAAACACTGAAGGTATATAACTATATCTTATAAGATGTTAACTTTATTTGTGAGGTTTATGTTATGGGACAGTAGAAAAATGAAAAAAATCAGAAAACAGCCGTATCCCTGCTGAATGCGCACAAAAACAGACACAAATAGAAAAACACATCCAAACAGTGAAATCATTGCAAAATCAAACACTGACTGTACAGAAGTATATCATGTAAGATGTTAACCTTACTGGTTAGGTTTATGTTATGGGACAGTAGAAAAATGAAAAAAAACAGAAAACAGCTGTATCCCTGCTGAATGCGCACAAAAACAGACACAAATAGAAAAACAGTGAAATCATTGCAAAATCAAACACTGAAGGTATATAACTATATCTATAAGATTTTAACTTTATTTGTGATGTTTATGTTATGGGACAGTAGCAAAATGAAAAAAAATCAGAGAACAGCCGTATCCCTGCTGAATGCGGACAAAAACAGACACAAATAGAAAAACACATCCAAACAGTGAAATCATTGTAAAATCAAACACTGAAGGTATATAACTATATCTATAAGATTTTAACTTTATTTGTGAGGTTTATTTTATGGGACAGTAGAAAAATGAAAAAAATCAGGATACAGTCTTATCCCAGCTGAATGCGCACAAAAACAGACACAAATAGAAAAACACATCCAAACAGTGAAATCATTGCAAAATCAAACACTGAAGGTATATAACTATATCTTATAAGATTTTAACTTTATTTGTGAGGTTTATGGGACAGTAGGAAAATGAAAAAAGTCAGAAAACAGCCGTATCCCTGCTGAATGCGCACAAAAACAGACACAAATAGAAAAACAGTGAAATCATTGCAAAATCAAACACTGAAGGTATATAACTTTATCTATAAGATTTTAACTTTTTTTGTGAGGTTTATGTTATGAGACAGTAGAAAAATGAAGAAAATCAGAAAACAGCTGTATCCCTGCTGAATACGCAGAAAAGCAGACACAAATAGAAAAACACATCCAAACAGTGAAATCATTGCAAAATCAAACACTGAAGGTATATAACTATATATTATAAGATTTTAACTTAATTTGTGAGGTTTATATTATGGGACAGTAGAAAAATGAAAAAAATCAGAAAACAGCTGTATCCCTGCTGAATACTAAGAAAAGCAGACACAAATAGAAAAACACATCCAAACAGTGAAATCATTGCAAAATCAAACACTGAAGGTATATAACTATATATTATAAGATTTTAACTTAATTTGTGAGGTTTATATTATGGGACAGTAGAAAAATGAAAAAAATCAGAAAACAGCTGTATCCCTGCTGAATGCGCAGAAAAGCAGACACAAATAGAAAAACACATCCAAACAGTGAAATCATTGCAAAATCAAACACTGAAGGTATATAACGATATCTTATAAGATGTTAACTTTATTTGTGAGGTTTATGTTATGGGACAGTAGAAAAATGAAAAAAGTCAGAAAACAGTCTAATCCCAGCTGAATGCGCAAAAAAACAGACACAAATAGAAAAACACATCCAAACAGTGAAATCATTGCAAAATCAAACACTGAGGGTACAGAAGTATATCATATAAGATGTTAACCTTACTGGTTAGGTTTATGTTATGGGACAGTAGAAAAATGAAAAAAAACAGAAAACAGCCGTATCCCTGCTGAATGCGCACAAAAACAGACACAAATAGAAAAACAGTGAAATCATTGCAAAATCAAACACTGAAGGTATATAACTATATCTTATAAGATGTTAACTTTTTTTGTGAGGTTTATGTTATGGGACAGTAGAAAAATGAAAAAAATCAGGAAACAGTATAATCCCAGCTGAATGCGCACAAAAACAGGAAAAAAATAGAAAAACACATTCAAACAGTGAAATCATTGCAAAATCAAACACCGAGGGTACGGAAGTATATCTCATAAGATGTTAACTTTATTTGTGAGGTTTATGTTATGGGACAGTAGAAAAATGAAAAACATCAGAAAACAGCCGTATCCCTGCTGAATGCGCACAAAAACAGACACAAATAGAAAAACACATCCAAACAATGAAATCATTGCAAAATCAAACACTGAAGGTATATGACTATATCTTATGATATCTTATCTTTATTTGTGAGGTTTATGTTATAGGACAGTTGAAAAATGAAAAAAATCCGAAAACAGCCGTATCCCTGCTAAATGCGCACAAAAACAGACACAAATAGAAAAACACATCCAAACAGTGAAATCATTGCAAAATCAAACACTGAGGGTACGGAAGTATATCTCATAAGATGTTAACTTTATTTTTGAGGTTTATGTTATGTGACAGTAGAAAAATTAAAAAAATCAGAAAACAGCCGTATCCCTGCTGAATGCGCACAAAAACAGACACAAATAGAAAAACACATCCAAACAGTGAAATCATTGCAAATGCAAACAATAAAGATATATAACTATATCTTATAAGATTTTAACTTCATTTGTGAGGTTTATGTTATGGGACAGTAGAAAAATGAAAAAAATCAGAAAACAGCTGTATCCCTGCTGAATGCGCAGAAAAGCAGACACAAATAGAAAAACACATCCAAACAGTGAAATCATTGCAAAATCAAACACTGAAGGTATATAACTATATCTTATAAGATGTTAACTTTATTTGTGAGGTTTATGTTATGGGACAGTAGAAAAATGAAAAAAGTCAGAAAACAGTCTTATCCCAGCTGAATGCGCAAAAAAACAGACACAAATAGAAAAACACATCCAAACAGTGAAATCATTGCAAAATCAAACACTGAGGGTACAGAAGTATATCATATAAGATGTTAACCTTACTGGTTAGGTTTATGTTATGGGACAGTAGAAAAATGAAAAAAAACAGAAAACAGCCGTATCCCTGCTGAATGCGCACAAAAACAGACACAAATAGAAAAACAGTGAAATCATTGCAAAATCAAACACTGAAGGTATATAACTATATCTTATAAGATGTTAACTTTTTTTGTGAGGTTTATGTTATGGGACAGTAGAAAAATGAAAAAAATCAGGAAACAGTATAATCCCAGCTGAATGCGCACAAAAACAGACACAAATAGAAAAACACATCCGTACAGTGAAATCATTCCAAATAAACACTGAAGGTATATAACTATATCTTATAAGATTTTAACTTCATTTGTGAGGTTTATGTTATGGGACAGTAGAAAAATGAAAAAAATCAGAAAACAGCCGTATCCCTGCTGAATGCGCACAAAAACAGACACAAATAGAAAAACACATCCAAACAATGAAATCATTGCAAAATCAAACACTGAAGGTATATGACTATATCTTATGAGATCTTAACTTTATTTGTGAGGTTTATGTTATTGGACAATAGAAAAATGAAAAAAATCTGAAAACAGCCGTATCCCTGCTGAATGCGCACAAAAACAGACACAAATAGAAAAACACATCCAAACAATGAAATCATTGCAAAATCAAACACTGAAGGTATATGACTATATCTTATGATATCTTATCTTTATTTGTGAGGTTTATGTTATAGGACAGTTGAAAAATGAAAAAAATCCGAAAACAGCCGTATCCCTGCTAAATGCGCACAAAAACAGACACAAATAGAAAAACACATCCAAACAGTGAAATCATTGCAAAATCAAACACTGAGGGTACGGAAGTATATCTCATAAGATGTTAACTTTATTTGTGAGGTTTATGTTATGGGACAGTAGAAAAATGAAAAAAATCAGAAAACAGCCGTATCCCTGCTGAATGCGCACAAAAACAGACACAAATAGAAAAACACATCCAAACAGTGAAATCATTGCAAAATCAAACACTGAGGGTACGGAAGTATATCTTATAAGATGTTAACTTTATTTTTGAGGTTTATGTTATGTGACAGTAGAAAAATTTAAAAAATCAGAAAACAGCCGTATCCCTGCTGAATGCGCACAAAAACAGACACAAATAGAAAAACACATCCAAACAGTGAAATCATTGCAAATGCAAACAATAAAGATATATAACTATATCTTATAAGATTTTAACTTCATTTGTGAGGTTTATGTTATGGGACAGTAGAAAAATGAAAAAAATCAGAAAACAGCTGTATCCCTGCTGAATGCGCAGAAAAGCAGACACAAATAGAAAAACACATCCAAACAGTGAAATCATTGCAAAATCAAACACTGAAGGTATATAACTATATCTTATAAGATGTTAACTTTATTTGTGAGGTTTATGTTATGGGACAGTAGAAAAATGAAAAAAAACAGAAAACAGCCGTATCCCTGCTGAATGCGCACAAAAACAGACACAAATAGAAAAACAGTGAAATCATTGCAAAATCAAACACTGAAGGTATATAACTATATCTATAAGATTTTAACTTTATTTGTGATGTTTATGTTATGGGACAGTAGCAAAATGAAAAAAAATCAGAGAACAGCCGTATCCCTGCTGAATGCGGACAAAAACAGACACAAATAGAAAAACACATCCAAACAGTGAAATCATTGTAAAATCAAACACTGAAGGTATATAACTATATCTATAAGATTTTAACTTTATTTGTGAGGTTTATTTTATGGGACAGTAGAAAAATGAAAAAAATCAGGATACAGTCTTATCCCAGCTGAATGCGCACAAAAACAGACACAAATAGAAAAACACATCCAAACAGTGAAATCATTGCAAAATCAAACACTGAAGGTATATAACTATATCTTATAAGATTTTAACTTTATTTGTGAGGTTTATGGGACAGTAGGAAAATGAAAAAAGTCAGAAAACAGCCGTATCCCTGCTGAATGCGCACAAAAACAGACACAAATAGAAAAACAGTGAAATCATTGCAAAATCAAACACTGAAGGTATATAACTTTATCTATAAGATTTTAACTTTTTTTGTGAGGTTTATGTTATGAGACAGTAGAAAAATGAAAAAAATCAGAAAACAGCTGTATCCCTGCTGAATACGCAGAAAAGCAGACACAAATAGAAAAACACATCCAAACAGTGAAATCATTGCAAAATCAAACACTGAAGGTATATAACTATATATTATAAGATTTTAACTTAATTTGTGAGGTTTATATTATGGGACAGTAGAAAAATGAAAAAAATCAGAAAACAGCTGTATCCCTGCTGAATACTAAGAAAAGCAGACACAAATAGAAAAACACATCCAAACAGTGAAATCATTGCAAAATCAAACACTGAAGGTATATAACTATATATTATAAGATTTTAACTTAATTTGTGAGGTTTATATTATGGGACAGTAGAAAAATGAAAAAAATCAGAAAACAGCTGTATCCCTGCTGAATGCGCAGAAAAGCAGACACAAATAGAAAAACACATCCAAACAGTGAAATCATTGCAAAATCAAACACTGAAGGTATATAACTATATCTTATAAGATGTTAACTTTATTTGTGAGGTTTATGTTATGGGACAGTAGAAAAATGAAAAAAGTCAGAAAACAGTCTTATCCCAGCTGAATGCGCAAAAAAACAGACACAAATAGAAAAACACATCCAAACAGTGAAATCATTGCAAAATCAAACACTGAGGGTACAGAAGTATATCATATAAGATGTTAACCTTACTGGTTAGGTTTATGTTATGGGACAGTAGAAAAATGAAAAAAAACAGAAAACAGCCGTATCCCTGCTGAATGCGCACAAAAACAGACACAAATAGAAAAACAGTGAAATCATTGCAAAATCAAACACTGAAGGTATATAACTATATCTTATAAGATGTTAACTTTTTTTGTGAGGTTTATGTTATGGGACAGTAGAAAAATGAAAAAAATCAGGAAACAGTATAATCCCAGCTGAATGCGCACAAAAACAGGAAAAAAATAGAAAAACACATTCAAACAGTGAAATCATTGCAAAATCAAACACCGAGGGTACGGAAGTATATCTCATAAGATGTTAACTTTATTTGTGAGGTTTATGTTATGGGACAGTAGAAAAATGAAAAAAATCAGAAAACAGCCGTATCCCTGCTGAATGCGCACAAAAACAGACACAAATAGAAAAACACATCCAAACAATGAAATCATTGCAAAATCAAACACTGAAGGTATATGACTATATCTTATGAGATCTTAACTTTATTTGTGAGGTTTATGTTATTGGACAATAGAAAAATGAAAAAAATCTGAAAACAGCCGTATCCCTGCTGAATGCGCACAAAAACAGACACAAATAGAAAAACACATCCAAACAATGAAATCATTGCAAAATCAAACACTGAAGGTATATGACTATATCTTATGATATCTTATCTTTATTTGTGAGGTTTATGTTATTGGACAGTTGAAAAATGAAAAAAATCCGAAAACAGCCGTATCCCTGCTAAATGCGCACAAAAACAGACACAAATAGAAAAACACATCCAAACAGTGAAATCATTGCAAAATCAAACACTGAGGGTACGGAAGTATATCTCATAAGATGTTAACTTTATTTTTGAGGTTTATGTTATGTGACAGTAGAAAAATTAAAAAAATCAGAAAACAGCCGTATCCCTGCTGAATGCGCACAAAAACAGACACAAATAGAAAAACACATCCAAACAGTGAAATCATTGCAAATGCAAACAATAAAGATATATAACTACATCTTATAAGATTTTAACTTCATTTGTGAGGTTTATGTTATGGGACAGTAGAAAAATGAAAAAAATCAGAAAACAGCTGTATCCCTGCTGAATGCGCAGAAAAGCAGACACAAATAGAAAAACACATCCAAACAGTGAAATCATTGCAAAATCAAACACTGAAGGTATATAACTATATCTTATAAGATGTTAACTTTATTTGTGAGGTTTATGTTATGGGACAGTAGAAAAATGAAAAAAGTCAGAAAACAGTCTTATCCCAGCTGAATGCGCAAAAAAACAGACACAAATAGAAAAACACATCCAAACAGTGAAATCATTGCAAAATCAAACACTGACTGTACAGAAGTATATCATGTAAGATGTTAACCTTACTGGTTAGGTTTATGTTATGGGACAGTAGAAAAATGAAAAAAAACAGAAAACAGCCGTATCCCTGCTGAATGCGCACAAAAACAGACACAAATAGAAAAACAGTGAAATCATTGCAAAATCAAACACTGAAGGTATATAACTATATCTATAAGATTTTAACTTTATTTGTGATGTTTATGTTATGGGACAGTAGCAAAATGAAAAAAAATCAGAGAACAGCCGTATCCCTGCTGAATGCGGACAAAAACAGACACAAATAGAAAAACACATCCAAACAGTGAAATCATTGTAAAATCAAACACTGAAGGTATATAACTATATCTATAAGATTTTAACTTTATTTGTGAGGTTTATTTTATGGGACAGTAGAAAAATGAAAAAAATCAGGATACAGTCTTATCCCAGCTGAATGCGCACAAAAACAGACACAAATAGAAAAACACATCCAAACAGTGAAATCATTGCAAAATCAAACACTGAAGGTATATAACTATATCTTATAAGATTTTAACTTTATTTGTGAGGTTTATGGGACAGTAGGAAAATGAAAAAAGTCAGAAAACAGCCGTATCCCTGCTGAATGCGCACAAAAACAGACACAAATAGAAAAACAGTGAAATCATTGCAAAATCAAACACTGAAGGTATATAACTTTATCTATAAGATTTTAACTTTTTTTGTGAGGTTTATGTTATGAGACAGTAGAAAAATGAAGAAAATCAGAAAACAGCTGTATCCCTGCTGAATACGCAGAAAAGCAGACACAAATAGAAAAACACATCCAAACAGTGAAATCATTGCAAAATCAAACACTGAAGGTATATAACTATATATTATAAGATTTTAACTTAATTTGTGAGGTTTATATTATGGGACAGTAGAAAAATGAAAAAAATCAGAAAACAGCTGTATCCCTGCTGAATACTAAGAAAAGCAGACACAAATAGAAAAACACATCCAAACAGTGAAATCATTGCAAAATCAAACACTGAAGGTATATAACTATATATTATAAGATTTTAACTTAATTTGTGAGGTTTATATTATGGGACAGTAGAAAAATGAAAAAAATCAGAAAACAGCTGTATCCCTGCTGAATGCGCAGAAAAGCAGACACAAATAGAAAAACACATCCAAACAGTGAAATCATTGCAAAATCAAACACTGAAGGTATATAACTATATCTTATAAGATGTTAACTTTATTTGTGAGGTTTATGTTATGGGACAGTAGAAAAATGAAAAAAGTCAGAAAACAGTCTTATCCCAGCTGAATGCGCAAAAAAACAGACACAAATAGAAAAACACATCCAAACAGTGAAATCATTGCAAAATCAAACACTGAGGGTACAGAAGTATATCATATAAGATGTTAACCTTACTGGTTAGGTTTATGTTATGGGACAGTAGAAAAATGAAAAAAAACAGAAAACAGCCGTATCCCTGCTGAATGCGCACAAAAACAGACACAAATAGAAAAACAGTGAAATCATTGCAAAATCAAACACTGAAGGTATATAACTATATCTTATAAGATGTTAACTTTTTTTGTGAGGTTTATGTTATGGGACAGTAGAAAAATGAAAAAAATCAGGAAACAGTATAATCCCAGCTGAATGCGCACAAAAACAGGAAAAAAATAGAAAAACACATTCAAACAGTGAAATCATTGCAAAATCAAACACCGAGGGTACGGAAGTATATCTCATAAGATGTTAACTTTATTTGTGAGGTTTATGTTATGGGACAGTAGAAAAATGAAAAAAATCAGAAAACAGCCGTATCCCTGCTGAATGCGCACAAAAACAGACACAAATAGAAAAACACATCCAAACAATGAAATCATTGCAAAATCAAACACTGAAGGTATATGACTATATCTTATGATATCTTATCTTTATTTGTGAGGTTTATGTTATAGGACAGTTGAAAAATGAAAAAAATCCGAAAACAGCCGTATCCCTGCTAAATGCGCACAAAAACAGACACAAATAGAAAAACACATCCAAACAGTGAAATCATTGCAAAATCAAACACTGAAGGTATATAACTATATATTATAAGATTTTAACTTAATTTGTGAGGTTTATATTATGGGACAGTAGAAAAATGAAAAAAATCAGAAAACAGCTGTATCCCTGCTGAATGCGCAGAAAAGCAGACACAAATAGAAAAACACATCCAAACAGTGAAATCATTGCAAAATCAAACACTGAAGGTATATAACTATATCTTATAAGATGTTAACTTTATTTGTGAGGTTTATGTTATGGGACAGTAGAAAAATGAAAAAAGTCAGAAAACAGTCTTATCCCAGCTGAATGCGCAAAAAAACAGACACAAATAGAAAAACACATCCAAACAGTGAAATCATTGCAAAATCAAACACTGAGGGTACAGAAGTATATCATATAAGATGTTAACCTTACTGGTTAGGTTTATGTTATGGGACAGTAGAAAAATGAAAAAAAACAGAAAACAGCCGTATCCCTGCTGAATGCGCACAAAAACAGACACAAATAGAAAAACAGTGAAATCATTGCAAAATCAAACACTGAAGGTATATAACTATATCTTATAAGATGTTAACTTTTTTTGTGAGGTTTATGTTATGGGACAGTAGAAAAATGAAAAAAATCAGGAAACAGTATAATCCCAGCTGAATGCGCACAAAAACAGGAAAAAAATAGAAAAACACATTCAAACAGTGAAATCATTGCAAAATCAAACACCGAGGGTACGGAAGTATATCTCATAAGATGTTAACTTTATTTGTGAGGTTTATGTTATGGGACAGTAGAAAAATGAAAAAAATCAGAAAACAGCCGTATCCCTGCTGAATGCGCACAAAAACAGACACAAATAGAAAAACACATCCAAACAATGAAATCATTGCAAAATCAAACACTGAAGGTATATGACTATATCTTATGATATCTTATCTTTATTTGTGAGGTTTATGTTATAGGACAGTTGAAAAATGAAAAAAATCCGAAAACAGCCGTATCCCTGCTAAATGCGCACAAAAACAGACACAAATAGAAAAACACATCCAAACAGTGAAATCATTGCAAAATCAAACACTGAGGGTACGGAAGTATATCTCATAAGATGTTAACTTTATTTGTGAGGTTTATGTTATGGGACAGTAGAAAAATGAAAAAAATCAGAAAACAGCCGTATCCCAGCTGAATACGCACAAAAACAGACACAAATAGAAAAACACATCCAAACAGTGAAATCATTGCAAAATCAAACACTGAGGGTACGGAAGTATATCTCATAAGATGTTAACTTTATTTGTGAGGTTTATGTTATGGGACAGTAGAAAAATGAAAAAAATCAGAAAACAGCCGTATCCCTGCTGAATGCGCACAAAAAGAGACACAAATAGAAAAACACATCCAAACAGTGAAATCATTGCAAAATCAAACACTGAGGGTACGGAAGTATATCTTATAAGATGTTAACTTTATTTTTGAGGTTTATGTTATGTGACAGTAGAAAAATTAAAAAAATCAGAAAACAGCCGTATCCCTGCTGAATGCGCACAAAAACAGACACAAATAGAAAAACACATCCAAACAGTGAAATCATTGCAAATGCAAACAATAAAGATATATAACTATATCTTATAAGATTTTAACTTCATTTGTGAGGTTTATGTTATGGGACAGTAGAAAAATGAAAAAAATCAGAAAACAGCTGTATCCCTGCTGAATGCGCAGAAAAGCAGACACAAATAGAAAAACACATCCAAACAGTGAAATCATTGCAAAATCAAACACTGAAGGTATATAACTATATCTTATAAGATGTTAACTTTATTTGTGAGGTTTATGTTATGGGACAGTAGAAAAATGAAAAAAGTCAGAAAACAGTCTTATCCCAGCTGAATGCGCAAAAAAACAGACACAAATAGAAAAACACATCCAAACAGTGAAATCATTGCAAAATCAAACACTGACTGTACAGAAGTATATCATATAAGATGTTAACCTTACTGGTTAGGTTTATGTTATGGGACAGTAGAAAAATGAAAAAAAACAGAAAACAGCCGTATCCCTGCTGAATGCACACAAAAACAGACACAAATAGAAAAACAGTGAAATCATTGCAAAATCAAACACTGAAGGTATATAACTATATCTATAAGATTTTAACTTTATTTGTGATGTTTAAGTTATGGGACAGCAGAAAAATGAAAAAAATCAGAAAACAGCCGTATCCCTGCTGAATGAGCACAAAAACAGACACAAATAGAAAAACACATCCAAACAGTGAAATCATTGCAAAATCAAACACTGAGGGTACGGAAGTATATCTTATAAGATGTTAACTTTATTTTTGAGGTTTATGTTATGTGACAGTAGAAAAATGAAAAAAATCAGAAAACAGCCGTATCCCTGCTGAATGCGCACAAAAACAGACACAAATAGAAAAACACATCCAAACAGTGAAATCATTGCAAAATCAAACACTGAGGGTACGGAAGTATATCTTATAAGATGTTAACTTTATTTTTGAGGTTTATGTTATGTGACAGTAGAAAAATTAAAAAAATCAGAAAACATCCGTATCTCTGCTGAATGCGCACAAAAACAGACACAAATAGAAAAACACATCCAAACAGTGAAATCATTGCAAAATCAAACACTGAAGGTATATAAATATATCTTATAAGATTTTAACTTTATTTGTGAGGTTTAAGTTATGGGACAGTAGAAAAATGAAAAAAATCAGAAAACAGCCGTATCCCTGCTGAATGAGCACAAAAACAGACACAAATACAAAAACACATCCAAACAGTGAAATCATTGCAAAATCAAACACTGAAGGTTTATTACTATATCTTATGAGATCTTAACTTTATTTGTGAGGTTTATGTTATTGGACAATAGAAAAATGAAAAAAATCTGAAAACAGCTGTATCCCTGCTAAATGCGCACAAAAACAGACACAAATAGAAAAACACATCCAAACAGTGAAATCATTGCAAAATCAAACACTGAAGGTATATAACTATATCTTATAAGATTTTAACTTTATTTGTGAGGTTTAAGTTATGGTACAGTAGAAAAATGAAAAAAATCAGAAAACGGCCGTATCCCTGCTGAATGCGCACAAAAACAGACACAAATAAAAAAACACATCCAAACAGTGAAATCATTGCAAAATCAAACACTGAGGGTACGGAAGTATATCTTATAAGATGTTAACTTTATTTGTGAGGTTTAAGTTATGGGACAGTAGCAAAATGAAAAAAATCAGAAAACAGCCGTATCCCTGCTGAATGAGCACAAAAACAGACACAAATAGAAAAACACATCCAAACAGTGAAATCATTGCAAAATCAAACACTGAGGGTACGGAAGTATATCTTATAAGATGTTAACTTTATTTTTGAGGTTTATGTTATGTGACAATAGAAAAATGAAAAAAATCATAAAACAGCCGTATCCCTGCTGAATGCGCACAAAAACAGACACAAATAGAAAAACACATCCAAACAGTGAAATCATTGCAAAATCAAACACTGAAGGTATATAACTATATCTTATGATATCTTAACTTTATTTGTGAGGTTCATGTTATGGGACAGTAGAAAAATGAAAAAAATGAGAAAACAGCTGTATCCCTGCTGAATGCGGACAAAAACAGACACAAATAGAAAAACACATCCAAACAGTGAAATCATTGCAAAATCAAACACTGAAGGTATATAACTATATCTTATGATATCTTAACTTTATTTGTGAGGTTTATGTTATGGGACTATAGAAAAATGAAAAAAATCAGAAAACAGCCGTATCCCAGCTGAATGTGCACAAAAACAGAAAAAAATAGAAAAACACCTTCAAACAGTGAAATCATTGCAAAATCAAACACTAAAGGTATATAACTATATCTTATAAGATTTTAAATTTATTTGTGAGGTTTAAGTTATGGGACAGTAGAAAAATGAAAAAAATCAGAAAACAGCCGTATCCCTGCTGAATGCGCACAAAAACAGACACAAATAGAAAAACACATCCAAACAGTGAAATCATTGCAAAATCAAACACTGAGGGTACGGAAGTATATCTTATAAGATGTTAACTTTTTTTGTGAGGTTTATGTAATGGACAGTAGAAAAATGAAAAAAATCAGGAAACAGTCTTATCCCAGCTGAATGCGCACAAAAACAGACACAAATAGAAAAACACATCCAAACAGTGAAATCATTGCAAATGCAAACAATAAAGATATATAACTATATCTCATAAGATTTTAACTTCATTTGTGAGGTTTATGTTATGGGACAGTAGAAAAATGAAAAGAATCAGAAAACAGCCGTATCCCTGCTGAATGAGCACAAAAACAGACACAAATAGAAAAACACATCCAAACAGTGAAATCATTGCAAATGCAAACAATAAAGATATATAACTATATCTTATAAGATTTTAACTTTATTTTTGAGTTTTATATTATGGGACGGTAGAAAAATGAAAAAAATCAGAAAACAGCCGTATCCCTGCTGAATGCGCACAAAAACAGACACAAATAGAAAAACACATCCAAACACTGAAATCATTGCAAAATCAAACACTGAGGGTATGGAAGTATATCTTATAAGATGTTAACTTTTTTGTGAGGTTTAAGTTATGGGACAGTAGAAAAATGAAAAAAATCAGGAAACAGTCTTATCCCACCTGAATGCGCACAAAAACAGACACAAATAGAAAAACACATCCAAACAGTGAAATCATTGCAAAATCAAACACTGAGGGTACGGAAGTATATCTCATAAGATGTTAACTTTATTTGTGAGTTTTATGTTATGGGACGGTAGAAAAATGAAAAAAATCAGAAAACAGCCGTATCCCTGCTAAATGCGCACAAAAACAGACACAAATAGAAAAACACATCCAAACAGTGAAATCATTGCAAAATCAAACACTGAGGGTACTGAAGTATATCTTATAAGATGTTAACTTTTTTTGTGAGGTTTATGTTATGGGACAGTAGAAAAATGAAAAAAATCAGGAAACAGTCTTATCCCAGCTGAATGCGCACAAAAACAGACACAAATAGAAAAACACATCCAAACAGTGAAAACATTGCAAAATCAAACACTGAAGGTATATAATTATATCTTATAAGATTTTAACCTTATTTATTAGGTTTTTGTTATGGGACAGTAGAAAAATGAAAAAAAATCAGGAAACAGTCTTATCCCAGCTGAATGCGCACAAAAACAGGAAAAAAATAGAAAAACACATTCAAACAGTGAAATCATTGCAAAATCAAACACTGTAGGTATATAACTATATCTTATAAGATATTAACTTTATTTTTGAGTTTTATGTTATGGGACGGTAGAAAAATGAAAAAAATCAGAAAACAGCCGTATCCCTGCTGAATGCGCACAAAAACAGACACAAATAGAAAAACACATCCAAACAGTGAAATCATTGCAAAATCAAACACTGAAGGTATATAACTATATCTTATGATATCTTAACTTTATTTGTGAGGTTTATGTTATGGGACAGTTGAAAAATGAAAAAAATCAGGAGACAGCCTTATCCCTGCTGAATGCGCACAAAAACAGACACAATTAGAAAAACACATCCAAACAATGAAATCATTGCAAAATCAAACACTGAGGGTACGGAAGTATATCTTATAAGATGTTAACTTTTTTTGTGAGGTTTATGTTATGGGACAGTAGAAAAATGAAAAAAATCAGGAAACAGTCTTATCCCAGCTGAATACGCACAAAAACAGACACAAATAGAAAAACACATCCAAACAGTGAAATCATTGCAAAATCAAACACTGAGGGTACGGAAGTATATCTCATAAGATGTTAACTTTATTTGTGAGGTTTATGTTATGGGACAGTAGAAAAATGAAAAAAATCAGAAAACAGCCGTATCCCTGCTGAATGCGCACAAAAACAGACACAAATAGAAAAACACATCCAAACAGTGAAAACATTGCAAAATCAAACACTGAAGGTATATAATTATATCTTATAAGATTTTAACCTTATTTATTAGGTTTTTGTTATGGGACAGTAGAAAAATGAAAAAAAATCAGGAAACAGTCTTATCCCAGCTGAATGCGCACAAAAACAGGAAAAAAATAGAAAAACACATTCAAACAGTGAAATCATTGCAAAATCAAACACTGTAGGTATATAACTATATCTTATAAGATATTAACTTTATTTTTGAGTTTTATGTTATGGGACGGTAGAAAAATGAAAAAAATCAGAAAACAGCCGTATCCCTGCTGAATGCGCACAAAAACAGACACAAATAGAAAAACACATCCAAACAGTGAAATCATTGCAAAATCAAACACTGAAGGTATATAACTATATCTTATGATATCTTAACTTTATTTGTGAGGTTTATGTTATGGGACAGTTGAAAAATGAAAAAAATCAGGAGACAGCCTTATCCCTGCTGAATGCGCACAAAAACAGACACAATTAGAAAAACACATCCAAACAATGAAATCATTGCAAAATCAAACACTGAGGGTACGGAAGTATATCTTATAAGATGTTAACTTTTTTTGTGAGGTTTATGTTATGGGACAGTAGAAAAATGAAAAAAATCAGGAAACAGTCCTATCCCAGCTGAATACGCACAAAAACAGACACAAATAGAAAAACACATCCAAACAGTGAAATCATTGCAAAATCAAACACTGAGGGTACGGAAGTATATCTTATAAGATGTTAACTTTATTTTTGCGGTTTATGTTATGTGACGGTAGAAAAATTAAAAAAATCAGAAAACAGCCGTATCCCTGCTGAATGCGCACAAAAACAGACACAAATAGAAAAACACATCCAAACAGTGAAATCATTGCAAATGCAAACAATAAAGATATATAACTATATCTTATAAGATTTTAACTTCATTTGTGAGGTTTATGTTATGGGACAGTAGAAAAATTAAAAGAATCAGAAAACAGCCGTATCCCAGCTGAATACGCACAAAAACAGACACAAATAGAAAAACACATCCAAACAGTGAAATCATTGCAAAATCAAACACTGAGGGTACGGAAGTATATCTCATAAGATGTTAACTTTATTTGTGAGGTTTATGTTATGGGACAGTAGAAAAATGAAAAAAATCAGGAAACAGCCGTATCCCTGCTGAATGCGCACAAAAACAGACACAAATAGAAAAACACATCAAAACAATGAAATCATTGCAAAATCAAACACTGAGGGTACGGAAGTATATCTTATAAGATGTTAACTTTTTTTGTGAGGTTTATGTTATGGGACAGTAGAAAAATGAAAAAAATCAGGAAACAGCCGTATCCCAGCTGAATACGCACAAAAACAGACACAAATAGAAAAACACATCCAAACAGTGAATAAATTGCAAAATCAAACACTGAGGGTATGGAAGTATATCTTATAAGATGTTAACTTTTTTTGTGAGGTTTATGTTATGGGACAGTAGAAAAATGAAAAAAATCAGAAAACAGCCGTATCTCTGCTGAATGCGCACAAAAACAGGAAAAAAATAGAAAAACACATTCAAACAGTGAAATCATTGCAAAATCAAACACTGAAGGTATATAACTATATCTTATAAGATTTTAACTTTATTTTTGAGGTTTATGTTATGTGACAGTAGAAAAATTAAAAAAATCAGAAAACAGCCGTATCCCTGCTGAATGCGCACAAAAACAGACACAAATAGAAAAACACATCCAAACAGTGAAATCATTGCAAAATCAAACACAGAAGGTATATAATTATATCTTATGATATCTTAACTTTATTTGTGAGGTTCATGTTATGGGACAGCAGAAAAATGAAAAAAATGAGAAAACAGCTGTATCCCTGCTGAATGCGGACAACAACAGACACAAATAGAAAAACACATCCGAACAGTGAAATCATTCCAAATAAACACTGAAGGTATATAACTATATCTTATAAGATGTTAACTTTTTTTGTGAGTTTTATGTTATGGGACAGTAGAAAAATGAAAAAAATCAGGAAACAGTCTTATCCCAGCTGAATGGGCACAAAAACAGACACAAATAGAAAAACACATCCAAACAGTGAAATCATTGCAAAATCAAACACTGAGGGTACGGAAGTATATCTCATAAGATGTTAACTTTATTTGTGAGGCTTATGTTATGGGACAGTAGAAAAATGAAAAAAATCAGAAAACAGCCGTATCCCTGCTGAATGCGCACAAAAACAGACACAAATAGAAAAACACATCCAAACAATGAAATCATTGCAAAATCAAACACTGACGGTACGGAAGTATATCTTATAAGATGTTAACTTTTTTTGTGAGGTTTATGTTATGGGACAGTAGAAAAATGAAAAAAATGAGGAAACAGTCTTATCCCAGCTGAATGGGCACAAAAACAGACACAAATAGAAAAACACATCCAAACAGTGAAATCATTGCAAAATCAAACACTGATGGTACGGAAGTATATCTCATAAGATGTTAACTTTATTTGTGAGGTTTAAGTTATGGGACAGTAGAAAAATGAAAAAAATCAGAAAACAGCCGTATCCCTGCTGAATGCGCACAAAAACAGACACAAATAGAAAAACACATCCAAACAGTGAAATCATTGCAAATCCAAACAATAAAGATATATAACTATATCTTATAAGATTTTAACTTCATTTGTGAGGTTTATGTTATGGGACAGTAGAAAAATTAAAAGAATCAGAAAACAGCCGTATCCCAGCTGAATACGCACAAAAACAGACACAAATAGAAAAACACATCCAAACAGTGAAATCATTGCAAAATCAAACACTGAGGGTACGGAAGTATATCTCATAAGATGTTAACTTTATTTGTGAGGTTTATGTTATGGGACAGTAGAAAAATGAAAAAAATCAGGAAACAGCCGTATCCCTGCTGAATGCGCACAAAAACAGACACAAATAGAAAAACACATCAAAACAATGAAATCATTGCAAAATCAAACACTGAGGGTACGGAAGTATATCTTATAAGATGTTAACTTTTTTTGTGAGGTTTATGTTATGGGACAGTAGAAAAATGAAAAAAATGAGGAAACAGTCTTATCCCAGCTGAATGGGCACAAAAACAGACACAAATAGAAAAACACATCCAAACAGTGAAATCATTGCAAAATCAAACACTGATGGTACGGAAGTATATCTCATAAGATGTTAACTTTATTTGTGAGGTTTATGTTATGGGACAGTAGAAAAATGAAAAAAATCAGAAAACAGCCGTATCCCTGCTGAATGCGCACAAAAACAGACACAAATAGAAAAACACATCCAAACAATGAAATCATTGCAAAATCAAACACTGAGGGTACGGAAGTATATCTTATAAGATGTTAACTTTTTTTGTGAGGTTTATGTTATGGGACAGTAGAAAAATGAAAAAAATCAGGAAACAGCCGTATCCCAGCTGAATACGCACAAAAACAGACACAAATAGAAAAACACATCCAAACAGTGAATAAATTGCAAAATCAAACACTGAGGGTATGGAAGTATATCTTATAAGATGTTAACTTTTTTTGTGAGGTTTATGTTATGGGACAGTAGAAAAATGAAAAAAATCAGGAAACAGTCTTATCCCAGCTGAATGGGCACAAAAACAGACACAAATAGAAAAACACATCCAAACAGTGAAATCATTGCAAAATCAAACACTGAGGGTACGGAAGTATATCTCATAAGATGTTAACTTTATTTGTGAGGTTTATGTTATGGGACAGTAGAAAAATGAAAAAAATCAGAAAACAGCCGTATCTCTGCTGAATGCGCACAAAAACAGGAAAAAAATAGAAAAACACATTCAAACAGTGAAATCATTGCAAAATCAAACACTGAAGGTATATAACTATATCTTATAAGATTTTAACTTTATTTTTGAGTTTTATGTTATGGGACGGTAGAAAAATGAAAAAAATCAGAAAACAGCCGTATCCCTGCTGAATGCGCACAAAAACAGACACAAATAGAAAAACACATCCAAACAGTGAAATCATTGCAAAATCAAACACTGAGGGTATGGAAGTATATCTTATAAGATGTTAACTTTTTTTGTGAGGTTTATGTTATGGGACAGTAGAAAAATGAAAAAAATCAGGAAACAGTCTTATCCCAGCTGAATGCGCACAAAAACAGACACAAATAGAAAAACACATCCAAACAGTGAAATCATTGCAAAATCAAACACTGAGGGTACGGAAGTATATCTTATAAGATGTTAACTTTATTTTTGAGGTTTATGTTATGTGACAGTAGAAAAATTAAAAAAATCAGAAAACAGCCGTATCCCTGCTGAATGCGCACAAAAACAGACACAAATAGAAAAACACATCCAAACAGTGAAATCATTGCAAAATCAAACACAGAAGGTATATAAGTATATCTCATAAGATGTTAACTTTATTTGTGAGGCTTATGTTATGGGACAGTAGAAAAATGAAAAAAATCAGAAAACAGCCGTATCCCTGCTGAATGCGCACAAAAACAGACACAAATAGAAAAACACATCCAAACAATGAAATCATTGCAAAATCAAACACTGACGGTACGGAAGTATATCTTATAAGATGTTAACTTTTTTTGTGAGGTTTATGTTATGGGACAGTAGAAAAATGAAAAAAATGAGGAAACAGTCTTATCCCAGCTGAATGGGCACAAAAACAGACACAAATAGAAAAACACATCCAAACAGTGAAATCATTGCAAAATCAAACACTGATGGTACGGAAGTATATCTCATAAGATGTTAACTTTATTTGTGAGGTTTAAGTTATGGGACAGTAGAAAAATGAAAAAAATCAGAAAACAGCCGTATCCCTGCTGAATGCGCACAAAAACAGACACAAATAGAAAAACACATCCAAACAGTGAAATCATTGCAAATGCAAACAATAAAGATATATAACTATATCTTATATGATTTTAACTTCATTTGTGAGGTTTATGTTATGGGACAGTAGAAAAATGAAAAGAATCAGAAAACAGCCGTATCCCAGCTGAATACGCACAAAAACAGACACAAATAGAAAAACACATCCAAACAGTGAAATCACTGCAAAATCAAACACTGAGGGTACGGAAGTATATCTCATAAGATGTTAACTTTATTTGTGAGGTTTATGTTATGGGACAGTAGAAAAATGAAAAAAATCAGAAAACAGCCGTATCCCTGCTGAATGCGCACAAAAACAGGAAAAAAATAGAAAAACACATTCAAACAGTGAAATCATTGCAAAATCAAACACTGAAGGTATATAACTATATCTTATAAGATTTTAACTTTATTTTTGAGTTTTATGTTATGGGACGGTAGAAAAATGAAAAAAATCAGAAAACAGCCGTATCCCTGCTGAATGCGCACAAAAACAGACACAAATAGAAAAACACATCCAAACAATGAAATCATTGCAAAATCAAACACTGAGGGTACGGAAGTATATCTTATAAGATGTTAACTTTTTTTGTGAGGCTTATGTTATGGGACAGTAGAAAAATGAAAAAAATCAGGAAACAGTCTTATCCCAGCTGAATGGGCACAAAAACAGACACAAATAGAAAAACACATCCAAACAGTGAAATCATTGCAAAATCAAACACTGAGGGTACGGAAGTACATCTCATAAGATGTTAACTTTATTTGTGAGGCTTATGTTATGGGACAGTAGAAAAATGAAAAAAATCAGAAAACAGCCGTATCCCTGCTGAATGCGCACAAAAACAGACACAAATAGAAAAACAGATCCAAACAATGAAATCATTGCAAAATCAAACACTGAGGGTACGGAAGTATATCTTATAAGATTTTAACTTTATTTGTGAGGTTTATGTTATGGGACAGTAGAAAAATGAAAAAAATCAGGAAACAGCCGTATCCCAGCTGAATACGCACAAAAACAGACACAAATAGAAAAACACATCCAAACAGTGAAATCATTGCAAAATCAAACACTGAGGGTATGGAAGTATATCTTATAAGATGTTAACTTTTTTTGTGAGGTTTATGTTATGGGACAGTAGAAAAATGAAAAAAATCAGGAAACAGTCTTATCCCAGCTGAATGCGCACAAAAACAGACACAAATAGAAAATCACATCCAAACAGTGAAAACATTGCAAAATCAAACACTGAAGGTATATAATTATATCTTATAATATTTTAACCTTATTTATTAGGTTTTTGTTATGGGACAGTAGAAAAATGAAAAAAATCAGGAAACAGTCTTATCCCAGCTGAATGCGCACAAAAACAGGAAAAAAATAGAAAAATACATCCAAACAATGAAATCATTGCAAAATCAAACACTGAAGGTATATAACTATATCTTATGATATCTTAACTTTATTTGTGAGGTTTATATTATGGGACAGTTGAAAAATGAAAAAAATCCGAAAACAGCCGTATCCCTGCTAAATGCGCACAAAAACAGACACAAATAGAAAAACACATCCGAACAGTGAAATCATTCCAAATAAACACTGAAGGTATATAACTATATCTTATAAGATTTTAACTTCATTTGTGAGGTTATGTTGTGGGACAGTAGAAAAATGAAAAGAATCAGAAAACAGCCGTATCCCAGCTGAATACGCACAAAAACAGACACAAATAGAAAAACACATCCAAACAGTGAAATCATTGCAAAATCAAACACTGAGGGTACGGAAGTATATCTCATAAGATGTTAACTTTATTTGTGAGGTTTATGTTATGGGACAGTAGAAAAATGAAAAAAATCAGAAAACAGCCGTATCCCTGCTGAATGAGCACAAAAACTGACACAAATAGAAAAACACATTCAAACAGTGAAATCATTGCAAAATCAAACACTGAGGGTACGGAAGTATATCTTATAAGATGTTAACTTCATTTTTGAGGTTTATGTTATGGGACAGTAGAAAAATTAAAAAAATCAGGAAACAGCCGTATCCCTGCTGAATGCGCACAAAAACAGACACAAATAGAAAAACACATCCAAACAGTGAAATCATTGCAAATGCAAACAATAAAGATATATAACTATATCTTATAAGATTTTAACTTCATTTGTGAGGTTTATGTTATGGGACAGTAGAAAAATGAAAAGAATCAGAAAACAGCCGTATCCCAGCTGAATACGCACAAAAACAGACACAAATAGAAAAACACATCCAAACAGTGAAATCATTGCAAAATCAAACACTGAGGGTACGGAATTATATCTCATAAGATGTTAACTTTATTTGTGAGGTTTATGTTATGGGACAGTAGAAAAATGAAAAAAATCAGGAAACAGCCGTATCCCTGCTGAATGCGCACAAAAACAGACACAAATAGAAAAACACATCAAAACAATGAAATCATTGCAAAATCAAACACTGAGGGTACGGAAGTATATCTTATAAGATGTTAACTTTTTTTGTGAGGTTTATGTTATGGGACAGTAGAAAAATGAAAAAAATCAGGAAACAGTCTTATCCCAGCTGAATGGGCACAAAAACAGACACAAATAGAAAAACACATCCAAACAGTGAAATCATTGCAAAATCAAACACTGAGGGTACAGAAGTATATCTCATAAGATGTTAACTTTATTTGTGAGGTTTATGTTATGGGACAGTAGAAAAATGAAAAAAATCAGAAAACAGCCGTATCTCTGCTGAATGCGCACAAAAACAGGAAAAAAATAGAAAAACACATTCAAACAGTGAAATCATTGCAAAATCAAACACTGAAGGTATATAACTATATCTTATAAGATTTTAACTTTATTTTTGAGTTTTATGTTATGGGACGGTAGAAAAATGAAAAAAATCAGAAATCAGCCGTATCCCTGCTGAATGCGCACAAAAACAGACACAAATAGAAAAACACATCCAAACAGTGAAATCATTGCAAAATCAAACACTGAGGGTATGGAAGTATATCTTATAAGATGTTAACTTTTTTTGTGAGGTTTATGTTATGGGACAGTAGAAAAATGAAAAAAATCAGGAAACAGCCGTATCCCTGCTGAATGCGCACAAAAACAGACACAAATAGAAAAACACATCCAAACAGTGAAATCATTGCAAAATCAAACACAGAAGGTATATAATTATATCTTATGATATCTTAACTTTATTTGTGAGGTTCATGTTATGGGACAGTAGAAAAATGAAAAAAATGAGAAAACGGCTGTATCCCTGCTGAATGCGGACAACAACAGACACAAATAGAAAAACACATCCGAACAGTGAAATCATTCCAAATAAACACTGAAGGTATATAACTATATCCTATAAGATGTTAACTTTTTTTGTGAGTTTTATGTTATGGGACAGTAGAAAAATGAAAAAAATCAGGAAACAGTCTTATCCCAGCTGAATGGGCACAAAAACAGACACAAATAGAAAAACACATCCAAACAGTGAAATCATTGCAAAATCAAACACTGAGGGTACGGAAGTATATCTCATAAGATGTTAACTTTATTTGTGAGGTTTATGTTATGGGACAGTAGAAAAATAAAAAAAAATCAGGAAACAGCCGTATCCCTGCTGAATGCGCACAAAAACAGACACAAATAGAAAAACACATCCAAACAATGAAATCATTGCAAAATCAAACACTGAGGGTACGGAAGTATATCTTATAAGATGTTAACTTTTTTTGTGAGGTTTATGTTATGGGACAGTAGAAAAATGAAAAAAATTCAGGAAACAGTCTTATCCCAGCTGAATGGGCACAAAAACAGACACAAATAGAAAAACACATCCAAACAGTGAAATCATTGCAAAATCAAACACTGAGGGTACGGAAGTATATCTCATAAGATGTTAACTTTATTTGTGAGGCTTATGTTATTGGACAGTAGAAAAATGAAAAAAATCAGAAAACAGCCGTATCCCTGCTGAATGCGCACAAAAACAGACACAAATAGAAAAACACATTCATACAGTGAAATCATTGCAAAATCAAACACTGAAGGTATATAAAAATATCTTATAAGATTTTAACTTCATTTGTGAGGTTTATGTTATGGGACGGTAGAAAAATGAAAAAAATCGGAAAACAGCCGTATCCCTGCTGAATGCGCACAAAAACAGACACAAATAGAAAAACACATCCAAACAATGAAATCATTGCAAAATCAAACACTGAGGGTACGGAAGTATATCTCATAAGATGTTAACTTTATTTGTGAGGTTTATGTTATGGGACAGTAGAAAAATAAAAAAAAATCAGGAAACAGCCGTATCCCTGCTGAATGCGCACAAAAACAGACACAAATAGAAAAACACATCCAAACAATGAAATCATTGCAAAATCAAACACTGAGGGTACGGAAGTATATCTTACAAGATGTTAACTTTTTTTGTGAGGTTTATGTTATGGGACAGTAGAAAAATGAAAAAAATCAGGAAACAGTCTTATCCCAGCTGAATGGGCACAAAAACAGACACAAATAGAAAAACACATCAAAACAATGAAATCATTGCAAAATCAAACACTGAGGGTACGGAAGTATATCTTATAAGATGTTAACTTCATTTGTGAGGTTTATGTTGTGGGACAGTAGAAAAATGAAAAGAATCAGAAAACAACCGTATCCCAGCTGAATACGCACAAAAACAGACACAAATAGAAAAACACATCCAAACAGTGAAATCATTGCAAAATCAAACACTGAGGGTACGGAAGTATATCTCATAAGATGTTAACTTTATTTGTGAGGTTTATGTTATGGGACAGTAGAAAAATGAAAAAAATCAGAAAACAGCCGTATCCCTGCTGAATGAGCACAAAAACTGACACAAATAGAAAAACACATTCAAACAGTGAAATCATTGCAAAATCAAACACTGAGGGTACGGAAGTATATCTTATAAGATGTTAATTTTATTTTTGAGGTTTATGTTATGGGACAGTAGAAAAATGAAAAAAATCAGGAAACAGCCGTATCCCTGCTGAATGCGCACAAAAACAGACACAAATAGAAAAACACATCCAAACAGTGAAATCATTGCAAATGCAAACAATAAAGATATATAACTATATCTTATAAGATTTTAACTTCATTTGTGAGGTTTATGTTATGGGACAGTAGAAAAATGAAAAGAATCAGAAAACAGCCGTATCCCAGCTGAATACGCACAAAAACAGACACAAATAGAAAAACACATCCAAACAGTGAAATCATTGCAAAATCAAACACTGAGGGTATGGAATTATATCTCATAAGATGTTAACTTTATTTTTGAGGTTTATGTTATGGGACAGTAGAAAAATGAAAAAAATCAGGAAACAGCCGTATCCCTGCTGAATGCGCACAAAAACAGACACAAATAGAAAAACACATCCAAACAGTGAAATCATTGCAAATGCAAACAATAAAGATATATAACTATATCTTATAAGATTTTAACTTCATTTGTGAGGTTTATGTTATGGGACAGTAGAAAAATGAAAAGAATCAGAAAACAGCCGTATCCCAGCTGAATACGCACAAAAACAGACACAAATAGAAAAACACATCCAAACAGTGAAATCATTGCAAAATCAAACACTGAGGGTACGGAAGTATATCTTATAAGATGTTAACTTTTTTTGTGAGGTTTATGTTATGGGACAGTAGAAAAATGAAAAAAATCAGGAAACAGCCGTATCCCAGCTGAATACGCACAAAAACAGACACAAATAGAAAAACACATCCAAACAGTGAATAAATTGCAAAATCAAACACTGAAGTTATATAAAAATATCTTATAAGATTTTAACTTCATTTGTGAGGTTTATGTTATGGGACGGTAGAAAAATGAAAAAAATCAGAAAACAGCCGTATCCCTGCTGAATGCGCACAAAAACAGACACAAATAGAAAAACACATCCAAACAATGAAATCATTGCAAAATCAAACACTGAGGGTACGGAAGTATATCTCATAAGATGTTAACTTTTTTTGTGAGGCTTATGTTATGGGACAGTAGAAAAATGAAAAAAATCAGGAAACAGTCTTATCCCAGCTGAATGGGCACAAAAACAGACACAAATAGAAAAACACATCCAAACAGTGAAATCATTGCAAAATCAAACACTGAGGGTACGGAAGTATATCTTATAAGATGTTAACTTTTTTTGTGAGGCTTATGTTATGGGACAGTAGAAAAATGAAAAAAATCAGGAAACAGTCTTATCCCAGCTGAATGGGCACAAAAACAGACACAAATAGAAAAACACATCCAAACAGTGAAATCATTGCAAAATCAAACACTGAGGGTACGGAAGTACATCTCATAAGATGTTAACTTTATTTGTGAGGCTTATGTTATGGGACAGTAGAAAAATGAAAAAAATCAGAAAACAGCCGTATCCCTGCTGAATGCGCACAAAAACAGACACAAATAGAAAAACACATCCAAACAGTGAAATCATTGCAAATGCAAACAATAAAGATATATAACTATATCTTATAAGATTTTAACTTCATTTGTGAGGTTTATGTTATGGGACGGTAGAAAAATGAAAAGAATCAGGAAACAGCCGTATCCCTGCTGAATGCGCACAAAAACAGACACAAATAGAAAAACACATCCAAACAGTGAAATCATTGCAAAATCAAACACTGAGGGTATGGAAGTATATCTTATAAGATGTTAACTTTTTTTGTGAGGTTTATGTTATGGGACAGTAGAAAAATGAAAAGAATCAGAAAACAGCCGTATCCCAGCTGAATACGCACAAAAACAGACACAAATAGAAAAACACATCCAAACAGTGAAATCACTGCAAAATCAAACACTGAGGGTACTGAAGTATATCTCATAAGATGTTAACTTTATTTGTGAGGTTTATGTTATGGGACAGTAGAAAAATGAAAAAAATCAGGAAACAGTCTTATCCCAGCTGAATGCGCACAAAAACAGACACAAATAGAAAAACACATCCAAACAGTGAAATCATTGCAAAATCAAACACTGAAGGTATATAAATATATCTTATAAGATTTTAACTTTATTTGTGAGGTTTAAGTTATGGGACAGTAGAAAAATGAAAAAAATCAGAAAACAGCCGTATCCCTGCTGAATGCGCACAAAAACAGACACAAATAGAAAAACACATCCAAACAGTGAAATCATTGCAAATGCAAACAATAAAGATATATAACTATATCTTATAAGATTTTAACTTCATTTGTGAGGTTTATGTTATGGGACAGTAGAAAAATGAAAAGAATCAGAAAACAGCCGTATCCCAGCTGAATACGCACAAAAACAGACACAAATAGAAAAACACATCCAAACAGTGAAATCACTGCAAAATCAAACACTGAGGGTACTGAAGTATATCTCATAAGATGTTAACTTTATTTGTGAGGTTTATGTTATGGGACAGTAGAAAAATGAAAAAAATCAGAAAACAGCCGTATCCCTGCTGAATGCGCACAAAAACAGGAAAAAAATAGAAAAACACATTCAAACAGTGAAATCATTGCAAAATCAAACACTGAAGGTATATAACTATATCTTATAAGATTTTAACTTTATTTTTGAGTTTTATGTTATGGGACGGTAGAAAAATGAAAAAAATCAGAAAACAGCCGTATCCCTGCTGAATGCGCACAAAAACAGACACAAATAGAAAAACACATCCAAACAGTGAAATCATTGCAAAATCAAACACTGAAGGTATATAAATATATCTTATAAGATTTTAACTTTATTTGTGAGGTTTAAGTTATGGGACAGTAGAAAAATGAAAAAAATCAGAAAACAGCCGTATCCCTGCTGAATGCGCACAAAAACAGACACAAATAGAAAAACACATCCAAACAATGAAATCATTGCAAAATCAAACACTGAGCGTACGGAAGTATATCTTATAAGATGTTAACTTTTTTTGTGAGGTTTATGTTATGGGACAGTAGAAAAATGAAAAAAATCAGGAAACAGCCGTATCCCAGCTGAATACGCACAAAAACAGACACAAATAGAAAAACACATCCAAACAGTGAAATCATTGCAAAATCAAACACTGAGGGTATGGAAGTATATCTTATAAGATGTTAACTTTTTTTGTGAGGTTTATGTTATGGGACAGTAGAAAAATGAAAAAAATCAGGAAACAGTCTTATCCCAGCTGAATGCGCACAAAAACAGACACAAATAGAAAAACACATCCAAACAGTGAAATCATTGCAAAATCAAACACTGAGGGTATGGAAGTATATCTTATAAGATGTTAACTTTTTTTGTGAGGTTTATGTTATGGGACAGTAGAAAAATGAAAAAAATCAGGAAACAGTCTTATCCCAGCTGAATGCGCACAAAAACAGACACAAATAGAAAAACACATCCAAACAGTGAAATCATTGCAAAATCAAACACTGAAGGTATATAAATATATCTTATAAGATTTTAACTTTATTTGTGAGGTTTAAGTTATGGGACAGTAGAAAAATGAAAAAAATCAGAAAACAGCCGTATCCCTGCTGAATGCGCACAAAAACAGACACAAATAGAAAAACACATCCAAACAGTGAAATCATTGCAAATGCAAACAATAAAGATATATAACTATATCTTATAAGATTTTAACTTCATTTGTGAGGTTTATGTTATGGGACAGTAGAAAAATGAAAAGAATCAGAAAACAGCCGTATCCCTGCTGAATACGCACAAAAACAGACACAAATAGAAAAACACATCCAAACAGTGAAATCATTGCAAATGCAAACAATAAAGATATATAACTATATCTTATAAGATTTTAACTTCATTTGTGAGGTTTATGTTATGGGACGGTAGAAAAATGAAAAAAATCAGAAAACAGTCTTATCCCAGCTGAATGCGCACAAAAACAGACACAAATAGAAAAACACATCCAAACAGTGAAATCATTGCAAAATCAAACACTGAAGGTATATAAATATATCTTATAAGATTTTAACTTTATTTGTGAGGTTTAAGTTATGGGACAGTAGAAAAATGAAAAAAATCAGAAAACAGCCGTATCCCTGCTGAATGCGCACAAAAACAGACACAAATAGAAAAACACATCCAAACAGTGAAATCATTGCAAATGCAAACAATAAAGATATATAACTATATCTTATAAGATTTTAACTTCATTTGTGAGGTTTATGTTATGGGACAGTAGAAAAATGAAAAGAATCAGAAAACAGCCGTATCCCAGCTGAATATGCACAAAAACAGACACAAATAGAAAAACACATCCAAACAGTGAAATCACTGCAAAATCAAACACTGAGGGTACGGAAGTATATCTCATAAGATGTTAACTTTATTTGTGAGGTTTATGTTATGGGACAGTAGAAAAATGAAAAAAATCAGAAAACAGCCGTATCCCTGCTGAATGCGCACAAAAACAGACACAAATAGAAAAACACATCCAAACAGTGAAATCATTGCAAAATCAAACACTGAGGGTATGGAAGTATATCATATAAGATGTTAACTTTTTTTGTGAGGTTTATGTTATGGGACAGTAGAAAAATTAAAAAAATCAGGAAACAGTCTTATCCCAGCTGAATGGGCACAAAAACAGACACAAATAGAAAAACACATCCAAACAGTGAAATCATTGCAAAATCAAACACTGAGGGTACGGAAGTATATCTCATAAGATGTTAACTTTATTTGTGAGGTTTATGTTATGGGACAGTAGAAAAATGAAAAAAATCAGAAAACAGCCGTATCCCTGCTGAATGCGCACAAAAACAGGAAAAAAATAGAAAAACACATTCAAACAGTGAAATCATTGCAAAATCAAACACTGAAGGTATATAACTATATCTTATAAGATTTTAACTTTATTTTTGAGTTTTATGTTATGGGACGGTTGAAAAATGAAAAAAATCAGAAAAAACAGCCGTATCCCTGCTGAATGCGCACAAAAACAGACACAAATAGAAAAACACATCCAAACAGTGAAATCATTGCAAAATCAAACACTGAGGGTATGGAAGTATATCTTATAAGATGTTAACTTTTTTTGTGAGGTTTATGTTATGGGACAGTAGAAAAATGAAAAAAATCAGGAAACAGTCTTATCCCAGCTGAATGCGCACAAAAACAGACACAAATAGAAAAACACATCCAAACAGTGACATCATTGCAAAATCAAACACTGAGGGTACGGAAGTATATCTCATAAGATGTTAACTTTATTTGTGAGGCTTATGTTATTGGACAGTAGAAAAATGAAAAAAATCAGAAAACAGCCGTATCCCTGCTGAATGCGCACAAAAACAGACACAAATAGAAAAACACATTCAAACAGTGAAATCATTGCAAAATCAAACACTGAAGGTATATAAAAATATCTTATAAGATTTTAACTTTATTTTTGAGTTTTATGTTATGGGACGGTAGAAAAATGAAAAAAATCAGAAAACAGCCGTATCCCTGCTGAATGCGCACAAAAACAGACACAAATAGAAAAACACATCCAAACAATGAAATCATTGCAAAATCAAACACTGAGGGTACGGAAGTATATCTTATAAGATGTTAACTTTTTTTGTGAGGCTTATGTTATGGGACAGTAGAAAAATGAAAAAAATCAGGAAACAGTCTTATCCCAGCTGAATGGGCACAAAAACAGACACAAATAGAAAAACACATCCAAACAGTGAAATCATTGCAAAATCAAACACTGAGGGTACGGAAGTACATCTCATAAGATGTTAACTTTATTTGTGAGGTTTAAGTTATGGGACAGTAGAAAAATGAAAAAAATCAGAAAACAGCCGTATCCCTGCTGAATGCGCACAAAAACAGACACAAATAGAAAAACACATCCAAACAATGAAATCATTGCAAAATCAAACACTGAGCGTACGGAAGTATATCTTATAAGATGTTAACTTTTTTTGTGAGGTTTATGTTATGGGACAGTAGAAAAATGAAAAAAATCAGGAAACAGCCGTATCCCAGCTGAATACGCACAAAAACAGACACAAATAGAAAAACACATCCAAACAGTGAAATCATTGCAAAATCAAACACTGAGGGTATGGAAGTATATCTTATAAGATGTTAACTTTTTTTGTGAGGTTTATGTTATGGGACAGTAGAAAAATGAAAAAAATCAGGAAACAGTCTTATCCCAGCTGAATGCGCACAAAAACAGACACAAATAGAAAAACACATCCAAACAGTGAAATCATTGCAAAATCAAACACTGAGGGTATGGAAGTATATCTTATAAGATGTTAACTTTTTTTGTGAGGTTTATGTTATGGGACAGTAGAAAAATGAAAAAAATCAGGAAACAGTCTTATCCCAGCTGAATGCGCACAAAAACAGACACAAATAGAAAAACACATCCAAACAGTGAAATCATTGCAAAATCAAACACTGAAGGTATATAAATATATCTTATAAGATTTTAACTTTATTTGTGAGGTTTAAGTTATGGGACAGTAGAAAAATGAAAAAAATCAGAAAACAGCCGTATCCCTGCTGAATGCGCACAAAAACAGACACAAATAGAAAAACACATCCAAACAGTGAAATCATTGCAAATGCAAACAATAAAGATATATAACTATATCTTATAAGATTTTAACTTCATTTGTGAGGTTTATGTTATGGGACAGTAGAAAAATGAAAAGAATCAGAAAACAGCCGTATCCCTGCTGAATACGCACAAAAACAGACACAAATAGAAAAACACATCCAAACAGTGAAATCACTGCAAAATCAAACACTGAGGGTACGGAAGTATATCTCATAAGATGTTAACTTTATTTGTGAGGTTTATGTTATGGGACAGTAGAAAAATGAAAAAAATCAGAAAACAGCCGTATCCCTGCTGAATGCGCACAAAAACAGGAAAAAAATAGAAAAACACATTCAAACAGTGAAATCATTGCAAAATCAAACACTGAAGGTATATAACTATATCTTATAAGATTTTAACTTTATTTTTGAGTTTTATGTTATGGGACGGTAGAAAAATGAAAAAAATCAGAAAACAGCCGTATCCCTGCTGAATGCGCACAAAAACAGACACAAATAGAAAAACACATCCAAACAGTGAAATCATTGCAAAATCAAACACTGAGGGTATGGAAGTATATCTTATAAGATGTTAACTTTTTTTGTGAGGTTTATGTTATGGGACAGTAGAAAAATGAAAAAAATCAGGAAACAGTCTTATCCCAGCTGAATGCGCACAAAAACAGACACAAATAGAAAAACACATCCAAACAGTGAAATCATTGCAAAATCAAACACTGAGGGTACGGAAGTATATCTTATAAGATGTTAACTTTATTTGTGAGGTTTATGTTATGGGACAGTAGAAAAATGAAAAAAATCAGGAAACAGTCTTATCCCAGCTGAATGCGCACAAAAACAGACACAAATAGAAAAACACATCCAAACAGTGAAATCATTGCAAAATCAAACACTGAGGGTATGGAAGTATATCTTATAAGATGTTAACTTTTTTTGTGAGGTTTATGTTATGGGACAGTAGAAAAATGAAAAAAATCAGGAAACAGTCTTATCCCAGCTGAATGCGCACAAAAACAGACACAAATAGAAAAACACATCCAAACAGTGAAATCATTGCAAAATCAAACACTGAAGGTATATAAATATATCTTATAAGATTTTAACTTTATTTGTGAGGTTTAAGTTATGGGACAGTAGAAAAATGAAAAAAATCAGAAAACAGCCGTATCCCTGCTGAATGCGCACAAAAACAGACACAAATAGAAAAACACATCCAAACAGTGAAATCATTGCAAATGCAAACAATAAAGATATATAACTATATCTTATAAGATTTTAACTTCATTTGTGAGGTTTATGTTATGGGACAGTAGAAAAATGAAAAGAATCAGAAAACAGCCGTATCCCAGCTGAATATGCACAAAAACAGACACAAATAGAAAAACACATCCAAACAGTGAAATCATTGCAAAATCAAACACTGAGGGTACGGAAGTATATCTTATAAGATGTTAACTTTATTTTTGCGGTTTATGTTATGTGACGGTAGAAAAATGAAAAAAATCAGGAAACAGCCGTATCCCAGCTGAATACGCACAAAAACAGACACAAATAGAAAAACACATCCAAACAGTGAAATCATTGCAAAATCAAACACTGAGGGTACGGAAGTATATCTTATAAGATGTTAACTTTATTTGTGAGGTTTATGTTATGGGACAGTAGAAAAATGAAAAAAATCAGAAAACAGCCGTATCCCTGCTGAATGCGCACAAGAACAGGAAAAAAATAGAAAAACACATTCAAACAGTGAAATCATTGCAAAATCAAACACTGAAGGTATATAACTATATCTTATAAGATTTTAACTTTATTTTTGAGTTTTATGTTATGGGACGGTAGAAAAATGAAAAAAATCAGAAAACAGCCGTATCCCTGCTGAATGCGCACAAAAACAGACACAAATAGAAAAACACATCCAAACAATGAAATCATTGCAAAATCAAACACTGAGGGTACGGAAGTATATCTTATAAGATGTTAACATTTTTTGTGAGGCTTATGTTATGGGACAGTAGAAAAATGAAAAAAATCAGGAAACAGTCTTATCCCAGCTGAATGGGCACAAAAACAGACACAAATAGAAAAACACATCCAAACAATGAAATCATTGCAAAATCAAACAGTGAGGGTACGGAAGTATATCTTATAAGATGTTAACTTTTTTTGTGAGGTTTATGTTATGGGACAGTAGAAAAATGAAAAAAATCAGGAAACAGCCGTATCCCAGCTGAATACGCACAAAAACAGACACAAATAGAAAAACACATCCAAACAGTGAAATCATTGCAAAATCAAACACTGAGGGTATGGAAGTATATCTTATAAGATGTTAACTTTTTTTGTGAGGTTTATGTTATGGGACAGTAGAAAAATGAAAAAAATCTGGAAACAGTCTTATCCCAGCTGAATGCGCACAAAAACAGACACAAATAGAAAAACACATCCAAACAGTGAAAACATTGCAAAATCAAACACTGAAGGTATATAATTATATCTTATAAGATTTTAACCTTATTTATTAGGTTTTTGTTATGGGACAGTAGACAAATGAAAAAAATCAGGAAACAGTCTTATCCCAGCTGAATGCGCACAAAAACAGGAAAAAAATAGAAAAACACATTCAAACAGTGAAATCATTGCAAAATCAAACACTGTAGGTATATAACTATATCTTATAAGATATTAACTTTATTTTTGAGTTTTATGTTATGGGACTGTAGAAAAATGAAAAAAATCAGAAAACAGCCGTATCCCTGCTAAATGCGCACAAAAACAGACACAAATAGAAAAACACATCCGAACAGTGAAATCATTCCAAATAAACACTGAAGGTATATAACTATATCTTATAAGATTTTAACTTCATTTGTGAGGTTTATGTTGTGGGACAGTAGAAAAATGAAAAGAATCAGAAAACAGCCGTATCCCAGCTGAATACGCACAAAAACAGACACAAATAGAAAAACACATCCAAACAATGAAATCATTGCAAAATCAAACACTGAGGGTACGGAAGTATATCTTATAAGATGTTAACTTTTTTTGTGAGGCTTATGTTATGGGACAGTAGAAAAATGAAAAAAATCAGGAAACAGTCTTATCCCAGCTGAATGGGCACAAAAACAGACACAAATAGAAAAACACATCCAAACAGTGAAATCATTGCAAAATCAAACACTGAGGGTAGGGAAGTACATCTCATAAGATGTTAACTTTATTTGTGAGGCTTATGTTATGGGACAGTAGAAAAATGAAAAAAATCAGAAAACAGCCGTATCCCTGCTGAATGCGCACAAAAACAGACACAAATAGAAAAACACATCCAAACAATGAAATCATTGCAAAATCAAACACTGAGGGTACGGAAGTATATCTTATAAGATGTTAACTTTTTTTGTGAGTTTAATGTTATGGGACAGTAGAAAAATGAAAAAAATCAGGAAACAGCCGTATCCCAGCTGAATACGCACAAAAACAGACACAAATAGAAAAACACATCCAAACAGTGAAATCATTGCAAAATCAAACACTGAGGGTATGGAAGTATATCTTATAAGATGTTAACTTTTTTTGTGAGGTTTATGTTATGGGACAGTAGAAAAATGAAAAAAATCAGGAAACAGTCTTATCCCAGCTGAATGCGCACAAAAACAGACACAAATAGAAAAACACATCCAAACAGTGAAATCATTGCAAAATCAAACACTGAGGGTATGGAAGTATATCTTATAAGGTGTTAACTTTTTTTGTGAGGTTTATGTTATGGGACAGTAGAAAAATGAAAAAAATTAGGAAACAGTCTTATCCCAGCTGAATGCGCACAAAAACAGACACAAATAGAAAAGCACATCCAAACAGTGAAATCATTGCAAAATCAAACACTGAAGGTATATAAATATATCTCATAAGATTTTAACTTTATTTGTGAGGTTTAAGTTATGGGACAGTAGAAAAATGAAAAAAATCAGAAAACAGCCGTATCCCTGCTGAATGCGCACAAAAACAGACACAAATAGAAAAACACATCCAAACAGTGAAATCACTGCAAAATCAAACACTGAGGGTACGGAAGTATATCTCATAAGATGTTAACTTTATTTTGAGGTTTATGTTATGGGACAGTAGAAAAATGAAAAAAATCAGAAAACAGCCGTATCCCTGCTGAATGCGCACAAAAACAGGAAAAAAATAGAAAAACACATTCAAACAGTGAAATCATTGCAAAATCAAACACTGAAGGTATATAACTATATCTTATAAGATTTTAACTTCATTTGTGAGGTTTATGTTATGGGACAGTAGAAAAATAAAAAAAAATCAGGAAACAGCCGTATCCCTGCTGAATGCGCACAAAAACAGACACAAATAGAAAAACACATCCAAACAATGAAATCATTGCAAAATCAAACACTGAGGGTACGGAAGTATATCTTATAAGATGTTAACTTTTTTTGTGAGGTTTATGTTATGGGACAGTAGAAAAATGAAAAAAATCAGGAAACAGTCTTATCCCAGCTGAATGGGCACAAAAACAGACACAAATAGAAAAACACATCCAAACAGTGAAATCATTGCAAAATCAAACACTGAGGGTACAGAAGTATATCTTATAAGATGTTAACTTTTTTTGTGAGGCTTATGTTATGGGACAGTAGAAAAATGAAAAAAATCAGGAAACAGTCTTATCCCAGCTGAATGCGCACAAAAACAGACACAAATAGAAAAACACATCCAAACAGTGAAATCATTGCAAAATCAAACACTGAGGGTACGGAAGTACATCTCATAAGATGTTAACTTTATTTGTGAGGCTTATGTTATGGGACAGTAGAAAAATGAAAAAAATCAGAAAACAGCCGTATCCCTGCTGAATGCGCACAAAAACAGACACAAATAGAAAAACACATCCAAACAGTGAAATCATTGCAAAATCAAACACTGAGGGTATGGAAGTATATCTTATAAGATGTTAACTTTTTTTGTGAGGTTTATGTTATGGGACAGTAGAAAAATGAAAAAAATCAGGAAACAGTCTTATCCCAGCTGAATGCGCACAAAAACAGACACAAATAGAAAAACACATCCAAACAGTGAAATCATTGCAAAATCAAACACTGAAGGTATATAAATATATCTTATAAGATTTTAACTTTATTTGTGAGGTTTAAGTTATGGGACAGTAGAAAAATGAAAAAAATCAGAAAACAGCCGTATCCCTGCTGAATGCGCACAAAAACAGACACAAATAGAAAAACACATCCAAACAGTGAAATCATTGCAAAATCAAACACTGAAGGTATATAAATATATCTTATAAGATTTTAACTTTATTTGTGAGGTTTAAGTTATGGGACAGTAGAAAAATGAAAAAAATCAGAAAACAGCCGTATCCCTGCTGAATGCGCACAAAAACAGACACAAATAGAAAAACACATCCAAACAGTGAAATCATTGCAAATGCAAACAATAAAGATATATAACTATATCTTATAAGATTTTAACTTCATTTGTGAGGTTTATGTTATGGGACAGTAGAAAAATGAAAAGAATCAGAAAACAGCCGTATCCCAGCTGAATACGCACAAAAACAGACACAAATAGAAAAACACATCCAAACAGTGAAATCATTGCAAAATCAAACACTGAGGGTATGGAAGTATATCTTATAAGATGTTAACTTTATTTGTGAGGTTTATGTTATGGGACAGTAGAAAAATGAAAAAAATCAGAAAACAGCCGTATCCCTGCTGAATGCGCACAAGAACAGGAAAAAAATAGAAAAACACATTCAAACAGTGAAATCATTGCAAAATCAAACACTGAAGGTATATAACTATATCTTATAAGATTTTAACTTTATTTTTGAGTTTTATGTTATGGGACGGTAGAAAAATGAAAAAAATCAGAAAACAGCCGTATCCCTGCTGAATGCGCACAAAAACAGACACAAATAGAAAAACACATACAAACAATGAAATCATTGCAAAATCAAACACTGAGGGTACGGAAGTATATCTTATAAGATGTTAACTTTTTTGTGAGGTTTATGTTATGGGACAGTAGAAAAATGAAAAAAATCAGGAAACAGTCTTATCCCAGCTGAATGGGCACAAAAACAGACACAAATAGAAAAACACATCCAAACAGTGAAATCATTGCAAAATCAAACACTGAGGGTACGGAAGTATATCTCATAAGATGTTAACTTTATTTGTGAGGTTTATGTTATGGGACAGTAGAAAAATGAAAAAAATCAGAAAACAGCCGTATCCCTGCTGAATGCGCACAAAAACAGGAAAAAAATAGAAAAACACATTCAAACAGTGAAATCATTGCAAAATCAAACACTGAAGGTATATAACTATATCTTATAAGATTTTAACTTTATTTTTGAGTTTTATGTTATGGGACGGTAGAAAAATGAAAAAAATCAGAAAACAGCCGTATCCCTGCAGAATGCGCACAAAAACAGACACAAATAGAAAAACACATCCAAACAGTGAAATCATTGCAAAATCAAACACTGAGGGTATGGAAGTATATCTTATAAGATGTTAACTTTATTTGTGAGGTTTATGTTATGGGACAGTAGAAAAATGAAAAAAATCAGGAAACAGCCGTATCCCAGCTGAATACGCACAAAAACAGACACAAATAGAAAAACACATCCAAACAGTGAAATCATTGCAAATGCAAACAATAAAGATATATAACTATATCTTATAAGATTTTAACTTCATTTGTGAGGTTTATGTTATGGGACAGTAGAAAAATGAAAAGAATCAGAAAACAGCCGTATCCCAGCTGAATACGCACAAAAACAGACACAAATAGAAAAACACATCCAAACAGTGAAATCATTGCAAAATCAAACACTGAGGGTACGGAAGTATATCTCATAAGATGTTAACTTTTATTTGTGAGGTTTATGTTATGGGACAGTAGAAAAATGAAAAAAATCAGAAAACAGCCGTATCCCTGCTGAATGCGCACAAAAACAGGAAAAAAATAGAAAAACACATTCAAACAGTGAAATCATTGCAAAATCAAACACTGAAGGTATATAACTATATCTTATAAGATTTTAACTTTATTTTTGAGTTTTATGTTATGGGACGGTAGAAAAATGAAAAAAATCAGAAAACAGCCGTATCCCTGCTGAATGCGCACAAAAACAGACACAAATAGAAAAACACATCCAAACAGTGAAATCATTGCAAAATCAAACACTGAGGGTATGGAAGTATATCTTATAAGATGTTAACTTTATTTGTGAGGTTTATGTTATTGGACAGTAGAAAAATGAAAAAAATCAGGAAACAGCCGTATCCCAGCTGAATACGCACAAAAACAGACACAAATAGAAAAACACATCCAAACAGTGAAATCATTGCAAAATCAAACACTGAGGGTACGGAAGTATATCTTATAAGATGTTAACTTTATTTGTGAGGTTTATGTTATGGGACAGTAGAAAAATTAAAAAAATCAGAAAACAGCCGTATCCCTGCTGAATGCGCACAAAAACAGACACAAATAGAAAAACACATCCAAACAGTGAAATCATTGCAAAATCAAACACTGAGGGTATGGAAGTATATCTTATAAGATGTTAACTTTATTTGTGAGGTTTATGTTATGGGACAGTAGAAAAATGAAAAAAATCAGAAAACAGCCGTATCCCTGCTGAATGCGCACAAAAACAGACACAAATAGAAAAACACATCCAAACAGTGAAATCATTGCAAAATCAAACACTGAGGGTATGGAAGTATATCTTATAAGATGTTAACTTTATTTGTGAGGTTTATGTTATGGGACAGTAGAAAAATGAAAAAAATCAGGAAACAGCCGTATCCCAGCTGAATACGCACAAAAACAGACACAAATAGAAAAACACATCCAAACAGTGAAATCATTGCAAAATCAAACACTGAGGGTACGGAAGTATATCTTATAAGATGTTAACTTTATTTGTGAGGTTTATGTTATGGGACAGTAGAAAAATGAAAAAAATCAGAAAACAGCCGTATCCCTGCTGAATGCGCACAAGAACAGGAAAAAAATAGAAAAACACATTCAAACAGTGAAATCATTGCAAAATCAAACACTGAAGGTATATAACTATATCTTATAAGATTTTAACTTTATTTTTGAGTTTTATGTTATGGGACGGTAGAAAAATGAAAAAAATCAGAAAACAGCCGTATCCCTGCTGAATGCGCACAAAAACAGACACAAATAGAAAAACACATACAAACAATGAAATCATTGCAAAATCAAACACTGAGGGTACGGAAGTATATCTTATAAGATGTTAACTTTTTTGTGAGGTTTATGTTATGGGACAGTAGAAAAATGAAAAAAATCAGGAAACAGTCTTATCCCAGCTGAATGGGCACAAAAACAGACACAAATAGAAAAACACATCCAAACAGTGAAATCATTGCAAAATCAAACACTGAGGGTACGGAAGTATATCTCATAAGATGTTAACTTTATTTGTGAGGTTTATGTTATGGGACAGTAGAAAAATGAAAAAAATCAGAAAACAGCCGTATCCCTGCTGAATGCGCACAAAAACAGGAAAAAAATAGAAAAACACATTCAAACAGTGAAATCATTGCAAAATCAAACACTGAAGGTATATAACTATATCTTATAAGATTTTAACTTTATTTTTGAGTTTTATGTTATGGGACGGTAGAAAAATGAAAAAAATCAGAAAACAGCCGTATCCCTGCTGAATGCGCACAAAAACAGACACAAATAGAAAAACACATCCAAACAGTGAAATCATTGCAAAATCAAACACTGAGGGTATGGAAGTATATCTTATAAGATGTTAACTTTATTTGTGAGGTTTATGTTATGGGACAGTAGAAAAATGAAAAAAATCAGGAAACAGCCGTATCCCAGCTGAATACGCACAAAAACAGACACAAATAGAAAAACACATCCAAACAGTGAAATCATTGCAAATGCAAACAATAAAGATATATAACTATATCTTATAAGATTTTAACTTCATTTGTGAGGTTTATGTTATGGGACAGTAGAAAAATGAAAAGAATCAGAAAACAGCCGTATCCCAGCTGAATACGCACAAAAACAGACACAAATAGAAAAACACATCCAAACAGTGAAATCATTGCAAAATCAAACACTGAGGGTACGGAAGTATATCTCATAAGATGTTAACTTTTATTTGTGAGGTTTATGTTATGGGACAGTAGAAAAATGAAAAAAATCAGAAAACAGCCGTATCCCTGCTGAATGCGCACAAAAACAGGAAAAAAATAGAAAAACACATTCAAACAGTGAAATCATTGCAAAATCAAACACTGAAGGTATATAACTATATCTTATAAGATTTTAACTTTATTTTTGAGTTTTATGTTATGGGACGGTAGAAAAATGAAAAAAATCAGAAAACAGCCGTATCCCTGCTGAATGCGCACAAAAACAGACACAAATAGAAAAACACATCCAAACAGTGAAATCATTGCAAAATCAAACACTGAGGGTATGGAAGTATATCTTATAAGATGTTAACTTTATTTGTGAGGTTTATGTTATTGGACAGTAGAAAAATGAAAAAAATCAGGAAACAGCCGTATCCCAGCTGAATACGCACAAAAACAGACACAAATAGAAAAACACATCCAAACAGTGAAATCATTGCAAAATCAAACACTGAGGGTACGGAAGTATATCTTATAAGATGTTAACTTTATTTGTGAGGTTTATGTTATGGGACAGTAGAAAAATTAAAAAAATCAGAAAACAGCCGTATCCCTGCTGAATGCGCACAAAAACAGACACAAATAGAAAAACACATCCAAACAGTGAAATCATTGCAAAATCAAACACTGAGGGTATGGAAGTATATCTTATAAGATGTTAACTTTATTTGTGAGGTTTATGTTATGGGACAGTAGAAAAATGAAAAAAATCAGAAAACAGCCGTATCCCTGCTGAATGCGCACAAAAACAGACACAAATAGAAAAACACATCCAAACAGTGAAATCATTGCAAAATCAAACACTGAGGGTATGGAAGTATATCTTATAAGATGTTAACTTTATTTGTGAGGTTTATGTTATGGGACAGTAGAAAAATGAAAAAAATCAGGAAACAGCCGTATCCCAGCTGAATACGCACAAAAACAGACACAAATAGAAAAACACATCCAAACAGTGAAATCATTGCAAAATCAAACACTGAGGGTACGGAAGTATATCTTATAAGATGTTAACTTTATTTGTGAGGTTTATGTTATGGGACAGTAGAAAAATGAAAAAAATCAGAAAACAGCCGTATCCCTGCTGAATGCGCACAAGAACAGGAAAAAAATAGAAAAACACATTCAAACAGTGAAATCATTGCAAAATCAAACACTGAAGGTATATAACTATATCTTATAAGATTTTAACTTTATTTTTGAGTTTTATGTTATGGGACGGTAGAAAAATGAAAAAAATCAGAAAACAGCCGTATCCCTGCTGAATGCGCACAAAAACAGACACAAATAGAAAAACACATACAAACAATGAAATCATTGCAAAATCAAACACTGAGGGTACGGAAGTATATCTTATAAGATGTTAACTTTTTTGTGAGGTTTATGTTATGGGACAGTAGAAAAATGAAAAAAATCAGGAAACAGTCTTATCCCAGCTGAATGGGCACAAAAACAGACACAAATAGAAAAACACATCCAAACAGTGAAATCATTGCAAAATCAAACACTGAGGGTACGGAAGTATATCTCATAAGATGTTAACTTTATTTGTGAGGTTTATGTTATGGGACAGTAGAAAAATGAAAAAAATCAGAAAACAGCCGTATCCCTGCTGAATGCGCACAAAAACAGGAAAAAAATAGAAAAACACATTCAAACAGTGAAATCATTGCAAAATCAAACACTGAAGGTATATAACTATATCTTATAAGATTTTAACTTTATTTTTGAGTTTTATGTTATGGGACGGTAGAAAAATGAAAAAAATCAGAAAACAGCCGTATCCCTGCTGAATGCGCACAAAAACAGACACAAATAGAAAAACACATCCAAACAGTGAAATCATTGCAAAATCAAACACTGAGGGTATGGAAGTATATCTTATAAGATGTTAACTTTATTTGTGAGGTTTATGTTATGGGACAGTAGAAAAATGAAAAAAATCAGGAAACAGCCGTATCCCAGCTGAATACGCACAAAAACAGACACAAATAGAAAAACACATCCAAACAGTGAAATCATTGCAAATGCAAACAATAAAGATATATAACTATATCTTATAAGATTTTAACTTCATTTGTGAGGTTTATGTTATGGGACAGTAGAAAAATGAAAAGAATCAGAAAACAGCCGTATCCCAGCTGAATACGCACAAAAACAGACACAAATAGAAAAACACATCCAAACAGTGAAATCATTGCAAAATCAAACACTGAGGGTACGGAAGTATATCTCATAAGATGTTAACTTTTATTTGTGAGGTTTATGTTATGGGACAGTAGAAAAATGAAAAAAATCAGAAAACAGCCGTATCCCTGCTGAATGCGCACAAAAACAGGAAAAAAATAGAAAAACACATTCAAACAGTGAAATCATTGCAAAATCAAACACTGAAGGTATATAACTATATCTTATAAGATTTTAACTTTATTTTTGAGTTTTATGTTATGGGACGGTAGAAAAATGAAAAAAATCAGAAAACAGCCGTATCCCTGCTGAATGCGCACAAAAACAGACACAAATAGAAAAACACATCCAAACAGTGAAATCATTGCAAAATCAAACACTGAGGGTATGGAAGTATATCTTATAAGATGTTAACTTTATTTGTGAGGTTTATGTTATTGGACAGTAGAAAAATGAAAAAAATCAGGAAACAGCCGTATCCCAGCTGAATACGCACAAAAACAGACACAAATAGAAAAACACATCCAAACAGTGAAATCATTGCAAAATCAAACACTGAGGGTACGGAAGTATATCTTATAAGATGTTAACTTTATTTGTGAGGTTTATGTTATGGGACAGTAGAAAAATTAAAAAAATCAGAAAACAGCCGTATCCCTGCTGAATGCGCACAAAAACAGACACAAATAGAAAAACACATCCAAACAGTGAAATCATTGCAAAATCAAACACTGAGGGTATGGAAGTATATCTTATAAGATGTTAACTTTATTTGTGAGGTTTATGTTATGGGACAGTAGAAAAATGAAAAAAATCAGAAAACAGCCGTATCCCTGCTGAATGCGCACAAAAACAGACACAAATAGAAAAACACATCCAAACAGTGAAATCATTGCAAAATCAAACACTGAGGGTATGGAAGTATATCTTATAAGATGTTAACTTTATTTGTGAGGTTTATGTTATGGGACAGTAGAAAAATGAAAAAAATCAGGAAACAGCCGTATCCCAGCTGAATACGCACAAAAACAGACACAAATAGAAAAACACATCCAAACAGTGAAATCATTGCAAAATCAAACACTGAGGGTACGGAAGTATATCTTATAAGATGTTAACTTTATTTGTGAGGTTTATGTTATGGGACAGTAGAAAAATGAAAAAAATCAGAAAACAGCCGTATCCCTGCTGAATGCGCACAAGAACAGGAAAAAAATAGAAAAACACATTCAAACAGTGAAATCATTGCAAAATCAAACACTGAAGGTATATAACTATATCTTATAAGATTTTAACTTTATTTTTGAGTTTTATGTTATGGGACGGTAGAAAAATGAAAAAAATCAGAAAACAGCCGTATCCCAGCTGAATACGCACAAAAACAGACACAAATAGAAAAACACATCCAAACAGTGAAATCATTGCAAAATCAAACACTGAGGGTATGGAAGTATATCTTATAAGATGTTAACTTTTTTTGTGAGGTTTATGTTATGGGACAGTAGAAAAATGAAAAAAATCAGGAAACAGCCGTATCCCAGCTGAATACGCACAAAAACAGACACAAATAGAAAAACACATCCAAACAGTGAAATCATTGCAAAATCAAACACTGAGGGTACGGAAGTATATCTTATAAGATGTTAACTTTATTTGTGAGGTTTATGTTATGGGACAGTAGAAAAATGAAAAAAATCAGAAAACAGCCGTATCCCTGCTGAATGCGCACAAGAACAGGAAAAAAATAGAAAAACACATTCAAACAGTGAAATCATTGCAAAATCAAACACTGAAGGTATATAACTATATCTTATAAGATTTTAACTTTATTTTTGAGTTTTATGTTATGGGACGGTAGAAAAATGAAAAAAATCAGAAAACAGCCGTATCCCAGCTGAATACGCACAAAAACAGACACAAATAGAAAAACACATCCAAACAGTTAAATCATTGCAAAATCAAACACTGAGGGTATGGAAGTATATCTTATAAGATGTTAACTTTTTTTGTGAGGTTTATGTTATGGGACAGTAGAAAAATGAAAAAAATCAGGAAACAGTCTTATCCCAGCTGAATGCGCACAAAAACAGACACAAATAGAAAAACACATCCAAACAGTGAAATCACTGAAAAAACAAACACTGAGGGTACGGAAGTATATCTCATAAGATGTTAACTTTATTTGTGAGGTTTATGTTATGGGACAGTAGAAAAATGAAAAAAATCAGAAAACAGCCGAATCCCTGCTGAATGCGCACAAAAACAGGAAAAAAATAGAAAAACACATTCAAACAGTGAAATCATTGCAAAATCAAACACTGAAGGTATATAACTATATCTTATAAGATTTTAACTTTATTTTTGAGTTTTATGTTATGGGACGGTAGAAAAATGAAAAAAATCAGAAAACAGCCGTATCCCTGCTGAATGCGCACAAAAACAGACACAAATAGAAAAACACATCCAAACAGTGAAATCATTGCAAAATCAAACACTGAGGGTATGGAAGTATATCTTATAAGATGTTAACTTTATTTGTGAGGTTTATATTATGGGACAGTAGAAAAATGAAAAAAATCAGGAAACAGCCGTATCCCAGCTGAATACGCACAAAAACAGACACAAATAGAAAAACACATCCAAACAGTGAAATCATTGCAAAATCAAACACTGAGGGTATGGAAGTATATCTTATAAGATGTTAACTTTATTTGTGAGGTTTATGTTATGGGACAGTAGAAAAATGAAAAAAATCAGGAAACAGCCGTATCCCAGCTGAATACGCACAAAAACAGACACAAATAGAAAAACACATCCAAACAGTGAAATCATTGCAAAATCAAACACTGAGGGTACGGAAGTATATCTTATAAGATGTTAACTTTATTTGTGAGGTTTATGTTATGGGACAGTAGAAAAATGAAAAAAATCAGAAAACAGCCGTATCCCTGCTGAATGCGCACAAAAACAGACACAAATAGAAAAACACATCCAAACAGTGAAATCATTGCAAATGCAAACAATAAAGATATATAACTATATCTTATAAGATTTTAACTTCATTTGTGAGGTTAATGTTATGGGACAGTAGAAAAATGAAAAAAATCAGGAAACAGCCGTATCCCAGCTGAATACGCACAAAAACAGACACAAATAGAAAAACACATCCAAACAGTGAAATCATTGCAAAATCAAACACTGAGGGTACGGAAGTATATCTCATAAGATGTTAACTTTATTTGTGAGGTTTATGTTATGGGACAATAGAAAAATGAAAAAAATCAGAAAACAGTCGTATCCCTGCTGAATGCGCACAAAAACAGGAAAAAAATAGAAAAACACATTCAAACAGTGAAATCATTGCAAAATCAAACACTGAAGGTATATAACTATATCTTATAAGATTTTAACTTTATTTTTGAGTTTTATGTTATGGGACGGTAGAAAAATGAAAAAAATCAGAAAACAGCCGTATCCCTGCTGAATGCGCACAAAAACAGACACAAATAGAAAAACACATCCAAACAGTGAAATCATTGCAAATGCAAACAATAAAGATATATAACTATATCTTATAAGATTTTAACTTCATTTGTGAGGTTTATGTTATGGGACAGTAGAAAAATGAAAAGAATCAGAAAACAGCCGTATCCCAGCTGAAAACGCACAAAAACAGACACAAATAGAAAAACACATCCAAACAGTGAAATCACTGAAAAAACAAACACTGAGGGTACGGAAGTATATCTCATAAGATGTTAACTTTATTTGTGAGGTTTATGTTATGGGACAGTAGAAAAATGAAAAAAATCAGAAAACAGCCGAATCCCTGCTGAATGCGCACAAAAACAGGAAAAAAATAGAAAAACACATTCAAACAGTGAAATCATTGCAAAATCAAACACTGAAGGTATATAACTATATCTTATAAGATTTTAACTTTATTTTTGAGTTTTATGTTATGGGACGGTAGAAAAATGAAAAAAATCAGAAAACAGCCGTATCCCAGCTGAATACGCACAAAAACAGACACAAATAGAAAAACACATCCAAACAGTGAAATCATTGCAAAATCAAACACTGAGGGTACGGAAGTATATCTTATAAGATGTTAACTTTATTTGTGAGGTTTATGTTATGGGACAGTAGAAAAATGAAAAAAATCAGAAAACAGCCGTATCCCTGCTGAATGCGCACAAGAACAGGAAAAAAATAGAAAAACACATTCAAACAGTGAAATCATTGCAAAATCAAACACTGAAGGTATATAACTATATCTTATAAGATTTTAACTTTATTTTTGAGTTTTATGTTATGGGACGGTAGAAAAATGAAAAAAATCAGAAAACAGCCGTATCCCAGCTGAATACGCACAAAAACAGACACAAATAGAAAAACACATCCAAACAGTTAAATCATTGCAAAATCAAACACTGAGGGTATGGAAGTATATCTTATAAGATGTTAACTTTTTTTGTGAGGTTTATGTTATGGGACAGTAGAAAAATGAAAAAAATCAGGAAACAGTCTTATCCCAGCTGAATGCGCACAAAAACAGACACAAATAGAAAAACACATCCAAACAGTGAAATCATTGCAAAATCAAACACTGAGGGTATGGAAGTATATCTTATAAGATGTTAACTTTTTTTGTGAGGTTTATGTTATGGGACAGTAGAAAAATGAAAAAAATCAGGAAACAGTCTTATCCCAGCTGAATGCGCACAAAAACAGACACAAATAGTAAAACACATCCAAACAGTGAAATCATTGCAAAATCAAACACTGAAGGTATATAAATATATCTTATAAGATTTTAACTTTATTTGTGAGGTTTAAGTTATGGGACAGTAGAAAAATGAAAAAAATCAGAAAACAGCCGTATCCCTGCTGAATGCGCACAAAAACAGACACAAATAGAAAAACACATCCAAACAGTGAAATCATTGCAAATGCAAACAATAAAGATATATAACTATATCTTATAAGATTTTAACTTCATTTGTGAGGTTTATGTTATGGGAAAGTAGAAAAATGAAAAGAATCAGAAAACAGCCGTATCCCAGCTGAATACGCACAAAAACAGACACAAATAGAAAAACACATCCAAACAGTGAAATCACTGAAAAAACAAACACTGAGGGTACGGAAGTATATCTCATAACATGTTAACTTTATTTGTGAGGTTTATGTTATGGGACAGTAGAAAAATGAAAAAAATCAGAAAACAGCCGAATCCCTGCTGAATGCGCACAAAAACAGGAAAAAAATAGAAAAACACATTCAAACAGTGAAATCATTGCAAAATCAAACACTGAAGGTATATAACTATATCTTATAAGATTTTAACTTTATTTTTGAGTTTTATGTTATGGGACGGTAGAAAAATGAAAAAAATCAGAAAACAGCCGTATCCCTGCTGAATGCGCACAAAAACAGACACAAATAGAAAAACACATCCAAACAGTGAAATCATTGCAAAATCAAACACTGAGGGTATGGAAGTATATCTTATAAGATGTTAACTTTTTTTGTGAGGTTTATGTTATGGGACAGTAGAAAAATGAAAAAAATCAGGAAACAGTCTTATCCCAGCTGAATGCGCACAAAAACAGACACAAATAGAAAAACACATCCAAACAGTGAAATCATTGCAAAATCAAACACTGAGGGTATGGAAGTATATCTTATAAGATGTTAACTTTTTTTGTGAGGTTTATGTTATGGGACAGTAGAAAAATGAAAAAAATCAGGAAACAGTCTTATCCCAGCTGAATGCGCACAAAAACAGACACAAATAGTAAAACACATCCAAACAGTGAAATCATTGCAAAATCAAACACTGAAGGTATATAAATATATCTTATAAGATTTTAACTTTATTTGTGAGGTTTAAGTTATGGGACAGTAGAAAAATGAAAAAAATCAGAAAACAGCCGTATCCCTGCTGAATGCGCACAAAAACAGACACAAATAGAAAAACACATCCAAACAGTGAAATCATTGCAAATGCAAACAATAAAGATATATAACTATATCTTATAAGATTTTAACTTCATTTGTGAGGTTTATGTTATGGGACAGTAGAAAAATGAAAAGAATCAGAAAACAGCCGTATCCCAGCTGAATACGCACAAAAACAGACACAAATAGAAAAACACATCCAAACAGTGAAATCACTGAAAAAACAAACACTGAGGGTACGGAAGTATATCTCATAAGATGTTAACTTTATTTGTGAGGTTTATGTTATGGGACAGTAGAAAAATGAAAAAAATCAGAAAACAGCCGAATCCCTGCTGAATGCGCACAAAAACAGGAAAAAAATAGAAAAACACATTCAAACAGTGAAATCATTGCAAAATCAAACACTGAAGGTATATAACTATATCTTATAAGATTTTAACTTTATTTTTGAGTTTTATGTTATGGGACGGTAGAAAAATGAAAAAAATCAGAAAACAGCCGTATCCCTGCTGAATGCGCACAAAAACAGACACAAATAGAAAAACACATCCAAACAGTGAAATCATTGCAAAATCAAACACTGAGGGTATGGAAGTATATCTTATAAGATGTTAACTTTATTTGTGAGGTTTATGTTATGGGACAGTAGAAAAATGAAAAAAATCAGGAAACAGCCGTATCCCAGCTGAATACGCACAAAAACAGACACAAATAGAAAAACACATCCAAACAGTGAAATCATTGCAAAATCAAACACTGAGGGTACGGAAGTATATCTTATAAGATGTTAACTTTATTTGTGAGGTTTATGTTATGGGACAGTAGAAAAATGAAAAAAATCAGAAAACAGCCGTATCCCTGCTGAATGCGCACAAGAACAGGAAAAAAATAGAAAAACACATTCAAACAGTGAAATCATTGCAAAATCAAACACTGAAGGTATATAACTATATCTTATAAGATTTTAACTTTATTTTTGAGTTTTATGTTATGGGACGGTAGAAAAATGAAAAAAATCAGAAAACAGCCGTATCCCAGCTGAATACGCACAAAAACAGACACAAATAGAAAAACACATCCAAACAGTGAAATCATTGCAAAATCAAACACTGAGGGTATGGAAGTATATCTTATAAGATGTTAACTTTTTTTGTGAGGTTTATGTTATGGGACAGTAGAAAAATGAAAAAAATCAGGAAACAGTCTTATCCCAGCTGAATGCGCACAAAAACAGACACAAATAGAAAAACACATCCAAACAGTGAAATCATTGCAAAATCAAACACTGAGGGTATGGAAGAATATCTTATAAGATGTTAACTTTTTTTGTGAGGTTTATGTTATGGGACAGTAGAAAAATGAAAAAAATCAGGAAACAGTCTTATCCCAGCTGAATGCGCACAAAAACAGACACAAATAGAAAAACACATCCAAACAGTGAAATCATTGCAAAATCAAACACTGAAGGTATATAAATATATCTTATAAGATTTTAACTTTATTTGTGAGGTTTAAGTTATGGGACAGTAGAAAAATGAAAAAAATCAGAAAACAGCCGTATCCCTGCTGAATGCGCACAAAAACAGACATAAATAGAAAAACACATCCAAACAGTGAAATCATTGCAAATGCAAACAATAAAGATATATAACTATATCTTATAAGATTTTAACTTCATTTGTGAGGTTTATGTTATGGGACAGTAGAAAAATGAAAAGAATCAGAAAACAGCCGTATCCCAGCTGAATACGCACAAAAACAGACACAAATAGAAAAACACATCCAAACAGTGAAATCACTGAAAAAACAAACACTGAGGGTACGGAAGTATATCTCATAAGATGTTAACTTTATTTGTGAGGTTTATGTTATGGGACAGTAGAAAAATGAAAAAAATCAGAAAACAGCCGAATCCCTGCTGAATGCGCACAAAAACAGGAAAAAAATAGAAAAACACATTCAAACAGTGAAATCATTGCAAAATCAAACACTGAAGGTATATAACTATATCTTATAAGATTTTAACTTTATTTTTGAGTTTTATGTTATGGGACGGTAGAAAAATGAAAAAAATCAGAAAACAGCCGTATCCCTGCTGAATGCGCACAAAAACAGACACAAATAGAAAAACACATCCAAACAGTGAAATCATTGCAAAATCAAACACTGAGGGTATGGAAGTATATCTTATAAGATGTTAACTTTATTTGTGAGGTTTATGTTATGGGACAGTAGAAAAATGAAAAAAATCAGGAAACAGCCGTATCCCAGCTGAATACGCACAAAAACAGACACAAATAGAAAAACACATCCAAACAGTGAAATCATTGCAAAATCAAACACTGAGGGTACGGAAGTATATCTTATAAGATGTTAACTTTATTTGTGAGGTTTATGTTATGGGACAGTAGAAAAATGAAAAAAATCAGAAAACAGCCGTATCCCTGCTGAATGCGCACAAGAACAGGAAAAAAATAGAAAAACACATTCAAACAGTGAAATCATTGCAAAATCAAACACTGAAGGTATATAACTATATCTTATAAGATTTTAACTTTATTTTTGAGTTTTATGTTATGGGACGGTAGAAAAATGAAAAAAATCAGAAAACAGCCGTATCCCAGCTGAATACGCACAAAAACAGACACAAATAGAAAAACACATCCAAACAGTGAAATCATTGCAAAATCAAACACTGAGGGTATGGAAGTATATCTTATAAGATGTTAACTTTTTTTGTGAGGTTTATGTTATGGGACAGTAGAAAAATGAAAAAAATCAGGAAACAGTCTTATCCCAGCTGAATGCGCACAAAAACAGACACAAATAGAAAAACACATCCAAACAGTGAAATCATTGCAAAATCAAACACTGAGGGTATGGAAGAATATCTTATAAGATGTTAACTTTTTTTGTGAGGTTTATGTTATGGGACAGTAGAAAAATGAAAAAAATCAGGAAACAGTCTTATCCCAGCTGAATGCGCACAAAAACAGACACAAATAGAAAAACACATCCAAACAGTGAAATCATTGCAAAATCAAACACTGAAGGTATATAAATATATCTTATAAGATTTTAACTTTATTTGTGAGGTTTAAGTTATGGGACAGTAGAAAAATGAAAAAAATCAGAAAACAGCCGTATCCCTGCTGAATGCGCACAAAACAGACATAAATAGAAAAACACATCCAAACAGTGAAATCATTGCAAATGCAAACAATAAAGATATATAACTATATCTTATAAGATTTTAACTTCATTTGTGAGGTTTATGTTATGGGACAGTAGAAAAATGAAAAAGAATCAGAAAACAGCCGTATCCCAGCTGAATACGCACAAAAACAGACACAAATAGAAAAACACATCCAAACAGTGAAATCACTGAAAAAACAAACACTGAGGGTACGGAAGTATATCTCATAAGATGTTAACTTTATTTGTGAGGTTTATGTTATGGGACAGTAGAAAAATGAAAAAAATCAGAAAACAGCCGAATCCCTGCTGAATGCGCACAAAAACAGGAAAAAAATAGAAAAACACATTCAAACAGTGAAATCATTGCAAAATCAAACACTGAAGGTATATAACTATATCTTATAAGATTTTAACTTTATTTTTGAGTTTTATGTTATGGGACGGTAGAAAAATGAAAAAAATCAGAAAACAGCCGTATCCCTGCTGAATGCGCACAAAAACAGACACAAATAGAAAAACACATCCAAACAGTGAAATCATTGCAAAATCAAACACTGAGGGTATGGAAGTATATCTTATAAGATGTTAACTTTATTTGTGAGGTTTATGTTATGGGACAGTAGAAAAATGAAAAAAATCAGGAAACAGCCGTATCCCAGCTGAATACGCACAAAAACAGACACAAATAGAAAAACACATCCAAACAGTGAAATCATTGCAAAATCAAACACTGAGGGTACGGAAGTATATCTTATAAGATGTTAACTTTATTTGTGAGGTTTATGTTATGGGACAGTAGAAAAATGAAAAAAATCAGGAAACAGCCGTATCCCAGCTGAATACGCACAAAAACAGACACAAATAGAAAAACACATCCAAACAGTGAAATCATTGCAAAATCAAACACTGAGGGTACGGAAGTATATCTTATAAGATGTTAACTTTATTTGTGAGGTTTATGTTATGGGACAGTAGAAAAATGAAAAAAATCAGAAAACAGCCGTATCCCTGCTGAATGCGCACAAGAACAGGAAAAAAATAGAAAAACACATTCAAACAGTGAAATCATTGCAAAATCAAACACTGAAGGTATATAACTATATCTTATAAGATTTTAACTTTATTTTTGAGTTTTATGTTATGGGACGGTAGAAAAATGAAAAAAATCAGAAAACAGCCGTATCCCAGCTGAATACGCACAAAAACAGACACAAATAGAAAAACACATCCAAACAGTGAAATCATTGCAAAATCAAACACTGAGGGTATGGAAGTATATCTTATAAGATGTTAACTTTTTTTGTGAGGTTTATGTTATGGGACAGTAGAAAAATGAAAAAAATCAGGAAACAGTCTTATCCCAGCTGAATGCGCACAAAAACAGACACAAATAGAAAAACACATCCAAACAGTGAAATCATTGCAAAATCAAACACTGAGGGTATGGAAGAATATCTTATAAGATGTTAACTTTTTTTGTGAGGTTTATGTTATGGGACAGTAGAAAAATGAAAAAAATCAGGAAACAGTCTTATCCCAGCTGAATGCGCACAAAAACAGACACAAATAGAAAAACACATCCAAACAGTGAAATCATTGCAAAATCAAACACTGAAGGTATATAAATATATCTTATAAGATTTTAACTTTATTTGTGAGGTTTAAGTTATGGGACAGTAGAAAAATGAAAAAAATCAGAAAACAGCCGTATCCCTGCTGAATGCGCACAAAAACAGACATAAATAGAAAAACACATCCAAACAGTGAAATCATTGCAAATGCAAACAATAAAGATATATAACTATATCTTATAAGATTTTAACTTCATTTGTGAGGTTTATGTTATGGGACAGTAGAAAAATGAAAAGAATCAGAAAACAGCCGTATCCCAGCTGAATACGCACAAAAACAGACACAAACAGAAAAACACATCCAAACAGTGAAATCACTGAAAAAACAAACACTGAGGGTACGGAAGTATATCTCATAAGATGTTAACTTTATTTGTGAGGTTTATGTTATGGGACAGTAGAAAAATGAAAAAAATCAGAAAACAGCCGAATCCCTGCTGAATGCGCACAAAAACAGGAAAAAAATAGAAAAACACATTCAAACAGTGAAATCATTGCAAAATCAAACACTGAAGGTATATAACTATATCTTATAAGATTTTAACTTTATTTTTGAGTTTTATGTTATGGGACGGTAGAAAAATGAAAAAAATCAGAAAACAGCCGTATCCCTGCTGAATGCGCACAAAAACAGACACAAATAGAAAAACACATCCAAACAGTGAAATCATTGCAAAATCAAACACTGAGGGTATGGAAGTATATCTTATAAGATGTTAACTTTATTTGTGAGGTTTATGTTATGGGACAGTAGAAAAATGAAAAAAATCAGGAAACAGCCGTATCCCAGCTGAATACGCACAAAAACAGACACAAATAGAAAAACACATCCAAACAGTGAAATCATTGCAAAATCAAACACTGAGGGTACGGAAGTATATCTTATAAGATGTTAACTTTATTTGTGAGGTTTATGTTATGGGACAGTAGAAAAATGAAAAAAATCAGAAAACAGCCGTATCCCTGCTGAATGCGCACAAGAACAGGAAAAAAATAGAAAAACACATTCAAACAGTGAAATCATTGCAAAATCAAACACTGAAGGTATATAACTATATCTTATAAGATTTTAACTTTATTTTTGAGTTTTATGTTATGGGACGGTAGAAAAATGAAAAAAATCAGAAAACAGCCGTATCCCAGCTGAATACGCACAAAAACAGACACAAATAGAAAAACACATCCAAACAGTGAAATCATTGCAAAATCAAACACTGAGGGTATGGAAGTATATCTTATAAGATGTTAACTTTTTTTGTGAGGTTTATGTTATGGGACAGTAGAAAAATGAAAAAAATCAGGAAACAGTCTTATCCCAGCTGAATGCGCACAAAAACAGACACAAATAGAAAAACACATCCAAACAGTGAAATCATTGCAAAATCAAACACTGAGGGTATGGAAGAATATCTTATAAGATGTTAACTTTTTTTGTGAGGTTTATGTTATGGGACAGTAGAAAAATGAAAAAAATCAGGAAACAGTCTTATCCCAGCTGAATGCGCACAAAAACAGACACAAATAGAAAAACACATCCAAACAGTGAAATCATTGCAAAATCAAACACTGAAGGTATATAAATATATCTTATAAGATTTTAACTTTATTTGTGAGGTTTAAGTTATGGGACAGTAGAAAAATGAAAAAAATCAGAAAACAGCCGTATCCCTGCTGAATGCGCACAAAAACAGACACAAATAGAAAAACACATCCAAACAGTGAAATCATTGCAAAATCAAACACTGAGGGTATGGAAGTATATCTTATAAGATGTTAACTTTTTTTGTGAGGTTTATGTTATGGGACAGTAGAAAAATGAAAAAAATCAGGAAACAGTCTTATCCCAGCTGAATGCGCACAAAAACAGACACAAATAGAAAAACACATCCAAACAGTGAAATCATTGCAAAATCAAACACTGAGGGTATGGAAGAATATCTTATAAGATGTTAACTTTTTTTGTGAGGTTTATGTTATGGGACAGTAGAAAAATGAAAAAAATCAGGAAACAGTCTTATCCCAGCTGAATGCGCACAAAAACAGACACAAATAGAAAAACACATCCAAACAGTGAAATCATTGCAAAATCAAACACTGAAGGTATATAAATATATCTTATAAGATTTTAACTTTATTTGTGAGGTTTAAGTTATGGGACAGTAGAAAAATGAAAAAAATCAGAAAACAGCCGTATCCCTGCTGAATGCGCACAAAACAGACATAAATAGAAAAACACATCCAAACAGTGAAATCATTGCAAATGCAAACAATAAAGATATATAACTATATCTTATAAGATTTTAACTTCATTTGTGAGGTTTATGTTATGGGACAGTAGAAAAATGAAAAAGAATCAGAAAACAGCCGTATCCCAGCTGAATACGCACAAAAACAGACACAAATAGAAAAACACATCCAAACAGTGAAATCACTGAAAAAACAAACACTGAGGGTACGGAAGTATATCTCATAAGATGTTAACTTTATTTGTGAGGTTTATGTTATGGGACAGTAGAAAAATGAAAAAAATCAGAAAACAGCCGAATCCCTGCTGAATGCGCACAAAAACAGGAAAAAAATAGAAAAACACATTCAAACAGTGAAATCATTGCAAAATCAAACACTGAAGGTATATAACTATATCTTATAAGATTTTAACTTTATTTTTGAGTTTTATGTTATGGGACGGTAGAAAAATGAAAAAAATCAGAAAACAGCCGTATCCCTGCTGAATGCGCACAAAAACAGACACAAATAGAAAAACACATCCAAACAGTGAAATCATTGCAAAATCAAACACTGAGGGTATGGAAGTATATCTTATAAGATGTTAACTTTATTTGTGAGGTTTATGTTATGGGACAGTAGAAAAATGAAAAAAATCAGGAAACAGCCGTATCCCAGCTGAATACGCACAAAAACAGACACAAATAGAAAAACACATCCAAACAGTGAAATCATTGCAAAATCAAACACTGAGGGTACGGAAGTATATCTTATAAGATGTTAACTTTATTTGTGAGGTTTATGTTATGGGACAGTAGAAAAATGAAAAAAATCAGAAAACAGCCGTATCCCTGCTGAATGCGCACAAGAACAGGAAAAAAATAGAAAAACACATTCAAACAGTGAAATCATTGCAAAATCAAACACTGAAGGTATATAACTATATCTTATAAGATTTTAACTTTATTTTTGAGTTTTATGTTATGGGACGGTAGAAAAATGAAAAAAATCAGAAAACAGCCGTATCCCAGCTGAATACGCACAAAAACAGACACAAATAGAAAAACACATCCAAACAGTGAAATCATTGCAAAATCAAACACTGAGGGTATGGAAGTATATCTTATAAGATGTTAACTTTTTTTGTGAGGTTTATGTTATGGGACAGTAGAAAAATGAAAAAAATCAGGAAACAGTCTTATCCCAGCTGAATGCGCACAAAAACAGACACAAATAGAAAAACACATCCAAACAGTGAAATCATTGCAAAATCAAACACTGAGGGTATGGAAGAATATCTTATAAGATGTTAACTTTTTTTGTGAGGTTTATGTTATGGGACAGTAGAAAAATGAAAAAAATCAGGAAACAGTCTTATCCCAGCTGAATGCGCACAAAAACAGACACAAATAGAAAAACACATCCAAACAGTGAAATCATTGCAAAATCAAACACTGAAGGTATATAAATATATCTTATAAGATTTTAACTTTATTTGTGAGGTTTAAGTTATGGGACAGTAGAAAAATGAAAAAAATCAGAAAACAGCCGTATCCCTGCTGAATGCGCACAAAAACAGACACAAATAGAAAAACACATCCAAACAGTGAAATCATTGCAAATGCAAACAATAAAGATATATAACTATATCTTATAAGATTTTAACTTCATTTGTGAGGTTTATGTTATGGGACAGTAGAAAAATGAAAAGAATCAGAAAACAGCCGTATCCCAGCTGAATACGCACAAAAACAGACACAAATAGAAAAACACATCCAAACAGTGAAATCACTGAAAAAACAAACACTGAGGGTACGGAAGTATATCTCATAAGATGTTAACTTTATTTGTGAGGTTTATGTTATGGGACAGTAGAAAAATGAAAAAAATCAGAAAACAGCCGAATCCCTGCTGAATGCGCACAAAAACAGGAAAAAAATAGAAAAACACATTCAAACAGTGAAATCATTGCAAAATCAAACACTGAAGGTATATAACTATATCTTATAAGATTTTAACTTTATTTTTGAGTTTTATGTTATGGGACGGTAGAAAAATGAAAAAAATCAGAAAACAGCCGTATCAATGCTGAATGCGCACAAAAACAGACACAAATAGAAAAACACATCCAAACAGTGAAATCATTGCAAAATCAAACACTGAGGGTATGGAAGTATATCTTATAAGATGTTAACTTTATTTGTGAGGTTTATGTTATGGGACAGTAGAAAAATGAAAAAAATCAGGAAACAGCCGTATCCCAGCTGAATACGCACAAAAACAGACACAAATAGAAAAACACATCCAAACAGTGAAATTATTGCAAAATCAAACACTGAGGGTACGGAAGTATATCTTATAAGATGTTAACTTTATTTGTGAGGTTTATGTTATGGGACAGTGGAAAAATGAAAAAAATCAGGAAACAGCCGTATCCCTGCTGAATGCGCACAAGAACAGGAAAAAAATAGAAAAACACATTCAAACAGTGAAATCATTGCAAAATCAAACACTGAAGGTATATAACTATATCTTATAAGATTTTAACTTTATTTTTGAGTTTTATGTTATGGGACGGTAGAAAAATGAAAAAAATCAGAAAACAGCCGTATCCCAGCTGAATACGCACAAAAACAGACACAAATAGAAAAACACATCCAAACAGTGAAATCATTGCAAAATCAAACACTGAGGGTATGGAAGTATATCTTATAAGATGTTAACTTTTTTTGTGAGGTTTATGTTATGGGACAGTAGAAAAATGAAAAAAATCAGGAAACAGTCTTATCCCAGCTGAATGGGCACAAAAACAGACACAAATAGAAAAACACATCCAAACAGTGAAATCATTGCAAAATCAAACACTGAGGGTACGGAAGTATATCTCATAAGATGTTAACTTTATTTGTGAGGTTTATGTTATGGGACAGTAGAAAAATGAAAAAAATCAGAAAACAGCCGTATCCCTGCTGAATGCGCACAAAAACAGGAAAAAAATAGAAAAACACATTCAAACAGTGAAATCATTGCAAAATCAAACACTGAAGGTATATAACTATATCTTATAAGATTTTAACTTTATTTTTGAGTTTTATGTTATGGGACGGTAGAAAAATGAAAAAAATCAGAAAACAGCCGTATCCCTGCTGAATGCGCACAAAAACAGACACAAATAGAAAAACACATCCAAACAGTGAAATCATTGCAAAATCAAACACTGAGGGTATGGAAGTATATCTTATAAGATGTTAACTTTATTTGTGAGGTTTATGTTATGGGACAGTAGAAAAATGAAAAAAATCAGGAAACAGCCGTATCCCAGCTGAATACGCACAAAAACAGACACAAATAGAAAAACACATCCAAACAGTGAAATCATTGCAAAATCAAACACTGAGGGTACGGAAGTATATCTTATAAGATGTTAACTTTATTTGTGAGGTTTATGTTATGGGACAGTAGAAAAATGAAAAAAATCAGAAAACAGCAGTATCCCTGCTGAATGCGCACAAGAACAGGAAAAAAATAGAAAAACACATTCAAACAGTGAAATCATTGCAAAATCAAACACTGAAGGTATATAACTATATCTTATAAGATTTTAACTTTATTTTTGAGTTTTATGTTATGGGACGGTAGAAAAATGAAAAAAATCAGAAAACACCCGTATCCCAGCTGAATACGCACAAAAACAGACACAAATAGAAAAACACATCCAAACAGTGAAATCATTGCAAAATCAAACACTGAGGGTACGGAAGTATATCTTATAAGATGTTAACTTTTTTTGTGAGGTTTATGTTATGGGACAGTAGAAAAATGAAAAAAATCAGGAAACAGTCTTATCCCAGCTGAATGCGCACAAAAACAGACACAAATAGAAAAACACATCCAAACAGTGAAATCATTGCAAAATCAAACACTGAGGGTATGGAAGTATATCTTATAAGATGTTAACTTTTTTTGTGAGGTTTATGTTATGGGACAGTAGAAAAATGAAAAAAATCAGGAAACAGTCTTATCCCAGCTGAATGCGCACAAAAACAGACACAAATAGAAAAACACATCCAAACAGTGAAATCATTGCAAAATCAAACACTGAAGGTATATAAATATATCTTATAAGATTTTAACTTTATTTGTGAGGTTTAAGTTATGGGACAGTAGAAAAATGAAAAAAATCAGAAAACAGCCGTATCCCTGCTGAATGCGCACAAAAACAGACACAAATAGAAAAACACATCCAAACAGTGAAATCATTGCAAATGCAAACAATAAAGATATATAACTATATCTTATAAGATTTTAACTTCATTTGTGAGGTTTATGTTATGGGACAGTAGAAAAATGAAAAGAATCAGAAAACAGCCGTATCCCAGCTGAATACGCACAAAAACAGACACAAATAGAAAAACACATCCAAACAGTGAAATCACTGAAAAAACAAACACTGAGGGTACGGAAGTATATCTCATAAGATGTTAACTTTATTTGTGAGGTTTATGTTATGGGACAGTAGAAAAATGAAAAAAATCAGAAAACAGCCGAATCCCTGCTGAATGCGCACAAAAACAGGAAAAAAATAGAAAAACACATTCAAACAGTGAAATCATTGCAAAATCAAACACTGAAGGTATATAACTATATCTTATAAGATTTTAACTTTATTTTTGAGTTTTATGTTATGGGACGGTAGAAAAATGAAAAAAATCAGAAAACAACCGTATCAATGCTGAATGCGCACAAAAACAGACACAAATAGAAAAACACATCCAAACAGTGAAATCATTGCAAAATCAAACACTGAGGGTATGGAAGTATATCTTATAAGATGTTAACTTTATTTGTGAGGTTTATGTTATGGGACAGTAGAAAAATGAAAAAAATCAGGAAACAGCCGTATCCCAGCTGAATACGCACAAAAACAGACACAAATAGAAAAACACATCCAAACAGTGAAATCATTGCAAAATCAAACACTGAGGGTACGGAAGTATATCTTATAAGATGTTAACTTTATTTGTGAGGTTTATGTTATGGGACAGTAGAAAAATGAAAAAAATCAGAAAACAGCCGTATCCCTGCTGAATGCGCACAAGAACAGGAAAAAAATAGAAAAACACATTCAAACAGTGAAATCATTGCAAAATCAAACACTGAAGGTATATAACTATATCTTATAAGATTTTAACTTTATTTTTGAGTTTTATGTTATGGGACGGTAGAAAAATGAAAAAAATCAGAAAACAGCCGTATCCCAGCTGAATACGCACAAAAACAGACACAAATAGAAAAACACATCCAAACAGTGAAATCATTGCAAAATCAAACACTGAGGGTATGGAAGTATATCTTATAAGATGTTAACTTTTTTTGTGAGGTTTATGTTATGGGACAGTAGAAAAATGAAAAAAATCAGGAAACAGTCTTATCCCAGCTGAATGCGCACAAAAACAGACACAAATAGAAAAACACATCCAAACAGTGAAATCATTGCAAAATCAAACACTGAGGGTATGGAAGAATATCTTATAAGATGTTAACTTTTTTTGTGAGGTTTATGTTATGGGACAGTAGAAAAATGAAAAAAATCAGGAAACAGTCTTATCCCAGCTGAATGTGCACAAAAACAGACACAAATAGAAAAACACATCCAAACAGTGAAATCATTGCAAAATCAAACACTGAAGGTATATAAATATATCTTATAAGATTTTAACTTTATTTGTGAGGTTTAAGTTATGGGACAGTAGAAAAATGAAAAAAATCAGAAAACAGCCGTATCCCTGCTGAATGCGCACAAAAACAGACACAAATAGAAAAACACATCCAAACAGTGAAATCATTGCAAATGCAAACAATAAAGATATATAACTATATCTTATAAGATTTTAACTTCATTTGTGAGGTTTATGTTATGGGACAGTAGAAAAATGAAAAGAATCAGAAAACAGCCGTATCCCAGCTGAATACGCACAAAAACAGACACAAATAGAAAAACACATCCAAACAGTGAAATCACTGAAAAAACAAACACTGAGGGTACGGAAGTATATCTCATAAGATGTTAACTTTATTTGTGAGGTTTATGTTATGGGACAGTAGAAAAATGAAAAAAATCAGAAAACAGCCGAATCCCTGCTGAATGCGCACAAAAACAGGAAAAAAATAGAAAAACACATTCAAACAGTGAAATCATTGCAAAATCAAACACTGAAGGTATATAACTATATCTTATAAGATTTTAACTTTATTTTTGAGTTTTATGTTATGGGACGGTAGAAAAATGAAAAAAATCAGAAAACAGCCGTATCCCTGCTGAATGCGCACAAAAACAGACACAAATAGAAAAACACATCCAAACAGTGAAATCATTGCAAAATCAAACACTGAGGGTATGGAAGTATATCTTATAAGATGTTAACTTTATTTGTGAGGTTTATGTTATGGGACAGTAGAAAAATGAAAAAAATCAGGAAACAGCCGTATCCCAGCTGAATACGCACAAAAACAGACACAAATAGAAAAACACATCCAAACAGTGAAATCATTGCAAAATCAAACACTGAGGGTATGGAAGTATATCTTATAAGATGTTAACTTTTTTTGTGAGGTTTATGTTATGGGACAGTAGAAAAATGAAAAAAATCAGGAAACAGTCTTATCCCAGCTGAATGCGCACAAAAACAGACACAAATAGAAAAACACATCCAAACAGTGAAATCATTGCAAAATCAAACACTGAGGGTATGGAAGTATATCTTATAAGATGTTAACTTTTTTTGTGAGGTTTATGTTATGGGACAGTAGAAAAATGAAAAAAATCAGGAAACAGTCTTATCCCAGCTGAATGCGCACAAAAACAGACACAAATAGAAAAACACATCCAAACAGTGAAATCATTGCAAAATCAAACACTGAAGGTATATAAATATATCTTATAAGATTTTAACTTTATTTGTGAGGTTTAAGTTATGGGACAGTAGAAAAATGAAAAAAATCAGAAAACAGCCGTATCCCTGCTGAATGCGCACAAAAACAGACACAAATAGAAAAACACATCCAAACAGTGAAATCATTGCAAATGCAAACAATAAAGATATATAACTATATCTTATAAGATTTTAACTTCATTTGTGAGGTTTATGTTATGGGACAGTAGAAAAATGAAAAGAATCAGAAAACAGCCGTATCCCAGCTGAATACGCACAAAAACAGACACAAATAGAAAAACACATCCAAACAGTGAAATCACTGAAAAAACAACCACTGAGGGTACGGAAGTATATCTCATAAGATGTTAACTTTATTTGTGAGGTTTATGTTATGGGACAGTAGAAAAATGAAAAAAATCAGAAAACAGCCGAATCCCTGCTGAATGCGCACAAAAACAGGAAAAAAATAGAAAAACACATTCAAACAGTGAAATCATTGCAAAATCAAACACTGAAGGTATATAACTATATCTTATAAGATTTTAACTTTATTTTTGAGTTTTATGTTATGGGACGGTAGAAAAATGAAAAAAATCAGAAAACAGCCGTATCAATGCTGAATGCGCACAAAAACAGACACAAATAGAAAAACACATCCAAACAGTGAAATCATTGCAAAATCAAACACTGAGGGTATGGAAGTATATCTTATAAGATGTTAACTTTATTTGTGAGGTTTATGTTATGGGACAGTAGAAAAATGAAAAAAATCAGGAAACAGCCGTATCCCAGCTGAATACGCACAAAAACAGACACAAATAGAAAAACACATCCAAACAGTGAAATCATTGCAAAATCAAACACTGAGGGTACGGAAGTATATCTTATAAGATGTTAACTTTATTTGTGAGGTTTATGTTATGGGACAGTGGAAAAATGAAAAAAATCAGGAAACAGCCGTATCCCTGCTGAATGCGCACAAGAACAGGAAAAAAATAGAAAAACACATTCAAACAGTGAAATCATTGCAAAATCAAACACTGAAGGTATATAACTATATCTTATAAGATTTTAACTTTATTTTTGAGTTTTATGTTATGGGACGGTAGAAAAATGAAAAAAATCAGAAAACAGCCGTATCCCTGCTGAATGCGCACAAAAACAGACACAAATAGAAAAACACATACAAACAATGAAATCATTGCAAAATCAAACACTGAGGGTACGGAAGTATATCTTATAAGATGTTAACTTTTTTGTGAGGTTTATGTTATGGGACAGTAGAAAAATGAAAAAAATCAGGAAACAGTCTTATCCCAGCTGAATGGGCACAAAAACAGACACAAATAGAAAAACACATCCAAACAGTGAAATCATTGCAAAATCAAACACTGAAGGTATATAAATATATCTTATAAGATTTTAACTTTATTTGTGAGGTTTAAGTTATGGGACAGTAGAAAAATGAAAAAAATCAGAAAACAGCCGTATCCCTGCTGAATGCGCACAAAAACAGACACAAATAGAAAAACACATCCAAACAGTGAAATCATTGCAAATGCAAACAATAAAGATATATAACTATATCTTATAAGATTTTAACTTCATTTGTGAGGTTTATGTTATGGGACAGTAGAAAAATGAAAAGAATCAGAAAACAGCCGTATCCCAGCTGAATACGCACAAAAACAGACACAAATAGAAAAACACATCCAAACAGTGAAATCACTGAAAAAACAACCACTGAGGGTACGGAAGTATATCTCATAAGATGTTAACTTTATTTGTGAGGTTTATGTTATGGGACAGTAGAAAAATGAAAAAAATCAGAAAACAGCCGAATCCCTGCTGAATGCGCACAAAAACAGGAAAAAACTAGAAAAACACATTCAAACAGTGAAATCATTGCAAAATCAAACACTGAAGGTATATAACTATATCTTATAAGATTTTAACTTTATTTTTGAGTTTTATGTTATGGGACGGTAGAAAAATGAAAAAAATCAGAAAACAGCCGTATCAATGCTGAATGCGCACAAAAACAGACACAAATAGAAAAACACATCCAAACAGTGAAATCATTGCAAAATCAAACACTGAAGGTATATAAATATATCTTATAAGATTTTAACTTTATTTGTGAGGTTTAAGTTATGGGACAGTAGAAAAATGAAAAAAATCAGAAAACAGCCGTATCCCTGCTGAATGCGCACAAAAACAGACACAAATAGAAAAACACATCCAAACAGTGAAATCATTGCAAATGCAAACAATAAAGATATATAACTATATCTTATAAGATTTTAACTTCATTTGTGAGGTTTATGTTATGGGACAGTAGAAAAATGAAAAGAATCAGAAAACAGCCGTATCCCAGCTGAATGCGCACAAAAACAGACACAAATAGAAAAACACATCCAAACAGTGAAATCATTGCAAAATCAAACACTGAGGGTATGGAAGTATATCTTATAAGATGTTAACTTTATTTGTGAGGTTTATGTTATGGGACAGTAGAAAAATGAAAAAAATCAGAAAACAGCCGTATCCCTGCTGAATGCGCACAAGAACAGGAAAAAAATAGAAAAACACATTCAAACAGTGAAATCATTGCAAAATCAAACACTGAAGGTATATAACTATATCTTATAAGATTTTAACTTTATTTTTGAGTTTTATGTTATGGGACGGTAGAAAAATGAAAAAAATCAGAAAACAGCCGTATCCCTGCTGAATGCGCACAAAAACAGACACAAATAGAAAAACACATACAAACAATGAAATCATTGCAAAATCAAACACTGAGGGTACGGAAGTATATCTTATAAGATGTTAACTTTTTTGTGAGGTTTATGTTATGGGACAGTAGAAAAATGAAAAAAATCAGGAAACAGTCTTATCCCAGCTGAATGGGCACAAAAACAGACACAAATAGAAAAACACATCCAAACAGTGAAATCATTGCAAAATCAAACACTGAGGGTACGGAAGTATATCTCATAAGATGTTAACTTTATTTGTGAGGCTTATGTTATGGGATAGTAGAAAAATGAAAAAAATCAGAAAACAGCCGTATCCCTGCTGAATGCGCACAAAAACAGACACAAATAGAAAAACACATCCAAACAGTGAAATCATTGCAAATGCAAACAATAAAGATATATAACTATATCTTATAAGATTTTAACTTCATTTGTGAGGTTTATGTTATGGGACAGTAGAAAAATGAAAAGAATCAGAAAACAGCCGTATCCCAGCTGAATACGCACAAAAACAGACACAAATAGAAAAACACATCCAAACAGTGAAATCACTGAAAAAACAAACACTGAGGGTACGGAAGTATATATCATAAGATGTTAACTTTATTTGTGAGGTTTATGTTATGGGACAGTAGAAAAATGAAAAAAATCAGAAAACAGCCGAATCCCTGCTGAATGCGCACAAAAACAGGAAAAAAATAGAAAAACACATTCAAACAGTGAAATCATTGCAAAATCAAACACTGAAGGTATATAACTATATCTTATAAGATTTTAACTTTATTTTTGAGTTTTATGTTATGGGACGGTAGAAAAATGAAAAAAATCAGAAAACAGCTGTATCCCTGCTGAATGCGCACAAAAACAGACACAAATAGAAAAACACATCCAAACAGTGAAATCATTGCAAAATCAAACACTGAGGGTATGGAAGTATATCTTATAAGATGTTAACTTTATTTGTGAGGTTTATGTTATGGGACAGTAGAAAAATGAAAAAAATCAGGAAACAGCCGTATCCCAGCTGAATACGCACAAAAACAGACACAAATAGAAAAACACATCCAAACAGTGAAATCATTGCAAAATCAAACACTGAGGGTATGGAAGTATATCTTATAAGATGTTAACTTTTTTGTGAGGTTTATGTTATGGGACAGTAGAAAAATGAAAAAAATCAGGAAACAGTCTTATCCCAGCTGAATGCGCACAAAAACAGACACAAATAGAAAAACACATCCAAACAGTGAAATCATTGCAAAATCAAACACTGAGGGTATGGAAGTATATCTTATAAGATGTTAACTTTTTTTGTGAGGTTTATGTTATGGGACAGTAGAAAAATGAAAAAAATCAGGAAACAGTCTTATCCCAGCTGAATGCGCACAAAAACAGACACAAATAGAAAAACACATCCAAACAGTGAAATCATTGCAAATGCAAACAATAAAGATATATAACTATATCTTATAAGATTTTAACTTTATTTTTGAGTTTTATGTTATGGGACGGTAGAAAAATGAAAAAAATCAGAAAACAGCCGTATCCCAGCTGAATACGCACAAAAACAGACACAAATAGAAAAACACATCCAAACAGTGAAATCATTGCAAAATCAAACACTGAGGGTATGGAAGTATATCTTATAAGATGTTAACTTTTTTTGTGAGGTTTATGTTATGGGACAGTAGAAAAATGAAAAAAATCAGAAAACAGCCGTATCCCTGCTGAATGCGCACAAGAACAGGAAAAAAATAGAAAAACACATTCAAACAGTGAAATCATTGCAAAATCAAACACTGAAGGTATATAACTATATCTTATAAGATTTTAACTTTATTTTTGAGTTTTATGTTATGGGACGGTAGAAAAATGAAAAAAATCAGAAAACACCCGTATCCCAGCTGAATACGCACAAAAACAGACACAAATAGAAAAACACATCCAAACAGTGAAATCATTGCAAAATCAAACACTGAGGGTATGGAAGTATATCTTATAAGATGTTAACTTTTTTTGTGAGGTTTATGTTATGGGACAGTAGAAAAATGAAAAAAATCAGGAAACAGTCTTATCCCAGCTGAATGCGCACAAAAACAGACACAAATAGAAAAACACATCCAAACAGTGAAATCATTGCAAAATCAAACACTGAGGGTATGGAAGTATATCTTATAAGATGTTAACTTTATTTGTGAGGTTTATGTTATGGGACAGTAGAAAAATGAAAAAAATCAGAAAACAGCCGTATCCCTGCTGAATGCGCACAAGAACAGGAAAAAAATAGAAAAACACATTCAAACAGTGAAATCATTGCAAAATCAAACACTGAAGGTATATAACTATATCTTATAAGATTTTAACTTTATTTTTGAGTTTTATGTTATGGGACGGTAGAAAAATGAAAAAAATCAGAAAACAGCCGTATCCCTGCTGAATGCGCACAAAAACAGACACAAATAGAAAAACACATACAAACAATGAAATCATTGCAAAATCAAACACTGAGGGTACGGAAGTATATCTTATAAGATGTTAACTTTTTTGTGAGGTTTATGTTATGGGACAGTAGAAAAATGAAAAAAATCAGGAAACAGTCTTATCCCAGCTGAATGGGCACAAAAACAGACACAAATAGAAAAACACATCCAAACAGTGAAATCATTGCAAAATCAAACACTGAGGGTACGGAAGTATATCTTATAAGATGTTAACTTTATTTGTGAGGTTTATGTTATGGGACAGTAGAAAAATGAAAAAAATCAGAAAACAGCAGTATCCCTGCTGAATGCGCACAAGAACAGGAAAAAAATAGAAAAACACATTCAAACAGTGAAATCATTGCAAAATCAAACACTGAAGGTATATAACTATATCTTATAAGATTTTAACTTTATTTTTGAGTTTTATGTTATGGGACGGTAGAAAAATGAAAAAAATCAGAAAACACCCGTATCCCAGCTGAATACGCACAAAAACAGACACAAATAGAAAAACACATCCAAACAGTGAAATCATTGCAAAATCAAACACTGAGGGTACGGAAGTATATCTTATAAGATGTTAACTTTTTTTGTGAGGTTTATGTTATGGGACAGTAGAAAAATGAAAAAAATCAGGAAACAGTCTTATCCCAGCTGAATGCGCACAAAAACAGACACAAATAGAAAAACACATCCAAACAGTGAAATCATTGCAAAATCAAACACTGAGGGTATGGAAGTATATCTTATAAGATGTTAACTTTTTTTGTGAGGTTTATGTTATGGGACAGTAGAAAAATGAAAAAAATCAGGAAACAGTCTTATCCCAGCTGAATGCGCACAAAAACAGACACAAATAGAAAAACACATCCAAACAGTGAAATCATTGCAAAATCAAACACTGAAGGTATATAAATATATCTTATAAGATTTTAACTTTATTTGTGAGGTTTAAGTTATGGGACAGTAGAAAAATGAAAAAAATCAGAAAACAGCCGTATCCCTGCTGAATGCGCACAAAAACAGACACAAATAGAAAAACACATCCAAACAGTGAAATCATTGCAAATGCAAACAATAAAGATATATAACTATATCTTATAAGATTTTAACTTCATTTGTGAGGTTTATGTTATGGGACAGTAGAAAAATGAAAAGAATCAGAAAACAGCCGTATCCCAGCTGAATACGCACAAAAACAGACACAAATAGAAAAACACATCCAAACAGTGAAATCACTGAAAAAACAAACACTGAGGGTACGGAAGTATATCTCATAAGATGTTAACTTTATTTGTGAGGTTTATGTTATGGGACAGTAGAAAAATGAAAAAAATCAGAAAACAGCCGAATCCCTGCTGAATGCGCACAAAAACAGGAAAAAAATAGAAAAACACATTCAAACAGTGAAATCATTGCAAAATCAAACACTGAAGGTATATAACTATATCTTATAAGATTTTAACTTTATTTTTGAGTTTTATGTTATGGGACGGTAGAAAAATGAAAAAAATCAGATAACAGCCGTATCAATGCTGAATGCGCACAAAAACAGACACAAATAGAAAAACACATCCAAACAGTGAAATCATTGCAAAATCAAACACTGAGGGTATGGAAGTAAATCTTATAAGATGTTAACTTTATTTGTGAGGTTTATGTTATGGGACAGTAGAAAAATGAAAAAAATCAGGAAACAGCCGTATCCCAGCTGAATACGCACAAAAACAGACACAAATAGAAAAACACATCCAAACAGTGAAATCATTGCAAAATCAAACACTGAGGGTACGGAAGTATATCTTATAAGATGTTAACTTTATTTGTGAGGTTTATGTTATGGGACAGTAGAAAAATGAAAAAAATCAGAAAACAGCCGTATCCCTGCTGAATGCGCACAAGAACAGGAAAAAAATAGAAAAACACATTCAAACAGTGAAATCATTGCAAAATCAAACACTGAAGGTATATAACTATATCTTATAAGATTTTAACTTTATTTTTGAGTTTTATGTTATGGGACGGTAGAAAAATGAAAAAAATCAGAAAACACCCGTATCCCAGCTGAATACGCACAAAAACAGACACAAATAGAAAAACACATCCAAACAGTGAAATCATTGCAAAATCAAACACTGAGGGTATGGAAGTATATCTTATAAGATGTTAACTTTTTTTGTGAGGTTTATGTTATGGGACAGTAGAAAAATGAAAAAAATCAGGAAACAGTCTTATCCCAGCTGAATGCGCGCAAAAACAGACACAAATAGAAAAACACATCCAAACAGTGAAATCATTGCAAAATCAAACACTGAGGGTATGGAAGAATATCTTATAAGATGTTAACTTTTTTTGTGAGGTTTATGTTATGGGACAGTAGAAAAATGAAAAAAATCAGGAAACAGTCTTATCCCAGCTGAATGCGCACAAAAACAGACACAAATAGAAAAACACATCCAAACAGTGAAATCATTGCAAAATCAAACACTGAAGGTATATAAATATATCTTATAAGATTTTAACTTTATTTGTGAGGTTTAAGTTATGGGACAGTAGAAAAATGAAAAAAATCAGAAAACAGCCGTATCCCTGCTGAATGCGCACAAAAACAGACACAAATAGAAAAACACATCCAAACAGTGAAATCATTGCAAATGCAAACAATAAAGATATATAACTATATCTTATAAGATTTTAACTTCATTTGTGAGGTTTATGTTATGGGACAGTAGAAAAATGAAAAGAATCAGAAAACAGCCGTATCCGAGCTGAATACGCACAAAAACAGACACAAATAGAAAAACACATCCAAACAGTGAAATCACTGAAAAAACAAACACTGAGGGTACGGAAGTATATCTCATAAGATGTTAACTTTATTTGTGAGGTTTATGTTATGGGACAGTAGAAAAATGAAAAAAATCAGAAAACAGCCGAATCCCTGCTGAATGCGCACAAAAACAGGAAAAAAATAGAAAAACACATTCAAACAGTGAAATCATTGCAAAATCAAACACTGAAGGTATATAACTATATCTTATAAGATTTTAACTTTATTTTTGAGTTTTATGTTATGGGACGGTAGAAAAATGAAAAAAATCAGAAAACAGCCGTATCAATGCTGAATGCGCACAAAAACAGACACAAATAGAAAAACACATCCAAACAGTGAAATCATTGCAAAATCAAACACTGAGGGTATGGAAGTATATCTTATAAGATGTTAACTTTATTTGTGAGGTTTATGTTATGGGACAGTAGAAAAATGAAAAAAATCAGGAAACAGCCGTATCCCAGCTGAATACGCACAAAAACAGACACAAATAGAAAAACACATCCAAACAGTGAAATCATTGCAAAATCAAACACTGAGGGTACGGAAGTATATCTTATAAGATGTTAACTTTATTTGTGAGGTTTATGTTATGGGACAGTAGAAAAATGAAAAAAATCAGAAAACAGCCGTATCCCTGCTGAATGCGCACAAGAACAGGAAAAAAATAGAAAAACACATTCAAACAGTGAAATCATTGCAAAATCAAACACTGAAGGTATATAACTATATCTTATAAGATTTTAACTTTATTTTTGAGTTTTATGTTATGGGACGGTAGAAAAATGAAAAAAATCAGAAAACACCCGTATCCCAGCTGAATACGCACAAAAACAGACACAAATAGAAAAACACATCCAAACAGTGAAATCATTGCAAAATCAAACACTGAGGGTATGGAAGTATATCTTATAAGATGTTAACTTTTTTTGTGAGGTTTATGTTATGGGACAGTAGAAAAATGAAAAAAATCAGGAAACAGTCTTATCCCAGCTGAATGCGCACAAAAACAGACACAAATAGAAAAACACATCCAAACAGTGAAATCATTGCAAAATCAAACACTGAGGGTATGGAAGAATATCTTATAAGATGTTAACTTTTTTTGTGAGGTTTATGTTATGGGACAGTAGAAAAATGAAAAAAATCAGGAAACAGTCTTATCCCAGCTGAATGCGCACAAAAACAGACACAAATAGAAAAACACATCCAAACAGTGAAATCATTGCAAAATCAAACACTGAAGGTATATAAATATATCTTATAAGATTTTAACTTTATTTGTGAGGTTTAAGTTATGGGACAGTAGAAAAATGAAAAAAATCAGAAAACAGCCGTATCCCTGCTGAATGCGCACAAAAACAGACACAAATAGAAAAACACATCCAAACAGTGAAATCATTGCAAATGCAAACAATAAAGATATATAACTATATCTTATAAGATTTTAACTTCATTTGTGAGGTTTATGTTATGGGACAGTAGAAAAATGAAAAGAATCAGAAAACAGCCGTATCCGAGCTGAATACGCACAAAAACAGACACAAATAGAAAAACACATCCAAACAGTGAAATCACTGAAAAAACAAACACTGAGGGTACGGAAGTATATCTCATAAGATGTTAACTTTATTTGTGAGGTTTATGTTATGGGACAGTAGAAAAATGAAAAAAATCAGAAAACAGCCGAATCCCTGCTGAATGCGCACAAAAACAGGAAAAAAATAGAAAAACACATTCAAACAGTGAAATCATTGCAAAATCAAACACTGAAGGTATATAACTATATCTTATAAGATTTTAACTTTATTTTTGAGTTTTATGTTATGGGACGGTAGAAAAATGAAAAAAATCAGAAAACAGCCGTATCCCTGCTGAATGCGCACAAAAACAGACACAAATAGAAAAACACATCCAAACAGTGAAATCATTGCAAAATCAAACACTGAGGGTATGGAAGTATATCTTATAAGATGTTAACTTTATTTGTGAGGTTTATGTTATGGGACAGTAGAAAAATGAAAAAAATCAGGAAACAGCCGTATCCCAGCTGAATACGCACAAATACAGACACAAATAGAAAAACACATCCAAACAGTGAAATCATTGCAAAATCAAACACTGAGGGTATGGAAGTATATCTTATAAGATGTTAACTTTTTTTGTGAGGTTTATGTTATGGGACAGTAGAAAAATGAAAAAAATCAGGAAACAGTCTTATCCCAGCTGAATGCGCACAAAAACAGACACAAATAGAAAAACACATCCAAACAGTGAAATCATTGCAAAATCAAACACTGAGGGTATGGAAGTATATCTTATAAGATGTTAACTTTTTTTGTGAGGTTTATGTTATGGGACAGTAGAAAAATGAAAAAAATCAGGAAACAGTCTTATCCCAGCTGAATGCGCACAAAAACAGACACAAATAGAAAAACACATCCAAACAGTGAAATCATTGCAAAATCAAACACTGAAGGTATATAAATATATCTTATAAGAAATAACTTTATTTGTGAGGTTTAAGTTATGGGACAGTAGAAAAATGAAAAAAATCAGAAAACAGCCGTATCCCTGCTGAATGCGCACAAAAACAGACACAAATAGAAAAACACATTCAAACAGTGAAATCATTGCAAAATCAAACACTGAAGGTATATAACTATATCTTATAAGATTTTAACTTTATTTTTGAGTTTTATGTTATGGGACGGTAGAAAAATGAAAAAAATCAGAAAACAGCCGTATCCCAGCTGAATACGCACAAAAACAGACACAAATAGAAAAACACATCCAAACAGTGAAATCATTGCAAAATCAAACACTGAGGGTATGGAAGTATATCTTATAAGATGTTAACTTTTTTTGTGAGGTTTATGTTATGGGACAGTAGAAAAATGAAAAAAATCAGGAAACAGCCGTATCCCAGCTGAATACGCACAAAAACAGACACAAATAGAAAAACACATCCAAACAGTGAAATCATTGCAAAATCAAACACTGAGGGTACGGAAGTATATCTTATAAGATGTTAACTTTATTTGTGAGGTTTATGTTATGGGACAGTAGAAAAATGAAAAAAATCAGAAAACAGCCGTATCCCTGCTGAATGCGCACAAGAACAGGAAAAAAATAGAAAAACACATTCAAACAGTGAAATCATTGCAAAATCAAACACTGAAGGTATATAACTATATCTTATAAGATTTTAACTTTATTTTTGAGTTTTATGTTATGGGACGGTAGAAAAATGAAAAAAATCAGAAAACAGCCGTATCCCAGCTGAATACGCACAAAAACAGACACAAATAGAAAAACACATCCAAACAGTGAAATCATTGCAAAATCAAACACTGAGGGTATGGAAGTATATCTTATAAGATGTTAACTTTTTTTGTGAGGTTTATGTTATGGGACAGTAGAAAAATGAAAAAAATCAGGAAACAGTCTTATCCCAGCTGAATGCGCACAAAAACAGACACAAATAGAAAAACACATCCAAACAGTGAAATCATTGCAAAATCAAACACTGAGGGTATGGAAGTATATCTTATAAGATGTTAACTTTATTTGTGAGGTTTATGTTATGGGACAGTAGAAAAATGAAAAAAATCAGAAAACAGCCGTATCCCTGCTGAATGCGCACAAGAACAGGAAAAAAATAGAAAAACACATTCAAACAGTGAAATCATTGCAAAATCAAACACTGAAGGTATATAACTATATCTTATAAGATTTTAACTTTATTTTTGAGTTTTATGTTATGGGACGGTAGAAAAATGAAAAAAATCAGAAAACAGCCGTATCCCTGCTGAATGCGCACAAAAACAGACACAAATAGAAAAACACATACAAACAATGAAATCATTGCAAAATCAAACACTGAGGGTACGGAAGTATATCTTATAAGATGTTAACTTTTTTGTGAGGTTTATGTTATGGGACAGTAGAAAAATGAAAAAAATCAGGAAACAGTCTTATCCCAGCTGAATGGGCACAAAAACAGACACAAATAGAAAAACACATCCAAACAGTGAAATCATTGCAAAATCAAACACTGAGGGTACGGAAGTATATCTCATAAGATGTTAACTTTATTTGTGAGGCTTATGTTATGGGATAGTAGAAAAATGAAAAAAATCAGAAAACAGCCGTATCCCTGCTGAATGCGCACAAAAACAGACACAAATAGAAAAACACATCCAAACAGTGAAATCATTGCAAATGCAAACAATAAAGATATATAACTATATCTTATAAGATTTTAACTTCATTTGTGAGGTTTATGTTATGGGACAGTAGAAAAATGAAAAGAATCAGAAAACAGCCGTATCCCAGCTGAATACGCACAAAAACAGACACAAATAGAAAAACACATCCAAACAGTGAAATCACTGAAAAAACAAACACTGAGGGTACGGAAGTATATCTCATAAGATGTTAACTTTATTTGTGAGGTTTATGTTATGGGACAGTAGAAAAATGAAAAAAATCAGAAAACAGCCGAATCCCTGCTGAATGCGCACAAAAACAGGAAAAAAATAGAAAAACACATTCAAACAGTGAAATCATTGCAAAATCAAACACTGAAGGTATATAACTATATCTTATAAGATTTTAACTTTATTTTTGAGTTTTATGTTATGGGACGGTAGAAAAATGAAAAAAATCAGAAAACAGCTGTATCCCTGCTGAATGCGCACAAAAACAGACACAAATAGAAAAACACATCCAAACAGTGAAATCATTGCAAAATCAAACACTGAGGGTATGGAAGTATATCTTATAAGATGTTAACTTTATTTGTGAGGTTTATGTTATGGGACAGTAGAAAAATGAAAAAAATCAGGAAACAGCCGTATCCCAGCTGAATACGCACAAAAACAGACACAAATAGAAAAACACATCCAAACAGTGAAATCATTGCAAAATCAAACACTGAGGGTATGGAAGTATATCTTATAAGATGTTAACTTTTTTGTGAGGTTTATGTTATGGGACAGTAGAAAAATGAAAAAAATCAGGAAACAGTCTTATCCCAGCTGAATGCGCACAAAAACAGACACAAATAGAAAAACACATCCAAACAGTGAAATCATTGCAAAATCAAACACTGAGGGTATGGAAGTATATCTTATAAGATGTTAACTTTTTTTGTGAGGTTTATGTTATGGGACAGTAGAAAAATGAAAAAAATCAGGAAACAGTCTTATCCCAGCTGAATGCGCACAAAAACAGACACAAATAGAAAAACACATCCAAACAGTGAAATCATTGCAAAATCAAACACTGAAGGTATATAAATATATCTTATAAGATTTTAACTTTATTTGTGAGGTTTAAGTTATGGGACAGTAGAAAAATGAAAAAAATCAGAAAACAGCCGTATCCCTGCTGAATGCGCACAAAAACAGACACAAATAGAAAAACACATCCAAACAGTGAAATCATTGCAAATGCAAACAATAAAGATATATAACTATATCTTATAAGATTTTAACTTCATTTGTGAGGTTTATGTTATGGGACAGTAGAAAAATGAAAAGAATCAGAAAACAGCCGTATCCCAGCTGAATACGCACAAAAACAGACACAAATAGAAAAACACATCCAAACAGTGAAATCACTGAAAAAACAAACACTGAGGGTACGGAAGTATATCTCATAAGATGTTAACTTTATTTGTGAGGTTTATGTTATGGGACAGTAGAAAAATGAAAAAAATCAGAAAACAGCCGAATCCCTGCTGAATGCGCACAAAAACAGGAAAAAAATAGAAAAACACATTCAAACAGTGAAATCATTGCAAAATCAAACACTGAAGGTATATAACTATATCTTATAAGATTTTAACTTTATTTTTGAGTTTTATGTTATGGGACGGTAGAAAAATGAAAAAAATCAGAAAACAGCCGTATCAATGCTGAATGCGCACAAAAACAGACACAAATAGAAAAACACATCCAAACAGTGAAATCATTGCAAAATCAAACACTGAGGGTATGGAAGTATATCTTATAAGATGTTAACTTTATTTGTGAGGTTTATGTTATGGGACAGTAGAAAAATGAAAAAAATCAGGAAACAGCCGTATCCCAGCTGAATACGCACAAAAACAGACACAAATAGAAAAACACATCCAAACAGTGAAATCATTGCAAAATCAAACATTGAGGGTACGGAAGTATATCTTATAAGATGTTAACTTTATTTGTGAGGTTTATGTTATGGGACAGTGGAAAAATGAAAAAAATCAGGAAACAGCCGTATCCCTGCTGAATGCGCACAAGAACAGGAAAAAAAATAGAAAAACACATTCAAACAGTGAAATCATTGCAAAATCAAACACTGAAGGTATATAACTATATCTTATAAGATTTTAACTTTATTTTTGAGTTTTATGTTATGGGACGGTAGAAAAATGAAAAAAATCAGAAAACAGCCGTATCCCAGCTGAATACGCACAAAAACAGACACAAATAGAAAAACACATCCAAACAGTGAAATCATTGCAAAATCAAACACTGAGGGTATGGAAGTATATCTTATAAGATGTTAACTTTTTTTGTGAGGTTTATGTTATGGGACAGTAGAAAAATGAAAAAAATCAGGAAACAGTCTTATCCCAGCTGAATGGGCACAAAAACAGACACAAATAGAAAAACACATCCAAACAGTGAAATCATTGCAAAATCAAACACTGAGGGTACGGAAGTATATCTCATAAGATGTTAACTTTATTTGTGAGGTTTATGTTATGGGACAGTAGAAAAATGAAAAAAATCAGAAAACAGCCGTATCCCTGCTGAATGCGCACAAAAACAGGAAAAAAATAGAAAAACACATTCAAACAGTGAAATCATTGCAAAATCAAACACTGAAGGTATATAACTATATCTTATAAGATTTTAACTTTATTTTTGAGTTTTATGTTATGGGACGGTAGAAAAATGAAAAAAATCAGAAAACAGCCGTATCCCTGCTGAATGCGCACAAAAACAGACACAAATAGAAAAACACATCCAAACAGTGAAATCATTGCAAAATCAAACACTGAGGGTATGGAAGTATATCTTATAAGATGTTAACTTTATTTGTGAGGTTTATGTTATGGGACAGTAGAAAAATGAAAAAAATCAGGAAACAGCCGTATCCCAGCTGAATACGCACAAAAACAGACACAAATAGAAAAACACATCCAAACAGTGAAATCATTGCAAAATCAAACACTGAGGGTACGGAAGTATATCTTATAAGATGTTAACTTTATTTGTGAGGTTTATGTTATGGGACAGTAGAAAAATTAAAAAAATCAGAAAACAGCAGTATCCCTGCTGAATGCGCACAAGAACAGGAAAAAAATAGAAAAACACATTCAAACAGTGAAATCATTGCAAAATCAAACACTGAAGGTATATAACTATATCTTATAAGATTTTAACTTTATTTTTGAGTTTTATGTTATGGGACGGTAGAAAAATGAAAAAAATCAGAAAACACCCGTATCCCAGCTGAATACGCACAAAAACAGACACAAATAGAAAAACACATCCAAACAGTGAAATCATTGCAAAATCAAACACTGAGGGTACGGAAGTATATCTTATAAGATGTTAACTTTTTTTGTGAGGTTTATGTTATGGGACAGTAGAAAAATGAAAAAAATCAGGAAACAGTCTTATCCCAGCTGAATGCGCACAAAAACAGACACAAATAGAAAAACACATCCAAACAGTGAAATCATTGCAAAATCAAACACTGAGGGTATGGAAGTATATCTTATAAGATGTTAACTTTTTTTGTGAGGTTTATGTTATGGGACAGTAGAAAAATGAAAAAAATCAGAAAACAGCCGTATCCCTGCTGAATGCGCACAAAAACAGGAAAAAAATAGAAAAACACATTCAAACAGTGAAATCATTGCAAAATCAAACACTGAAGGTATATAACTATATCTTATAAGATTTTAACTTTATTTTTGAGTTTTATGTTATGGGACGGTAGAAAAATGAAAAAAATCAGAAAACAGCCGTATCCCTGCTGAATGCGCACAAAAACAGACACAAATAGAAAAACACATCCAAACAGTGAAATCATTGCAAAATCAAACACTGAGGGTATGGAAGTATATCTTATAAGATGTTAACTTTATTTGTGAGGTTTATGTTATGGGACAGTAGAAAAATGAAAAAAATCAGGAAACAGCCGTATCCCAGCTGAATACGCACAAAAACAGACACAAATAGAAAAACACATCCAAACAGTGAAATCATTGCAAAATCAAACACTGAGGGTACGGAAGTATATCTTATAAGATGTTAACTTTATTTGTGAGGTTTATGTTATGGGACAGTAGAAAAATGAAAAAAATCAGAAAACAGCAGTATCCCTGCTGAATGCGCACAAGAACAGGAAAAAAATAGAAAAACACATTCAAACAGTGAAATCATTGCAAAATCAAACACTGAAGGTATATAACTATATCTTATAAGATTTTAACTTTATTTTTGAGTTTTATGTTATGGGACGGTAGAAAAATGAAAAAAATCAGAAAACACCCGTATCCCAGCTGAATACGCACAAAAACAGACACAAATAGAAAAACACATCCAAACAGTGAAATCATTGCAAAATCAAACACTGAGGGTACGGAAGTATATCTTATAAGATGTTAACTTTTTTTGTGAGGTTTATGTTATGGGACAGTAGAAAAATGAAAAAAATCAGGAAACAGTCTTATCCCAGCTGAATGCGCACAAAAACAGACACAAATAGAAAAACACATCCAAACAGTGAAATCATTGCAAAATCAAACACTGAGGGTATGGAAGTATATCTTATAAGATGTTAACTTTTTTTGTGAGGTTTATGTTATGGGACAGTAGAAAAATGAAAAAAATCAGGAAACAGTCTTATCCCAGCTGAATGCGCACAAAAACAGACACAAATAGAAAAACACATCCAAACAGTGAAATCATTGCAAAATCAAACACTGAAGGTATATAAATATATCTTATAAGATTTTAACTTTATTTGTGAGGTTTAAGTTATGGGACAGTAGAAAAATGAAAAAAATCAGAAAACAGCCGTATCCCTGCTGAATGCGCACAAAAACAGAAACAAATAGAAAAACACATCCAAACAGTGAAATCATTGCAAAATCAAACACTGAGGGTATGGAAGTATATCTTATAAGATGTTAACTTTATTTGTGAGGTTTATGTTATGGGACAGTAGAAAAATGAAAAAAATCAGGAAACAGCCGTATCCCAGCTGAATACGCACAAAAACAGACACAAATAGAAAAACACATCCAAACAGTGAAATCATTGCAAAATCAAACACTGAGGGTACGGAAGTATATCTTATAAGATGTTAACTTTATTTGTGAGGTTTATGTTATGGGACAGTAGAAAAATGAAAAAAATCAGAAAACAGCAGTATCCCTGCTGAATGCGCACAAGAACAGGAAAAAAATAGAAAAACACATTCAAACAGTGAAATCATTGCAAAATCAAACACTGAAGGTATATAACTATATCTTATAAGATTTTAACTTTATTTTTGAGTTTTATGTTATGGGACGGTAGAAAAATGAAAAAAATCAGAAAACACCCGTATCCCAGCTGAATACGCACAAAAACAGACACAAATAGAAAAACACATCCAAACAGTGAAATCATTGCAAAATCAAACACTGAGGGTACGGAAGTATATCTTATAAGATGTTAACTTTTTTTGTGAGGTTTATGTTATGGGACAGTAGAAAAATGAAAAAAATCAGGAAACAGTCTTATCCCAGCTGAATGCGCACAAAAACAGACACAAATAGAAAAACACATCCAAACAGTGAAATCATTGCAAAATCAAACACTGAGGGTATGGAAGTATATCTTATAAGATGTTAACTTTTTTTGTGAGGTTTATGTTATGGGACAGTAGAAAAATGAAAAAAATCAGGAAACAGTCTTATCCCAGCTGAATGCGCACAAAAACAGACACAAATAGAAAAACACATCCAAACAGTGAAATCATTGCAAAATCAAACACTGAAGGTATATAAATATATCTTATAAGATTTTAACTTTATTTGTGAGGTTTAAGTTATGGGACAGTAGAAAAATGAAAAAAATCAGAAAACAGCCGTATCCCTGCTGAATGCGCACAAAAACAGACACAAATAGAAAAACACATCCGAACAGTGAAATCATTGCAAATGCAAACAATAAAGATATATAACTATATCTTATAAGATTTTAACTTCATTTGTGAGGTTTATGTTATGGGACAGTAGAAAAATGAAAAGAATCAGAAAACAGCCGTATCCCAGCTGAATACGCACAAAAACAGACACAAATAGAAAAACACATCCAAACAGTGAAATCACTGAAAAAACAAACACTGAGGGTACGGAAGTATATCTCATAAGATGTTAACTTTATTTGTGAGGTTTATGTTATGGGACAGTAGAAAAATGAAAAAAATCAGAAAACAGCCGAATCCCTGCTGAATGCGCACAAAAACAGGAAAAAAATAGAAAAACACATTCAAACAGTGAAATCATTGCAAAATCAAACACTGAAGGTATATAACTATATCTTATAAGATTTTAACTTTATTTTTGAGTTTTATGTTATGGGACGGTAGAAAAATGAAAAAAATCAGAAAACAGCCGTATCAATGCTGAATGCGCACAAAAACAGACACAAATAGAAAAACACATCCAAACAGTGAAATCATTGCAAAATCAAACACTGAGGGTATGGAAGTATATCTTATAAGATGTTAACTTTATTTGTGAGGTTTATGTTATGGGACAGTAGAAAAATGAAAAAAATCAGGAAACAGCCGTATCCCAGCTGAATACGCACAAAAACAGACACAAATAGAAAAACACATCCAAACAGTGAAATCATTGCAAAATCAAACACTGAGGGTACGGAAGTATATCTTATAAGATGTTAACTTTATTTGTGAGGTTTATGTTATGGGACAGTAGAAAAATGAAAAAAATCAGAAAACAGCCGTATCCCTGCTGAATGCGCACAAGAACAGGAAAAAAATAGAAAAACACATTCAAACAGTGAAATCATTGCAAAATCAAACACTGAAGGTATATAACTATATCTTATAAGATTTTAACTTTATTTTTGAGTTTTATGTTATGGGACGGTAGAAAAATGAAAAAAATCAGAAAACAGCCGTATCCCAGCTGAATACGCACAAAAACAGACACAAATAGAAAAACACATCCAAACAGTGAAATCATTGCAAAATCAAACACTGAGGGTATGGAAGTATATCTTATAAGATGTTAACTTTTTTTGTGAGGTTTATGTTATGGGACAGTAGAAAAATGAAAAAAATCAGGAAACAGTCTTATCCCAGCTGAATGCGCACAAAAACAGACACAAATAGAAAAACACATCCAAACAGTGAAATCATTGCAAAATCAAACACTGAGGGTATGGAAGAATATCTTATAAGATGTTAACTTTTTTTGTGAGGTTTATGTTATGGGACAGTAGAAAAATGAAAAAAATCAGGAAACAGTCTTATCCCAGCTGAATGCGCACAAAAACAGACACAAATAGAAAAACACATCCAAACAGTGAAATCATTGCAAAATCAAACACTGAAGGTATATAAATATATCTTATAAGATTTTAACTTTATTTGTGAGGTTTAAGTTATGGGACAGTAGAAAAATGAAAAAAATCAGAAAACAGCCGTATCCCTGCTGAATGCGCACAAAAACAGACACAAATAGAAAAACACATCCAAACAGTGAAATCATTGCAAATGCAAACAATAAAGATATATAACTATATCTTATAAGATTTTAACTTCATTTGTGAGGTTTATGTTATGGGACAGTAGAAAAATGAAAAGAATCAGAAAACAGCCGTATCCCAGCTGAATACGCACAAAAACAGACACAAATAGAAAAACACATCCAAACAGTGAAATCACTGAAAAAACAAACACTGAGGGTACGGAAGTATATCTCATAAGATGTTAACTTTATTTGTGAGGTTTATGTTATGGGACAGTAGAAAAATGAAAAAAATCAGAAAACAGCCGAATCCCTGCTGAATGCGCACAAAAACAGGAAAAAAATAGAAAAACACATTCAAACAGTGAAATCATTGCAAAATCAAACACTGAAGGTATATAACTATATCTTATAAGATTTTAACTTTATTTTTGAGTTTTATGTTATGGGACGGTAGAAAAATGAAAAAAATCAGAAAACAGCCGTATCAATGCTGAATGCGCACAAAAACAGACACAAATAGAAAAACACATCCAAACAGTGAAATCATTGCAAAATCAAACACTGAGGGTATGGAAGTATATCTTATAAGATGTTAACTTTATTTGTGAGGTTTATGTTATGGGACAGTAGAAAAATGAAAAAAATCAGGAAACAGCCGTATCCCAGCTGAATACGCACAAAAACAGACACAAATAGAAAAACACATCCAAACAGTGAAATCATTGCAAAATCAAACACTGAGGGTACGGAAGTATATCTTATAAGATGTTAACTTTATTTGTGAGGTTTATGTTATGGGACAGTAGAAAAATGAAAAAAATCAGAAAACAGCCGTATCCCTGCTGAATGCGCACAAGAACAGGAAAAAAATAGAAAAACACATTCAAACAGTGAAATCATTGCAAAATCAAACACTGAAGGTATATAACTATATCTTATAAGATTTTAACTTTATTTTTGAGTTTTATGTTATGGGACGGTAGAAAAATGAAAAAAATCAGAAAACAGCCGTATCCCAGCTGAATACGCACAAAAACAGACACAAATAGAAAAACACATCCAAACAGTGAAATCATTGCAAAATCAAACACTGAGGGTATGGAAGTATATCTTATAAGATGTTAACTTTTTTTGTGAGGTTTATGTTATGGGACAGTAGAAAAATGAAAAAAATCAGGAAACAGTCTTATCCCAGCTGAATGCGCACAAAAACAGACACAAATAGAAAAACACATCCAAACAGTGAAATCATTGCAAAATCAAACACTGAGGGTATGGAAGAATATCTTATAAGATGTTAACTTTTTTTGTGAGGTTTATGTTATGGGACAGTAGAAAAATGAAAAAAATCAGGAAACAGTCTTATCCCAGCTGAATGCGCACAAAAACAGACACAAATAGAAAAACACATCCAAACAGTGAAATCATTGCAAAATCAAACACTGAAGGTATATAAATATATCTTATAAGATTTTAACTTTATTTGTGAGGTTTAAGTTATGGGACAGTAGAAAAATGAAAAAAATCAGAAAACAGCCGTATCCCTGCTGAATGCGCACAAAAACAGACACAAATAGAAAAACACATCCAAACAGTGAAATCATTGCAAATGCAAACAATAAAGATATATAACTATATCTTATAAGATTTTAACTTCATTTGTGAGGTTTATGTTATGGGACAGTAGAAAAATGAAAAGAATCAGAAAACAGCCGTATCCCAGCTGAATACGCACAAAAACAGACACAAATAGAAAAACACATCCAAACAGTGAAATCACTGAAAAAACAAACACTGAGGGTACGGAAGTATATCTCATAAGATGTTAACTTTATTTGTGAGGTTTATGTTATGGGACAGTAGAAAAATGAAAAAAATCAGAAAACAGCCGAATCCCTGCTGAATGCGCACAAAAACAGGAAAAAAATAGAAAAACACATTCAAACAGTGAAATCATTGCAAAATCAAACACTGAAGGTATATAACTATATCTTATAAGATTTTAACTTTATTTTTGAGTTTTATGTTATGGGACGGTAGAAAAATGAAAAAAATCAGAAAACAGCCGTATCCCTGCTGAATGCGCACAAAAACAGACACAAATAGAAAAACACATCCAAACAGTGAAATCATTGCAAAATCAAACACTGAGGGTATGGAAGTATATCTTATAAGATGTTAACTTTATTTGTGAGGTTTATGTTATGGGACAGTAGAAAAATGAAAAAAATCAGGAAACAGCCGTATCCCAGCTGAATACGCACAAATACAGACACAAATAGAAAAACACATCCAAACAGTGAAATCATTGCAAAATCAAACACTGAGGGTATGGAAGTATATCTTATAAGATGTTAACTTTTTTTGTGAGGTTTATGTTATGGGACAGTAGAAAAATGAAAAAAATCAGGAAACAGTCTTATCCCAGCTGAATGCGCACAAAAACAGACACAAATAGAAAAACACATCCAAACAGTGAAATCATTGCAAAATCAAACACTGAGGGTATGGAAGTATATCTTATAAGATGTTAACTTTTTTTGTGAGGTTTATGTTATGGGACAGTAGAAAAATGAAAAAAATCAGGAAACAGTCTTATCCCAGCTGAATGCGCACAAAAACAGACACAAATAGAAAAACACATCCAAACAGTGAAATCATTGCAAAATCAAACACTGAAGGTATATAAATATATCTTATAAGATTTTAACTTTATTTGTGAGGTTTAAGTTATGGGACAGTAGAAAAATGAAAAAAATCAGAAAACAGCCGTATCCCTGCTGAATGCGCACAAAAACAGACACAAATAGAAAAACACATCCAAACAGTGAAATCATTGCAAATGCAAACAATAAAGATATATAACTATATCTTATAAGATTTTAACTTCATTTGTGAGGTTTATGTTATGGGACAGTAGAAAAATGAAAAGAATCAGAAAACAGCCGTATCCCAGCTGAATACGCACAAAAACAGACACAAATAGAAAAACACATCCAAACAGTGAAATCACTGAAAAAACAAACACTGAGGGTACGGAAGTATATCTCATAAGATGTTAACTTTATTTGTGAGGTTTATGTTATGGGACAGTAGAAAAATGAAAAAAATCAGAAAACAGCCGAATCCCTGCTGAATGCGCACAAAAACAGGAAAAAAATAGAAAAACACATTCAAACAGTGAAATCATTGCAAAATCAAACACTGAAGGTATATAACTATATCTTATAAGATTTTAACTTTATTTTTGAGTTTTATGTTATGGGACGGTAGAAAAATGAAAAAAATCAGAAAACAGCCGTATCAATGCTGAATGCGCACAAAAACAGACACAAATAGAAAAACACATCCAAACAGTGAAATCATTGCAAAATCAAACACTGAGGGTATGGAAGTATATCTTATAAGATGTTAACTTTATTTGTGAGGTTTATGTTATGGGACAGTAGAAAAATGAAAAAAATCAGGAAACAGCCGTATCCCAGCTGAATACGCACAAAAACAGACACAAATAGAAAAACACATCCAAACAGTGAAATCATTGCAAAATCAAACACTGAGGGTACGGAAGTATATCTTATAAGATGTTAACTTTATTTGTGAGGTTTATGTTATGGGACAGTAGAAAAATGAAAAAAATCAGAAAACAGCCGTATCCCTGCTGAATGCGCACAAGAACAGGAAAAAAATAGAAAAACACATTCAAACAGTGAAATCATTGCAAAATCAAACACTGAAGGTATATAACTATATCTTATAAGATTTTAACTTTATTTTTGAGTTTTATGTTATGGGACGGTAGAAAAATGAAAAAAATCAGAAAACAGCCGTATCCCAGCTGAATACGCACAAAAACAGACACAAATAGAAAAACACATCCAAACAGTGAAATCATTGCAAAATCAAACACTGAGGGTATGGAAGTATATCTTATAAGATGTTAACTTTTTTTGTGAGGTTTATGTTATGGGACAGTAGAAAAATGAAAAAAATCAGGAAACAGTCTTATCCCAGCTGAATGCGCACAAAAACAGACACAAATAGAAAAACACATCCAAACAGTGAAATCATTGCAAAATCAAACACTGAGGGTATGGAAGTATATCTTATAAGATGTTAACTTTATTTGTGAGGTTTATGTTATGGGACAGTAGAAAAATGAAAAAAATCAGAAAACAGCCGTATCCCTGCTGAATGCGCACAAGAACAGGAAAAAAATAGAAAAACACATTCAAACAGTGAAATCATTGCAAAATCAAACACTGAAGGTATATAACTATATCTTATAAGATTTTAACTTTATTTTTGAGTTTTATGTTATGGGACGGTAGAAAAATGAAAAAAATCAGAAAACAGCCGTATCCCTGCTGAATGCGCACAAAAACAGACACAAATAGAAAAACACATACAAACAATGAAATCATTGCAAAATCAAACACTGAGGGTACGGAAGTATATCTTATAAGATGTTAACTTTTTTGTGAGGTTTATGTTATGGGACAGTAGAAAAATGAAAAAAATCAGGAAACAGTCTTATCCCAGCTGAATGGGCACAAAAACAGACACAAATAGAAAAACACATCCAAACAGTGAAATCATTGCAAAATCAAACACTGAGGGTACGGAAGTATATCTCATAAGATGTTAACTTTATTTGTGAGGCTTATGTTATGGGATAGTAGAAAAATGAAAAAAATCAGAAAACAGCCGTATCCCTGCTGAATGCGCACAAAAACAGACACAAATAGAAAAACACATCCAAACAGTGAAATCATTGCAAATGCAAACAATAAAGATATATAACTATATCTTATAAGATTTTAACTTCATTTGTGAGGTTTATGTTATGGGACAGTAGAAAAATGAAAAGAATCAGAAAACAGCCGTATCCCAGCTGAATACGCACAAAAACAGACACAAATAGAAAAACACATCCAAACAGTGAAATCACTGAAAAAACAAACACTGAGGGTACGGAAGTATATCTCATAAGATGTTAACTTTATTTGTGAGGTTTATGTTATGGGACAGTAGAAAAATGAAAAAAATCAGAAAACAGCCGAATCCCTGCTGAATGCGCACAAAAACAGGAAAAAAATAGAAAAACACATTCAAACAGTGAAATCATTGCAAAATCAAACACTGAAGGTATATAACTATATCTTATAAGATTTTAACTTTATTTTTGAGTTTTATGTTATGGGACGGTAGAAAAATGAAAAAAATCAGAAAACAGCTGTATCCCTGCTGAATGCGCACAAAAACAGACACAAATAGAAAAACACATCCAAACAGTGAAATCATTGCAAAATCAAACACTGAGGGTATGGAAGTATATCTTATAAGATGTTAACTTTATTTGTGAGGTTTATGTTATGGGACAGTAGAAAAATGAAAAAAATCAGGAAACAGCCGTATCCCAGCTGAATACGCACAAAAACAGACACAAATAGAAAAACACATCCAAACAGTGAAATCATTGCAAAATCAAACACTGAGGGTATGGAAGTATATCTTATAAGATGTTAACTTTTTTGTGAGGTTTATGTTATGGGACAGTAGAAAAATGAAAAAAATCAGGAAACAGTCTTATCCCAGCTGAATGCGCACAAAAACAGACACAAATAGAAAAACACATCCAAACAGTGAAATCATTGCAAAATCAAACACTGAGGGTATGGAAGTATATCTTATAAGATGTTAACTTTTTTTGTGAGGTTTATGTTATGGGACAGTAGAAAAATGAAAAAAATCAGGAAACAGTCTTATCCCAGCTGAATGCGCACAAAAACAGACACAAATAGAAAAACACATCCAAACAGTGAAATCATTGCAAAATCAAACACTGAAGGTATATAAATATATCTTATAAGATTTTAACTTTATTTGTGAGGTTTAAGTTATGGGACAGTAGAAAAATGAAAAAAATCAGAAAACAGCCGTATCCCTGCTGAATGCGCACAAAAACAGACACAAATAGAAAAACACATCCAAACAGTGAAATCATTGCAAATGCAAACAATAAAGATATATAACTATATCTTATAAGATTTTAACTTCATTTGTGAGGTTTATGTTATGGGACAGTAGAAAAATGAAAAGAATCAGAAAACAGCCGTATCCCAGCTGAATACGCACAAAAACAGACACAAATAGAAAAACACATCCAAACAGTGAAATCACTGAAAAAACAAACACTGAGGGTACGGAAGTATATCTCATAAGATGTTAACTTTATTTGTGAGGTTTATGTTATGGGACAGTAGAAAAATGAAAAAAATCAGAAAACAGCCGAATCCCTGCTGAATGCGCACAAAAACAGGAAAAAAATAGAAAAACACATTCAAACAGTGAAATCATTGCAAAATCAAACACTGAAGGTATATAACTATATCTTATAAGATTTTAACTTTATTTTTGAGTTTTATGTTATGGGACGGTAGAAAAATGAAAAAAATCAGAAAACAGCCGTATCAATGCTGAATGCGCACAAAAACAGACACAAATAGAAAAACACATCCAAACAGTGAAATCATTGCAAAATCAAACACTGAGGGTATGGAAGTATATCTTATAAGATGTTAACTTTATTTGTGAGGTTTATGTTATGGGACAGTAGAAAAATGAAAAAAATCAGGAAACAGCCGTATCCCAGCTGAATACGCACAAAAACAGACACAAATAGAAAAACACATCCAAACAGTGAAATCATTGCAAAATCAAACACTGAGGGTACGGAAGTATATCTTATAAGATGTTAACTTTATTTGTGAGGTTTATGTTATGGGACAGTGGAAAAATGAAAAAAATCAGGAAACAGCCGTATCCCTGCTGAATGCGCACAAGAACAGGAAAAAAAATAGAAAAACACATTCAAACAGTGAAATCATTGCAAAATCAAACACTGAAGGTATATAACTATATCTTATAAGATTTTAACTTTATTTTTGAGTTTTATGTTATGGGACGGTAGAAAAATGAAAAAAATCAGAAAACAGCCGTATCCCAGCTGAATACGCACAAAAACAGACACAAATAGAAAAACACATCCAAACAGTGAAATCATTGCAAAATCAAACACTGAGGGTATGGAAGTATATCTTATAAGATGTTAACTTTTTTTGTGAGGTTTATGTTATGGGACAGTAGAAAAATGAAAAAAATCAGGAAACAGTCTTATCCCAGCTGAATAGGCACAAAAACAGACACAAATAGAAAAACACATCCAAACAGTGAAATCATTGCAAAATCAAACACTGAGGGTACGGAAGTATATCTCATAAGATGTTAACTTTATTTGTGAGGTTTATGTTATGGGACAGTAGAAAAATGAAAAAAATCAGAAAACAGCCGTATCCCTGCTGAATGCGCACAAAAACAGGAAAAAAATAGAAAAACACATTCAAACAGTGAAATCATTGCAAAATCAAACACTGAAGGTATATAACTATATCTTATAAGATTTTAACTTTATTTTTGAGTTTTATGTTATGGGACGGTAGAAAAATGAAAAAAATCAGAAAACAGCCGTATCCCTGCTGAATGCGCACAAAAACAGACACAAATAGAAAAACACATCCAAACAGTGAAATCATTGCAAAATCAAACACTGAGGGTATGGAAGTATATCTTATAAGATGTTAACTTTATTTGTGAGGTTTATGTTATGGGACAGTAGAAAAATGAAAAAAATCAGGAAACAGCCGTATCCCAGCTGAATACGCACAAAAACAGACACAAATAGAAAAACACATCCAAACAGTGAAATCATTGCAAAATCAAACACTGAGGGTACGGAAGTATATCTTATAAGATGTTAACTTTATTTGTGAGGTTTATGTTATGGGACAGTAGAAAAATGAAAAAAATCAGAAAACAGCAGTATCCCTGCTGAATGCGCACAAGAACAGGAAAAAAATAGAAAAACACATTCAAACAGTGAAATCATTGCAAAATCAAACACTGAAGGTATATAACTATATCTTATAAGATTTTAACTTTATTTTTGAGTTTTATGTTATGGGACGGTAGAAAAATGAAAAAAATCAGAAAACACCCGTATCCCAGCTGAATACGCACAAAAACAGACACAAATAGAAAAACACATCCAAACAGTGAAATCATTGCAAAATCAAACACTGAGGGTACGGAAGTATATCTTATAAGATGTTAACTTTTTTTGTGAGGTTTATGTTATGGGACAGTAGAAAAATGAAAAAAATCAGGAAACAGTCTTATCCCAGCTGAATGCGCACAAAAACAGACACAAATAGAAAAACACATCCAAACAGTGAAATCATTGCAAAATCAAACACTGAGGGTATGGAAGTATATCTTATAAGATGTTAACTTTTTTTGTGAGGTTTATGTTATGGGACAGTAGAAAAATGAAAAAAATCAGGAAACAGTCTTATCCCAGCTGAATGCGCACAAAAACAGACACAAATAGAAAAACACATCCAAACAGTGAAATCATTGCAAAATCAAACACTGAAGGTATATAAATATATCTTATAAGATTTTAACTTTATTTGTGAGGTTTAAGTTATGGGACAGTAGAAAAATGAAAAAAATCAGAAAACAGCCGTATCCCTGCTGAATGCGCACAAAAACAGACACAAATAGAAAAACACATCCAAACAGTGAAATCATTGCAAATGCAAACAATAAAGATATATAACTATATCTTATAAGATTTTAACTTCATTTGTGAGGTTTATGTTATGGGACAGTAGAAAAATGAAAAGAATCAGAAAACAGCCGTATCCCAGCTGAATACGCACAAAAACAGACACAAATAGAAAAACACATCCAAACAGTGAAATCACTGAAAAAACAAACACAGAGGGTACGGAAGTATATCTCATAAGATGTTAACTTTATTTGTGAGGTTTATGTTATGGGACAGTAGAAAAATGAAAAAAATCAGAAAACAGCCGAATCCCTGCTGAATGCGCACAAAAACAGGAAAAAAATAGAAAAACACATTCAAACAGTGAAATCATTGCAAAATCAAACACTGAAGGTATATAACTATATCTTATAAGATTTTAACTTTATTTTTGAGTTTTATGTTATGGGACGGTAGAAAAATGAAAAAAATCAGAAAACAGCCGTATCAATGCTGAATGCGCACAAAAACAGACACAAATAGAAAAACACATCCAAACAGTGAAATCATTGCAAAATCAAACACTGAGGGTATGGAAGTATATCTTATAAGATGTTAACTTTATTTGTGAGGTTTATGTTATGGGACAGTAGAAAAATGAAAAAAATCAGGAAACAGCCGTATCCCAGCTGAATACGCACAAAAACAGACACAAATAGAAAAACACATCCAAACAGTGAAATCATTGCAAAATCAAACACTGAGGGTACGGAAGTATATCTTATAAGATGTTAACTTTATTTGTGAGGTTTATGTTATGGGACAGTAGAAAAATGAAAAAAATCAGAAAACAGCCGTATCCCTGCTGAATGCGCACAAGAACAGGAAAAAAATAGAAAAACACATTCAAACAGTGAAATCATTGCAAAATCAAACACTGAAGGTATATAACTATATCTTATAAGATTTTAACTTTATTTTTGAGTTTTATGTTATGGGACGGTAGAAAAATGAAAAAAATCAGAAAACAGCCGTATCCCAGCTGAATACGCACAAAAACAGACACAAATAGAAAAACACATCCAAACAGTGAAATCATTGCAAAATCAAACACTGAGGGTATGGAAGTATATCTTATAAGATGTTAACTTTTTTTGTGAGGTTTATGTTATGGGACAGTAGAAAAATGAAAAAAATCAGGAAACAGTCTTATCCCAGCTGAATGCGCACAAAAACAGACACAAATAGAAAAACACATCCAAACAGTGAAATCATTGCAAAATCAAACACTGAGGGTATGGAAGAATATCTTATAAGATGTTAACTTTTTTTGTGAGGTTTATGTTATGGGACAGTAGAAAAATGAAAAAAATCAGGAAACAGTCTTATCCCAGCTGAATGCGCACAAAAACAGACACAAATAGAAAAACACATCCAAACAGTGAAATCATTGCAAAATCAAACACTGAAGGTATATAAATATATCTTATAAGATTTTAACTTTATTTGTGAGGTTTAAGTTATGGGACAGTAGAAAAATGAAAAAAAACAGAAAACAGCCGTATCCCTGCTGAATGCGCACAAAAACAGACACAAATAGAAAAACACATCCAAACAGTGAAATCATTGCAAATGCAAACAATAAAGATATATAACTATATCTTATAAGATTTTAACTTCATTTGTGAGGTTTATGTTATGGGACAGTAGAAAAATGAAAAGAATCAGAAAACAGCCGTATCCCAGCTGAATACGCACAAAAACAGACACAAATAGAAAAACACATCCAAACAGTGAAATCACTGAAAAAACAAACACTGAGGGTACGGAAGTATATCTCATAAGATGTTAACTTTATTTGTGAGGTTTATGTTATGGGACAGTAGAAAAATGAAAAAAATCAGAAAACAGCCGAATCCCTGCTGAATGCGCACAAAAACAGGAAAAAAATAGAAAAACACATTCAAACAGTGAAATCATTGCAAAATCAAACACTGAAGGTATATAACTATATCTTATAAGATTTTAACTTTATTTTTGAGTTTTATGTTATGGGACGGTAGAAAAATGAAAAAAATCAGAAAACAGCCGTATCCCTGCTGAATGCGCACAAAAACAGACACAAATAGAAAAACACATCCCTGCTGAATGCGCACAAAAACAGACACAAATAGAAAAACACATCCAAACAGTGAAATCATTGCAAAATCAAACACTGAGGGTATGGAAGTATATCTTATAAGATGTTAACTTTATTTGTGAGGTTTATGTTATGGGACAGTAGAAAAATGAAAAAAATCAGGAAACAGCCGTATCCCAGCTGAATACGCACAAATACAGACACAAATAGAAAAACACATCCAAACAGTGAAATCATTGCAAAATCAAACACTGAGGGTATGGAAGTATATCTTATAAGATGTTAACTTTTTTTGTGAGGTTTATGTTATGGGACAGTAGAAAAATGAAAAAAATCAGGAAACAGTCTTATCCCAGCTGAATGCGCACAAAAACAGACACAAATAGAAAAACACATCCAAACAGTGAAATCATTGCAAAATCAAACACTGAGGGTATGGAAGTATATCTTATAAGATGTTAACTTTTTTTGTGAGGTTTATGTTATGGGACAGTAGAAAAATGAAAAAAATCAGGAAACAGTCTTATCCCAGCTGAATGCGCACAAAAACAGACACAAATAGAAAAACACATCCAAACAGTGAAATCATTGCAAAATCAAACACTGAAGGTATATAAATATATCTTATAAGATTTTAACTTTATTTGTGAGGTTTAAGTTATGGGACAGTAGAAAAATGAAAAAAATCAGAAAACAGCCGTATCCCTGCTGAATGCGCACAAAAACAGACACAAATAGAAAAACACATCCAAACAGTGAAATCATTGCAAATGCAAACAATAAAGATATATAACTATATCTTATAAGATTTTAACTTCATTTGTGAGGTTTATGTTATGGGACAGTAGAAAAATGAAAAGAATCAGAAAACAGCCGTATCCCAGCTGAATACGCACAAAAACAGACACAAATAGAAAAACACATCCAAACAGTGAAATCACTGAAAAAACAAACACTGAGGGTACGGAAGTATATCTCATAAGATGTTAACTTTATTTGTGAGGTTTATGTTATGGGACAGTAGAGAAATGAAAAAAATCAGAAAACAGCCGAATCCCTGCTGAATGCGCACAAAAACAGGAAAAAAATAGAAAAACACATTCAAACAGTGAAATCATTGCAAAATCAAACACTGAAGGTATATAACTATATCTTATAAGATTTTAACTTTATTTTTGAGTTTTATGTTATGGGACGGTAGAAAAATGAAAAAAATCAGAAAACAGCCGTATCAATGCTGAATGCGCACAAAAACAGACACAAATAGAAAAACACATCCAAACAGTGAAATCATTGCAAAATCAAACACTGAGGGTATGGAAGTATATCTTATAAGATGTTAACTTTATTTGTGAGGTTTATGTTATGGGACAGTAGAAAAATGAAAAAAATCAGGAAACAGCCGTATCCCAGCTGAATACGCACAAAAACAGACACAAATAGAAAAACACATCCAAACAGTGAAATCATTGCAAAATCAAACACTGAGGGTACGGAAGTATATCTTATAAGATGTTAACTTTATTTGTGAGGTTTATGTTATGGGACAGTAGAAAAATGAAAAAAATCAGAAAACAGCCGTATCCCTGCTGAATGCGCACAAGAACAGGAAAAAAATAGAAAAACACATTCAAACAGTGAAATCATTGCAAAATCAAACACTGAAGGTATATAACTATATCTTATAAGATTTTAACTTTATTTTTGAGTTTTATGTTATGGGACGGTAGAAAAATGAAAAAAATCAGAAAACAGCCGTATCCCAGCTGAATACGCACAAAAACAGACACAAATAGAAAAACACATCCAAACAGTGAAATCATTGCAAAATCAAACACTGAGGGTATGGAAGTATATCTTATAAGATGTTAACTTTTTTTGTGAGGTTTATGTTATGGGACAGTAGAAAAATGAAAAAAATCAGGAAACAGTCTTATCCCAGCTGAATGGGCACAAAAACAGACACAAATAGAAAAACACATCCAAACAGTGAAATCATTGCAAAATCAAACACTGAGGGTACGGAAGTATATCTCATAAGATGTTAACTTTATTTGTGAGGTTTATGTTATGGGACAGTAGAAAAATGAAAAAAATCAGAAAACAGCCGTATCCCTGCTGAATGCGCACAAAAACAGGAAAAAAATAGAAAAACACATTCAAACAGTGAAATCATTGCAAAATCAAACACTGAAGGTATATAACTATATCTTATAAGATTTTAACTTTATTTTTGAGTTTTATGTTATGGGACGGTAGAAAAATGAAAAAAATCAGAAAACAGCCGTATCCCTGCTGAATGCGCACAAAAACAGACACAAATAGAAAAACACATCCAAACAGTGAAATCATTGCAAAATCAAACACTGAGGGTATGGAAGTATATCTTATAAGATGTTAACTTTATTTGTGAGGTTTATGTTATGGGACAGTAGAAAAATGAAAAAAATCAGGAAACAGCCGTATCCCAGCTGAATACGCACAAAAACAGACACAAATAGAAAAACACATCCAAACAGTGAAATCATTGCAAAATCAAACACTGAGGGTACGGAAGTATATCTTATAAGATGTTAACTTTATTTGTGAGGTTTATGTTATGGGACAGTAGAAAAATGAAAAAAATCAGAAAACAGCAGTATCCCTGCTGAATGCGCACAAGAACAGGAAAAAAATAGAAAAACACATTCAAACAGTGAAATCATTGCAAAATCAAACACTGAAGGTATATAACTATATCTTATAAGATTTTAACTTTATTTTTGAGTTTTATGTTATGGGACGGTAGAAAAATGAAAAAAATCAGAAAACACCCGTATCCCAGCTGAATACGCACAAAAACAGACACAAATAGAAAAACACATCCAAACAGTGAAATCATTGCAAAATCAAACACTGAGGGTACGGAAGTATATCTTATAAGATGTTAACTTTTTTTGTGAGGTTTATGTTATGGGACAGTAGAAAAATGAAAAAAATCAGGAAACAGTCTTATCCCAGCTGAATGCGCACAAAAACAGACACAAATAGAAAAACACATCCAAACAGTGAAATCATTGCAAAATCAAACACTGAGGGTATGGAAGTATATCTTATAAGATGTTAACTTTTTTTGTGAGGTTTATGTTATGGGACAGTAGAAAAATGAAAAAAATCAGGAAACAGTCTTATCCCAGCTGAATGCGCACAAAAACAGACACAAATAGAAAAACACATCCAAACAGTGAAATCATTGCAAAATCAAACACTGAAGGTATATAAATATATCTTATAAGATTTTAACTTTATTTGTGAGGTTTAAGTTATGGGACAGTAGAAAAATGAAAAAAATCAGAAAACAGCCGTATCCCTGCTGAATGCGCACAAAAACAGACACAAATAGAAAAACACATCCAAACAGTGAAATCATTGCAAATGCAAACAATAAAGATATATAACTATATCTTATAAGATTTTAACTTCATTTGTGAGGTTTATGTTATGGGACAGTAGAAAAATGAAAAGAATCAGAAAACAGCCGTATCCCAGCTGAATACGCACAAAAACAGACACAAATAGAAAAACACATCCAAACAGTGAAATCACTGAAAAAACAAACACTGAGGGTACGGAAGTATATCTCATAAGATGTTAACTTTATTTGTGAGGTTTATGTTATGGGACAGTAGAAAAATGAAAAAAATCAGAAAACAGCCGAATCCCTGCTGAATGCGCACAAAAACAGGAAAAAAATAGAAAAACACATTCAAACAGTGAAATCATTGCAAAATCAAACACTGAAGGTATATAACTATATCTTATAAGATTTTAACTTTATTTTTGAGTTTTATGTTATGGGACGGTAGAAAAATGAAAAAAATCAGAAAACAGCCGTATCAATGCTGAATGCGCACAAAAACAGACACAAATAGAAAAACACATCCAAACAGTGAAATCATTGCAAAATCAAACACTGAGGGTATGGAAGTATATCTTATAAGATGTTAACTTTTTTTGTGAGGTTTATGTTATGGGACAGTAGAAAAATGAAAAAAATCAGGAAACAGCCGTATCCCAGCTGAATACGCACAAAAACAGACACAAATAGAAAAACACATCCAAACAGTGAAATCATTGCAAAATCAAACACTGAGGGTACGGAAGTATATCTTATAAGATGTTAACTTTATTTGTGAGGTTTATGTTATGGGACAGTAGAAAAATGAAAAAAATCAGAAAACAGCCGTATCCCTGCTGAATGCGCACAAGAACAGGAAAAAAATAGAAAAACACATTCAAACAGTGAAATCATTGCAAAATCAAACACTGAAGGTATATAACTATATCTTATAAGATTTTAACTTTATTTTTGAGTTTTATGTTATGGGACGGTAGAAAAATGAAAAAAATCAGAAAACAGCCGTATCCCAGCTGAATACGCACAAAAACAGACACAAATAGAAAAACACATCCAAACAGTGAAATCATTGCAAAATCAAACACTGAGGGTATGGAAGTATATCTTATAAGATGTTAACTTTTTTTGTGAGGTTTATGTTATGGGACAGTAGAAAAATGAAAAAAATCAGGAAACAGTCTTATCCCAGCTGAATGCGCACAAAAACAGACACAAATAGAAAAACACATCCAAACAGTGAAATCATTGCAAAATCAAACACTGAGGGTATGGAAGTATATCTTATAAGATGTTAACTTTTTTTGTGAGGTTTATGTTATGGGACAGTAGAAAAATGAAAAAAATCAGGAAACAGCCGTATCCCAGCTGAATACGCACAAAAACAGACACAAATAGAAAAACACATCCAAACAGTGAAATCATTGCAAAATCAAACACTGAGGGTACGGAAGTATATCTTATAAGATGTTAACTTTATTTGTGAGGTTTATGTTATGGGACAGTAGAAAAATGAAAAAAATCAGAAAACAGCCGTATCCCTGCTGAATGCGCACAAGAACAGGAAAAAAATAGAAAAACACATTCAAACAGTGAAATCATTGCAAAATCAAACACTGAAGGTATATAACTATATCTTATAAGATTTTAACTTTATTTTTGAGTTTTATGTTATGGGACGGTAGAAAAATGAAAAAAATCAGAAAACAGCCGTATCCCAGCTGAATACGCACAAAAACAGACACAAATAGAAAAACACATCCAAACAGTGAAATCATTGCAAAATCAAACACTGAGGGTATGGAAGTATATCTTATAAGATGTTAACTTTTTTTGTGAGGTTTATGTTATGGGACAGTAGAAAAATGAAAAAAATCAGGAAACAGTCTTATCCCAGCTGAATGCGCACAAAAACAGACACAAATAGAAAAACACATCCAAACAGTGAAATCATTGCAAAATCAAACACTGAGGGTATGGAAGTATATCTTATAAGATGTTAACTTTATTTGTGAGGTTTATGTTATGGGACAGTAGAAAAATGAAAAAAATCAGAAAACAGCCGTATCCCTGCTGAATGCGCACAAGAACAGGAAAAAAATAGAAAAACACATTCAAACAGTGAAATCATTGCAAAATCAAACACTGAAGGTATATAACTATATCTTATAAGATTTTAACTTTATTTTTGAGTTTTATGTTATGGGACGGTAGAAAAATGAAAAAAATCAGAAAACAGTGGTATCCCTGCTGAATGCGCACAAAAACAGACACAAATAGAAAAACACATACAAACAATGAAATCATTGCAAAATCAAACACTGAGGGTACGGAAGTATATCTTATAAGATGTTAACTTTTTTGTGAGGTTTATGTTATGGGACAGTAGAAAAATGAAAAAAATCAGGAAACAGTCTTATCCCAGCTGAATGGGCACAAAAACAGACACAAATAGAAAAACACATCCAAACAGTGAAATCATTGCAAAATCAAACACTGAGGGTACGGAAGTATATCTCATAAGATGTTAACTTTATTTGTGAGGCTTATGTTATGGGATAGTAGAAAAATGAAAAAAATCAGAAAACAGCCGTATCCCTGCTGAATGCGCACAAAAACAGACACAAATAGAAAAACACATCCAAACAGTGAAATCATTGCAAATGCAAACAATAAAGATATATAACTATATCTTATAAGATTTTAACTTCATTTGTGAGGTTTATGTTATGGGACAGTAGAAAAATGAAAAGAATCAGAAAACAGCCGTATCCCAGCTGAATACGCACAAAAACAGACACAAATAGAAAAACACATCCAAACAGTGAAATCACTGAAAAAACAAACACTGAGGGTACGGAAGTATATCTCATAAGATGTTAACTTTATTTGTGAGGTTTATGTTATGGGACAGTAGAAAAATGAAAAAAATCAGAAAACAGCCGAATCCCTGCTGAATGCGCACAAAAACAGGAAAAAAATAGAAAAACACATTCAAACAGTGAAATCATTGCAAAATCAAACACTGAAGGTATATAACTATATCTTATAAGATTTTAACTTTATTTTTGAGTTTTATGTTATGGGACGGTAGAAAAATGAAAAAAATCAGAAAACAGCCGTATCAATGCTGAATGCGCACAAAAACAGACACAAATAGAAAAACACATCCAAACAGTGAAATCATTGCAAAATCAAACACTGAGGGTACGGAAGTATATCTTATAAGATGTTAACTTTTTTTGTGAGGTTTATGTTATGGGACAGTAGAAAAATGAAAAAAATCAGGAAACAGTCTTATCCCAGCTGAATGCGCACAAAAACAGACACAAATAGAAAAACACATCCAAACAGTGAAATCATTGCAAAATCAAACACTGAGGGTATGGAAGTATATCTTATAAGATGTTAACTTTTTTTGTGAGGTTTATGTTATGGGACAGTAGAAAAATGAAAAAAATCAGGAAACAGTCTTATCCCAGCTGAATGCGCACAAAAACAGACACAAATAGAAAAACACATCCAAACAGTGAAATCATTGCAAAATCAAACACTGAAGGTATATAAATATATCTTATAAGATTTTAACTTTATTTGTGAGGTTTAAGTTATGGGACAGTAGAAAAATGAAAAAAATCAGAAAACAGCCGTATCCCTGCTGAATGCGCACAAAAACAGACACAAATAGAAAAACACATCCAAACAGTGAAATCATTGCAAATGCAAACAATAAAGATATATAACTATATCTTATAAGATTTTAACTTCATTTGTGAGGTTTATGTTATGGGACAGTAGAAAAATGAAAAGAATCAGAAAACAGCCGTATCCCAGCTGAATACGCACAAAAACAGACACAAATAGAAAAACACATCCAAACAGTGAAATCACTGAAAAAACAAACACTGAGGGTACGGAAGTATATCTCATAAGATGTTAACTTTATTTGTGAGGTTTATGTTATGGGACAGTAGAAAAATGAAAAAAATCAGAAAACAGCCGAATCCCTGCTGAATGCGCACAAAAACAGGAAAAAAATAGAAAAACACATTCAAACAGTGAAATCATTGCAAAATCAAATACTGAAGGTATATAACTATATCTTATAAGATTTTAACTTTATTTTTGAGTTTTATGTTATGGGACGGTAGAAAAATGAAAAAAATCAGAAAACAGCCGTATCAATGCTGAATGCGCACAAAAACAGACACAAATAGAAAAACACATCCAAACAGTGAAATCATTGCAAAATCAAACACTGAGGGTATGGAAGTATATCTTATAAGATGTTAACTTTTTTTGTGAGGTTTATGTTATGGGACAGTAGAAAAATGAAAAAAATCAGGAAACAGCCGTATCCCAGCTGAATACGCACAAAAACAGACACAAATAGAAAAACACATCCAAACAGTGAAATCATTGCAAAATCAAACAATGAGGGTACGGAAGTATATCTTATAAGATGTTAACTTTATTTGTGAGGTTTATGTTATGGGACAGTAGAAAAATGAAAAAAATCAGAAAACAGCCGTATCCCTGCTGAATGCGCACAAGAACAGGAAAAAAATAGAAAAACACATTCAAACAGTGAAATCATTGCAAAATCAAACACTGAAGGTATATAACTATATCTTATAAGATTTTAACTTTATTTTTGAGTTTTATGTTATGGGACGGTAGAAAAATGAAAAAAATCAGAAAACAGCCGTATCCCAGCTGAATACGCACAAAAACAGACACAAATAGAAAAACACATCCAAACAGTGAAATCATTGCAAAATCAAACACTGAGGGTATGGAAGTATATCTTATAAGATGTTAACTTTTTTTGTGAGGTTTATGTTATGGGACAGTAGAAAAATGAAAAAAATCAGGAAACAGTCTTATCCCAGCTGAATGCGCACAAAAACAGACACAAATAGAAAAACACATCCAAACAGTGAAATCATTGCAAAATCAAACACTGAGGGTATGGAAGTATATCTTATAAGATGTTAACTTTATTTGTGAGGTTTATGTTATGGGACAGTAGAAAAATGAAAAAAATCAGAAAACAGCCGTATCCCTGCTGAATGCGCACAAGAACAGGAAAAAAATAGAAAAACACATTCAAACAGTGAAATCATTGCAAAATCAAACACTGAAGGTATATAACTATATCTTATAAGATTTTAACTTTATTTTTGAGTTTTATGTTATGGGACGGTAGAAAAATGAAAAAAATCAGAAAACAGTGGTATCCCTGCTGAATGCGCACAAAAACAGACACAAATAGAAAAACACATACAAACAATGAAATCATTGCAAAATCAAACACTGAGGGTACGGAAGTATATCTTATAAGATGTTAACTTTTTTGTGAGGTTTATGTTATGGGACAGTAGAAAAATGAAAAAAATCAGGAAACAGTCTTATCCCAGCTGAATGGGCACAAAAACAGACACAAATAGAAAAACACATCCAAACAGTGAAATCATTGCAAAATCAAACACTGAGGGTACGGAAGTATATCTCATAAGATGTTAACTTTATTTGTGAGGCTTATGTTATGGGATAGTAGAAAAATGAAAAAAATCAGAAAACAGCCGTATCCCTGCTGAATGCGCACAAAAACAGACACAAATAGAAAAACACATCCAAACAGTGAAATCATTGCAAATGCAAACAATAAAGATATATAACTATATCTTATAAGATTTTAACTTCATTTGTGAGGTTTATGTTATGGGACAGTAGAAAAATGAAAAGAATCAGAAAACAGCCGTATCCCAGCTGAATACGCACAAAAACAGACACAAATAGAAAAACACATCCAAACAGTGAAATCACTGAAAAAACAAACACTGAGGGTACGGAAGTATATCTCATAAGATGTTAACTTTATTTGTGAGGTTTATGTTATGGGACAGTAGAAAAATGAAAAAAATCAGAAAACAGCCGAATCCCTGCTGAATGCGCACAAAAACAGGAAAAAAATAGAAAAACACATTCAAACAGTGAAATCATTGCAAAATCAAACACTGAAGGTATATAACTATATCTTATAAGATTTTAACTTTATTTTTGAGTTTTATGTTATGGGACGGTAGAAAAATGAAAAAAATCAGAAAACAGCCGTATCAATGCTGAATGCGCACAAAAACAGACACAAATAGAAAAACACATCCAAACAGTGAAATCATTGCAAAATCAAACACTGAGGGTATGGAAGTATATCTTATAAGATGTTAACTTTATTTGTGAGGTTTATGTTATGGGACAGTAGAAAAATGAAAAAAATCAGGAAACAGCCGTATCCCAGCTGAATACGCACAAAAACAGACACAAATAGAAAAACACATCCAAACAGTGAAATCATTGCAAAATCAAACACTGAGGGTACGGAAGTATATCTTATAAGATGTTAACTTTATTTGTGAGGTTTATGTTATGGGACAGTAGAAAAATGAAAAAAATCAGAAAACAGCCGTATCCCTGCTGAATGCGCACAAGAACAGGAAAAAAATAGAAAAACACATTCAAACAGTGAAATCATTGCAAAATCAAACACTGAAGGTATATAACTATATCTTATAAGATTTTAACTTTATTTTTGAGTTTTATGTTATGGGACGGTAGAAAAATGAAAAAAATCAGAAAACAGCCGTATCCCAGCTGAATACGCACAAAAACAGACACAAATAGAAAAACACATCCAAACAGTGAAATCATTGCAAAATCAAACACTGAGGGTATGGAAGTATATCTTATAAGATGTTAACTTTTTTTGTGAGGTTTATGTTATGGGACAGTAGAAAAATGAAAAAAATCAGGAAACAGTCTTATCCCAGCTGAATGGGCACAAAAACAGACACAAATAGAAAAACACATCCAAACAGTGAAATCATTGCAAAATCAAACACTGAGGGTACGGAAGTATATCTCATAAGATGTTAACTTTATTTGTGAGGTTTATGTTATGGGACAGTAGAAAAATGAAAAAAATCAGAAAACAGCCGTATCCCTGCTGAATGCGCACAAAAACAGGAAAAAAATAGAAAAACACATTCAAACAGTGAAATCATTGCAAAATCAAACACTGAAGGTATATAACTATATCTTATAAGATTTTAACTTTATTTTTGAGTTTTATGTTATGGGACGGTAGAAAAATGAAAAAAATCAGAAAACAGCCGTATCCCTGCTGAATGCGCACAAAAACAGACACAAATAGAAAAACACATCCAAACAGTGAAATCATTGCAAAATCAAACACTGAGGGTATGGAAGTATATCTTATAAGATGTTAACTTTATTTGTGAGGTTTATGTTATGGGACAGTAGAAAAATGAAAAAAATCAGGAAACAGCCGTATCCCAGCTGAATACGCACAAAAACAGACACAAATAGAAAAACACATCCAAACAGTGAAATCATTGCAAAATCAAACACTGAGGGTACGGAAGTATATCTTATAAGATGTTAACTTTATTTGTGAGGTTTATGTTATGGGACAGTAGAAAAATGAAAAAAATCAGAAAACAGCAGTATCCCTGCTGAATGCGCACAAGAACAGGAAAAAAATAGAAAAACACATTCAAACAGTGAAATCATTGCAAAATCAAACACTGAAGGTATATAACTATATCTTATAAGATTTTAACTTTATTTTTGAGTTTTATGTTATGGGACGGTAGAAAAATGAAAAAAATCAGAAAACACCCGTATCCCAGCTGAATACGCACAAAAACAGACACAAATAGAAAAACACATCCAAACAGTGAAATCATTGCAAAATCAAACACTGAGGGTACGGAAGTATATCTTATAAGATGTTAACTTTTTTTGTGAGGTTTATGTTATGGGACAGTAGAAAAATGAAAAAAATCAGGAAACAGTCTTATCCCAGCTGAATGCGCACAAAAACAGACACAAATAGAAAAACACATCCAAACAGTGAAATCATTGCAAAATCAAACACTGAGGGTATGGAAGTATATCTTATAAGATGTTAACTTTTTTTGTGAGGTTTATGTTATGGGACAGTAGAAAAATGAAAAAAATCAGGAAACAGTCTTATCCCAGCTGAATGCGCACAAAAACAGACACAAATAGAAAAACACATCCAAACAGTGAAATCATTGCAAAATCAAACACTGAAGGTATATAAATATATCTTATAAGATTTTAACTTTATTTGTGAGGTTTAAGTTATGGGACAGTAGAAAAATGAAAAAAATCAGAAAACAGCCGTATCCCTGCTGAATGCGCACAAAAACAGACACAAATAGAAAAACACATCCAAACAGTGAAATCATTGCAAATGCAAACAATAAAGATATATAACTATATCTTATAAGATTTTAACTTCATTTGTGAGGTTTATGTTATGGGACAGTAGAAAAATGAAAAGAATCAGAAAACAGCCGTATCCCAGCTGAATACGCACAAAAACAGACACAAATAGAAAAACACATCCAAACAGTGAAATCACTGAAAAAACAAACACTGAGGGTACGGAAGTATATCTCATAAGATGTTAACTTTATTTGTGAGGTTTATGTTATGGGACAGTAGAAAAATGAAAAAAATCAGAAAACAGCCGAATCCCTGCTGAATGCGCACAAAAACAGGAAAAAAATAGAAAAACACATTCAAACAGTGAAATCATTGCAAAATCAAACACTGAAGGTATATAACTATATCTTATAAGATTTTAACTTTATTTTTGAGTTTTATGTTATGGGACGGTAGAAAAATGAAAAAAATCAGAAAACAGCCGTATCAATGCTGAATGCGCACAAAAACAGACACAAATAGAAAAACACATCCAAACAGTGAAATCATTGCAAAATCAAACACTGAGGGTATGGAAGTATATCTTATAAGATGTTAACTTTATTTGTGAGGTTTATGTTATGGGACAGTAGAAAAATGAAAAAAATCAGGAAACAGCCGTATCCCAGCTGAATACGCACAAAAACAGACACAAATAGAAAAACACATCCAAACAGTGAAATCATTGCAAAATCAAACACTGAGGGTACGGAAGTATATCTTATAAGATGTTAACTTTATTTGTGAGGTTTATGTTATGGGACAGTAGAAAAATGAAAAAAATCAGAAAACAGCCGTATCCCTGCTGAATGCGCACAAGAACAGGAAAAAAATAGAAAAACACATTCAAACAGTGAAATCATTGCAAAATCAAACACTGAAGGTATATAACTATATCTTATAAGATTTTAACTTTATTTTTGAGTTTTATGTTATGGGACGGTAGAAAAATGAAAAAAATCAGAAAACAGCCGTATCCCAGCTGAATACGCACAAAAACAGACACAAATAGAAAAACACATCCAAACAGTGAAATCATTGCAAAATCAAACACTGAGGGTATGGAAGTATATCTTATAAGATGTTAACTTTTTTTGTGAGGTTTATGTTATGGGACAGTAGAAAAATGAAAAAAATCAGGAAACAGTCTTATCCCAGCTGAATGCGCACAAAAACAGACACAAATAGAAAAACACATCCAAACAGTGAAATCATTGCAAAATCAAACACTGAGGGTATGGAAGTATATCTTATAAGATGTTAACTTTATTTGTGAGGTTTATGTTATGGGACAGTAGAAAAATGAAAAAAATCAGAAAACAGCCGTATCCCTGCTGAATGCGCACAAGAACAGGAAAAAAATAGAAAAACACATTCAAACAGTGAAATCATTGCAAAATCAAACACTGAAGGTATATAACTATATCTTATAAGATTTTAACTTTATTTTTGAGTTTTATGTTATGGGACGGTAGAAAAATGAAAAAAATCAGAAAACAGTGGTATCCCTGCTGAATGCGCACAAAAACAGACACAAATAGAAAAACACATACAAACAATGAAATCATTGCAAAATCAAACACTGAGGGTACGGAAGTATATCTTATAAGATGTTAACTTTTTTGTGAGGTTTATGTTATGGGACAGTAGAAAAATGAAAAAAATCAGGAAACAGTCTTATCCCAGCTGAATGGGCACAAAAACAGACACAAATAGAAAAACACATCCAAACAGTGAAATCATTGCAAAATCAAACACTGAGGGTACGGAAGTATATCTCATAAGATGTTAACTTTATTTGTGAGGCTTATGTTATGGGATAGTAGAAAAATGAAAAAAATCAGAAAACAGCCGTATCCCTGCTGAATGCGCACAAAAACAGACACAAATAGAGAAACACATCCAAACAGTGAAATCATTGCAAATGCAAACAATAAAGATATATAACTATATCTTATAAGATTTTAACTTCATTTGTGAGGTTTATGTTATGGGACAGTAGAAAAATGAAAAGAATCAGAAAACAGCCGTATCCCAGCTGAATACGCACAAAAACAGACACAAATAGAAAAACACATCCAAACAGTGAAATCACTGAAAAAACAAACACTGAGGGTACGGAAGTATATCTCATAAGATGTTAACTTTATTTGTGAGGTTTATGTTATGGGACAGTAGAAAAATGAAAAAAATCAGAAAACAGCCGAATCCCTGCTGAATGCGCACAAAAACAGGAAAAAAATAGAAAAACACATTCAAACAGTGAAATCATTGCAAAATCAAACACTGAAGGTATATAACTATATCTTATAAGATTTTAACTTTATTTTTGAGTTTTATGTTATGGGACGGTAGAAAAATGAAAAAAATCAGAAAACAGCCGTATCAATGCTGAATGCGCACAAAAACAGACACAAATAGAAAAACACATCCAAACAGTGAAATCATTGCAAAATCAAACACTGAGGGTATGGAAGTATATCTTATAAGATGTTAACTTTATTTGTGAGGTTTATGTTATGGGACAGTAGAAAAATGAAAAAAATCAGGAAACAGCCGTATCCCAGCTGAATACGCACAAAAACAGACACAAATAGAAAAACACATCCAAACAGTGAAATCATTGCAAAATCAAACACTGAGGGTACGGAAGTATATCTCATAAGATGTTAACTTTATTTGTGAGGCTTATGTTATGGGATAGTAGAAAAATGAAAAAAATCAGAAAACAGCCGTATCCCTGCTGAATGCGCACAAAAACAGACACAAATAGAAAAACACATCCAAACAGTGAAATCATTGCAAATGCAAACAATAAAGATATATAACTATATCTTATAAGATTTTAACTTCATTTGTGAGGTTTATGTTATGGGACAGTAGAAAAATGAAAAGAATCAGAAAACAGCCGTATCCCAGCTGAATACGCACAAAAACAGACACAAATAGAAAAACACATCCAAACAGTGAAATCACTGAAAAAACAAACACTGAGGGTACGGAAGTATATCTCATAAGATGTTAACTTTATTTGTGAGGTTTATGTTATGGGACAGTAGAAAAATGAAAAAAATCAGAAAACAGCCGAATCCCTGCTGAATGCGCACAAAAACAGGAAAAAAATAGAAAAACACATTCAAACAGTGAAATCATTGCAAAATCAAACACTGAAGGTATATAACTATATCTTATAAGATTTTAACTTTATTTTTGAGTTTTATGTTATGGGACGGTAGAAAAATGAAAAAAATCAGAAAACAGCCGTATCAATGCTGAATGCGCACAAAAACAGACACAAATAGAAAAACACATCCAAACAGTGAAATCATTGCAAAATCAAACACTGAGGGTATGGAAGTATATCTTATAAGATGTTAACTTTATTTGTGAGGTTTATGTTATGGGACAGTAGAAAAATGAAAAAAATCAGGAAACAGCCGTATCCCAGCTGAATACGCACAAAAACAGACACAAATAGAAAAACACATCCAAACAGTGAAATCATTGCAAAATCAAACACTGAGGGTACGGAAGTATATCTTATAAGATGTTAACTTTATTTGTGAGGTTTATGTTATGGGACAGTAGAAAAATGAAAAAAATCAGAAAACAGCCGTATCCCTGCTGAATGCGCACAAGAACAGGAAAAAAATAGAAAAACACATTCAAACAGTGAAATCATTGCAAAATCAAACACTGAAGGTATATAACTATATCTTATAAGATTTTAACTTTATTTTTGAGTTTTATGTTATGGGACGGTAGAAAAATGAAAAAAATCAGAAAACAGCCGTATCCCAGCTGAATACGCACAAAAACAGACACAAATAGAAAAACACATCCAAACAGTGAAATCATTGCAAAATCAAACACTGAGGGTATGGAAGTATATCTTATAAGATGTTAACTTTTTTTGTGAGGTTTATGTTATGGGACAGTAGAAAAATGAAAAAAATCAGGAAACAGTCTTATCCCAGCTGAATGGGCACAAAAACAGACACAAATAGAAAAACACATCCAAACAGTGAAATCATTGCAAAATCAAACACTGAGGGTACGGAAGTATATCTCATAAGATGTTAACTTTATTTGTGAGGTTTATGTTATGGGACAGTAGAAAAATGAAAAAAATCAGAAAACAGCCGTATCCCTGCTGAATGCGCACAAAAACAGGAAAAAAATAGAAAAACACATTCAAACAGTGAAATCATTGCAAAATCAAACACTGAAGGTATATAACTATATCTTATAAGATTTTAACTTTATTTTTGAGTTTTATGTTATGGGACGGTAGAAAAATGAAAAAAATCAGAAAACACCCGTATCCCAGCTGAATACGCACAAAAACAGACACAAATAGAAAAACACATCCAAACAGTGAAATCATTGCAAAATCAAACACTGAGGGTACGGAAGTATATCTTATAAGATGTTAACTTTTTTTGTGAGGTTTATGTTATGGGACAGTAGAAAAATGAAAAAAATCAGGAAACAGTCTTATCCCAGCTGAATGCGCACAAAAACAGACACAAATAGAAAAACACATCCAAACAGTGAAATCATTGCAAAATCAAACACTGAGGGTATGGAAGTATATCTTATAAGATGTTAACTTTTTTTGTGAGGTTTATGTTATGGGACAGTAGAAAAATGAAAAAAATCAGGAAACAGTCTTATCCCAGCTGAATGCGCACAAAAACAGACACAAATAGAAAAACACATCCAAACAGTGAAATCATTGCAAAATCAAACACTGAAGGTATATAAATATATCTTATAAGATTTTAACTTTATTTGTGAGGTTTAAGTTATGGGACAGTAGAAAAATGAAAAAAATCAGAAAACAGCCGTATCCCTGCTGAATGCGCACAAAAACAGACACAAATAGAAAAACACATCCAAACAGTGAAATCATTGCAAATGCAAACAATAAAGATATATAACTATATCTTATAAGATTTTAACTTCATTTGTGAGGTTTATGTTATGGGACAGTAGAAAAATGAAAAGAATCAGAAAACAGCCGTATCCCAGCTGAATACGCACAAAAACAGACACAAATAGAAAAACACATCCAAACAGTGAAATCACTGAAAAAACAAACACTGAGGGTACGGAAGTATATCTCATAAGATGTTAACTTTATTTGTGAGGTTTATGTTATGGGACAGTAGAAAAATGAAAAAAATCAGAAAACAGCCGAATCCCTGCTGAATGCGCACAAAAACAGGAAAAAAATAGAAAAACACATTCAAACAGTGAAATCATTGCAAAATCAAACACTGAAGGTATATAACTATATCTTATAAGATTTTAACTTTATTTTTGAGTTTTATGTTATGGGACGGTAGAAAAATGAAAAAAATCAGAAAACAGCCGTATCAATGCTGAATGCGCACAAAAACAGACACAAATAGAAAAACACATCCAAACAGTGAAATCATTGCAAAATCAAACACTGAGGGTATGGAAGTATATCTTATAAGATGTTAACTTTATTTGTGAGGTTTATGTTATGGGACAGTAGAAAAATGAAAAAAATCAGGAAACAGCCGTATCCCAGCTGAATACGCACAAAAACAGACACAAATAGAAAAACACATCCAAACAGTGAAATCATTGCAAAATCAAACACTGAGGGTACGGAAGTATATCTTATAAGATGTTAACTTTATTTGTGAGGTTTATGTTATGGGACAGTAGAAAAATGAAAAAAATCAGAAAACAGCCGTATCCCTGCTGAATGCGCACAAGAACAGGAAAAAAATAGAAAAACACATTCAAACAGTGAAATCATTGCAAAATCAAACACTGAAGGTATATAACTATATCTTATAAGATTTTAACTTTATTTTTGAGTTTTATGTTATGGGACGGTAGAAAAATGAAAAAAATCAGAAAACAGCCGTATCCCAGCTGAATACGCACAAAAACAGACACAAATAGAAAAACACATCCAAACAGTGAAATCATTGCAAAATCAAACACTGAGGGTATGGAAGTATATCTTATAAGATGTTAACTTTTTTTGTGAGGTTTATGTTATGGGACAGTAGAAAAATGAAAAAAATCAGGAAACAGTCTTATCCCAGCTGAATGCGCACAAAAACAGACACAAATAGAAAAACACATCCAAACAGTGAAATCATTGCAAAATCAAACACTGAGGGTATGGAAGTATATCTTATAAGATGTTAACTTTATTTGTGAGGTTTATGTTATGGGACAGTAGAAAAATGAAAAAAATCAGAAAACAGCCGTATCCCTGCTGAATGCGCACAAGAACAGGAAAAAAATAGAAAAACACATTCAAACAGTGAAATCATTGCAAAATCAAACACTGAAGGTATATAACTATATCTTATAAGATTTTAACTTTATTTTTGAGTTTTATGTTATGGGACGGTAGAAAAATGAAAAAAATCAGAAAACAGTGGTATCCCTGCTGAATGCGCACAAAAACAGACACAAATAGAAAAACACATACAAACAATGAAATCATTGCAAAATCAAACACTGAGGGTACGGAAGTATATCTTATAAGATGTTAACTTTTTTGTGAGGTTTATGTTATGGGACAGTAGAAAAATGAAAAAAATCAGGAAACAGTCTTATCCCAGCTGAATGGGCACAAAAACAGACACAAATAGAAAAACACATCCAAACAGTGAAATCATTGCAAAATCAAACACTGAAGGTATATAACTATATCTTATAAGATTTTAACTTTATTTTTGAGTTTTATGTTATGGGACGGTAGAAAAATGAAAAAAATCAGAAAACACCCGTATCCCAGCTGAATACGCACAAAAACAGACACAAATAGAAAAACACATCCAAACAGTGAAATCATTGCAAATGCAAACAATAAAGATATATAACTATATCTTATAAGATTTTAACTTCATTTGTGAGGTTTATGTTATGGGACAGTAGAAAAATGAAAAGAATCAGAAAACAGCCGTATCCCAGCTGAATACGCACAAAAACAGACACAAATAGAAAAACACATCCAAACAGTGAAATCACTGAAAAAACAAACACTGAGGGTACGGAAGTATATCTCATAAGATGTTAACTTTATTTGTGAGGTTTATGTTATGGGACAGTAGAAAAATGAAAAAAATCAGAAAACAGCCGAATCCCTGCTGAATGCGCACAAAAACAGGAAAAAAATAGAAAAACACATTCAAACAGTGAAATCATTGCAAAATCAAACACTGAAGGTATATAACTATATCTTATAAGATTTTAACTTTATTTTTGAGTTTTATGTTATGGGACGGTAGAAAAATGAAAAAAATCAGAAAACAGCCGTATCAATGCTGAATGCGCACAAAAACAGACACAAATAGAAAAACACATCCAAACAGTGAAATCATTGCAAAATCAAACACTGAGGGTATGGAAGTATATCTTATAAGATGTTAACTTTATTTGTGAGGTTTATGTTATGGGACAGTAGAAAAATGAAAAAAATCAGGAAACAGCCGTATCCCAGCTGAATACGCACAAAAACAGACACAAATAGAAAAACACATCCAAACAGTGAAATCATTGCAAAATCAAACACTGAGGGTACGGAAGTATATCTTATAAGATGTTAACTTTATTTGTGAGGTTTATGTTATGGGACAGTAGAAAAATGAAAAAAATCAGACAACAGCCGTATCCCTGCTGAATGCGCACAAGAACAGGAAAAAAATAGAAAAACACATTCAAACAGTGAAATCATTGCAAAATCAAACACTGAAGGTATATAACTATATCTTATAAGATTTTAACTTTATTTTTGAGTTTTATGTTATGGGACGGTAGAAAAATGAAAAAAATCAGAAAACAGCCGTATCCCAGCTGAATACGCACAAAAACAGACACAAATAGAAAAACACATCCAAACAGTGAAATCATTGCAAAATCAAACACTGAGGGTATGGAAGTATATCTTATAAGATGTTAACTTTTTTTGTGAGGTTTATGTTATGGGACAGTAGAAAAATGAAAAAAATCAGGAAACAGTCTTATCCCAGCTGAATGCGCACAAAAACAGACACAAATAGAAAAACACATCCAAACAGTGAAATCATTGCAAAATCAAACACTGAGGGTATGGAAGTATATCTTATAAGATGTTAACTTTATTTGTGAGGTTTATGTTATGGGACAGTAGAAAAATGAAAAAAATCAGAAAACAGCCGTATCCCTGCTGAATGCGCACAAGAACAGGAAAAAAATAGAAAAACACATTCAAACAGTGAAATCATTGCAAAATCAAACACTGAAGGTATATAACTATATCTTATAAGATTTTAACTTTATTTTTGAGTTTTATGTTATGGGACGGTAGAAAAATGAAAAAAATCAGAAAACAGCCGTATCCCTGCTGAATGCGCACAAAAACAGACACAAATAGAAAAACACATACAAACAATGAAATCATTGCAAAATCAAACACTGAGGGTACGGAAGTATATCTTATAAGATGTTAACTTTTTTGTGAGGTTTATGTTATGGGACAGTAGAAAAATGAAAAAAATCAGGAAACAGTCTTATCCCAGCTGAATGGGCACAAAAACAGACACAAATAGAAAAACACATCCAAACAGTGAAATCATTGCAAAATCAAACACTGAGGGTACGGAAGTATATCTCATAAGATGTTAACTTTATTTGTGAGGCTTATGTTATGGGATAGTAGAAAAATGAAAAAAATCAGAAAACAGCCGTATCCCTGCTGAATGCGCACAAAAACAGACACAAATAGAAAAACACATCCAAACAGTGAAATCATTGCAAATGCAAACAATAAAGATATATAACTATATCTTATAAGATTTTAACTTCATTTGTGAGGTTTATGTTATGGGACAGTAGAAAAATGAAAAGAATCAGAAAACAGCCGTATCCCAGCTGAATACGCACAAAAACAGACACAAATAGAAAAACACATCCAAACAGTGAAATCACTGAAAAAACAAACACTGAGGGTACGGAAGTATATCTCATAAGATGTTAACTTTATTTGTGAGGTTTATGTTATGGGACAGTAGAAAAATGAAAAAAATCAGAAAACAGCCGAATCCCTGCTGAATGCGCACAAAAACAGGAAAAAAATAGAAAAACACATTCAAACAGTGAAATCATTGCAAAATCAAACACTGAAGGTATATAACTATATCTTATAAGATTTTAACTTTATTTTTGAGTTTTATGTTATGGGACGGTAGAAAAATGAAAAAAATCAGAAAACAGCCGTATCAATGCTGAATGCGCACAAAAACAGACACAAATAGAAAAACACATCCAAACAGTGAAATCATTGCAAAATCAAACACTGAGGGTATGGAAGTATATCTTATAAGATGTTAACTTTATTTGTGAGGTTTATGTTATGGGACAGTAGAAAAATGAAAAAAATCAGGAAACAGCCGTATCCCAGCTGAATACGCACAAAAACAGACACAAATAGAAAAACACATCCAAACAGTGAAATCATTGCAAAATCAAACACTGAGGGTACGGAAGTATATCTTATAAGATGTTAACTTTATTTGTGAGGTTTATGTTATGGGACAGTAGAAAAATGAAAAAAATCAGAAAACAGCCGTATCCCTGCTGAATGCGCACAAGAACAGGAAAAAAATAGAAAAACACATTCAAACAGTGAAATCATTGCAAAATCAAACACTGAAGGTATATAACTATATCTTATAAGATTTTAACTTTATTTTTGAGTTTTATGTTATGGGACGGTAGAAAAATGAAAAAAATCAGAAAACAGCCGTATCCCAGCTGAATACGCACAAAAACAGACACAAATAGAAAAACACATCCAAACAGTGAAATCATTGCAAAATCAAACACTGAGGGTATGGAAGTATATCTTATAAGATGTTAACTTTTTTTGTGAGGTTTATGTTATGGGACAGTAGAAAAATGAAAAAAATCAGGAAACAGTCTTATCCCAGCTGAATGCGCACAAAAACAGACACAAATAGAAAAACACATCCAAACAGTGAAATCATTGCAAAATCAAACACTGAGGGTATGGAAGTATATCTTATAAGATGTTAACTTTATTTGTGAGGTTTATGTTATGGGACAGTAGAAAAATGAAAAAAATCAGAAAACAGCCGTATCCCTGCTGAATGCGCACAAGAACAGGAAAAAAATAGAAAAACACATTCAAACAGTGAAATCATTGCAAAATCAAACACTGAAGGTATATAACTATATCTTATAAGATTTTAACTTTATTTTTGAGTTTTATGTTATGGGACAGTAGAAAAATGAAAAAAATCAGAAAACAGCCGTATCCCTGCTGAATGCGCACAAGAACAGGAAAAAAATAGAAAAACACATTCAAACAGTGAAATCATTGCAAAATCAAACACTGAAGGTATATAACTATATCTTATAAGATTTTAACTTTATTTTTGAGTTTTATGTTATGGGACGGTAGAAAAATGAAAAAAATCAGAAAACAGCCGTATCCCTGCTGAATGCGCACAAAAACAGACACAAATAGAAAAACACATACAAACAATGAAATCATTGCAAAATCAAACACTGAGGGTACGGAAGTATATCTTATAAGATGTTAACTTTTTTGTGAGGTTTATGTTATGGGACAGTAGAAAAATGAAAAAAATCAGGAAACAGTCTTATCCCAGCTGAATGGGCACAAAAACAGACACAAATAGAAAAACACATCCAAACAGTGAAATCATTGCAAAATCAAACACTGAGGGTACGGAAGTATATCTCATAAGATGTTAACTTTATTTGTGAGGCTTATGTTATGGGATAGTAGAAAAATGAAAAAAATCAGAAAACAGCCGTATCCCTGCTGAATGCGCACAAAAACAGACACAAATAGAAAAACACATCCAAACAGTGAAATCATTGCAAATGCAAACAATAAAGATATATAACTATATCTTATAAGATTTTAACTTCATTTGTGAGGTTTATGTTATGGGACAGTAGAAAAATGAAAAGAATCAGAAAACAGCCGTATCCCAGCTGAATACGCACAAAAACAGACACAAATAGAAAAACACATCCAAACAGTGAAATCACTGAAAAAACAAACACTGAGGGTACGGAAGTATATCTCATAAGATGTTAACTTTATTTGTGAGGTTTATGTTATGGGACAGTAGAAAAATGAAAAAAATCAGAAAACAGCCGAATCCCTGCTGAATGCGCACAAAAACAGGAAAAAAATAGAAAAACACATTCAAACAGTGAAATCATTGCAAAATCAAACACTGAAGGTATATAACTATATCTTATAAGATTTTAACTTTATTTTTGAGTTTTATGTTATGGGACGGTAGAAAAATGAAAAAAATCAGAAAACAGCCGTATCAATGCTGAATGTGCACAAAAACAGACACAAATAGAAAAACACATCCAAACAGTGAAATCATTGCAAAATCAAACACTGAGGGTATGGAAGTATATCTTATAAGATGTTAACTTTATTTGTGAGGTTTATGTTATGGGACAGTAGAAAAATGAAAAAAATCAGGAAACAGCCGTATCCCAGCTGAATACGCACAAAAACAGACACAAATAGAAAAACACATCCAAACAGTGAAATCATTGCAAAATCAAACACTGAGGGTACGGAAGTATATCTTATAAGATGTTAACTTTATTTGTGAGGTTTATGTTATGGGACAGTAGAAAAATGAAAAAAATCAGAAAACAGCCGTATCCCTGCTGAATGCGCACAAGAACAGGAAAAAAATAGAAAAACACATTCAAACAGTGAAATCATTGCAAAATCAAACACTGAAGGTATATAACTATATCTTATAAGATTTTAACTTTATTTTTGAGTTTTATGTTATGGGACGGTAGAAAAATGAAAAAAATCAGAAAACAGCCGTATCCCAGCTGAATACGCACAAAAACAGACACAAATAGAAAAACACATCCAAACAGTGAAATCATTGCAAAATCAAACACTGAGGGTATGGAAGTATATCTTATAAGATGTTAACTTTTTTTGTGAGGTTTATGTTATGGGACAGTAGAAAAATGAAAAAAATCAGGAAACAGTCTTATCCCAGCTGAATGCGCACAAAAACAGACACAAATAGAAAAACACATCCAAACAGTGAAATCATTGCAAAATCAAACACTGAGGGTATGGAAGTATATCTTATAAGATGTTAACTTTATTTGTGAGGTTTATGTTATGGGACAGTAGAAAAATGAAAAAAATCAGAAAACAGCCGTATCCCTGCTGAATGCGCACAAGAACAGGAAAAAAATAGAAAAACACATTCAAACAGTGAAATCATTGCAAAATCAAACACTGAAGGTATATAACTATATCTTATAAGATTTTAACTTTATTTTTGAGTTTTATGTTATGGGACGGTAGAAAAATGAAAAAAATCAGAAAACAGCCGTATCCCTGCTGAATGCGCACAAAAACAGACACAAATAGAAAAACACATACAAACAATGAAATCATTGCAAAATCAAACACTGAGGGTACGGAAGTATATCTTATAAGATGTTAACTTTTTTGTGAGGTTTATGTTATGGGACAGTAGAAAAATGAAAAAAATCAGGAAACAGTCTTATCCCAGCTGAATGGGCACAAAAACAGACACAAATAGAAAAACACATCCAAACAGTGAAATCATTGCAAAATCAAACACTGAGGGTACGGAAGTATATCTCATAAGATGTTAACTTTATTTGTGAGGCTTATGTTATGGGATAGTAGAAAAATGAAAAAAATCAGAAAACAGCCGTATCCCTGCTGAATGCGCACAAAAACAGACACAAATAGAAAAACACATCCAAACAATGAAATCATTGCAAAATCAAACACTGAGGGTACGGAAGTATATCTTATAAGATGTTAACTTTTTTTGTGAGGTTTATGTTATGGGACAGTAGAAAAATGAAAAAAATCAGGAAACAGCCGTATCCCAGCTGAATACGCACAAAAACAGACACAAATAGAAAAACACAGCCAAACAGTGAAATCATTGCAAAATCAAACACTGAGGGTATGGAAGTATATCTTATCAGATGTTAACTTTTTTTGTGAGGTTTATGTTATGGGACAGTAGAAAAATGAAAAAAATCAGGAAACAGTCTTATCCCAGCTGAATGCGCACAAAAACAACAAACAATGAAATCATTGCAAATGCAAACAATAAAGATATATAACTATATCTTATGATATCTTAACTTTATTTGTGAGGTTTATATTATGGGACAGTTGAAAAATGAAAAAAATCCGAAAACAGCCGTATCCCTGCTAAATGCGCACAAAAACAGACACAAATAGAAAAACACATCCAAACAGTGAAATCATTGCAAAATCAAAAACTGAAGGTATATAACTATATCTTATGAGATCTTAACTTTATTTGTGAGGTTTATGTTATGGGACAATAGAAAAATGAAAAAAATCAGAAAACAGCCGTACCCCAGCTGAATGTGCACAAAAACAGAAAAAAATAGAAAAACACCTTCAAACAGTGAAATCATTGCAATAACAAACACTGAGGGTACACGAGTATATCTTATGAGATGCTAACTTCATTAGTGAGGTTTATATATTGGGACATTAGAAAAATGAAAATAATCCGAAAACAGCCTTATCTCAGCTGAATACGTAAACAAAAAGACACAAATAGAAAAACACATCCCAACAGTGAAATCATTGCAAAATCAAACACTGAGGGTACAGAAGTATATCTTATAAGATGTTAACTTCATTCATGAGGTTTATATTATGGGACAGTAGAAAAAGGAAAAACATCCGAAAACAGCCTTATCTCAGCTGAATACGTACACAAAAAGACACAAATAGAAAAACACATCCCAACAGTGAAATCATTACAAAATCAACACTGACGGTACAGAAGTATATCTTATAAGATGTTAACTTCATTCATGAGGTTTATATCATGGGACAGTAGAAAAAATAAAATAAATCCGAAAACAGCCTTATCTCAGCTGAATGCGCACACAAATAGACACCAATAGAAAAACACATCCAAACAGTGAAATCATTGCAAAAATCAAACACTGACGGTACATAAGTATATCTTATAAGATGTACACTTCATTAGTGAGGTTTATGTTATGGGACAGTAGAAAAAATTTAAAAATCCGTAAACAGCCTTATCTCAACTGAATGCGCACAAAAAAAGAAAAACACATTACAACAGTGAAATCATTGCAAAATCAAACAGTGAAGGTACAGAAGTATATCTTATAAGATGCTAACTTCATTTGTGAGGTTTATGTTATGGTAGAGTAGAAAAATGAAAAAAATCCGGAAATAGCATTATCTCAGCGTATTGCGCACACGAACCGACACCAATAGAAAAACACATCCAAACTGTGAAATCATTGCAAAAACACACACTGAGGGTACAGAAGTATATCTTATAAGATGTTAACTTCATTTGTGAGGTTTATATTATGGGACAGTAGAAAAATGAAAAAAATCCGGAAACAGCCTTATCTCAGCCGAATGTGCACAAAAATAGAAAAACACATTACAACAGTAAAATCATTGCAAAATCAAACAATGAAGGCACAGAAGTATATCTTATAAGATGCGAACTTCATTTGTGAGGTTTATGTTATGGTAGAGTAGAAAAATGAAAAAAATCCGGAAACAGCCTTATCTCAGCTGAATGCGCACAAAAATAGAAAAACACATTACAACAGTGAAATCATTGCAAAAATCAAACACTGACGGTACATAAGTATATCTTATAAGATGTACACTTCATTTGTGAGGTTTATGTTATGGTACAGTAGAAAAATGAAAAAAATCCGGAAACAGCCTTATCTCAGCGTATTGCGCACACGAACAGACACCAATAGAAAAACACATGCAAACAATGAAATCATTGCAAAAATCAAACACTGACGGTACACAAGTATATCTTATAAGATGCTAACTTCATTTGTGAGGTTTATGTTATTGGACAGTAGACAAATGAAAAATCCGAAAACAGCCTTATCTCAGCTGAATGCGCACACAAACAGACACCAATAGAAAAACACATCTCAACAGTGAAATCATTGCAAAATCAAACACTGAAGGTACAGAAGTATAACTTATAAGATGTTAACTTCATTCATGAGGTTTATATCATGGGACAGTAGAAAAAATAAAATAAATCCGAAAACAGCCTTATCTCAGCTGAATGCGCACACAAACAGACACCAATAGAAAAACACATCCAAACAGTGAAATCATTGCAAAAATCAAACACTGACGGAACATAAGTATATCTTATAAGATGTACACTTCATTAGTGAGGTTTATGTTATGGTAGAGTAGAAAAATAAAAAAAAATCCGGAAACAGCCTTATCTCAGCGTATTGCGCACACGAACAGACACCAATAGAAAAACACATGCAAACAGTGAAATCATTGCAAAAACAAACACTGAGGGTACAGAAGTATATCTTATAAGTTGTTAACTTCATTTGTGAGGTTTATATTATGGGACAGTAGACAAAAGAAAAAATCCGAAAACAGCCTTATCTCAGCTGAATGTGCACAAAACAGACACCAATAGAAAAACACATCCAAACTGTGAAATCATTGCAAAATCAAACAATGAAGACACAGAAGTATATCTTATAAGATGCGAACTTCATTTGTGAGGTTTATGTTATGGTAGAGTAGAAAAATGAAAAAAATCCGGAAACAGCCTTATCTCAGCTGAATGCGCACAAATATAGAAAAACACATTACAACAGTAAAATCATTGCAAAATAAAACAATGAAGGCACATAAGTATATCTTATAAGATGTACACTTCATTAGTGAGGTTTATGTTATGGTAGAGTAGAAAAATGAAAAAAAATCCGGAAACAGCCTTATCTCAGCGTATTGCACACACGAACAGACACCAATAGAAAAACACATGCAAACAGTGAAATCATTGCAAAAACAAACACTGAGGGTACAGAAGTATATCTTATAAATTGTTAACTTCATTTGTGAGGTTTATATTATGGGACAGTAGACAAAAGAAAAAAATCCGAAAACAGCCTTATCTCAGCTGAATGTGCACAAAACAGACATACATAGAAAAACACATGCAACCAGTAAAATCATTGCAAAATCAAACACTGAAGGTACAGAAGTATATCTTATATGATGTTAACTTCATTTGTGAGGTTTATGTTATGGGACAGTAGACAAATGAAAAATCCTAAAACAGCCTTATCTCAGCTGAATGCGCACACAAACAGACACAAATAGAAAAACACATCCAAACTGTGAAATCATTGCAAAAACAAACACTGAGGGTACAGAAGTATATCTTATAAGATGTTAACTTCATTTGTGAGGTTTATATTATGGGACAGTAGAAAAATGAAAGAAATCCGGAAACAGCCTTATCTCAGCTGAATGCGCACAAAAATAGAAAAACACATTACAACAGTAAAATCATTGCAAAATCAAACAATGAAGGCAGAGAAGTATATCTTATAAGATGCGAACTTCATTTGTGAGGTTTATGTTATGGTAGAGTAGAAAAATGAAAAAAATCCGGAAACGGCCTTATCTCAGCTGAATGCGCACACAAACAGACACCAATAGAAAAACACATCCAAACAGTGAAATCATTGCAAAAATCAAACAAGACGGTACATAAGTATATCTTATAAGATGTACACTTCATTTGTGAGGTTTATGTTATGGTAGAGTAGAAAAATGAAAAAAATCCGGAAACAGCCTTATCTCAACTGAATGCGCAGAAAAATAGAAAAACACATTACAACAGTGAAATCATTGCAAAATCAAATAGTGAAGGTACAGAAGTATATCTTATATGATGTTAACTTCATTCATGAGGTTTATATTATGGGACAGTAGAAAAAATAAAGAAATCCGAAAACAGCCTTATCTCAGCTGAATGCGCTCACAAACATACACCAATAGAAAAACACATGCAAACAGTGAAATCATTGCAAAATCAAACAGTGAAGGTACAGAAGTATATATTATATGATGTTAACTTCATTTGTTAGGTTTATATTATGGGAGAGTAGAACAATTAAAAAAAATCAGGAAACAGCCTTATCTCAGCTGTATGCGCACAAAACAGACACAAATAGAAAAACACATCCAAACAGTGAAATCATTGCAAAATCAAACAGTGAAGGTACAGAAGTATATCTTATGAGATGCTAACTTCATTTGTGAAGTATATGTTATGGGACAATAGTAAAAAGAAAAACATCCGAAAACAGTGAAATCATTGCAAAATCAAACACTTATAAGTATTATAAGTGTAGTATCTATTGGGAACAATGACATGATGATGCTCCAACATTCGCCTCCGATTTTCATTAAGTTTCGATTCCACCTTAAAAAAATGCACGTTTCGGCCAGTAGGGAGAAGTGCAAATTCAGGAATGGTTGCACTAGAATTCAGTCAGCATTCATATTTGAGATGGACTTCCTCCTATAGTCCAGAGTAGATATGGACATATAGGGGATCAATGGAAAAATAAGGAGCTGTAGTATGCAAAGCAGGTGACATATTTCATGGGAAATCATATTAGGCCATTAGAGGGCAAATTGTTGCAAAATAATTGTCAAAATCTTGACTTTTGAGATTGATTTTCTCCAAAATTCTCAAACCAGGAAAATTCATCACAAATACCTGATCACGATATGACAATATCAAAATTCTAAGATCATATCTTGTCTCATGTCATGATATAGATATAATATTGTCCAGCCTTCCTCATCATAGTTCACATTCCATTTGTCAGAGATAAAATATGAATCCATAACCCATTTTGAGAGGCAGGTTCTCATAAGGTTGGGAAGTGTCGACTAACTGGGTTGTCACTGATAGGTAGACTTCCCTGTTTAAATGTTGGAGTTTAGTATTTTGGGCAACACCATGTTAGTTTTTGAAACCAGAAACAGCCATAGTTATAAGAGAAGGGATGGATACTGATAGCTTGTCCACTACAAATCCACCTATAACTGCAACTTTGCAACCATGAAATGCAAAATTAAATTTACATTGTGGACATGCAGCTCTACTGAAGAGGAACTAAGACCATAAACCCTTTAGAACAATGTATGTAGCCCCCCCCCCATAACTGAATGTTTTAGGAGAGCAAGCAGAACATTTAGGGGCGCACACCTTAAACATTTCCTCTCATTTTCACTGTATTACTGATCAATACTTTGATAATAATTGAAGAAATTGCAATGTGCTATTTAGAATTCCCAGTGAATTTTATTGTGCACTTGTTTGTTGAAGAATAAGATCACATAAGAGACATTAAGTGTACATAAAATACCATCACTGTCACTACAGTAAAGTTATTAACTAGAAGTGGCCCAGTACTGTCCAGTACACAGAACCGGCACTTTTATTTGTGTACTGGCACGTTTCACAAGATGCCGGTAATCTCTTATCAGTCCAATTCATGATTTTGGTCCAGAGCAATAATGTCTCAGGGTACACAATGTGACGTTCACCTGTTCTCGCAAAAGTCAAGTGTTTATTCCTTGAGTTTGGAGTTTTTATTTTCTATCTAATCTCTATCTGGAAGATGGCCGCTGTGTTGACCATCATCATGCTTCAAAAGCATGAGTTAGCTCATCCACAAACTTATACTTTCTGATATAATAAAAATAAACATGGAGCTGGCAAGTTGAGGCTTGAAAATATCAGAGGACCATGCACAGAAGGGATTAAGCTGGGATATTGCCCGGTATCCTGGACTCTTGCTCAAAATAATAAATTGATAAAGTTAGGTTGCCATGGAGATTTATTCTCTGAAGCTCTGCCAGACCAGGGTAAGAGCCAGAAGAGATTAATCCTGCTGATGATTCCATTTGGTCAGCTGTCACTCTGATTGGTAAATAATTGCATTAACCCCCATGAAAATATTATGCTGTATGTCATTCAAAGAAGTAGCTACATCTTATATTATTTTGACTGTAATCAATTTTACAATGATTCATGCCTACTGTGGTCATTATTAGACCACCGTCATTTAGGTCAGTAAGAGGTTTGATAATAAAGGCTCCAGAAAAAAAAAACAAAAAAAACACTGAATGCTGCCATTGTGAAAGGTCAACTGTTAAGAAAACCGGTACATTTGAAATAAGTTTACTTCATTTTGAGTTGTTTTGGTGCAATCTTTCATGAACAATAGTGGTGTCACTCTTTCCATGTGCATTTTATTAATTTGGCACAGGACGTGGTTATCTCCCTAAATGATGTTTAGTTCATTAGACATTCAAGAAACTGGGATGATGACATCATATTTAAGAACGAGAAAGAGAAAAACACTGATTTCATATACTGACTCACATCTTGTTTTACAATAGCTACACCTTGTGTAGGAGTGACACAGGCAGTGGCAGTCACTTACGTTTCCTGACGTCTTAATTTGTGCTCATCTGAAGTGAAACAAAACCCTGAATTTTCTTTTACACTAAAACAAGGCCAGACCAAAAGTTTCACTCCCAGGGCTGGAGTATGCCAGATGTAATATTATGAGATATTAATGTGGATGTTATGCAAGAATTTGATGCACAAGCCTGTTTTCTTTGGGTATTACCTTAATGACTCTGTCCTGGCAGTGCTGGATGATCTTACACAGCTCCTCTGTACCCTGAGACTCGAGACTCTGATGAAGGATCTGCTCAAACATCTACACAGCATTGTCCATTTGCTGGTGGCACACAGACACATGCACACAAAAGTGTCTTATTATGCCAAAAAGTTGAAAAAATGAACAAGCTAAAGTAAAACATAATCTGTAGTTTTGTGACATACATGCATGTAACACCAGACAAACTGACTCATATAGGAATATCCCGTGAAATAATGATAATATATGATAATGTACTACACCCAGTCCCACAGTCTGTATTGTGGCATGTCTGTAGACAACTATATCTATTTAACTGTCCACTGAGTTATCGAACCGCCAAAAGATGTTTGCCTTTAGTTCTACTGTGTCCTTGATCAATGCCACAGTCAGAACCTCATCATCCAACTATTTGACAAACTCTAGTCAAACAGGAGCTACAGTGTAGGAAAATGATCAAGAAATAAAATGAGTGTCAATAAAATGATTAGCTCTCATAGAAACTTCCCATTGTGTTAACCAGTTAACCACCACCAACCAGTCTATATTAGACTGGTTAGTCAGTAGTTGAGGTTTCACCTCTCTCATGGGGATCTGGGCCCTTTGGACAAACACTGAGGGGCTGCTCACGTCAAACTGTTGATGCAGACCCTCAAGGCTCAGGTTCACCACCTTCTCATAGCAGCTGTGCATCTTAACTGGATGGAAAGCCAGCATAGAGATCTTCTCCATGTGCTGAGGAGGAGGACAAGAAGGGAGAGGAAGAGATGGATGAGGCATGGACAGATTTGGGAAAAATGTATAATTGTGTCTCACAATAAATATACTACTGCAAAAGTATCACTAATGTTACACTAGACAAATGCTGTTTAAATCACAAACATATTTGGAATAGGAGTATAGGAATTGCGGATAGATAACATTTGTTTTGTAAAGATCCAGATTCTTGTGCTTCAACTGAGAAAATCAGAGTGCATTTTCTATACATACACATACATCTCACGTTATGGGTTTTATTTAAAGCGACACAATTTTCAACCTTCACGTAATGTCTCTAAGCAGGGATGGGAAGTATTTCTGATAAATTTATTTAAAAAAATACATATTTAAAATACAAAATATCATGCTCTTTTCTGGAGATGATGAAATTTCCTTCATATTTTGTACCAATATATTTCCATTATGTCTTTTTTATTTAAAATACTGTAACATACATCCTTAAAAAAAAGTGATGACATAAGAAGACAAATTGCAGGATGCTGCTTCAGATTGGACGTCATGGTGCTTGTGCCTACTTTAATTTGCGAGGACTCAAATTCACGCGATTACCGTCAGAGCTGAGTTTCAAGACTTTAGAACTCACTCTGTCGTTTACATCGATGACAGTGTTAAAGTCGCCACATAAAATAATTTTGTATCCGACCAATAGCGGTTCTTTAAGTCTTTTAAAAAGTTGAAAAATGTTTGTTCTCTCATGAGAGGTGTACACGTTTATCATTCGTATTTTTTCTTCATGAGCAATCTACAAGGAATTAAATTAGGAATTAATTCGTTTTATGAATAATAGTGACATCACCAGTTTTAAAAAGTATCCCACCATCAGCTTTACTTTCGTCAGTAGAAATACACTTAGACCTTTGTTCCACATGCTGGATACCTTTACTCTTTACTTGTGTTCCGTCTCAGTTCTTGACAACATAATATGTCAAAGTCAGTTTTCAACAAAAACGTAATTTGTTGGGCTCTAAAAGAATTTGATTGGATGCCACGGGCATTCCAAGATGAAACTTTGGGGAAGGTCATAAATGTTTGGGGGGAAGCTATGGTGTGGGTTTGTCGTCATTTTATAACTTATACTACAAGCTTTTATTTTATTTTTCTCTACCTCTACAAAAGGTGTTTCATGATCATCATCAGGCTCTGGAGCGGGGAATTCAGAAGAAGAGTGAAAGAGCCAAAGTTGTTGCTGTAAGGGGGGCTCTCTGCTACAGCCTGCGGGTGCAGCGGGGTGCTGCCGACTCGCTGACCCTGACCCTGACCCTTATACCTACTCCAAGCCCTACCAGTAGAGACCCCCCAAACCCCAATTTATGAGCTGGAATAAAATTATATCAAAGTTTATTTGGGGTGGCAAAAGACCCAGAATAAGACTGGAAACTCTCCAGCTGCCAAAAGAAGGAGGGATGGGACTTCCAAAATTAAAGGAATGCTACCATGCGGTAGCATGGTAGCAGAATATAGTAGTACAGAATATAATTGGGGATAAAGAAACATACAAGAAGATTCAAAACCAAATAGACACAATCACGATGTTCACATACAAAATATGGTTCAGCATAATAAAAAAAATATAAGATACAGAAAGACACTAATTTATTGAATTGGCATATGATATTATAATAGCATATGATAGCAATTTTACACCGACTAGGTACGATATAGGATTGAAACAGTGGACAAACCAAGGGAATCACAGCATGGTGTGTTTTCGGTGAAAGATGGACAGCTGGAGAGTTTCCAAAATATGACAGAAAAAAAGGATCTAGATAATCAATCATGAATTCTGTGGATTCCTGCAATTTAGAGACTACTATATGAAAGAGATCAGTATGGACCCCTCCTGAGAAGTGAATAGTGTGATCCAGATCATCATAATCAACGCATACAAAGAAACCACAATTAGAATTATATTGGGACTATATAAAAAATTGCTACAAAATACATAAAAAAAGATGGGAATCAGGATTTAACATAAAACTTAGTGATGAAGATTGGCTAAGATTGGTATAATCTGCCAGACATTAGCCTCATGTATGAAACAAAGTGATTTTGAAGCAGAAACATATTTAGGTTACAAGGTCAGAGCTGCAGTGACTTTATGACAAGTATAAATGAGCATTTCATGGGTTGTACTGGCAACAGATATGACAAATGATGGGTGGCTGGGAGATTTTTTTTTAATCAGTCTTGAATATGTCAAAGATTACCCACAATATTAACTTTGAAGCATTGTTAGTTTTGTGTAGCATCAGATAAAACATGTACTCCCTCCCCTCTTAATTTGAAAAGAGGACATTTGTAATATGGAAATGATTGAATATTTGGAAGTTTTTAGGTGGACTGATGCAGGACAAAAGTATTAATCTTTTATGACAACAATTCTTGGGAGTGAACATCCCTGCCATATACTCAAGTGTATGGTGAAAACAATGTTCAGTGTTCTATTAATAAAATGTTTTCATTTGAATTCCAATTTGCCAAGAGACCTTCTTACAAGAAAGTGTGCCATATGCACTAACACAGTGGAAATTAATCATAATGAAGCCTGAGGTTTAAGGATAAGGGTTGTCATCAACTAAATACTGTAGGCAGCAGCGAAGCTCTCTGAACAGATCAGCAATGTGACCCACAGTCCTCACAACCGAAGACGCAGCCGAAACACAGCAAGCGGTTCCGCGGAGACGGGAGCTTTGCAGCTGCGGGTCCGGGTGAGAGGACATCGGTTCTCACGGTGGAACTGTTCAGACAGAAAGTCTGGTTCCCGTGTAACGTCGCACACAACACCATCTCAGAGATATCTCAGAGATAGGATACTGACTGTATTTAAACACTAAACTTTCGCAAAAAACAGCAAAGCGAAAAAGAAAAAAAAGAGCACGCAACATTTACATGTGCATAATTTATTATTAACTATATTTCGATTAATTCGTGTGTGTGTTTAAATACATGTGTATGTATGTATTTATGTATGTATGTGTTTTCAATGAGTGAAAAGACGTAGTTACCCTAATTAACGAACACATTTTAGCAACAACTCTTTAGCCACCTGCCCTGCTGTTTAGCTCATTATAATAATGTAAAATTTCACTTACCTCTACATTTTTGAGCATCTTCCTGTGACATGTCAATAGCCTCCCTCTACCACCAACTTCCCCAGTAATTCCTTGGTCAGCGACTGATGCTGCAACTCCATTACATGTTCATCCACCTGCTGAGCAGACACTAACCTGTTAACGTTTTGGATATTAATCCGCTGCTGCTGTGGTGGGGAACTACGTTGCTTGGCTGGAGTGTGATGATGGTCGATAATTCTCTTAAAGCTACAGTAGTCGTTGAAATAAACTGCCCCTTTTTTTCACCATACGTGTGTGTGCGTGTTTGTGTGTGCGTGCGTGTGTGTGAGTGCGTGTGTGTGTGTGTGTGTGTGTATGTGCAACTCCAGACACTTCTTGTTCTCACATCAAGTTCAAATCGACATGATACACACACACCTACATCTACAAAGAGGCTCATACACACATTCACTCCTTTGAGTAAAAAAAACAACAGGCATCTTGAGGGACTTCAAAGACTTGCCCTCTAAGTGAACCCAAACAAAAGTCTGGTTTTGTTTACACAGGTGCAATTACAGGTAAACACAATGTTTCACTTTGTTTGGGGCTCAATTCATCCTGACTGTCAAAGACACAGCATCAGAAGCTGAAGACCTCCACCTCATCAACATCAGTCACAATGTACTGAAAAAGAAAAAGGTTAAATAATTTATCAAAACTAACCCTAGCCCTATCATATTATAGTGATTACATGTAAAATAATTACATCAAATCAAACATAAGGTAGATGTTTTGTTTGACCTGTGTGATCATCTGTTTTTGATGAAGTTTAAAATCCATAATTTGTATTAGTAGTGTATGATTTCACTTTCACTGAACTCTGAACTTATACTTCATATACTAGTAGTATGGAGTACTTTTACTGTATACGTTTTGGAGGAATATAGGGTCAAAGTTCAATTTTTTGCAACAAATAATAGGGTAATCATTTTTGATGAAGTAAAACATTTTTATCAGTAGTTTATGATTTTACTTTCACTGGATTCAGTACCTCTTGTACTTCATATGCTAGTAATATGAAGTACTTTTAATGTATACTTTTGGAGTAACCTGGGCTCCCTTCAACCCTTTTTTGTCCATTTTACTTAAACTGCCATAACCAAGCAGTCTTATTTCTGGTTTTCAAAAAAAAGTCCTATCGGATGCGATTACAACATACTGAAAAATAAATGTTCAAATTATATGTCAGTTTAATTTATTATATAACAATTATATCACATTATAGTGATTACATGTAAAATAATTGTTGAATATTTTCTAGTTTCTGTCATTTTTCAGCTTCTTAAATGTGAATATTTTTGACTTTCGGTTGCAATTATAGGTAAACACAATACACTTTGTTTGGGGCTCAATTCATCCTGACGGTCAAGACACAGCCTGAGACGCTGAAACCCTCGACCTCATCAACCATCAGTCACAATGTACTGATTATATATTAATTATAAATCAAAACTAACCCCAAGCCTATCACATTATAGTGATAACATGAAAAATAATGACATCAAATCAAGCATAAGGTAGATGTATGTCCCAACAGGAACATGTTAACATACTATACTATGACAATTTTGAAATATTTTGGCCGACATACTAAACTGACATTTTTGAGATATTTTGGACGACATACTATACTATGACATTTTTATCTCATATTGGACGGCATGCTATACTGTGTCATTTTTGTCTCATTTTGTACGACATGCTATACTATGACAATTTTGAGATTTATTTTTTATGACATACCATACTATGACATTTTTTGGTGATTTAGGACGACTAACTATACTATGAGATTTTTTAGTTATTTTGGACGACATACTATACTATGACATTTTTTTGTGATTTTGGACGACATACTATACTATGATGTTTTTGTCTCATATTGAAAAACATACTATACTATGAAATTTTTGTGTGATTTTGGACGACATACTACACTATGACATTATTGAGTTGCTTTGGACGACATACTATACTATGACCTTTTTGTGTCATTTTGGACGACATACTATACTATGACATTTTTGTGTCATTTTGGACGACATACTTTACTATGACGTTTTTGTCTGATTTTGGACAACATACTATACTATGACATTTTGTCTAATTTTGGACGACATAGTATACTATGACATTTTGTCCCATTTTGGACGACATACTATAGTATGGCGTTTTTGAATTATTTTGGAGGACATACTATACTGTGTCATTTTTGTCTAATTTTAGACGACATACTATACTATGACAATTTTGAGATTTATTTTTTACGACATACTATACTATGAGATTTATTAGTTATTTTGGACGACATACTATACTATAACATTTTTATCTCATTTTGGACAACATAGTATACTATGACATTTTGTCCCATTTTGGACGACATACATTTTGACAACAACATACTATGACATTTTGTCTCATTTTGGACGACATTCTATACTATGACATTTTTGTCTCATTTTGAACGACACACTATGCAATGACATTCTTATCTCATTTTGGACGATATGCTATACTATAAAATTTTTATCTTATTTTGGGCGACATACTATAGTATGACATTTTTGTCTCATTTTGAAAAACATACTATACTAAGACGTTTTTTTCTCATTTTGAAAAACATACTATACTATGACATTTTTGTGTGATTTTGGACGATATACTATACTATGTCGTTTTTGTCTCATTTTGGACAACATACGATACTATGACGTTTGTGTCTCATTTTGAAAAACATACTATACTATGACGTTTTTGTCTCATTTTGGACATCATACTATACTATGACATTTTTGAGTTATTTTGGACGATATACTATAGTGACATTTTTTAGTTGTTTTGGACAACATACTATACTATGACATTTTTGTGTCATTTTGGAAGACATACTATGCAATGACATTTTTGTCTCATTTTGAAAAACATACGATACTATGACGTTTGTGTCTCATTTTGAAAAACATACTATACTATGACGTTTTTGAGTTATTTTGGATATCATACTATACTATGACATTTTTTAGTTGTTTTGGACGTCATACTATACTATGACATTATTGAGTGATTTTGGACAACATACTTCATTTGTGAGGTTTATATTTTGGGACAGTAGAAAAATTTAAAAAATCAGGAAACAGCCTTAGCTCAGCTGAATACGCACACAAACAGACACCAATAGAAAAACCCATCCAAACTGTGAAATCATTGCAAAATCAAACACTGAGGGTACAGAAGTATATCATAAGATGTTAACTTCATTTGTGAAGTATATATTATGGGAGAGTAGAAAAAAGAAAAACATCCGAAAACAGCCTTATCTCAGCATAATGCGCACACAAACAGACACCAATAGAAAAACACATCCCAACTGTGAAATCGTTGCAAAATCAAACACTGAGGGAACAGAAGTATATCTTTTAAGATGTTAACTTCATTTGTGAGCTTTATATTATGGGACAGTAGAAAAATGAAAAAAATCAGTAAACAGCCTTACCTCAGCTGAATGCGCACACAAAAAGACAGTAATAGAAAAACACATCCGAACAGTGAAATCATTGCAAAATCAAACACTGAGGGTACATAAATATATCTTATATGATGTTAACTTAATTTGTGAGGTTAATATTGTGGGACAGTAGAAAAAAGAAAAAATCTGGAAATAGCCTTATCTCACCGTAATGTGCACACAGAAGGACACCAATAGGAAAACATAACCAAACAGTGGAAAAATTACAAATTCAAATACTGAGGCTACATAAATATATCTTATAAGGTGTTAACTTCATTTGTGAGTTTTATATTATAGGACAGTAGAAAAAAGATTGAAATACCCTCGATCAGCCTTAGTCTCTACTACACATACTGAAAAATCAGACCCCTGGCTCAATGCCTTTATTAATTATTGAAGAAAATACAGTTTCCCGCCTTTTTTACGTTTGAATTTTACAGACTGTCCTTTTGGCCGCTACACGGTGACCTTTGGCCCTAGAGACCCCATATTCGGAACAGGGGATCCTCTGGACCCACTAAACAATAATCTGATAAAAATATAAATAAAGTCCTCTAGAACAATATTTGGTGCAATTTCAGGCTGACCTTTGACCTTTCCGAAGGTTGCACAGGTCTGAAACTCGGCACCCTAGATCAGCCTAAGTCCCTGATACACATACGGAAAAATCTGACTCCTGGCTTAATGCCTTTAGGAATTATTACAAAAAACACACCCGAACGGCTGACCTTTGACCTTTCCGAAGGTTACACGGGTCTAAAACTCGGCACCCTGGATCAGCCTCAGTCCCTGATACACATACTGAAAAATCAGACTCCTGGCTCAATGCCTTTAGGAATTATTACAAAAAACACACCCGAACGGCTGACCTTTGACCTTTCTGAAGGTTGCACAGGTCTGAAACTCGGCACCCTGGATCACTCTTACTCCCTGATACACATACGGAAAAATCAGACTCCTGGCTTAATGCCTTTACAAATAATTACAAAAAACACACCCGAACTGCTGACCTTTGACCTTTCTGAAGGTTGCACAGGTCTGAAACTCGGAACCCTGGATCAGCCTCAATCCCTGATACGCATACGGAGAAATCAGCATCCTGGCTCATTGCCTTTAGGAATTATTGAAGAAAAGACAGTCTCACACCTTTTTTACTTTTTTGAATTTTACAGACTGTCTTTTTGTTCCGCTACGTGGAGACCTTTGACCTTGGGGCTCCATATTCGGAACAGAGGATCCTCCGGAGCCACTAAACAATAATCCGGGGGGGAAAAGCCCAAAGGACTGTTTGTCCTGTGTCCAAAAACTGAAAATCAGGTCGTGTCAGACTCTATACAGTCTTAGACCCTTTGGCCAGAGTGGAGGTTTTGGAGGGAACTACATTGCTACAGGTCGCAAGAGTGTGAATTTTTCATATGTCGTTTGGGGTCCTAAGACAAGCGGAACGACACCAGTCCCGTGCCGCGTCCCGGAAATAGCCTTATCTCAGTGTAATGCGCACACAGAAAGACACCAATAGGAAAACATAACCAAACAGTGAAAAAATTACAAATTCAAACACTGAGGGTACATAAGTATATATTATAAGTTGTTAACTTCATTCGTGAGTTTTGTATTATAGGAAAGTAGAAAAAAGATAAAAATACGAAATATAGCCTTATCTCAGCATAATGCGCACACAAAAAGACACCAACAGGAAAAAACACATCCACACAGTGAAATCATTGCAAAATCAAATACTGAGGGTACAGAAGTATTTTAGACGACATGCTATACTATGACATTTTTGTCTCTTTTTTGACAACATACTATACTATGACGTTTTTGTCTCATTTAGACGACATACTATACTATGACATTTTTGTCTCATTTTGAAAAACATACTATACTAAGACGGTTTTGTCTCATTTTGAAAAACATACTATACTATGACATTTTTGTGTGATTTTGGACGATATACTATACTATGTCGTTTTTGTCTCATGTTGGACAACATACGATACGATGACGTTTGTGTCTCATTTTGAAAAACATACTATACTATGACGTTTTTGTCTCATTTTGGACATCATACTATACTATGACATTTTTGAGTTATTTTGGACAGTATACTATAGTGACATTTTTTAGTTGTTTTGGACAACATACTATACTATGACATTTTTGAGTTATTTTGGACAATATACTATACTGACATTTTTTTGTTGTTTTGGACGTCATACTATACTATGACATTATTGAGTGATTTTGGACAACATACTTCATTTGTGAGGTTTATATTTTGGGACAGTAGAAAAATGAAAAAAATCCGGAAACAGCCTTATCTCAGCGTATTGCGCACACGAACAGACACCAATAGAAAAACACATGCAAACAGTGAAATCATTGCAAAAACAAACAATGAAGGCACAGAAGTATATCTTATAAGATGCGAACTTCATTTGTGAGGTTTATGTTATGGTAGAGTAGAAAAATGAAAAAAATCCGGAAACAGCCTTATCTCAGCTGAATGCGCACACAAACAGACACCAATAGAAAAACACATGCAAACAGTGAAATCATTGCAAAAACAAACACTGAGGGTACAGAAGTATATCTTATAAGTTGTTAACTTCATTTGTGAGGTTTATATTATGGGACAGTAGAAAAATGAAAAAAATCCGGAAACAGCCTTATCTCAGCTGAATGCGCACAAAAATAGAAAAACACATGCAAACAGTGAAATCATTGCAAAAACAAACACTGAGGGTACATAAGTATATATTATAAGTTGTTTACTTCATTTGTGAGGTTTATATTATGGGACAGTAGACAAAAGAAAAAAAATCAGAAAACAGCCTTATCTCAGCTGGATGTGCACAAAACAGACATACATAGAAAAACACATGCAATCAGTGAAATCATTGCAAAAACAAACACTGACGGTACAGAAGTATATCTTATATGATGTTAACTTCATTTGTGAGGTTTATGTTATGGGACAGTAGACAAATGAAAAATCCGAAAACAGCCTTATCTCAGCTGAATGCGCACACAAACAGACACAAATAGAAAAACACATCCAAACTGTGAAATCATTGCAAAAACAAACACTGAGGGTACAGAAGTATATCTTATAAGATGTTAACTTCATTTGTGAGGTTTATATTATGGGACAGTAGAAAAATGAAAAAAATCCGGAAACAGCCTTATCTCAGCTGAATGCGCACAAAAATAGAAAAACACATTACAACAGTGAAATCATTGCAAAAATCAAACACTGATGGTACATAAGTATATCTTATAAGATGTACACTTCATTTGTGAGGTTTATGTTATGGTACAGTAGAAAAATGAAAAAAATCCGGAAACAGCCTTATCTCAGCGTATTGCGCACACGAACAGACACCAATAGAAAAACACATGCAAACAATGAAATCATTGCAAAAATCAAACACTGACGGTACATAAGTATATATTATAAGTTGTTTACTTCATTTGTGAGGTTTATATTATGGGACAGTAGACAAAAGAAAAAAAATCAGAAAACAGCCTTATCTCAGCTGGATGTGCACAAAACAGACATACATAGAAAAACACATGCAATCAGTGAAATCATTGCAAAAACAAACACTGACGGTACAGAAGTATATCTTATATGATGTTAACTTCATTTGTGAGGTTTATGTTATGGGACAGTAGACAAATGAAAAATCCGAAAACAGCCTTATCTCAGCTGAATGCGCACACAAACAGACACAAATAGAAAAACACATCCAAACTGTGAAATCATTGCAAAAACAAACACTGAGGGTACAGAAGTATATCTTATAAGATGTTAACTTCATTTGTGAGGTTTATATTATGGGACAGTAGAAAAATGAAAAAAATCCGGAAAAAGCCTTATCTCAGCTGAATGCGCACAAAAATAGAAAAACACATTACAACAGTAAAATCATTGCAAAATCAAACAATGAAGGCACAGAAGTATATCTTATAAGATGCGAACTTCATTTGTGAGGTTTATGTTATGGTAGAGTAGAAAAATGAAAAAAAATCCGGAAACAGCCTTATCTCAGCTGAATGCGCACACAAACAGACACCAATAGAAAAACACATGCAAACAGTGAAATCATTGCAAAAACAAACACTGAGGGTACAGAAGTATATCTTATAAGTTGTTAACTTCATCTGTGAGGTTTATATTATGGGACAGTAGAAAAATGAAAAAAATCCGGAAACAGCCTTATCTCAGCTGAATGCGCACAAAAATAGAAAAACACATGCAAACAGTGAAATCATTGCAAAAACAAACACTGAGGGTACATAAGTATATATTATAAGTTGTTTACTTCATTTGTGAGGTTTATATTATGGGACAGTAGACAAAAGAAAAAAAATCAGAAAACAGCCTTATCTCAGCTGAATGCGCACACAAACAGACACCAAAATAAAAACACATCTCAACAGTGAAATCATTGCAAAATCAAACACTGAAGGTACAGAAGTATAACTTATATGATGTTAACTTCATTCATGAGGTTTATATCATGGGACAGTAGAAAAAATAAAATACATCCGAAAACAGCCTTATCTCAGCTGAATGCGCACAAAAATAGAAAAACACATGCAAACAGTGAAATCATTGCAAAAATCAAACACTGACGGTACATAAGTATATCTTATAAGATGTAGACTTCATTAGTGAGGTTTATGTTATGGTAGAGTAGAAAAATAAAAAAAAATCCGGAAACAGCCTTATCTCAGCGTATTGCGCACACGAACAGACACCAATAGAAAAACACATGCAAACAGTGAAATCATTGCAAAAACAAACACTGAGGGTACATAAGTATATATTATAAGTTGTTTACTTCATTTGTGAGGTTTATATTATGGGACAGTAGACAAAAGAAAAAAAATCAGAAAACAGCCTTATCTCAGCTGAATGTGCACAAAACAGACATACATAGAAAAACACATGCAAACAGTGAAATCATTGCAAAAACAAACACTGACGGTACAGAAGTATATCTTATATGATGTTAACTTCATTTGTGAGGTTTATGTTATGGGACAGTAGACAAATGAAAAATCCGAAAACAGCCTTATCTCAGCTGAATGCGCACACAAACAGACACAAATAGAAAAACACATCCAAACTGTGAAATCATTGCAAAAACAAACACTGAGGGTTCAGAAGTATATCTTATAAGATGTTAACTTCATTTGTGAGGTTTATATTATGGGACAGTAGAAAAATGAAAAAAATCCGGAAACAGCCTTATCTCAGCTGAATGCGCACAAAAATAGAAAAACACATTACAACAGTGAAATCATTGCAAAAATCAAACACTGACGGTACATAAGTATATCTTATAAGATGTACACTTCATTTGTGAGGTTTATGTTATGGTACAGTAGAAAAATGAAAAAAATCCGGAAACAGCCTTATCTCAGCGTATTGCGCACACGAACAGACACCAATAGAAAAACACATGCAAACAATGAAATCATTGCAAAAATCAAACACTGACGGTACATAAGTATATATTATAAGTTGTTTACTTCATTTGTGAGGTTTATATTATGGGACAGTAGACAAAAGAAAAAAAATCAGAAAACAGCCTTATCTCAGCTGGATGTGCACAAAACAGACATACATAGAAAAACACATGCAATCAGTGAAATCATTGCAAAAACAAACACTGACGGTACAGAAGTATATCTTATATGATGTTAACTTCATTTGTGAGGTTTATGTTATGGGACAGTAGACAAATGAAAAATCCGAAAACAGCCTTATCTCAGCTGAATGCGCACACAAACAGACACAAATAGAAAAACACATCCAAACTGTGAAATCATTGCAAAAACAAACACTGAGGGTACAGAAGTATATCTTATAAGATGTTAACTTCATTTGTGAGGTTTATATTATGGGACAGTAGAAAAATGAAAAAAATCCGGAAAAAGCCTTATCTCAGCTGAATGCGCACAAAAATAGAAAAACACATTACAACAGTAAAATCATTGCAAAATCAAACAATGAAGGCACAGAAGTATATCTTATAAGATGCGAACTTCATTTGTGAGGTTTATGTTATGGTAGAGTAGAAAAATGAAAAAAATCCGGAAACAGCCTTATCTCAGCTGAATGCGCACACAAACAGACACCAATAGAAAAACACATGCAAACAGTGAAATCATTGCAAAAACAAACACTGAGGGTACAGAAGTATATCTTATAAGTTGTTAACTTCATCTGTGAGGTTTATATTATGGGACAGTAGAAAAATGAAAAAAATCCGGAAACAGCCTTATCTCAGCTGAATGCGCACAAAAATAGAAAAACACATGCAAACAGTGAAATCATTGCAAAAACAAACACTGAGGGTACATAAGTATATATTATAAGTTGTTTACTTCATTTGTGAGGTTTATATTATGGGACAGTAGACAAAAGAAAAAAAATCAGAAAACAGCCTTATCTCAGCTGGATGTGCACAAAACAGACATACATAGAAAAACACATGCAATCAGTGAAATCATTGCAAAAACAAACACTGACGGTACAGAAGTATATCTTATATGATGTTAACTTCATTTGTGAGGTTTATGTTATGGGACAGTAGACAAATGAAAAATCCGAAAACAGCCTTATCTCAGCTGAATGCGCACACAAACAGACACCAAAATAAAAACACATCTCAACAGTGAAATCATTGCAAAATCAAACACTGAAGGTACAGAAGTATAACTTATATGATGTTAACTTCATTCATGAGGTTTATATCATGGGACAGTAGAAAAAATAAAATACATCCGAAAACAGCCTTATCTCAGCTGAATGCGCACAAAAATAGAAAAACACATGCAAACAGTGAAATCATTGCAAAAATCAAACACTGACGGTACATAAGTATATCTTATAAGATGTAGACTTCATTAGTGAGGTTTATGTTATGGTAGAGTAGAAAAATAAAAAAAAATCCGGAAACAGCCTTATCTCAGCGTATTGCGCACACGAACAGACACCAATAGAAAAACACATGCAAACAGTGAAATCATTGCAAAAACAAACACTGAGGGTACATAAGTATATATTATAAGTTGTTTACTTCATTTGTGAGGTTTATATTATGGGACAGTAGACAAAAGAAAAAAAATCAGAAAACAGCCTTATCTCAGCTGAATGTGCACAAAACAGACATACATAGAAAAACACATGCAAACAGTGAAATCATTGCAAAAACAAACACTGACGGTACAGAAGTATATCTTATATGATGTTAACTTCATTTGTGAGGTTTATGTTATGGGACAGTAGACAAATGAAAAATCCGAAAACAGCCTTATCTCAGCTGAATGCGCACACAAACAGACACAAATAGAAAAACACATCCAAACTGTGAAATCATTGCAAAAACAAACACTGAGGGTTCAGAAGTATATCTTATAAGATGTTAACTTCATTTGTGAGGTTTATATTATGGGACAGTAGAAAAATGAAAAAAATCCGGAAACAGCCTTATCTCAGCTGAATGCGCACAAAAATAGAAAAACACATTACAACAGTGAAATCATTGCAAAAATCAAACACTGACGGTACATAAGTATATCTTATAAGATGTACACTTCATTTGTGAGGTTTATGTTATGGTACAGTAGAAAAATGAAAAAAATCCGGAAACAGCCTTATCTCAGCGTATTGCGCACACGAACAGACACCAATAGAAAAACACATGCAAACAATGAAATCATTGCAAAAATCAAACACTGACGGTACATAAGTATATATTATAAGTTGTTTACTTCATTTGTGAGGTTTATATTATGGGACAGTAGACAAAAGAAAAAAAATCAGAAAACAGCCTTATCTCAGCTGGATGTGCACAAAACAGACATACATAGAAAAACACATGCAATCAGTGAAATCATTGCAAAAACAAACACTGACGGTACAGAAGTATATCTTATATGATGTTAACTTCATTTGTGAGGTTTATGTTATGGGACAGTAGACAAATGAAAAATCCGAAAACAGCCTTATCTCAGCTGAATGCGCACACAAACAGACACAAATAGAAAAACACATCCAAACTGTGAAATCATTGCAAAAACAAACACTGAGGGTACAGAAGTATATCTTATAAGATGTTAACTTCATTTGTGAGGTTTATATTATGGGACAGTAGAAAAATGAAAAAAATCCGGAAAAAGCCTTATCTCAGCTGAATGCGCACAAAAATAGAAAAACACATTACAACAGTAAAATCATTGCAAAATCAAACAATGAAGGCACAGAAGTATATCTTATAAGATGCGAACTTCATTTGTGAGGTTTATGTTATGGTAGAGTAGAAAAATGAAAAAAATCCGGAAACAGCCTTATCTCAGCTGAATGCGCACACAAACAGACACCAATAGAAAAACACATGCAAACAGTGAAATCATTGCAAAAACAAACACTGAGGGTACAGAAGTATATCTTATAAGTTGTTAACTTCATTTGTGAGGTTTATATTATGGGACAGTAGAAAAATGAAAAAAATCCGGAAACAGCCTTATCTCAGCTGAATGCGCACAAAAATAGAAAAACACATGCAAACAGTGAAATCATTGCAAAAACAAACACTGAGGGTACATAAGTATATATTATAAGTTGTTTACTTCATTTGTGAGGTTTATATTATGGGACAGTAGACAAAAGAAAAAAAATCAGAAAACAGCCTTATCTCAGCTGGATGTGCACAAAACAGACATACATAGAAAAACACATGCAATCAGTGAAATCATTGCAAAAACAAACACTGACGGTACAGAAGTATATCTTATATGATGTTAACTTCATTTGTGAGGTTTATGTTATGGGACAGTAGACAAATGAAAAATCCGAAAACAGCCTTATCTCAGCTGAATGCGCACACAAACAGACACCAAAATAAAAACACATCTCAACAGTGAAATCATTGCAAAATCAAACACTGAAGGTACAGAAGTATAACTTATATGATGTTAACTTCATTCATGAGGTTTATATCATGGGACAGTAGAAAAAATAAAATACATCCGAAAACAGCCTTATCTCAGCTGAATGCGCACAAAAATAGAAAAACACATGCAAACAGTGAAATCATTGCAAAAATCAAACACTGACGGTACATAAGTATATCTTATAAGATGTAGACTTCATTAGTGAGGTTTATGTTATGGTAGAGTAGAAAAATAAAAAAAAATCCGGAAACAGCCTTATCTCAGCGTATTGCGCACACGAACAGACACCAATAGAAAAACACATGCAAACAGTGAAATCATTGCAAAAACAAACACTGAGGGTACATAAGTATATATTATAAGTTGTTTACTTCATTTGTGAGGTTTATATTATGGGACAGTAGACAAAAGAAAAAAAATCAGAAAACAGCCTTATCTCAGCTGAATGTGCACAAAACAGACATACATAGAAAAACACATGCAAACAGTGAAATCATTGCAAAAACAAACACTGACGGTACAGAAGTATATCTTATATGATGTTAACTTCATTTGTGAGGTTTATGTTATGGGACAGTAGACAAATGAAAAATCCGAAAACAGCCTTATCTCAGCTGAATGCGCACACAAACAGACACAAATAGAAAAACACATCCAAACTGTGAAATCATTGCAAAAACAAACACTGAGGGTTCAGAAGTATATCTTATAAGATGTTAACTTCATTTGTGAGGTTTATATTATGGGACAGTAGAAAAATGAAAAAAATCCGGAAACAGCCTTATCTCAGCTGAATGCGCACAAAAATAGAAAAACACATTACAACAGTGAAATCATTGCAAAAATCAAACACTGACGGTACATAAGTATATCTTATAAGATGTACACTTCATTTGTGAGGTTTATGTTATGGTACAGTAGAAAAATGAAAAAAATCCGGAAACAGCCTTATCTCAGCGTATTGCGCACACGAACAGACACCAATAGAAAAACACATGCAAACAATGAAATCATTGCAAAAATCAAACACTGACGGTACATAAGTATATATTATAAGTTGTTTACTTCATTTGTGAGGTTTATATTATGGGACAGTAGACAAAAGAAAAAAAATCAGAAAACAGCCTTATCTCAGCTGGATGTGCACAAAACAGACATACATAGAAAAACACATGCAATCAGTGAAATCATTGCAAAAACAAACACTGACGGTACAGAAGTATATCTTATATGATGTTAACTTCATTTGTGAGGTTTATGTTATGGGACAGTAGACAAATGAAAAATCCGAAAACAGCCTTATCTCAGCTGAATGCGCACACAAACAGACACAAATAGAAAAACACATCCAAACTGTGAAATCATTGCAAAAACAAACACTGAGGGTACAGAAGTATATCTTATAAGATGTTAACTTCATTTGTGAGGTTTATATTATGGGACAGTAGAAAAATGAAAAAAATCCGGAAAAAGCCTTATCTCAGCTGAATGCGCACAAAAATAGAAAAACACATTACAACAGTAAAATCATTGCAAAATCAAACAATGAAGGCACAGAAGTATATCTTATAAGATGCGAACTTCATTTGTGAGGTTTATGTTATGGTAGAGTAGAAAAATGAAAAAAATCCGGAAACAGCCTTATCTCAGCTGAATGCGCACACAAACAGACACCAATAGAAAAACACATGCAAACAGTGAAATCATTGCAAAAACAAACACTGAGGGTACAGAAGTATATCTTATAAGTTGTTAACTTCATTTGTGAGGTTTATATTATGGGACAGTAGAAAAATGAAAAAAATCCGGAAACAGCCTTATCTCAGCTGAATGCGCACAAAAATAGAAAAACACATGCAAACAGTGAAATCATTGCAAAAACAAACACTGAGGGTACATAAGTATATATTATAAGTTGTTTACTTCATTTGTGAGGTTTATATTATGGGACAGTAGACAAAAGAAAAAAAATCAGAAAACAGCCTTATCTCAGCTGGATGTGCACAAAACAGACATACATAGAAAAACACATGCAATCAGTGAAATCATTGCAAAAACAAACACTGACGGTACAGAAGTATATCTTATATGATGTTAACTTCATTTGTGAGGTTTATGTTATGGGACAGTAGACAAATGAAAAATCCGAAAACAGCCTTATCTCAGCTGAATGCGCACACAAACAGACACCAAAATAAAAACACATCTCAACAGTGAAATCATTGCAAAATCAAACACTGAAGGTACAGAAGTATAACTTATATGATGTTAACTTCATTCATGAGGTTTATATCATGGGACAGTAGAAAAAATAAAATACATCCGAAAACAGCCTTATCTCAGCTGAATGCGCACAAAAATAGAAAAACACATGCAAACAGTGAAATCATTGCAAAAATCAAACACTGACGGTACATAAGTATATCTTATAAGATGTAGACTTCATTAGTGAGGTTTATGTTATGGTAGAGTAGAAAAATAAAGAAAAATCCGGAAACAGCCTTATCTCAGCGTATTGCGCACACGAACAGACACCAATAGAAAAACACATGCAAACAGTGAAATCATTGCAAAAACAAACACTGAGGGTACATAAGTATATATTATAAGTTGTTTACTTCATTTGTGAGGTTTATATTATGGGACAGTAGACAAAAGAAAAAAAATCAGAAAACAGCCTTATCTCAGCTGGATGTGCACAAAACAGACATACATAGAAAAACACATGCAAACAGTGAAATCATTGCAAAAACAAACACTGACGGTACAGAAGTACATCTTATATGATGTTAACTTCATTTGTGAGGTTTATGTTATGGGACAGTAGACAAATGAAAAATCCGAAAACAGCCTTATCTCAGCTGAATGCGCACACAAACAGACACAAATAGAAAAACACATCCAAACTGTGAAATCATTGCAAAAACAAACACTGAGGGTACAGAAGTAAATCTTATAAGATGTTAACTTCATTTGTGAGGTTTATATTATGGGACAGTAGAAAAATGAAAAAAATCCGGAAACAGCCTTATCTCAGCTGAATGCGCACAAAAATAGAAAAACACATTACAACAGTAAAATCATTGCAAAATCAAACAATGAAGGCACAGAAGTATATCTTATAAGATGCGAACTTCATTTGTGAGGTTTATGTTATGGTAGAGTAGAAAAATGAAAAAAATCCGGAAACAGCCTTATCTCAGCTGAATGCGCACACAAACAGACACCAATAGAAAAACACATGCAAACAGTGAAATCATTGCAAAAACAAACACTGAGGGTACAGAAGTATATCTTATAAGTTGTTAACTTCATTTGTGAGGTTTATATTATGGGACAGTAGAAAAATGAAAAAAATCCGGAAACAGCCTTATCTCAGCTGAATGCGCACAAAAATAGAAAAACACATGCAAACAGTGAAATCATTGCAAAAACAAACACTGAGGGTACATAAGTATATATTATAAGTTGTTTACTTCATTTGTGAGGTTTATATTATGGGACAGTAGACAAAAGAAAAAAAATCAGAAAACAGCCTTATCTCAGCTGAATGTGCACAAAACAGACATACATAGAAAAACACATGCAAACAGTGAAATCATTGCAAAAACAAACACTGACGGTACAGAAGTACATCTTATATGATGTTAACTTCATTTGTGAGGTTTATGTTATGGGACAGTAGACAAATGAAAAATCCGAAAACAGCCTTATCTCAGCTGAATGCGCACAAAAATAGAAAAACACATTACAACAGTAAAATCATTGCAAAATCAAACAATGAAGGCACAGAAGTATATCTTATAAGATGCGAACTTCATTTGTGAGGTTTATGTTATGGTAGAGTAGAAAAATGAAAAAAATCCGGAAACAGCCTTATCTCAGCTGAATGCGCACACAAACAGACACCAATAGAAAAACACATGCAAACAGTGAAATCATTGCAAAAACAAACACTGAGGGTACAGAAGTATATCTTATAAGTTGTTAACTTCATTTGTGAGGTTTATATTATGGGACAGTAGAAAAATGAAAAAAATCCGGAAACAGCCTTATCTCAGCTGAATGCGCACAAAAATAGAAAAACACATGCAAACAGTGAAATCATTGCAAAAACAAACACTGAGGGTACATAAGTATATATTATAAGTTGTTTACATCATTTGTGAGGTTTATATTATGGGACAGTAGACAAAAGAAAAAAAATCAGAAAACAGCCTTATCTCAGCTGGATGTGCACAAAACAGACATACATAGAAAAACACATGCAATCAGTGAAATCATTGCAAAAACAAACACTGACGGTACAGAAGTATATCTTATATGATGTTAACTTCATTTGTGAGGTTTATGTTATGGGACAGTAGACAAATGAAAAATCCGAAAACAGCCTTATCTCAGCTGAATGCGCACACAAACAGACACAAATAGAAAAACACATCCAAACTGTGAAATCATTGCAAAAACAAACACTGAGGGTACAGAAGTATATCTTATAAGATGTTAACTTCATTTGTGAGGTTTATATTATGGGACAGTAGAAAAATGAAAAAAATCCGGAAACAGCCTTATCTCAGCTGAATGCGCACAAAACAGACACCAATAGAAAAACACATCTCAACAGTGAAATCATTGCAAAATCAAACACTGAAGGTACAGAAGTATAACTTATAAGATGTTAACTTCATTCATGAGGTTTATATTATGGGACAGTAGAAAAAATAAAGAAATCCGAAAACAGCCTTATCTCAGCTGAATGCGCTCACAAACATACACCAATAGAAAAACACATGCAAACAGTGAAATCATTGCAAAATCAAACAGTGAAGGTACAGAAGTATATATTATATGATGTTAACTTCATTTGTTAGGTTTATATTATGGGAGAGTAGAACAATTAAAAAAAATCAGGAAACAGCCTTATCTCAGCTGTATGCGCACAAAACAGACACAAATAGAAAAACACATCCAAACAGTGAAATCATTGCAAAATCAAACAGTGAAGGTACAGAAGTATATCTTATGAGATGCTAACTTCATTTGTGAGGTTTATATTATGGGACAGTAGACAAATGAAAAATCCTAAAACAGCCTTATCTCAGCTGAATGCGCACACAAACAGACACAAATAGAAAAACACATCCAAACTGTGAAATCATTGCAAAAACAAACACTGAGGGTACAGAAGTATATCTTATAAGATGTTAACTTCATTTGTGAGGTTTATATTATGGGACAGTAGAAAAATGAAAGAAATCCGGAAACAGCCTTATCTCAGCTGAATGCGCACAAAAATAGAAAAACACATTACAACAGTAAAATCATTGCAAAATCAAACAATGAAGGCAGAGAAGTATATCTTATAAGATGCGAACTTCATTTGTGAGGTTTATGTTATGGTAGAGTAGAAAAATGAAAAAAATCCGGAAACGGCCTTATCTCAGCTGAATGCGCACACAAACAGACACCAATAGAAAAACACATCCAAACAGTGAAATCATTGCAAAAATCAAACAAGACGGTACATAAGTATATCTTATAAGATGTACACTTCATTTGTGAGGTTTATGTTATGGTAGAGTAGAAAAATGAAAAAAATCCGGAAACAGCCTTATCTCAACTGAATGCGCAGAAAAATAGAAAAACACATTACAACAGTGAAATCATTGCAAAATCAAATAGTGAAGGTACAGAAGTATATCTTATATGATGTTAACTTCATTCATGAGGTTTATATTATGGGACAGTAGAAAAAATAAAGAAATCCGAAAACAGCCTTATCTCAGCTGAATGCGCTCACAAACATACACCAATAGAAAAACACATGCAAACAGTGAAATCATTGCAAAATCAAACAGTGAAGGTACAGAAGTATATATTATATGATGTTAACTTCATTTGTTAGGTTTATATTATGGGAGAGTAGAACAATTAAAAAAAATCAGGAAACAGCCTTATCTCAGCTGTATGCGCACAAAACAGACACAAATAGAAAAACACATCCAAACAGTGAAATCATTGCAAAATCAAACAGTGAAGGTACAGAAGTATATCTTATGAGATGCTAACTTCATTTGTGAAGTATATGTTATGGGACAATAGTAAAAAGAAAAACATCCGAAAACAGTGAAATCATTGCAAAATCAAACACTTATAAGTATTATAAGTGTAGTATCTATTGGGAACAATGACATGATGATGCTCCAACATTCGCCTCCGATTTTCATTAAGTTTCGATTCCACCTTAAAAAAATGCACGTTTCGGCCAGTAGGGAGAAGTGCAAATTCAGGAATGGTTGCACTAGAATTCAGTCAGCATTCATATTTGAGATGGACTTCCTCCTATAGTCCAGAGTAGATATGGACATATAGGGGATCAATGGAAAAATAAGGAGCTGTAGTATGCAAAGCAGGTGACATATTTCATGGGAAATCATATTAGGCCATCATATATTTAGGCCAGAGGGCAAATTGTTGCAAAATAATTGTCAAAATCTTGACTTTTGAGATTGATTTTCTCCAAAATTCTCAAACCAGGAAAATTCATCACAAATACCTGATCACGATATGACAATATCAAAATTCTAAGATCATATCTTGTCTCATGTCATGATATAGATATAATATTGTCCAGCCTTCCTCATCATAGTTCACATTCCATTTGTCAGAGATAAAATATGAATCCATAACCCATTTTGAGAGGCAGGTTCTCATAAGGTTGGGAAGTGTCGACTAACTGGGTTGTCACTGATAGGTAGACTTCCCTGTTTAAATGTTGGAGTTTAGTATTTTGGGCAACACCATGTTAGTTTTTGAAACCAGAAACAGCCATAGTTATAAGAGAAGGGATGGATACTGATAGCTTGTCCACTACAAATCCACCTATAACTGCAACTTTGCAACCATGAAATGCAAAATTAAATTTACATTGTGGACATGCAGCTCTACTGAAGAGGAACTAAGACCATAAACCCTTTAGAACAATGTATGTAGCCCCCCCCCCATAACTGAATGTTTTAGGAGAGCAAGCAGAACATTTAGGGGCGCACACCTTAAACATTTCCTCTCATTTTCACTGTATTACTGATCAATACTTTGATAATAATTGAAGAAATTGCAATGTGCTATTTAGAATTCCCAGTGAATTTTATTGTGCACTTGTTTGTTGAAGAATAAGATCACATAAGAGACATTAAGTGTACATAAAATACCATCACTGTCACTACAGTAAAGTTATTAACTAGAAGTGGCCCAGTACTGTCCAGTACACAGAACCGGCACTTTTATTTGTGTACTGGCACGTTTCACAAGATGCCGGTAATCTCTTATCAGTCCAATTCATGATTTTGGTCCAGAGCAATAATGTCTCAGGGTACACAATGTGACGTTCACCTGTTCTCGCAAAAGTCAAGTGTTTATTCCTTGAGTTTGGAGTTTTTATTTTCTATCTAATCTCTATCTGGAAGATGGCCGCTGTGTTGACCATCATCATGCTTCAAAAGCATGAGTTAGCTCATCCACAAACTTATACTTTCTGATATAATAAAAATAAACATGGAGCTGGCAAGTTGAGGCTTGAAAATATCAGAGGACCATGCACAGAAGGGATTAAGCTGGGATATTGCCCGGTATCCTGGACTCTTGCTCAAAATAATAAATTGATAAAGTTAGGTTGCCATGGAGATTTATTCTCTGAAGCTCTGCCAGACCAGGGTAAGAGCCAGAAGAGATTAATCCTGCTGATGATTCCATTTGGTCAGCTGTCACTCTGATTGGTAAATAATTGCATTAACCCCCATGAAAATATTATGCTGTATGTCATTCAAAGAAGTAGCTACATCTTATATTATTTTGACTGTAATCAATTTTACAATGATTCATGCCTACTGTGGTCATTATTAGACCACCGTCATTTAGGTCAGTAAGAGGTTTGATAATAAAGGCTCCAGAAAAAAAAAACAAAAAAAACACTGAATGCTGCCATTGTGAAAGGTCAACTGTTAAGAAAACCGGTACATTTGAAATAAGTTTACTTCATTTTGAGTTGTTTTGGTGCAATCTTTCATGAACAATAGTGGTGTCACTCTTTCCATGTGCATTTTATTAATTTGGCACAGGACGTGGTTATCTCCCTAAATGATGTTTAGTTCATTAGACATTCAAGAAACTGGGATGATGACATCATATTTAAGAACGAGAAAGAGAAAAACACTGATTTCATATACTGACTCACATCTTGTTTTACAATAGCTACACCTTGTGTAGGAGTGACACAGGCAGTGGCAGTCACTTACGTTTCCTGACGTCTTAATTTGTGCTCATCTGAAGTGAAACAAAACCCTGAATTTTCTTTTACACTAAAACAAGGCCAGACCAAAAGTTTCACTCCCAGGGCTGGAGTATGCCAGATGTAATATTATGAGATATTAATGTGGATGTTATGCAAGAATTTGATGCACAAGCCTGTTTTCTTTGGGTATTACCTTAATGACTCTGTCCTGGCAGTGCTGGATGATCTTACACAGCTCCTCTGTACCCTGAGACTCGAGACTCTGATGAAGGATCTGCTCAAACATCTACACAGCATTGTCCATTTGCTGGTGGCACACAGACACATGCACACAAAAGTGTCTTATTATGCCAAAAAGTTGAAAAAATGAACAAGCTAAAGTAAAACATAATCTGTAGTTTTGTGACATACATGCATGTAACACCAGACAAACTGACTCATATAGGAATATCCCGTGAAATAATGATAATATATGATAATGTACTACACCCAGTCCCACAGTCTGTATTGTGGCATGTCTGTAGACAACTATATCTATTTAACTGTCCACTGAGTTATCGAACCGCCAAAAGATGTTTGCCTTTAGTTCTACTGTGTCCTTGATCAATGCCACAGTCAGAACCTCATCATCCAACTATTTGACAAACTCTAGTCAAACAGGAGCTACAGTGTAGGAAAATGATCAAGAAATAAAATGAGTGTCAATAAAATGATTAGCTCTCATAGAAACTTCCCATTGTGTTAACCAGTTAACCACCACCAACCAGTCTATATTAGACTGGTTAGTCAGTAGTTGAGGTTTCACCTCTCTCATGGGGATCTGGGCCCTTTGGACAAACACTGAGGGGCTGCTCACGTCAAACTGTTGATGCAGACCCTCAAGGCTCAGGTTCACCACCTTCTCATAGCAGCTGTGCATCTTAACTGGATGGAAAGCCAGCATAGAGATCTTCTCCATGTGCTGAGGAGGAGGACAAGAAGGGAGAGGAAGAGATGGATGAGGCATGGACAGATTTGGGAAAAATGTATAATTGTGTCTCACAATAAATATACTACTGCAAAAGTATCACTAATGTTACACTAGACAAATGCTGTTTAAATCACAAACATATTTGGAATAGGAGTATAGGAATTGCGGATAGATAACATTTGTTTTGTAAAGATCCAGATTCTTGTGCTTCAACTGAGAAAATCAGAGTGCATTTTCTATACATACACATACATCTCACGTTATGGGTTTTATTTAAAGCGACACAATTTTCAACCTTCACGTAATGTCTCTAAGCAGGGATGGGAAGTATTTCTGATAAATTTATTTAAAAAAATACATATTTAAAATACAAAATATCATGCTCTTTTCTGGAGATGATGAAATTTCCTTCATATTTTGTACCAATATATTTCCATTATGTCTTTTTTATTTAAAATACTGTAACATACATCCTTAAAAAAAAGTGATGACATAAGAAGACAAATTGCAGGATGCTGCTTCAGATTGGACGTCATGGTGCTTGTGCCTACTTTAATTTGCGAGGACTCAAATTCACGCGATTACCGTCAGAGCTGAGTTTCAAGACTTTAGAACTCACTCTGTCGTTTACATCGATGACAGTGTTAAAGTCGCCACATAAAATAATTTTGTATCCGACCAATAGCGGTTCTTTAAGTCTTTTAAAAAGTTGAAAAATGTTTGTTCTCTCATGAGAGGTGTACACGTTTATCATTCGTATTTTTTCTTCATGAGCAATCTACAAGGAATTAAATTAGGAATTAATTCGTTTTATGAATAATAGTGACATCACCAGTTTTAAAAAGTATCCCACCATCAGCTTTACTTTCGTCAGTAGAAATACACTTAGACCTTTGTTCCACATGCTGGATACCTTTACTCTTTACTTGTGTTCCGTCTCAGTTCTTGACAACATAATATGTCAAAGTCAGTTTTCAACAAAAACGTAATTTGTTGGGCTCTAAAAGAATTTGATTGGATGCCACGGGCATTCCAAGATGAAACTTTGGGGAAGGTCATAAATGTTTGGGGGGAAGCTATGGTGTGGGTTTGTCGTCATTTTATAACTTATACTACAAGCTTTTATTTTATTTTTCTCTACCTCTACAAAAGGTGTTTCATGATCATCATCAGGCTCTGGAGCGGGGAATTCAGAAGAAGAGTGAAAGAGCCAAAGTTGTTGCTGTAAGGGGGGCTCTCTGCTACAGCCTGCGGGTGCAGCGGGGTGCTGCCGACTCGCTGACCCTGACCCTGACCCTTATACCTACTCCAAGCCCTACCAGTAGAGACCCCCCAAACCCCAATTTATGAGCTGGAATAAAATTATATCAAAGTTTATTTGGGGTGGCAAAAGACCCAGAATAAGACTGGAAACTCTCCAGCTGCCAAAAGAAGGAGGGATGGGACTTCCAAAATTAAAGGAATGCTACCATGCGGCCCAATTGAGATGAAACACAGTGAAATGAAATAGAAAAAGAGTTTGGAATTATATTCTGTACCCAGTACAGAATATAATTGGGGATAAAGAAACATACAAGAAGATTCAAAACCAAATAGACACAATCACGATGTTCACATACAAAATATGGTTCAGCATAATAAAAAAAATATAAGATACAGAAAGACACTAATTTATTGAATTGGCATATGATATTATAATAGCATATGATAGCAATTTTACACCGACTAGGTACGATATAGGATTGAAACAGTGGACAAACCAAGGGAATCACAGCATGGTGTGTTTTCGGTGAAAGATGGACAGCTGGAGAGTTTCCAAAATATGACAGAAAAAAAGGATCTAGATAATCAATCATGAATTCTGTGGATTCCTGCAATTTAGAGACTACTATATGAAAGAGATCAGTATGGACCCCTCCTGAGAAGTGAATAGTGTGATCCAGATCATCATAATCAACGCATACAAAGAAACCACAATTAGAATTATATTGGGACTATATAAAAAATTGCTACAAAATACATAAAAAAAGATGGGAATCAGGATTTAACATAAAACCTAGTGATGAAGATTGGCTAAGATTGGTATAATCTGCCAGACATTAGCCTCATGTATGAAACAAAGTGATTTTGAAGCAGAAACATATTTAGGTTACAAGGTCAGAGCTGCAGTGACTTTATGACAAGTATAAATGAGCATTTCATGGGTTGTACTGGCAACAGATATGACAAATGATGGGTGGCTGGGAGATTTTTTTTTTAATCAGTCTTGAATATGTCAAAGATTACCCACAATATTAACTTTGAAGCATTGTTAGTTTTGTGTAGCATCAGATAAAACATGTATTCCCTCCCCTCTTAATTTGAAAAGAGGACATTTGTAATATGGAAATGATTGAATATTTGGAAGTTTTGAGGAGGACTGATGGAGGAGGACAAAAGTATTAATCTTTTATGACAACAATTCTTGGGAGTGAACATCCCTGCCATATACTCAAGTGTATGGTGAAAACAATGTTCAGTGTTCTATTAATAAAATGTTTTCATTTGAATTCCAATTTGCCAAGAGACCTTCTTACAAGAAAGTGTGCCATATGCACTAACACAGTGGAAATTAATCATAATGAAGCCTGAGGTTTAAGGATAAGGGTTGTCATCAACTAAATACTGTAGGCAGCAGCGAAGCTCTCTGAACAGATCAGCAATGTGACCCACAGTCCTCACAACCGAAGACGCAGCCGAAACACAGCAAGCGGTTCCGCGGAGACGGGAGCTTTGCAGCTGCGGGTCCGGGTGAGAGGACATCGGTTCTCACGGTGGAACTGTTCAGACAGAAAGTCTGGCTCCCGTGTAACGTCGCACACAACACCATCTCAGAGATATCTCAGAGATAGGATACTGACTGTATTTAAACACTAAACTTTCGCAAAAAACAGCAAAGCGAAAAAGAAAAAAAAGAGCACGCAACATTTACATGTGCATAATTTATTATTAACTATATTTCGATTAATTCGTGTGTGTGTTTAAATACATGTGTATGTATGTATTTATGTATGTATGTGTTTTCAATGAGTGAAAAGACGTAGTTACCCTAATTAACGAACACATTTTAGCAACAACTCTTTAGCCACCTGCCCTGCTGTTTAGCTCATTATAATAATGTAAAATTTCACTTACCTCTACATTTTTGAGCATCTTCCTGTGACATGTCAATAGCCTCCCTCTACCACCAACATCCCCAGTAATTCCTTGGTCAGCGACTGATGCTGCAACTCCATTACATGTTCATCCACCTGCTGAGCAGACACTAACCTGTTAACGTTTTGGATATTAATCCGCTGCTGCTGTGGTGGGGAACTACGTTGCTTGGCTGGAGTGTGATGATGGTCGATAATTCTCTTAAAGCTACAGTAGTCGTTGAAATAAACGCCCCTTTTTTTCACCATACGTGTGTGTGCGTGTTTGTGTGTGCGTGCGTGTGTGTGAGTGCGTGTGTGTGAGTGCGTGTGTGTGAGTGCGTGTGTGTGTGTGTGTGTGTGTGTGTGCAACTCCAGACACTTCTTGTTCTCACATCAAGTTCAAATCGACATGATACACACACACCTACATCTACAAAGAGGCTCATACACACATTCACTCCTTTGAGTAAAAAAAACAACAGGCATCTTGAGGGACTTCAAAGACTTGCCCTCTAAGTGAACCCAAACAAAAGTCTGGTTTTGTTTACACAGGTGCAATTACAGGTAAACACAATGTTTCACTTTGTTTGGGGCTCAATTCATCCTGACTGTCAAAGACACAGCATCAGAAGCTGAAGACCTCCACCTCATCAACATCAGTCACAATGTACTGAAAAAGAAAAAGGTTAAATAATTTATCAAAACTAACCCTAGCCCTATCATATTATAGTGATTACATGTAAAATAATTACATCAAATCAAACATAAGGTAGATGTTTGTTTGACCTGTGTGATCTACCGTTTTTGATGAAGTTTAAAATCCATAATTTGTATTAGTAGTGTATGATTTCACTTTCACTGAACTCTGAACTTATACTTCATATACTAGTAGTATGGAGTACTTTTACTGTATACGTTTTGGAGGAATATAGGGTCAAAGTTCAATTTTTTGCAACAAACAATAGGGTAACCATTTTGATGAAGTAAAACTTTTTTATCAGTAGTTTATGATTTTACTTTCACTGGATTCAGTACCTCTTGTACTTCATATGCTAGTAATGTGAAGTACTTTTAATGTATACTTTTGGAGTAACCTGGCCTCCCTTCAACCCTTTTTTGTCCATTTTACTTAAACTGCCATAACCAAGCAGTCTTATTTCTGGTTTTCAAAAAAAAGTCCTATCGGATGCGATTACAACATACTGAAAAATAAATGTTCAAATTATATGTCAGTTTAATTTATTATATAACAATTATATCACATTATAGTGATTACATGAAAAATAATTGTTGAATATTTTCTAGTTTCTGTCATTTTTCAGCTTCTTAAATGTGAACATTTTTGACTTTCGGTTGCAATTATAGGTAAACACAATACACTTTGTTTGGGGCTCAATTCATCCTGACGGTCAAGACACAGCCTGAGACGCTGAAACCCTCGACCTCATCAACCATCAGTCACAATGTACTGATTATATATTAATTATAAATCAAAACTAACCCCAAGCCTATCACATTATAGTGATTACATGACAAATAATGACATCAAATCAAGCATAAGGTAGATGTATGTCCCAACAGGAACATGTTAACATACTATACTATGACATTTTTTAAATATTTTGGCCGACATACTAAACTGACATTTTTGAGTTATTTTGGATGACATACTATACTATGACATTTTTATCTCATATTGGACAGCATGCTATACTGTGTCATTTTTGTCTAATTTTGGACGACATACTATACTATGACAATTTTGAGATTTATTTTTTACGACATACCATACTATGACATTTTTTGGTGATTTTGGACGACTAACTATACTATGAGATTTTTTAGTTATTTTGGACGACATACTATACTATGACATTTTTTTGTGATTTTGGACGACATACTATACTATGATGTTTTTGTCTCATATTGAAAAACATACTATACTATGAAATTTTTGTGTGATTTTGGACGACATACTACACTATGACATTATTGAGTTGCTTTGGACGACATATTATACTATGACCTTTTTGTGTCATTTTGGACGACATACTATACTATGACATTTTTGTGTCATTTTGGACGACATACTTTACTATGACGTTTTTGTCTGATTTTGGACAACATACTATACTATGACATTTTGTCTCATTTTGGACGACATAGTATACTATGACATTTTGTCCCATTTTGGACGACATACTATAGTATGGCGTTTTTGAATTATTTTGGAGGACATACTATACTGTGTCATTTTTGTCTAATTTTAGACGACATACTATACTATGACAATTTTGAGATTTATTTTTTACGACATACTATACTATGAGATTTATTAGTTATTTTGGACGACATACTATACTATAACATTTTTATCTCATTTTGGACAACATAGTATACTATGACATTTTGTCCCATTTTGGACGACATACTATAGTATGACGTTTTTGTCTCATTTTGGACAACATACTATACTATGACATTTTGTCTTATTTTGGACGACATACTATACTATGACATTTTGTCTCATTTTGGACGACATACTATACTATGACATTTTTATCTAATTTTGGACAACATACTATGCTATGACATTTTTGTGTCATTTTGGACGACATACTATACTATGACGTTTTTGTCTCACTTTGGACAACATACATTTTGACAACAACATACTATGACATTTTGTCTCATTTTGGACGACATTCTATACTATGACATTTTTGTCTAATTTTGGACGACATACTATACTATCACATTTTTGAGTTATTTTGGACGACATACTATACTATGACGTTTTTGTCTCATTTTGGACATCATACTATACTATGACGTTTGTGAGTTATTTTGGACGAAATACTATAGTGACATTTTTTAGTTGTTTGGACGACATACTATACTATGACATTATTGAGTTGTTTTGGACGACATTCTATACTATGACATTCTTGTCTCATTTTGAAAGACACACTATGCAATGACATTCTTATCTCATTTTGGACGATATGCTATACTATAAAATTTTTATCTTATTTTGGGCGACATACTATACTATGACATTTTTGTCTCATTTTGAAAAACATACTATACTAAGACGTTTTTGTCTGATTTTGAAAAACATACTATACTATGACATTTTTGAGTTATTTTGGACGATATACTATAGTGACATTTTTTAGTTGTTTTGGACAATATACTATACTGACATTTTTTAGTTGTTTTGGACGTCATACTATACTATGACATTATTGAGTGATTTTGGACAACATACTTCATTTGTGAGGTTTATATTTTGGGACAGTAGAAAAATTAAAAAAATCAGGAAACAGCCTTAGCTCAGCTGAATACGCACACAAACAGACACCAATAGAAAAACCCATCCAAACTGTGAAATCATTGCAAAATCAAACACTGAGGGTACAGAAGTATTTTAGACGACATGCTATACTATGACATTTTTGTCTCTTTTTTGACCACATACTATACTATGACGTTTTTGTCTCATTTAGACTACATACTATACTATGACGTTTTTGTCTCATTTTGGAAGACATAGCATACTATGACATTTTTGAGTCATTTTGGACGACATACTATACTATGACATTTTTGTGTCATTTTGGACGACATACTATACTATGACATTTTTGTGTCATTTTGGAAGACATACTATACTATGACGTTTTTGTCTCATTTTGGACATCATACTATACTATGACATTTTTGAGTTATTTTGGACGAAATACTATAGTGACATTTTTTAGTTGTTTGGACGACATACTATACTATGACATTATTGAGTTGTTTTGGACGACATTCTATACTATGACATTTTTGTCTCATTTTAAACGACACACTATGCAATGACATTTTTGTCTCATTTTGGACGACATACTATGCTATGACATTCTTATCTCATTTTGGACGATATGCTATACTATAAAATTTTTATCTTATTTTGGGCGACATACTATACTATGACATTTTTGACTCATTTTGAAAAACATACTATACTAAGACGTTTTTGTCTCATTTTGAAAAACATACTATACTATGACATTTTTGTGTGATTTTGGACGATATACTATACTATGTCGTTTTTGTCTCATTTTTGACAACATACGATACTATGACGTTTGTGTCTCATTTTGAAAAACATACTATACTATGACGTTTTTGTCTCATTTTGGACATCATACTATACTATGACATTTTTGAGTTATTTTGGACGATATACTATAGTGACATTTTTTAGTTGTTTTGGACAACATACTATACTATGACATTTTTGAGTTATTTTGGACAATATACTATACTGACATTTTTTAGTTGTTTTGGACGTCATACTATACTATGACATTATTGAGTGATTTTGGACAACATACTTCATTTGTGAAGTATATATTATGGGAGAGTAGAAAAAAGAAAAACATCCGAAAACAGCCTTATCTCAGCATAATGCGCACACAAACAGACACCAATAGAAAAACACATCCCAACTGTGAAATCGTTGCAAAATCAAACACTGAGGGAACAGAAGTATATCTTTTAAGATGTTAACTTCATTTGTGAGCTTTATATTATGGGACAGTAGAAAAATGAAAAAAATCAGTAAACAGCCTTACCTCAGCTGAATGCGCACACAAAAAGACAGTAATAGAAAAACACATCCGAACAGTGAAATCATTGCAAAATCAAACACTGAGGGTACATAAATATATCTTATATGATGTTAACTTAATTTGTGAGGTTAATATTGTGGGACAGTAGAAAAAAGAAAAAATCAGTAAACAGCCTTATCTCACCGTAATGTGCACACAGAAGGACACCAATAGGAAAACATAACCAAACAGTGGAAAAATTACAAATTCAAATACTGAGGCTACATAAATATATCTTATAAGGTGTTAACTTCATTTGTGAGTTTTATTTAGAAAAAAGATTGAAATACCCTCGATCAGCCTTAGTCTCTACTACACATACTGAAAAATCAGACCCCTGGCTCAATGCCTTTATTAATTATTGAAGAAAATACAGTTTCCCGCCTTTTTTACGTTTGAATTTTACAGACTGTCATTTTGGCCGCTACACGGTGACCTTTGGCCCTAGAGACCCCATATTCGGAACAGGGGATCCTCTGGACCCACTAAACAATAATCTGATAAAAAATATAAATAAAGTCCTCTAGAATAATATTTGGTGCAATTTCAGGCTGACCTTTGACCTTTCCGAAGGTTGCACAGGTCTGAAACTCGGCACCCTAGATCAGCCTAAGTCCCTGATACACATACGGAAAAATCTGACTCCTGGCTTAATGCCTTTAGGAATTATTACAAAAAACACACCCGAACGGCTGACCTTTGACCTTTCCGAAGGTTACACGGGTCTAAAACTCGGCACCCTAGATCAGCCTTAGTCCCTGATACACATACGGAAAAATCACACTCCTGGCTTAATGCCTTTAGGAATTATTACAAAAAACACACCCGAACGGCTGACCTTTGACCTTTCCGAAGGTTGCACAGGTCTGAAACTCAGCACCCTGGATCAACCTCAGTCCCTGATACACATACTGAAAAATCAGACTCCTGGCTCAATGCCTTTAGGAATTATTACAAAAAACACACCCGAACGGCTGACCTTTGACCTTTCCAAAGGCTGCACAGGTCTGAAACTCGGCACCCTGGATCACTCTTACTCCCTGATACACATACGAAAAAATCAGACTCCTGGCTTAATGCCTTTACAAATAATTACAAAAAACACACCCGAACTGCTGACCTTTGACCTTTCTGAAGGTTGCACAGGTCTGAAACTCGGAACCCTGGATCAGCCTCAATCCCTGATACGCATACGGAGAAATCAGCATCCTGGCTCATTGCCTTTAGGAATTATTGAAGAAAAGACAGTTTCAGACCTTTTTTACTTTTTTGAATTTTACAGACTGTCTTTTTGTTCTGCTACGTGGAGACCTTTGACCTGGGGGCTCCATATTCGGAACAGAGGATCCTCCGGAGCCACTAAACAATAATCTGGGGGGGAAAAGCCCAAAGGACTGTTTGTCCTGTGTCCAAAAGCTGAAAATCAGGTCGTGTCAGACTCTATACAGTCTTAGACCCTTTGGCCAGAGTGGAGGTTTTGGAGGGAACTACATTGCTACAGGTCGCAAGAGTGTGAATTTTTCATATGTCGTTTGGAGTCCTAAGACAAGCGGAACGACACCAGTCCCGTTCCGCGTCCCGGAAATAGCCTTATCTCAGTGTAATGCACACAGAAAGACACCAATAGGAAAACATAACCAAGCAGTGAAAAAATTACAAATTCAAACACTGAGGGTACATAAGTATATATTATAAGTTGTTAACTTCATTCGTGAGTTTTATATTATAGGACAGTAGAAAAAAGATAAAAATACGAAATATAGCCTTATCTCAGCATAATGTGCACACAAAAAGACACCAAAAGGAAAAAACACATCCACACAGTGAAATCCTTGCAGAATCAAATACTGAGGGTACAGAAGAATTTAGACGACATCCTATACTATGACATTTTTGAGTTATTTTGGACGATATACTATAGTGACATTTTTTAGTTGTTTTGGACAACATACTATACTATGACATTTTTGAGTTATTTTGGACAATATACTATACTGACATTTTTTAGTTGTTTTGGACGTCATACTATACTATGACATTATTGAGTGATTTTGGACAACATACTTCATTTGTGAGGTTTATATTTTGGGACAGTAGAAAAATTAAAAAAATCAGGAAACAGCCTTAGCTCAGCTGAATACGCACACAAACAGACACCAATAGAAAAACCCATCCAAACTGTGAAATCATTGCAAAATCAAACACTGAGGGTACAGAAGTATGTCATAAGATGTTAACTTCATTTGTGAAGTATATATTATGGGAGAGTAGAAAAAAGAAAAACATCCGAAAACAGCCTTATCTCAGCATAATGCGCACACAAACAGACAACAATAGAAAAACACATCCCAACTGTGAAATCGTTGCAAAATCAAACACTGAGGGAACAGAAGTATATCTTTTAAGATGTTAACTTCATTTGTGAGCTTTATATTATGGGACAGTAGAAAAATGAAAAAAATCAGTAAACAGCCTTACCTCAGCTGAATGCGCACACAAAAAGACAGTAATAGAAAAACACATCCGAACAGTGAAATCATTGCAAAATCAAACACTGAGGGTACATAAATATATCTTATATGATGTTAACTTAATTTGTGAGGTTAATATTGTGGGACAGTAGAAAAAAGAAAAAATCTGGAAATAGCCTTATCTCACCGTAATGTGCACACAGAAAGACACCAATAGGAAAACATAACCAAACAGTGGAAAAATTACAAATTCAAATACTGAGGCTACATAAATATATCTTATAAGGTGTTAACTTCATTTGTGAGTTTTATATTATAGGACAGTAGAAAAAAGATTGAAATACCCTCGATCAGCCTTAGTCTCTACTACACATACTGAAAAATCAGACCCCTGGCTCAATGCCTTTATTAATTATTGAAGAAAATACAGTTTCCCGCCTTTTTTTACGTTTGAATTTTACAGACTGTCCTTTTGGCTGCTACACGGTGACCTTTGGCCCTAGAGACCCCATATTCGGAACAGGGGATCCTCTGGACCCACTAAACAATAATCTGATAAAAAATATGAATAAAGTCCTCTAGAATAATATTTGGTGCAATTTCAGGCTGACCTTTGACCTTTCCGAAGGTTGCACAGGTCTGAAACTCGGCACCCTAGATCAGCCTAAGTCCCTGATACACATACGGAAAAATCTGACTCCTGGCTTAATGCCTTTAGGAATTATTACAAAAAACACACCCGAACGGCTGACCTTTGACCTTTCCGAAGGTTACACGGGTCTAAAACTCGGCACCCTAGATCAGCCTTAGTCCCTGATACACATACGGAAAAATCTGACTCCTGGCTTAATGCCTTTAGGAATTATTACAAAAAACACACCCGAACGGCTGACCTTTGACCTTTCCGAAGGTTACACGGGTCTAAAACTCGGCACCCTAGATCAGCCTTAGTCCCTGATACACATACGGAAAAATCACACTCCTGGCTCAATGCCTTTAGGAATTATTACAAAAAACACACCCGAACGGCTGACCTTTGACCTTTCCAAAAGCTGCAAAGGGTCTGAAACTCGACACCCTGGATCACTCTTACTCCCTGATACACATACTGAAAAATCAGACTCCTGGCTCAATGCCTTTAGGAATTATTACAAAAAACACACCCGAACGGCTGACCTTTGACCTTTCTGAAGGTTGCACAGGTCTGAAACTCGGCACCCTGGATCACTCTTACTCCCTGATACACATACGGAAAAATCAGACTCCTGGCTTAATGCCTTTACAAATAATTACAAAAAACACACCCGAACTGCTGACCTTTGACCTTTCTGAAGGTTGCACAGGTCTGAAACTCGGAACCCTGGATCAGCCTCAATCCCTGATACGCATACGGAGAAATCAGCATCCTGGCTCATTGCCTTTAGGAATTATTGAAGAAAAGACAGTTTCAGACCTTTTTTACTTTTTTGAATTTTACAGACTGTCTTTTTGTTCCGCTACGTGGAGACCTTTGACCTGGGGGCTCCATATTCGGAACAGAGGATCCTCCGGAGCCACTAAACAATAATCTGGGGGGGAAAAGCCCAAAGGACTGTTTGTCCTGTGTCCAAAAGCTGAAAATCAGGTCGTGTCAGACTCTATACAGTCTTAGACCCTTTGGCCAGAGTGGAGGTTTTGGAGGGAACTACATTGCTACAGGTCGCAAGAGTGTGAATTTTTCATATGTCGTTTGGAGTCCTAAGACAAGCGGAACGACACCAGTCCCGTGCCGCGTCCCGGAAATAGCCTTATCTCAGTGTAATGCACACAGAAAGACACCAATAGGAAAACATAACCAAGCAGTGAAAAAATTACAAATTCAAACACTGAGGGTACATAAGTATATATTATAAGTTGTTAACTTCATTTGTGAGTTTTATATTATAGGACAGTAGATAAAAGATAAAAATACGAAATATAGCCTTATCTCAGCATAATGTGCACACAAAATGACACCAAAAGGAAAAAACACATCCACACAGTGAAATCCTTGCAGAATCAAATACTGAGGGTACAGAAGAATTTAGACGACATCCTATACTATGACATTTTTGAGTTATTTTGGACGATATACTATAGTGACATTTTTTAGTTGTTTTGGACAACATACTATACTATGACATTTTTGAGTTATTTTGGACAATATACTATACTGACATTTTTTAGTTGTTTTGGACGTCATACTATACTATGACATTATTGAGTGATTTTGGACAACATACTTCATTTGTGAGGTTTATATTTTGGGACAGTAGAAAAATTAAAAAAATCAGGAAACAGCCTTAGCTCAGCTGAATACGCACACAAACAGACACCAATAGAAAAACCCATCCAAACTGTGAAATCATTGCAAAATCAAACACTGAGGGTACAGAAGTATGTCATAAGATGTTAACTTCATTTGTGAAGTATATATTATGGGAGAGTAGAAAAAAGAAAAACATCCGAAAACAGCCTTATCTCAGCATAATGCGCACACAAACAGACAACAATAGAAAAACACATCCCAACTGTGAACTCGTTGCAAAATCAAACACTGAGGGAACAGAAGTATATCTTTTAAGATGTTAACTTCATTTGTGAGCTTTATATTATGGGACAGTAGAAAAATGAAAAAAATCAGTAAACAGCCTTACCTCAGCTTAATGCGCACACAAAAAGACAGTAATAGAAAAACACATCCGAACAGTGAAATCATTGCAAAATCAAACACTGAGGGTACATAAATATATCTTATATGATGTTAACTTAATTTGTGAGGTTAATATTGTGGGACAGTAGAAAAAAGAAAAAATCTGGAAATAGCCTTATCTCACCGTAATGTGCACACAGAAAGACACCAATAGGAAAACATAACCAAACAGTGGAAAAATTACAAATTCAAATACTGAGGCTACATAAATATATCTTATAAGGTGTTAACTTCATTTGTGAGTTTTATATTATAGGACAGTAGAAAAAAGATTGAAATACCCTCGATCAGCCTTAGTCTCTACTACACATACTGAAAAATCAGACCCCTGGCTCAATGCCTTTATTAATTATTGAAGAAAATACAGTTTCCCGCCTTTTTTACGTTTGAATTTTACAGACTGTCCTTTTGGCCGCTACACGGTGACCTTTGGCCCTAGAGACCCCATATTCGGAACAGGGGATCCTCTGGAACCACTAAACAATAATCTGATAAAAAATATAAATAAAGTCCTCTAGAATAATATTTGGTGCAATTTCAGGCTGACCTTTGACCTTTCCGAAGGTTGCACAGGTCTGAAACTCGGCACCCTAGATCAGCCTAAGTCCCTGATACACATACGGAAAAATCACACTCCTGGCTTAATGCCTTTAGGAATTATTACAAAAAACACACCCGAACGGCTGACCTTTGACCTTTCCGAAGGTTACACGGGTCTAAAACTCGGCACCCTAGATCAGCCTTAGTCCCTGATACACATATGGAAAAATCACACTCCTGGCTTAATGCCTTTAGGAATTATTACAAAAAACACACCCGAACGGCTGACCTTTGACCTTTCCGAAGGTTGCACAGGTCTGAAACTCAGCACCCTGGATCAACCTCAGTCCCTGATACACATACTGAAAAATCAGACTCCTGGCTTAATGCCTTTAGGAATTATTACAAAAAACACACCCGAACGGCTGACCTTTGACCTTTCCGAAGGTTGCACAGGTCTGAAACTCAGCACCCTGGATCAACCTCAGTCCCTGATACACATACTGAAAAATCAGACTCCTGGCTTAATGCCTTTACAAATAATTACAAAAAACACACCCGAACTGCTGACCTTTGACCTTTCTGAAGGTTGCACAGGTCTGAAACTCGGAACCCTGGATCAGCCTCAATCCCTGATACGCATACGGAGAAATCAGCATCCTGGCTCATTGCCTTTAGGAATTATTGAAGAAAAGACAGTCTCACACCTTTTTTACTTTTTTGAATTTTACAGACTGTCTTTTTGTTCCGCTACGTGGAGACCTTTGACCTGGGGGCTCCATATTCGGAACAGAGGATCCTCCGGAGCCACTAAACAATAATCCGGGGGGGAAAAGCCCAAAGGACTGTTTGTCCTGTGTCCAAAAACTGAAAATCAGGTCGTGTCAGACTCTATACAGTCTTAGACCCTTTGGCCAGAGTGGAGGTTTTGGAGGGAACTACATTGCTACAGGTCGCAAGAGTGTGAATTTTTCATATGTCGTTTGGGGTCCTAAGACAAGCGGAACGACACCAGTCCCGTGCCGCGTCCCGGAAATAGCCTTATCTCAGTGTAATGCGCACACAGAAAGACACCAATAGGAAAACATAACCAAACAGTGAAAAAATTACAAATTCAAACACTGAGGGTACATAAGTATATATTATAAGTTGTTAACTTCATTCGTGAGTTTTATATTATAGGACAGTAGAAAAAAGATAAAAATACAAAATATAGCATTATCTCAGCATAATGCGCACACAAAAAGACACCAAAAGGAAAAAACACATCCACACAGTGAAATCATTGCAAAATCAAATACTGAGGGTACAGAAGTATTTTAGACGACATGCTATACTATGACATTTTTGTCTCTTTTTTGACAACATACTATACTATGACGTTTCTGTCTCATTTAGACGACATACTATTCTATGACATTTTTGAGTTATTTTGGACGACATACTATACTATGACGTTTTTATCTCATTTTGGACGACATACTATACTATGACCTTTTTATGTCATTTTGGACGACAAACTATACTATGACATTTTTGTGTCATTTTGGACGACATACTATACTATGACGTTTTTGTCTCATTTCGGACAACATACTATACTATGACGTTTTTGTCTCATTTTGGACGACATACTATACTATGACATTTTTGAGTTATTTTGGACGACATACTATACAATGACATTTTTGTGTCATTTTGGACAACATACTATACTATGACATTTTTGTGTCATTTTGGAAGACATACTATACTATGACGTTTTTGTCTCATTTTGGACATCATACTATACTATGACATTTTTGAGTTATTTTGGACGAAATACTATAGTGACATTTTTTTGTTGTTTGGACGACATACTATACTATGACATTATCGAGTTGTTTTGGACGACATTCTATACTATGACATGTTTGTCTCATTTTGAACGACACACTATGCAATGACAATTTTGTCTCATTTTGGACGACATACTATGCTATGACATTCTTATCTCATTTTGGACGATATGCTATACTATAAAATTTTTATCTTATTTTGGGCGACATACTATACTATGACATTTTTGTCTCATTTTGAAAAACATACTATACTAAGACGTTTTTGTCTCATTTTGAAAAACATACTATACTATGACATTTTTGTGTGATTTTGGACGATATACTATACTATGTCGTTTTTGTCTCATTTTGGACAACATACGATACTATGACGTTTGTGTCTCATTTTGAAAAACATACTATACTATGACATTTTTGAGTTATTTTGGACGATATACTATAGTGATATTTTTTAGTTGTTTTGGACAACATACTATACTATGACATTTTTTAGTTGTTTTGGACAACATACTATACTATGACATTTTTGAGTTATTTTGGACAATATACTATACTGACATTTTTTAGTTGTTTTGGACGTCATACTATACTATGACATTATTGAGTGATTTTGGACAACATACTTCATTTGTGAGGTTTATATTTTGGGACAGTAGAAAAATTAAAAAAATCAGGAAACAGCCTTAGCTCAGCTGAATACGCACACAAACAGACACCAATAGAAAAACCCATCCAAACTGTGAAATCATTGCAAAATCAAACACTGAGGGTACAGAAGTATGTCATAAGATGTTAACTTCATTTGTGAAGTATATATTATGGGAGAGTAGAAAAAAGAAAAACATCCGAAAACAGCCTTATCTCAGCATAATGCGCACACAAACAGACAACAATAGAAAAACACATCCCAACTGTGAACTCGTTGCAAAATCAAACACTGAGGGAACAGAAGTATATCTTTTAAGATGTTAACTTCATTTGTGAGCTTTATATTATGGGACAGTAGAAAAATGAAAAAAATCAGTAAACAGCCTTACCTCAGCTGAATGCGCACACAAAAAGACAGTAATAGAAAAACACATCCGAACAGTGAAATCATTGCAAAATCAAACACTGAGGGTACATAAATATATCTTATATGATGTTAACTTAATTTGTGAGGTTAATATTGTGGGACAGTAGAAAAAAGAAAAAATCTGGAAATAGCCTTATCTCACCGTAATGTGCACACAGAAAGACACCAATAGGAAAACATAACCAAACAGTGGAAAAATTACAAATTCAAATACTGAGGCTACATAAATATATCTTATAAGGTGTTAACTTCATTTGTGAGTTTTATATTATAGGACAGTAGAAAAAAGATTGAAATACCCTCGATCAGCCTTAGTCTCTACTACACATACTGAAAAATCAGACCCCTGGCTCAATGCCTTTATTAATTATTGAAGAAAATACAGTTTCCCGCCTTTTTTACGTTTGAATTTTACAGACTGTCCTTTTGGCCGCTACACGGTGACCTTTGGCCCTAGAGACCCCATATTCGGAACAGGGGATCCTCTGGACCCACTAAACAATAATCTGATAAAAAATATAAATAAAGTCCTCTAGAATAATATTTGGTGCAATTTCAGGCTGACCTTTGACCTTTCCGAAGGTTGCACAGGTCTGAAACTCGGCACCCTAGATCAGCCTAAGTCCCTGATACACATACGGAAAAATCACACTCCTGGCTTAATGCCTTTGGGAATTATTACAAAAAACACACCCGAACGGCTGACCTTTGACCTTTCCGAAGGTTACACGGGTCTAAAACTCGGCACCCTAGATCAGCCTTAGTCCCTGATACACATACGGAAAAATCACACTCCTGGCTTAATGCCTTTAGGAATTATTACAAAAAACACACCCAAACGGCTGACCTTTGACCTTTCCGAAGGTTGCACAGGTCTGAAACTCAGCACCCTGGATCAACCTCAGTCCCTGATACACATACTGAAAAATCAGACTCCTGGCTTAATGCCTTTAGGAATTATTACAAAAAACACACCCGAACGGCTGACCTTTGACCTTTCCGAAGGTTGCACAGGTCTGAAACTCAGCACCCTGGATCAACCTCAGTCCCTGATACACATACTGAAAAATCAGACTCCTGGCTTAATGCCTTTAGGAATTATTACAAAAAACACACCCGAACGGCTGACCTTTGACCTTTCCGAAGGTTGCACAGGTCTGAAACTCGGCACCCTGGATCACTCTTACTCCCTGATACACATACGGAAAAATCAGACTCCTGGCTTAATGCCTTTACAAATAATTACAAAAAACACACCCGAACGGCTGACCTTTGACCTTTCCAAAGGCTGCACAGGTCTGAAACTCGGCACCCTGGATCACTCTTACTCCCTGATACACATACGGAAAAATCAGACTCCTGGCTTAATGCCTTTACAAATAATTACAAAAAACACACCCGAACTGCTGACCTTTGACCTTTCTGAAGGTTGCACAGGTCTGAAACTCGGAACCCTGGATCAGCCTCAATCCCTGATACGCATACGGAGAAATCAGCATCCTGGCTCATTGCCTTTAGGAATTATTGAAGAAAAGACAGTCTCACACCTTTTTTACTTTTTTGAATTTTACAGACTGTCTTTTTGTTCCGCTACGTGGAGACCTTTGACCTGGGGGCTCCATATTCGGAACAGAGGATCCTCCGGAGCCACTAAACAATAATCCGGGGGGGAAAAGCCCAAAGGACTGTTTGTCCTGTGTCCAAAAACTGAAAATCAGGTCGTGTCAGACTCTATACAGTCTTAGACCCTTTGGCCAGAGTGGAGGTTTTGGAGGGAACTACATTGCTACAGGTCGCAAGAGTGTGAATTTTTCATATGTCGTTTGGGGTCCTAAGACAAGCGGAACGACACCAGTCCCGTGCCGCGTCCCGGAAATAGCCTTATCTCAGTGTAATGCGCACACAGAAAGACACCAATAGGAAAACATAACCAAACAGTGAAAAAATTACAAATTCAAACACTGAGGGTACATAAGTATATATTATAAGTTGTTAACTTCATTCGTGAGTTTTATATTATAGGACAGTAGAAAAAAGATAAAAATACAAAATATAGCATTATCTCAGCATAATGCGCACACAAAAAGACACCAAAAGGAAAAAACACATCCACACAGTGAAATCATTGCAAAATCAAATACTGAGGGTACAGAAGTATTTTAGACGACATGCTATACTATGACATTTTTGTCTCTTTTTTGACAACATACTATACTATGACGTTTCTGTCTCATTTAGACGACATACTATTCTATGACATTTTTGAGTTATTTTGGACGACATACTATACTATGACGTTTTTATCTCATTTTGGACGACATACTATACTATGACCTTTTTATGTCATTTTGGACGACAAACTATACTATGACATTTTTGTGTCATTTTGGACGACATACTATACTATGACGTTTTTGTCTCATTTCGGACAACATACTATACTATGACGTTTTTGTCTCATTTTGGACGACATACTATACTATGACATTTTTGAGTTATTTTGGACGACATACTATACAATGACATTTTTGTGTCATTTTGGACAACATACTATACTATGACATTTTTGTGTCATTTTGGAAGACATACTATACTATGACGTTTTTGTCTCATTTTGGACATCATACTATACTATGACATTTTTGAGTTATTTTGGACGAAATACTATAGTGACATTTTTTTGTTGTTTGGACGACATACTATACTATGACATTATCGAGTTGTTTTGGACGACATTCTATACTATGACATGTTTGTCTCATTTTGAACGACACACTATGCAATGACAATTTTGTCTCATTTTGGACGACATACTATGCTATGACATTCTTATCTCATTTTGGACGATATGCTATACTATAAAATTTTTATCTTATTTTGGGCGACATACTATACTATGACATTTTTGTCTCATTTTGAAAAACATACTATACTAAGACGTTTTTGTCTCATTTTGAAAAACATACTATACTATGACATTTTTGTGTGATTTTGGACGATATACTATACTATGTCGTTTTTGTCTCATTTTGGACAACATACGATACTATGACGTTTGTGTCTCATTTTGAAAAACATACTATACTATGACATTTTTGAGTTATTTTGGACGATATACTATAGTGATATTTTTTAGTTGTTTTGGACAACATACTATACTATGACATTTTTTAGTTGTTTTGGACAACATACTATACTATGACATTTTTGAGTTATTTTGGACAATATACTATACTGACATTTTTTAGTTGTTTTGGACGTCATACTATACTATGACATTATTGAGTGATTTTGGACAACATACTTCATTTGTGAGGTTTATATTTTGGGACAGTAGAAAAATTAAAAAAATCAGGAAACAGCCTTAGCTCAGCTGAATACGCACACAAACAGACACCAATAGAAAAACCCATCCAAACTGTGAAATCATTGCAAAATCAAACACTGAGGGTACAGAAGTATGTCATAAGATGTTAACTTCATTTGTGAAGTATATATTATGGGAGAGTAGAAAAAAGAAAAACATCCGAAAACAGCCTTATCTCAGCATAATGCGCACACAAACAGACAACAATAGAAAAACACATCCCAACTGTGAACTCGTTGCAAAATCAAACACTGAGGGAACAGAAGTATATCTTTTAAGATGTTAACTTCATTTGTGAGCTTTATATTATGGGACAGTAGAAAAATGAAAAAAATCAGTAAACAGCCTTACCTCAGCTGAATGCGCACACAAAAAGACAGTAATAGAAAAACACATCCGAACAGTGAAATCATTGCAAAATCAAACACTGAGGGTACATAAATATATCTTATATGATGTTAACTTAATTTGTGAGGTTAATATTGTGGGACAGTAGAAAAAAGAAAAAATCTGGAAATAGCCTTATCTCACCGTAATGTGCACACAGAAAGACACCAATAGGAAAACATAACCAAACAGTGGAAAAATTACAAATTCAAATACTGAGGCTACATAAATATATCTTATAAGGTGTTAACTTCATTTGTGAGTTTTATATTATAGGACAGTAGAAAAAAGATTGAAATACCCTCGATCAGCCTTAGTCTCTACTACACATACTGAAAAATCAGACCCCTGGCTCAATGCCTTTATTAATTATTGAAGAAAATACAGTTTCCCGCCTTTTTTACGTTTGAATTTTACAGACTGTCCTTTTGGCCGCTACACGGTGACCTTTGGCCCTAGAGACCCCATATTCGGAACAGGGGATCCTCTGGACCCACTAAACAATAATCTGATAAAAAATATAAATAAAGTCCTCTAGAATAATATTTGGTGCAATTTCAGGCTGACCTTTGACCTTTCCGAAGGTTGCACAGGTCTGAAACTCGGCACCCTAGATCAGCCTAAGTCCCTGATACACATACGGAAAAATCACACTCCTGGCTTAATGCCTTTGGGAATTATTACAAAAAACACACCCGAACGGCTGACCTTTGACCTTTCCGAAGGTTACACGGGTCTAAAACTCGGCACCCTAGATCAGCCTTAGTCCCTGATACACATACGGAAAAATCACACTCCTGGCTTAATGCCTTTAGGAATTATTACAAAAAACACACCCAAACGGCTGACCTTTGACCTTTCCGAAGGTTGCACAGGTCTGAAACTCAGCACCCTGGATCAACCTCAGTCCCTGATACACATACTGAAAAATCAGACTCCTGGCTTAATGCCTTTAGGAATTATTACAAAAAACACACCCGAACGGCTGACCTTTGACCTTTCCGAAGGTTGCACAGGTCTGAAACTCAGCACCCTGGATCAACCTCAGTCCCTGATACACATACTGAAAAATCAGACTCCTGGCTTAATGCCTTTAGGAATTATTACAAAAAACACACCCGAACGGCTGACCTTTGACCTTTCTGAAGGTTGCACAGGTCTGAAACTCGGCACCCTGGATCACTCTTACTCCCTGATACACATACGGAAAAATCAGACTCCTGGCTTAATGCCTTTACAAATAATTACAAAAAACACACCCGAACGGCTGACCTTTGACCTTTCCAAAGGCTGCACAGGTCTGAAACTCGGCACCCTGGATCACTCTTACTCCCTGATACACATACGGAAAAATCAGACTCCTGGCTTAATGCCTTTACAAATAATTACAAAAAACACACCCGAACTGCTGACCTTTGACCTTTCTGAAGGTTGCACAGGTCTGAAACTCGGAACCCTGGATCAGCCTCAATCCCTGATACGCATACGGAGAAATCAGCATCCTGGCTCATTGCCTTTAGGAATTATTGAAGAAAAGACAGTCTCACACCTTTTTTACTTTTTTGAATTTTACAGACTGTCTTTTTGTTCCGCTACGTGGAGACCTTTGACCTGGGGGCTCCATATTCGGAACAGAGGATCCTCCGGAGCCACTAAACAATAATCCGGGGGGGAAAAGCCCAAAGGACTGTTTGTCCTGTGTCCAAAAACTGAAAATCAGGTCGTGTCAGACTCTATACAGTCTTAGACCCTTTGGCCAGAGTGGAGGTTTTGGAGGGAACTACATTGCTACAGGTCGCAAGAGTGTGAATTTTTCATATGTCGTTTGGGGTCCTAAGACAAGCGGAACGACACCAGTCCCGTGCCGCGTCCCGGAAATAGCCTTATCTCAGTGTAATGCACACAGAAAGACACCAATAGGAAAACATAACCAAGCAGTGAAAAAATTACAAATTCAAACACTGAGGGTACATAAGTATATATTATAAGTTGTTAACTTCATTCGTGAGTTTTATATTATAGGACAGTAGAAAAAAGATAAAAATACGAAATATAGCCTTATCTCAGCATAATGTGCACACAAAAAGACACCAAAAGGAAAAAACACATCCACACAGTGAAATCCTTGCAGAATCAAATACTGAGGGTACAGAAGAATTTAGACGACATCCTATACTATGACATTTTTGAGTTATTTTGGACGATATACTATAGTGACATTTTTTAGTTGTTTTGGACAACATACTATACTATGACATTTTTGAGTTATTTTGGACAATATACTATACTGACATTTTTTAGTTGTTTTGGACGTCATACTATACTATGACATTATTGAGTGATTTTGGACAACATACTTCATTTGTGAGGTTTATATTTTGGGACAGTAGAAAAAATAAAAAAATCAGGAAACAGCCTTAGCTCAGCTGAATACGCACACAAACAGACACCAATAGAAAAACCCATCCAAACTGTGAAATCATTGCAAAATCAAACACTGAGGGTACAGAAGTATATCATAAGATGTTAACTTCATTTGTGAAGTATATATTATGGGAGAGTAGAAAAAAGAAAAACATCCGAAAACAGCCTTATCTCAGCATAATGCGCACACAAACAGACACCAATAGAAAAACACATCCCAACTGTGAAATCGTTGCAAAATCAAACACTGAGGGAACAGAAGTATATCTTTTAAGATGTTAACTTCATTTGTGAGCTTTATATTATGGGACAGTAGAAAAATGAAAAAAATCAGTAAACAGCCTTACCTCAGCTTAATGCGCACACAAAAAGACAGTAATAGAAAAACACATCCGAACAGTGAAATCATTGCAAAATCAAACACTGAGGGTACATAAATATATCTTATATGATGTTAACTTAATTTGTGAGGTTAATATTGTGGGACAGTAGAAAAAAGAAAAAATCTGGAAATAGCCTTATCTCACCGTAATGTGCACACAGAAAGACACCAATAGGAAAACATAACCAAACAGTGGAAAAATTACAAATTCAAATACTGAGGCTACATAAATATATCTTATAAGGTGTTAACTTCATTTGTGAGTTTTATATTATAGGACAGTAGAAAAAAGATTGAAATACCCTCGATCAGCCTTAGTCTCTACTACACATACTGAAAAATCAGACCCCTGGCTCAATGCCTTTATTAATTATTGAAGAAAATACAGTTTCCCGCCTTTTTTACGTTTGAATTTTACAGACTGTCCTTTTGGCCGCTACACGGTGACCTTTGGCCCTAGAGACCCCATATTCGGAACAGGGGATCCTCTGGAACCACTAAACAATAATCTGATAAAAAATATAAATAAAGTCCTCTAGAATAATATTTGGTGCAATTTCAGGCTGACCTTTGACCTTTCCGAAGGTTGCACAGGTCTGAAACTCGGCACCCTAGATCAGCCTAAGTCCCTGATACACATACGGAAAAATCACACTCCTGGCTTAATGCCTTTAGGAATTATTACAAAAAACACACCCGAACGGCTGACCTTTGACCTTTCCGAAGGTTGCACAGGTCTGAAACTCAGCACCCTGGATCAACCTCAGTCCCTGATACACATACTGAAAAATCAGACTCCTGGCTTAATGCCTTTACAAATAATTACAAAAAACACACCCGAACTGCTGACCTTTGACCTTTCTGAAGGTTGCACAGGTCTGAAACTCGGAACCCTGGATCAGCCTCAATCCCTGATACGCATACGGAGAAATCAGCATCCTGGCTCATTGCCTTTAGGAATTATTGAAGAAAAGACAGTCTCACACCTTTTTTACTTTTTTGAATTTTACAGACTGTCTTTTTGTTCCGCTACGTGGAGACCTTTGACCTGGGGGCTCCATATTCGGAACAGAGGATCCTCCGGAGCCACTAAACAATAATCCGGGGGGGAAAAGCCCAAAGGACTGTTTGTCCTGTGTCCAAAAACTGAAAATCAGGTCGTGTCAGACTCTATACAGTCTTAGACCCTTTGGCCAGAGTGGAGGTTTTGGAGGGAACTACATTGCTACAGGTCGCAAGAGTGTGAATTTTTCATATGTCGTTTGGGGTCCTAAGACAAGCGGAACGACACCAGTCCCGTGCCGCGTCCCGGAAATAGCCTTATCTCAGTGTAATGCGCACACAGAAAGACACCAATAGGAAAACATAACCAAACAGTGAAAAAATTACAAATTCAAACACTGAGGGTACATAAGTATATATTATAAGTTGTTAACTTCATTCGTGAGTTTTATATTATAGGACAGTAGAAAAAAGATAAAAATACAAAATATAGCATTATCTCAGCATAATGCGCACACAAAAAGACACCAAAAGGAAAAAACACATCCACACAGTGAAATCATTGCAAAATCAAATACTGAGGGTACAGAAGTATTTTAGACGACATGCTATACTATGACATTTTTGTCTCTTTTTTGACAACATACTATACTATGACGTTTCTGTCTCATTTAGACGACATACTATTCTATGACATTTTTGAGTTATTTTGGACGACATACTATACTATGACGTTTTTATCTCATTTTGGACGACATACTATACTATGACCTTTTTATGTCATTTTGGACGACAAACTATACTATGACATTTTTGTGTCATTTTGGACGACATACTATACTATGACGTTTTTGTCTCATTTCGGACAACATACTATACTATGACGTTTTTGTCTCATTTTGGACGACATACTATACTATGACATTTTTGAGTTATTTTGGACGACATACTATACAATGACATTTTTGTGTCATTTTGGACAACATACTATACTATGACATTTTTGTGTCATTTTGGAAGACATACTATACTATGACGTTTTTGTCTCATTTTGGACATCATACTATACTATGACATTTTTGAGTTATTTTGGACGAAATACTATAGTGACATTTTTTTGTTGTTTGGACGACATACTATACTATGACATTATCGAGTTGTTTTGGACGACATTCTATACTATGACATGTTTGTCTCATTTTGAACGACACACTATGCAATGACAATTTTGTCTCATTTTGGACGACATACTATGCTATGACATTCTTATCTCATTTTGGACGATATGCTATACTATAAAATTTTTATCTTATTTTGGGCGACATACTATACTATGACATTTTTGTCTCATTTTGAAAAACATACTATACTAAGACGTTTTTGTCTCATTTTGAAAAACATACTATACTATGACATTTTTGTGTGATTTTGGACGATATACTATACTATGTCGTTTTTGTCTCATTTTGGACAACATACGATACTATGACGTTTGTGTCTCATTTTGAAAAACATACTATACTATGACATTTTTGAGTTATTTTGGACGATATACTATAGTGATATTTTTTAGTTGTTTTGGACAACATACTATACTATGACATTTTTTAGTTGTTTTGGACAACATACTATACTATGACATTTTTGAGTTATTTTGGACAATATACTATACTGACATTTTTTAGTTGTTTTGGACGTCATACTATACTATGACATTATTGAGTGATTTTGGACAACATACTTCATTTGTGAGGTTTATATTTTGGGACAGTAGAAAAATTAAAAAAATCAGGAAACAGCCTTAGCTCAGCTGAATACGCACACAAACAGACACCAATAGAAAAACCCATCCAAACTGTGAAATCATTGCAAAATCAAACACTGAGGGTACAGAAGTATGTCATAAGATGTTAACTTCATTTGTGAAGTATATATTATGGGAGAGTAGAAAAAAGAAAAACATCCGAAAACAGCCTTATCTCAGCATAATGCGCACACAAACAGACAACAATAGAAAAACACATCCCAACTGTGAACTCGTTGCAAAATCAAACACTGAGGGAACAGAAGTATATCTTTTAAGATGTTAACTTCATTTGTGAGCTTTATATTATGGGACAGTAGAAAAATGAAAAAAATCAGTAAACAGCCTTACCTCAGCTGAATGCGCACACAAAAAGACAGTAATAGAAAAACACATCCGAACAGTGAAATCATTGCAAAATCAAACACTGAGGGTACATAAATATATCTTATATGATGTTAACTTAATTTGTGAGGTTAATATTGTGGGACAGTAGAAAAAAGAAAAAATCTGGAAATAGCCTTATCTCACCGTAATGTGCACACAGAAAGACACCAATAGGAAAACATAACCAAACAGTGGAAAAATTACAAATTCAAATACTGAGGCTACATAAATATATCTTATAAGGTGTTAACTTCATTTGTGAGTTTTATATTATAGGACAGTAGAAAAAAGATTGAAATACCCTCGATCAGCCTTAGTCTCTACTACACATACTGAAAAATCAGACCCCTGGCTCAATGCCTTTATTAATTATTGAAGAAAATACAGTTTCCCGCCTTTTTTACGTTTGAATTTTACAGACTGTCCTTTTGGCCGCTACACGGTGACCTTTGGCCCTAGAGACCCCATATTCGGAACAGGGGATCCTCTGGACCCACTAAACAATAATCTGATAAAAAATATAAATAAAGTCCTCTAGAATAATATTTGGTGCAATTTCAGGCTGACCTTTGACCTTTCCGAAGGTTGCACAGGTCTGAAACTCGGCACCCTAGATCAGCCTAAGTCCCTGATACACATACGGAAAAATCACACTCCTGGCTTAATGCCTTTGGGAATTATTACAAAAAACACACCCGAACGGCTGACCTTTGACCTTTCCGAAGGTTACACGGGTCTAAAACTCGGCACCCTAGATCAGCCTTAGTCCCTGATACACATACGGAAAAATCACACTCCTGGCTTAATGCCTTTAGGAATTATTACAAAAAACACACCCAAACGGCTGACCTTTGACCTTTCCGAAGGTTGCACAGGTCTGAAACTCAGCACCCTGGATCAACCTCAGTCCCTGATACACATACTGAAAAATCAGACTCCTGGCTTAATGCCTTTAGGAATTATTACAAAAAACACACCCGAACGGCTGACCTTTGACCTTTCCGAAGGTTGCACAGGTCTGAAACTCAGCACCCTGGATCAACCTCAGTCCCTGATACACATACTGAAAAATCAGACTCCTGGCTTAATGCCTTTAGGAATTATTACAAAAAACACACCCGAACGGCTGACCTTTGACCTTTCTGAAGGTTGCACAGGTCTGAAACTCGGCACCCTGGATCACTCTTACTCCCTGATACACATACGGAAAAATCAGACTCCTGGCTTAATGCCTTTACAAATAATTACAAAAAACACACCCGAACGGCTGACCTTTGACCTTTCCAAAGGCTGCACAGGTCTGAAACTCGGCACCCTGGATCACTCTTACTCCCTGATACACATACGGAAAAATCAGACTCCTGGCTTAATGCCTTTACAAATAATTACAAAAAACACACCCGAACTGCTGACCTTTGACCTTTCTGAAGGTTGCACAGGTCTGAAACTCGGAACCCTGGATCAGCCTCAATCCCTGATACGCATACGGAGAAATCAGCATCCTGGCTCATTGCCTTTAGGAATTATTGAAGAAAAGACAGTCTCACACCTTTTTTACTTTTTTGAATTTTACAGACTGTCTTTTTGTTCCGCTACGTGGAGACCTTTGACCTGGGGGCTCCATATTCGGAACAGAGGATCCTCCGGAGCCACTAAACAATAATCCGGGGGGGAAAAGCCCAAAGGACTGTTTGTCCTGTGTCCAAAAACTGAAAATCAGGTCGTGTCAGACTCTATACAGTCTTAGACCCTTTGGCCAGAGTGGAGGTTTTGGAGGGAACTACATTGCTACAGGTCGCAAGAGTGTGAATTTTTCATATGTCGTTTGGGGTCCTAAGACAAGCGGAACGACACCAGTCCCGTGCCGCGTCCCGGAAATAGCCTTATCTCAGTGTAATGCACACAGAAAGACACCAATAGGAAAACATAACCAAGCAGTGAAAAAATTACAAATTCAAACACTGAGGGTACATAAGTATATATTATAAGTTGTTAACTTCATTCGTGAGTTTTATATTATAGGACAGTAGAAAAAAGATAAAAATACGAAATATAGCCTTATCTCAGCATAATGTGCACACAAAAAGACACCAAAAGGAAAAAACACATCCACACAGTGAAATCCTTGCAGAATCAAATACTGAGGGTACAGAAGAATTTAGACGACATCCTATACTATGACATTTTTGAGTTATTTTGGACGATATACTATAGTGACATTTTTTAGTTGTTTTGGACAACATACTATACTATGACATTTTTGAGTTATTTTGGACAATATACTATACTGACATTTTTTAGTTGTTTTGGACGTCATACTATACTATGACATTATTGAGTGATTTTGGACAACATACTTCATTTGTGAGGTTTATATTTTGGGACAGTAGAAAAAATAAAAAAATCAGGAAACAGCCTTAGCTCAGCTGAATACGCACACAAACAGACACCAATAGAAAAACCCATCCAAACTGTGAAATCATTGCAAAATCAAACACTGAGGGTACAGAAGTATATCATAAGATGTTAACTTCATTTGTGAAGTATATATTATGGGAGAGTAGAAAAAAGAAAAACATCCGAAAACAGCCTTATCTCAGCATAATGCGCACACAAACAGACACCAATAGAAAAACACATCCCAACTGTGAAATCGTTGCAAAATCAAACACTGAGGGAACAGAAGTATATCTTTTAAGATGTTAACTTCATTTGTGAGCTTTATATTATGGGACAGTAGAAAAAAGATAAAAATACGAAATATAGCCTTATCTCAGCATAATGTGCACACAAAAAGACACCAAAAGGAAAAAACACATCCACACAGTGAAATCCTTGCAGAATCAAATACTGAGGGTACAGAAGAATTTAGACGACATCCTATACTATGACATTTTTGAGTTATTTTGGACGATATACTATAGTGACATTTTTTAGTTGTTTTGGACAACATACTATACTATGACATTTTTGAGTTATTTTGGACAATATACTATACTGACATTTTTTAGTTGTTTTGGACGTCATACTATACTATGACATTATTGAGTGATTTTGGACAACATACTTCATTTGTGAGGTTTATATTTTGGGACAGTAGAAAAATTAAAAAAATCAGGAAACAGCCTTAGCTCAGCTGAATACGCACACAAACAGACACCAATAGAAAAACCCATCCAAACTGTGAAATCATTGCAAAATCAAACACTGAGGGTACAGAAGTATATCATAAGATGTTAACTTCATTTGTGAAGTATATATTATGGGAGAGTAGAAAAAAGAAAAACATCCGAAAACAGCCTTATCTCAGCATAATGCGCACACAAACAGACACCAATAGAAAAACACATCCCAACTGTGAAATCGTTGCAAAATCAAACACTGAGGGAACAGAAGTATATCTTTTAAGATGTTAACTTCATTTGTGAGCTTTATATTATGGGACAGTAGAAAAATGAAAAAAATCAGTAAACAGCCTTACCTCAGCTGAATGCGCACACAAAAAGACAGTAATAGAAAAACACATCCGAACAGTGAAATCATTGCAAAATCAAACACTGAGGGTACATAAATATATCTTATATGATGTTAACTTAATTTGTGAGGTTAATATTGTGGGACAGTAGAAAAAAGAAAAAATCTGGAAATAGCCTTATCTCACCGTAATGTGCACACAGAAAGACACCAATAGGAAAACATAACCAAACAGTGGAAAAATTACAAATTCAAATACTGAGGCTACATAAATATATCTTATAAGGTGTTAACTTCATTTGTGAGTTTTATATTATAGGACAGTAGAAAAAAGATTGAAATACCCTCGATCAGCCTTAGTCTCTACTACACATACTGAAAAATCAGACCCCTGGCTCAATGCCTTTATTAATTATTGAAGAAAATACAGTTTCCCGCCTTTTTTATGTTTGAATTTTACAGACTGTCCTTTTGGCCGCTACACGGTGACCTTTGGCCCTAGAGACCCCATATTCGGAACAGGGGATCCTCTGGACCCACTAAACAATAATCTGATAAAAAATATAAATAAAGTCCTCTAGAATAATATTTGGTGCAATTTCAGGCTGACCTTTGACCTTTCCGAAGGTTGCACAGGTCTGAAACTCGGCACCCTAGATCAGCCCAAGTCCCTGATACACATACGGAAAAATCTGACTCCTGGCTTAATGCCTTTAGGAATTATTACAAAAAACACACCCGAACGGCTGACCTTTGACCTTTCCGAAGGTTACACGGGTCTAAAACTCGGCACCCTAGATCAGCCTTAGTCCCTGATACACATACGGAAAAATCACACTCCTGGCTCAATGCCTTTAGGAATTATTACAAAAAACACACCCGAACGGCTGACCTTTGACCTTTCCAAAGGCTGCACAGGTCTGAAACTCGGCACCCTGGATCACTCTTACTCCCTGATACACATACGGAAAAATCAGACTCCTGGCTTAATGCCTTTACAAATAATTACAAAAAACACACCCGAACTGCTGACCTTTGACCTTTCTGAAGGTTGCACAGGTCTGAAACTCGGAACCCTGGATCAGCCTCAATCCCTGATACTCATACGGAGAAATCAGCATCCTGGCTCATTGCCTTTAGGAATTATTGAAGAAAAGACAGTTTCAGACCTTTTTTACTTTTTTGAATTTTACAGACTGTCTTTTTGTTCCGCTACGTGGAGACCTTTGACCTGGGGGCTCCATATTCGGAACAGAGGATCCTCCGGAGCCACTAAACAATAATCCGGGGGGGAAAAGCCCAAAGGACTGTTTGTCCTGTGTCCAAAAACTGAAAATCAGGTCGTGTCAGACTCTATACAGTCTTAGACCCTTTGGCCAGAGTGGAGGTTTTGGAGGGAACTACATTGCTACAGGTCGCAAGAGTGTGAATTTTTCATATGTCGTTTGGGGTCCTAAGACAAGCGGAACGACACCAGTCCCGTGCCGCGTCCCGGAAATAGCCTTATCTCAGTGTAATGCACACAGAAAGACACCAATAGGAAAACATAACCAAGCAGTGAAAAAATTACAAATTCAAACACTGAGGGTACATAAGTATATATTATAAGTTGTTAACTTCATTCGTGAGTTTTATATTATAGGACAGTAGAAAAAAGATAAAAATACGAAATATAGCCTTATCTCAGCATAATGTGCACACAAAAAGACACCAAAAGGAAAAAACACATCCACACAGTGAAATCCTTGCAGAATCAAATACTGAGGGTACAGAAGAATTTAGACGACATCCTATACTATGACATTTTTGAGTTATTTTGGACGATATACTATAGTGACATTTTTTAGTTGTTTTGGACAACATACTATACTATGACATTTTTGAGTTATTTTGGACAATATACTATACTGACATTTTTTAGTTGTTTTGGACGTCATACTATACTATGACATTATTGAGTGATTTTGGACAACATACTTCATTTGTGAGGTTTATATTTTGGGACAGTAGAAAAATTAAAAAAATCAGGAAACAGCCTTAGCTCAGCTGAATACGCACACAAACAGACACCAATAGAAAAACCCATCCAAACTGTGAAATCATTGCAAAATCAAACACTGAGGGTACAGAAGTATATCATAAGATGTTAACTTCATTTGTGAAGTATATATTATGGGAGAGTAGAAAAAAGAAAAACATCCGAAAACAGCCTTATCTCAGCATAATGCGCACACAAACAGACACCAATAGAAAAACACATCCCAACTGTGAAATCGTTGCAAAATCAAACACTGAGGGAACAGAAGTATATCTTTTAAGATGTTAACTTCATTTGTGAGCTTTATATTATGGGACAGTAGAAAAAAGATAAAAATACGAAATATAGCCTTATCTCAGCATAATGTGCACACAAAAAGACACCAAAAGGAAAAAACACATCCACACAGTGAAATCCTTGCAGAATCAAATACTGAGGGTACAGAAGAATTTAGACGACATCCTATACTATGACATTTTTGAGTTATTTTGGACGATATACTATAGTGACATTTTTTAGTTGTTTTGGACAACATACTATACTATGACATTTTTGAGTTATTTTGGACAATATACTATACTGACATTTTTTAGTTGTTTTGGACGTCATACTATACTATGACATTATTGAGTGATTTTGGACAACATACTTCATTTGTGAGGTTTATATTTTGGGACAGTAGAAAAATTAAAAAAATCAGGAAACAGCCTTAGCTCAGCTGAATACGCACACAAACAGACACCAATAGAAAAACCCATCCAAACTGTGAAATCATTGCAAAATCAAACACTGAGGGTACAGAAGTATATCATAAGATGTTAACTTCATTTGTGAAGTATATATTATGGGAGAGTAGAAAAAAGAAAAACATCCGAAAACAGCCTTATCTCAGCATAATGCGCACACAAACAGACACCAATAGAAAAACACATCCCAACTGTGAAATCGTTGCAAAATCAAACACTGAGGGAACAGAAGTATATCTTTTAAGATGTTAACTTCATTTGTGAGCTTTATATTATGGGACAGTAGAAAAATGAAAAAAATCAGTAAACAGCCTTACCTCAGCTGAATGCGCACACAAAAAGACAGTAATAGAAAAACACATCCGAACAGTGAAATCATTGCAAAATCAAACACTGAGGGTACATAAATATATCTTATATGATGTTAACTTAATTTGTGAGGTTAATATTGTGGGACAGTAGAAAAAAGAAAAAATCTGGAAATAGCCTTATCTCACCGTAATGTGCACACAGAAAGACACCAATAGGAAAACATAACCAAACAGTGGAAAAATTACAAATTCAAATACTGAGGCTACATAAATATATCTTATAAGGTGTTAACTTCATTTGTGAGTTTTATATTATAGGACAGTAGAAAAAAGATTGAAATACCCTCGATCAGCCTTAGTCTCTACTACACATACTGAAAAATCAGACCCCTGGCTCAATGCCTTTATTAATTATTGAAGAAAATACAGTTTCCCGCCTTTTTTATGTTTGAATTTTACAGACTGTCCTTTTGGCCGCTACACGGTGACCTTTGGCCCTAGAGACCCCATATTCGGAACAGGGGATCCTCTGGACCCACTAAACAATAATCTGATAAAAAATATAAATAAAGTCCTCTAGAATAATATTTGGTGCAATTTCAGGCTGACCTTTGACCTTTCCGAAGGTTGCACAGGTCTGAAACTCGGCACCCTAGATCAGCCCAAGTCCCTGATACACATACGGAAAAATCTGACTCCTGGCTTAATGCCTTTAGGAATTATTACAAAAAACACACCCGAACGGCTGACCTTTGACCTTTCCGAAGGTTACACGGGTCTAAAACTCGGCACCCTAGATCAGCCTTAGTCCCTGATACACATACGGAAAAATCACACTCCTGGCTCAATGCCTTTAGGAATTATTACAAAAAACACACCCGAACGGCTGACCTTTGACCTTTCCAAAGGCTGCACAGGTCTGAAACTCGGCACCCTGGATCACTCTTACTCCCTGATACACATACGGAAAAATCAGACTCCTGGCTTAATGCCTTTACAAATAATTACAAAAAACACACCCGAACTGCTGACCTTTGACCTTTCTGAAGGTTGCACAGGTCTGAAACTCGGAACCCTGGATCAGCCTCAATCCCTGATACTCATACGGAGAAATCAGCATCCTGGCTCATTGCCTTTAGGAATTATTGAAGAAAAGACAGTTTCAGACCTTTTTTACTTTTTTGAATTTTACAGACTGTCTTTTTGTTCCGCTACGTGGAGACCTTTGACCTGGGGGCTCCATATTCGGAACAGAGGATCCTCCGGAGCCACTAAACAATAATCCGGGGGGGAAAAGCCCAAAGGACTGTTTGTCCTGTGTCCAAAAACTGAAAATCAGGTCGTGTCAGACTCTATACAGTCTTAGACCCTTTGGCCAGAGTGGAGGTTTTGGAGGGAACTACATTGCTACAGGTCGCAAGAGTGTGAATTTTTCATATGTCGTTTGGGGTCCTAAGACAAGCGGAACGACACCAGTCCCGTGCCGCGTCCCGGAAATAGCCTTATCTCAGTGTAATGCGCACACAGAAAGACACCAATAGGAAAACATAACCAAACAGTGAAAAAATTACAAATTCAAACACTGAGGGTACATAAGTATATATTATAAGTTGTTAACTTCATTCGTGAGTTTTATATTATAGGACAGTAGAAAAAAGATAAAAATACAAAATATAGCCTTATCTCAGCATAATGCGCACACAAAAAGACACCAAAAGGAAAAAACACAGCCACACAGTGAAATCATTGCAAAATCAAATACTGAGGGTACAGAAGTATTTTAGACGACATGCTATACTATGACATTTTTGTCTCTTTTTTGACAACATACTATACTATGACGTTTCTGTCTCATTTAGACGACATACTATTCTATGACATTTTTGAGTTATTTTGGACGACATACTATACTATGACGTTTTTATCTCATTTTGGACGACATACTATACTATGACCTTTTTATGTCATTTTGGACGACAAACTATACTATGACATTTTTGTGTCATTTTGGACGACATACTATACTATGACGTTTTTGTCTCATTTCGGACAACATACTATACTATGACGTTTTTGTCTCATTTTGGACGACATACTATACTATGACATTTTTGTGTCATTTTGGAAGACATACTATACTATGACGTTTTTGTCTCATTTTGGACATCATACTATACTATGACATTTTTGAGTTATTTTGGACGAAATACTATAGTGACATTTTTTAGTTGTTTGGACGACATACTATACTATGACATTATCGAGTTGTTTTGGACGACATTCTATACTATGACATGTTTGTCTCATTTTGAACGACACACTATGCAATGACATTCTTGTCTCATTTTGGACGATATGCTATACTATAAAATTTTTATCTTATTTTGGGCGACATACTATACTATGACATTTTTGTCTCATTTTGAAAAACATACTATACTAAGACGTTTTTGTCTCATTTTGAAAAACATACTATACTATGACATTTTTGAGTTATTTTGGACGATATACTATAGTGACATTTTTTAGTTGTTTTGGACAACATACTATACTATGACATTTTTTAGTTGTTTTGGACAACATACTATACTATGACATTTTTTAGTTGTTTTGGACAACATACTATACTATGACATTTTTGAGTTATTTTGGACAATATACTATACTGACATTTTTTAGTTGTTTTGGACGTCATACTATACTATGACATTATTGAGTGATTTTGGACAACATACTTCATTTGTGAGGTTTATATTTTGGGACAGTAGAAAAATTAAAAAAATCAGGAAACAGCCTTAGCTCAGCTGAATACGCACACAAACAGACACCAATAGAAAAACCCATCCAAACTGTGAAATCATTGCAAAATCAAACACTGAGGGTACAGAAGTATGTCATAAGATGTTAACTTCATTTGTGAAGTATATATTATGGGAGAGTAGAAAAAAGAAAAACATCCGAAAACAGCCTTATCTCAGCATAATGCGCACACAAACAGACATCAATAGAAAAACACATCCCAACTGTGAACTCGTTGCAAAATCAAACACTGAGGGAACAGAAGTATATCTTTTAAGATGTTAACTTCATTTGTGAGCTTTATATTATGGGACAGTAGAAAAATGAAAAAAATCAGTAAACAGCCTTACCTCAGCTGAATGCGCACACAAAAAGAGAGTAATAGAAAAACACATCCGAACAGTGAAATCATTGCAAAATCAAACACTGAGGGTACATAAATATATCTTATATGATGTTAACTTAATTTGTGAGGTTAATATTGTGGGACAGTAGAAAAAAGAAAAAATCTGGAAATAGCCTTATCTCACCGTAATGTGCACACAGAAAGACACCAATAGGAAAACATAACCAAACAGTGGAAAAATTACAAATTCAAATACTGAGGCTACATAAATATATCTTATAAGGTGTTAACTTCATTTGTGAGTTTTATATTATAGGACAGTAGAAAAAAGATTGAAATACCCTCGATCAGCCTTAGTCTCTACTACACATACTGAAAAATCAGACCCCTGGCTCAATGCCTTTATTAATTATTGAAGAAAATACAGTTTCCCGCCTTTTTTACGTTTGAATTTTACAGACTGTCCTTTTGGCCGCTACACGGTGACCTTTGGCCCTAGAGACCCCATATTCGGAACAGGGGATCCTCTGGACCCACTAAACAATAATCTGATAAAAAATATAAATAAAGTCCTCTAGAATAATATTTGGTGCAATTTCAGGCTGACCTTTGACCTTTCCGAAGGTTGCACAGGTCTGAAACTCGGCACCCTAGATCAGCCTAAGTCCCTGATACACATACGGAAAAATCACACTCCTGGCTTAATGCCTTTAGGAATTATTACAAAAAACACACCCGAACGGCTGACCTTTGACCTTTCCGAAGGTTACACGGGTCTAAAACTCGGCACCCTAGATCAGCCTTAGTCCCTGATACACATACGGAAAAATCACACTCCTTGCTTAATGCCTTTAGGAATTATTACAAAAAACACACCCGAACGGCTGACCTTTGACCTTTCCGAAGGTTGCACAGGTCTGAAACTCAGCACCCTGGATCAACCTCAGTCCCTGATACACATACTGAAAAATCAGACTCCTGGCTTAATGCCTTTAGGAATTATTACAAAAAACACACCCGAACGGCTGACCTTTGACCTTTCCGAAGGTTGCACAGGTCTGAAACTCAGCACCCTGGATCAACCTCAGTCCCTGATACACATACTGAAAAATCAGACTCCTGGCTTAATGCCTTTAGGAATTATTACAAAAAACACACCCGAACGGCTGACCTTTGACCTTTCTGAAGGTTGCACAGGTCTGAAACTCGGCACCCTGGATCACTCTTACTCCCTGATACACATACGGAAAAATCAGACTCCTGGCTTAATGCCTTTACAAATAATTACAAAAAACACACCCGAACTGCTGACCTTTGACCTTTCTGAAGGTTGCACAGGTCTGAAACTCGGAATCCTGGATCAGCCTCAATCCCTGATACGCATACGGAGAAATCAGCATCCTGGCTCATTGCCTTTAGGAATTATTGAAGAAAAGACAGTCTCACACCTTTTTTACTTTTTTGAATTTTACAGACTGTCTTTTTGTTCCGCTACGTGGAGACCTTTGACCTGGGGGCTCCATATTCGGAACAGAGGATCCTCCGGAGCCACTAAACAATAATCCGGGGGGGAAAAGCCCAAAGGACTGTTTGTCCTGTGTCCAAAAACTGAAAATCAGGTCGTGTCAGACTCTATACAGTCTTAGACCCTTTGGCCAGAGTGGAGGTTTTGGAGGGAACTACATTGCTACAGGTCGCAAGAGTGTGAATTTTTCATATGTCGTTTGGGGTCCTAAGACAAGCGGAACGACACCAGTCCCGTGCCGCGTCCCGGAAATAGCCTTATCTCAGTGTAATGCACACAGAAAGACACCAATAGGAAAACATAACCAAGCAGTGAAAAAATTACAAATTCCAACACTGAGGGTACATAAGTATATATTATAAGTTGTTAACTTCATTCGTGAGTTTTATATTATAGGACAGTAGAAAAAAGATAAAAATACGAAATATAGCCTTATCTCAGCATAATGTGCACACAAAAAGACACCAAAAGGAAAAAACACATCCACACAGTGAAATCCTTGCAGAATCAAATACTGAGGGTACAGAAGAATTTAGACGACATCCTATACTATGACATTTTTGAGTTATTTTGGACGATATACTATAGTGACATTTTTTAGTTGTTTTGGACAACATACTATACTATGACATTTTTGAGTTATTTTGGACAATATACTATACTGACATTTTTTAGTTGTTTTGGACGTCATACTATACTATGACATTATTGAGTGATTTTGGACAACATACTTCATTTGTGAGGTTTATATTTTGGGACAGTAGAAAAAATAAAAAAATCAGGAAACAGCCTTAGCTCAGCTGAATACGCACACAAACAGACACCAATAGAAAAACCCATCCAAACTGTGAAATCATTGCAAAATCAAACACTGAGGGTACAGAAGTATATCATAAGATGTTAACTTCATTTGTGAAGTATATATTATGGGAGAGTAGAAAAAAGAAAAACATCCGAAAACAGCCTTATCTCAGCATAATGCGCACACAAACAGACACCAATAGAAAAACACATCCCAACTGTGAAATCGTTGCAAAATCAAACACTGAGGGAACAGAAGTATATCTTTTAAGATGTTAACTTCATTTGTGAGCTTTATATTATGGGACAGTAGAAAAATGAAAAAAATCAGTAAACAGCCTTACCTCAGCTTAATGCGCACACAAAAAGACAGTAATAGAAAAACACATCCGAACAGTGAAATCATTGCAAAATCAAACACTGAGGGTACATAAATATATCTTAAATGATGTTAACTTAATTTGTGAGGTTAATATTGTGGGACAGTAGAAAAAAGAAAAAATCTGGAAATAGCCTTATCTCACCGTAATGTGCACACAGAAAGACACCAATAGGAAAACATAACCAAACAGTGGAAAAATTACAAATTCAAATACTGAGGCTACATAAATATATCTTATAAGGTGTTAACTTCATTTGTGAGTTTTATATTATAGGACAGTAGAAAAAAGATTGAAATACCCTCGATCAGCCTTAGTCTCTACTACACATACTGAAAAATCAGACCCCTGGCTCAATGCCTTTATTAATTATTGAAGAAAATACAGTTTCCCGCCTTTTTTACGTTTGAATTTTACAGACTGTCCTTTTGGCCGCTACACGGTGACCTTTGGCCCTAGAGACCCCATATTCGGAACAGGGGATCCTCTGGACCCACTAAACAATAATCTGATAAAAAATATAAATAAAGTCCTCTAGAATAATATTTGGTGCAATTTCAGGCTGACCTTTGACCTTTCCGAAGGTTGCACAGGTCTGAAACTCGGCACCCTAGATCAGCCTAAGTCCCTGATACACATACGGAAAAATCACACTCCTGGCTTAATGCCTTTAGGAATTATTACAAAAAACACACCCGAACGGCTGACCTTTGACCTTTCCGAAGGTTACACGGGTCTAAAACTCGGCACCCTAGATCAGCCTTAGTCCCTGATACACATACGGAAAAATCACACTCCTGGCTTAATGCCTTTAGGAATTATTACAAAAAACACACCCGAACGGCTGACCTTTGACCTTTCCGAAGGTTACACGGGTCTAAAACTCGGCACCCTAGATCAGCCTTAGTCCCTGATACACATACGGAAAAATCACACTCCTGGCTTAATGCCTTTAGGAATTATTACAAAAAACACACCCGAACGGCTGACCTTTGACCTTTCCGAAGGTTGCACAGGTCTGAAACTCAGCACCCTGGATCAACCTCAGTCCCTGATACACATACTGAAAAATCAGACTCCTGGCTTAATGCCTTTAGGGATTATTACAAAAAACACACCCGAACGGCTGACCTTTGACCTTTCTGAAGGTTGCACAGGTCTGAAACTCGGCACCCTGGATCACTCTTACTCCCTGATACACATACGGAAAAATCAGACTCCTGGCTTAATGCCTTTACAAATAATTACAAAAAACACACCCGAACTGCTGACCTTTGACCTTTCTGAAGGTTGCACAGGTCTGAAACTCGGAACCCTGGATCAGCCTCAATCCCTGATACGCATACGGAGAAATCAGCATCCTGGCTCATTGCCTTTAGGAATTATTGAAGAAAAGACAGTCTCACACCTTTTTTACTTTTTTGAATTTTACAGACTGTCTTTTTGTTCCGCTACGTGGAGACCTTTGACCTGGGGGCTCCATATTCGGAACAGAGGATCCTCCGGAGCCACTAAACAATAATCCGGGGGGGAAAAGCCCAAAGGACTGTTTGTCCTGTGTCCAAAAACTGAAAATCAGGTCGTGTCAGACTCTATACAGTCTTAGACCCTTTGGCCAGAGTGGAGGTTTTGGAGGGAACTACATTGCTACAGGTCGCAAGAGTGTGAATTTTTCATATGTCGTTTGGGGTCCTAAGACAAGCGGAACGACACCAGTCCCGTGCCGCGTCCCGGAAATAGCCTTATCTCAGTGTAATGCGCACACAGAAAGACACCAATAGGAAAACATAACCAAACAGTGAAAAAATTACAAATTCAAACACTGAGGGTACATAAGTATATATTATAAGTTGTTAACTTCATTCGTGAGTTTTATATTATAGGACAGTAGAAAAAAGATAAAAATACAAAATATAGCCTTATCTCAGCATAATGTGCACACAAAAAGACACCAAAAGGAAAAAACACAGCCACACAGTGAAATCATTGCAAAATCAAATACTGAGGGTACAGAAGTATTTTAGACGACATGCTATACTATGACATTTTTGTCTCTTTTTTGACAACATACTATACTATGACGTTTCTGTCTCATTTAGACGACATACTATTCTATGACATTATCGAGTTGTTTTGGACGACATTCTATACTATGACATGTTTGTCTCATTTTGAACGACACACTATGCAATGACATTTTTGTCTCATTTTGGACGACATACTATACTATAAAATTTTTATCTTATTTTGGGCGACATACTATACTATGACATTTTTGTCTCATTTTGAAAAACATACTATACTAAGACGTTTTTGTCTCATTTTGAAAAACATACTATACTATGACATTTTTGTGTGATTTTGGACGATATACTATACTATGTCGTTTTTGTCTCATTTTGGACAACATACGATACGATGACGTTTGTGTCTCATTTTGAAAAACGTACTATACTATGACGTTTTTGTCTCATTTTGGACATCATACTATACTATGACATTTTTGAGTTATTTTGGACAATATACTATACTGACATTTTTTAGTTGTTTTGGACGTCATACTATACTATGACATTATTGAGTGATTTTGGATAACATACTTCATTTGTGAGGTTTATATTTTGGGACAGTAGAAAAATGAAAAAAATCCGGAAACAGCCTTATCTCAGCTGAATGAGCACAAAAATAGAAAAACACATTACAACAGTAAAATCATTGCAAAAACAAACACTGAGGGTACAGAAGTATAACTTATATGATGTTAACTTCATTCATGAGGTTTATATCATGGGACAGTAGAAAAAATAAAATACATCCGAAAACAGCCTTATCTCAGCTGAATGCGCACAAAAATAGAAAAACACATGCAAACAGTGAAATCATTGCAAAAATCAAACACTGACGGTACATAAGTATATCTTATAAGATGTAGACTTCATTAGTGAGGTTTATGTTATGGTAGAGTAGAAAAATAAAAAAAAATCCGGAAACAGCCTTATCTCAGCGTATTGCGCACACGAACAGACACCAATAGAAAAACACATGCAAACAGTGAAATCATTGCAAAAACAAACACTGAGGGTACATAAGTATATATTATAAGTTGTTTACTTCATTTGTGAGGTTTATATTATGGGACAGTAGACAAAAGAAAAAAAATCAGAAAACAGCCTTATCTCAGCTGAATGTGCACAAAAATAGAAAAACACATTACAACAGTAAAATCATTGCAAAATCAAACAATGAAGGCACAAAAGTATATCTTATAAGATGCGAACTTCATTTGTGAGGTTTATGTTATGGTAGAGTAGAAAAATGAAAAAAAATCCGGAAACAGCCTTATCTCAGCTGAATGCGCACACAAACAGACACCAATAGAAAAACACATGCAATCAGTGAAATCATTGCAAAATCAAACAATGAAGGCACAGAAGTATATCTTATAAGATGCGAACTTCATTTGTGAGGTTTATGTTATGGTAGAGTAGAAAAATGAAAAAAATCCGGAAACAGCCTTATCTCAGCTGAATGAGCACAAAAATAGAAAAACACATTACAACAGTAAAATCATTGCAAAAACAAACACTGAGGGTACAGAAGTATAACTTATATGATGTTAACTTCATTCATGAGGTTTATATCATGGGACAGTAGAAAAAATAAAATACATCCGAAAACAGCCTTATCTCAGCTGAATGCGCACAAAAATAGAAAAACACATGCAAACAGTGAAATCATTGCAAAAATCAAACACTGACGGTACATAAGTATATCTTATAAGATGTAGACTTCATTAGTGAGGTTTATGTTATGGTAGAGTAGAAAAATAAAAAAAAATCCGGAAACAGCCTTATCTCAGCGTATTGCGCACACGAACAGACACCAATAGAAAAACACATGCAAACAGTGAAATCATTGCAAAAACAAACACTGAGGGTACATAAGTATATATTATAAGTTGTTTACTTCATTTGTGAGGTTTATATTATGGGACAGTAGACAAAAGAAAAAAAATCAGAAAACAGCCTTATCTCAGCTGAATGTGCACAAAAATAGAAAAACACATTACAACAGTAAAATCATTGCAAAATCAAACAATGAAGGCACAGAAGTATATCTTATAAGATGCGAACTTCATTTGTGAGGTTTATGTTATGGTAGAGTAGAAAAATGAAAAAAAATCCGGAAACAGCCTTATCTCAGCTGAATGCGCACACAAACAGACACCAATAGAAAAACACATGCAATCAGTGAAATCATTGCAAAATCAAACAATGAAGGCACAGAAGTATATCTTATAAGATGCGAACTTCATTTGTGAGGTTTATATTATGGGACAGTAGAAAAATGAAAAAAATCCGGAAACAGCCTTATCTCAGCTGAATGCGCACAAAAATAGAAAAACACATGCAAACAGTGAAATCATTGCAAAAACAAACACTGAGGGTACAGAAGTATATCTTATAAGTTGTTAACTTCATTTGTGAGGTTTATATTATGGGACAGTAGACAAAAGAAAAAAAATCAGAAAACAGCCTTATCTCAGCTGGATGTGCACAAAACAGACATACATAGAAAAACACATGCAATCAGTGAAATCATTGCAAAAACAAACACTGACGGTACAGAAGTATATCTTATATGATGTTAACTTCATTTGTGAGGTTTATGTTATGGGACAGTAGACAAATGAAAAATCCGAAAACAGCCTTATCTCAGCTGAATGCGCACACAAACAGACACAAATAGAAAAACACATCCAAACTGTGAAATCATTGCAAAAACAAACACTGAGGGTACAGAAGTATATCTTATAAGATGTTAACTTCATTTGTGAGGTTTATATTATGGGACAGTAGACAAAAGAAAAAAAATCAGAAAACAGCCTTATCTCAGCTGGATGTGCACAAAACAGACATACATAGAAAAACACATGCAATCAGTGAAATCATTGCAAAAACAAACACTGACGGTACAGAAGTATATCTTATATGATGTTAACTTCATTTGTGAGGTTTATGTTATGGGACAGTAGACAAATGAAAAATCCGAAAACAGCCTTATCTCAGCTGAATGCGCACACAAACAGACACAAATAGAAAAACACATCCAAACTGTGAAATCATTGCAAAAACAAACACTGAGGGTACAGAAGTATATCTTATAAGTTGTTAACTTCATTTGTGAGGTTTATATTATGGGACAGTAGAAAAATGAAAAAAATCCGGAAACAGCCTTATCTCAGCTGAATGCGCACAAAAATAGAAAAACACATTACAACAGTAAAATCATTGCAAAATCAAACAATGAAGGCACAGAAGTATATCTTATAAGATGCGAACTTCATTTGTGAGGTTTATGTTATGGTAGAGTAGAAAAATGAAAAAAATCCGGAAACAGCCTTATCTCAGCGTATTGCGCACACGAACAGACACCAATAGAAAAACACATGCAAACAGTGAAATCATTGCAAAAACAAACACTGAGGGTACATAAGTATATATTAAAAGTTGTTTACTTCATTTGTGAGGTTTATATTATGGGACAGTAGACAAAAGAAAAAAAATCAGAAAACAGCCTTATCTCAGCTGAATGCGCACAAAAATAGAAAAACACATTACAACAGTAAAATCATTGCAAAATCAAACAATGAAGGCACAGAAGTATATCTTATAAGATGCGAACTTCATTTGTGAGGTTTATGTTATGGTAGAGTAGAAAAATGAAAAAAATCCGGAAACAGCCTTATCTCAGCGTATTGCGCACACGAACAGACACCAATAGAAAAACACATGCAAACAGTGAAATCATTGCAAAAACAAATACTGAGGGTACAGAAGTATATCTTATAAGTTGTTTACTTCATTTGTGAGGTTTATATTATGGGACAGTAGACAAAAGAAAAAAAATCAGAAAACAGCCTTATCTCAGCTGAATGTGCACAAAACAGACATACATAGAAAAACACATGCAAACAGTGAAATCATTGCAAAAACAAACACTAACGGTACAGAAGTATATCTTATATGATGTTAACTTCATTTGTGAGGTTTATGTTATGGGACAGTAGACAAATGAAAAATCCGAAAACAGCCTTATCTCAGCTGAATGCGCACACAAACAGACACAAATAGAAAAACACATCCAAACTGTGAAATCATTGCAAAAACAAACACTGAGGGTACAGAAGTATATCTTATAAGATGTTAACTTCATTTGTGAGGTTTATATTATGGGACAGTAGAAAAATGAAAAAAATCCGGAAACAGCCTTATCTCAGCTGAATGCGCACAAAAATAGAAAAACACATGCAAACAGTGAAATCATTGCAAAAACAAACACTGAGGGTACATAAGTATATATTATAAGTTGTTTACTTCATTTGTGAGGTTTATATTATGGGACAGTAGACAAAAGAAAAAAAATCAGAAAACAGCCTTATCTCAGCTGAATGCGCACAAAACAGACACCAATAGAAAAACACATCTCAACAGTGAAATCATTGCAAAATCAAACACTGAAGGTACAGAAGTATAACTTATAAGATGTTAACTTCATTCATGAGGTTTATATCATGGGACAGTAGTAAAAATAAAATAAATCCGAAAACAGCCTTATCTCAGCTGAATGCGCACACAAACAGACACAAATAGAAAAACACATCCAAACTGTGAAATCATTGCAAAAACAAATACTGAGGGTACAGAAGTATATCTTATAAGTTGTTAACTTCATTTGTGAGGTTTATGTTATGGGACAGTAGACAAATGAAAAATCCGAAAACAGCCTTATCTCAGCTGAATGCGCACACAAACGGACACCAATAGAAAAACACATCCAAACTGTGAAATCATAGAAAAAACAAACAATGAAGGCACAGAAGTATATCTTATAAGATGCGAACTTCATTTGTGAGGTTTATGTTATGGTAGAGTAGAAAAATGAAAAAAATCCGGAAACAGCCTTATCTCAGCTGAATGCGCACACAAACAGACACCAAAATAAAAACACATCTCAACAGTGAAACCATTGCAAAATCAAACACTGAAGGTACAGAAGTATATCTTATAAGATGTTAACTTCATTCATGAGGTTTATATCATGGGACAGTAGAAAAAATAAAATAAATCCGAAAACAGCCTTATCTCAGCTGAATGCGGACAAAAATAGAAAAACACATTACAACAGTGAAATCATTGCAAAAATCAAACACTGACGGTACTTAAGTATATCTTATAAGATGCTAACTTCATTTGTGAGGTTTATGTTATGGTAGAGTAGAAAAATGAAAAAAATCCGGAAACAGCCTTATCTCAGCGTATTGCGCACACGAACAGACACCAATAGAAAAACACATGCAAACAGTGAAATCATTGCAAAAACAAATACTGAGGGTACAGAAGTATATCTTATAAGTTGTTTACTTCATTTGTGAGGTTTATATTATGGGACAGTAGAAAAATGAAAAAAATCCGGAAACAGCCTTATCTCAGCTGAATGCGCACAAAAATAGAAAAACACATTACAACAGTAAAATCATTGCAAAATCAAACAATGAAGGCACAGAAGTATATCTTATAAGATGCGAACTTCATTTGTGAGGTTTATGTTATGGTAGAGTAGAAAAATGAAAAAAATCCGGAAACAGCCTTATCTCAGCGTATTGCGCACACGAACAGACACCAATAGAAAAACACATGCAAACAGTGAAATCATTGCAAAAACAAACACTGAGGGTACATAAATATATATTATAAGTTGTTTACTTCATTTGTGAGGTTTATATTATGGGACAGTAGACAAAAGAAAAAAAATCAGAAAACAGCCTTATCTCAGCTGGATGTGCACAAAACAGACATACATAGAAAAACACATGCAATCAGTGAAATCATTGCAAAAACAAACACTGACGGTACAGAAGTATATCTTATATGATGTTAACTTCATTTGTGAGGTTTATGTTATGGGACAGTAGACAAATGAAAAATCCGAAAACAGCCTTATCTCAGCTGAATGCGCACACAAACAGACACAAATAGAAAAACACATCCAAACTGTGAAATCATTGCAAAAACAAACACTGAGGGTACAGAAGTATATCTTATAAGATGTTAACTTCATTTGTGAGGTTTATATTATGGGACAGTAGAAAAATGAAAAAAAGTCCGGAAACAGCCTTATCTCAGCTGAATGCGCACAAAAATAGAAAAACACATGCAAACAGTGAAATCATTGCAAAAATCAAACACTGACGGTACAGAAGTATATCTTATATGATGTTAACTTCATTTGTGAGGTTTATGTTATGGGACAGTAGACAAATGAAAAATCCGAAAACAGCCTTATCTCAGCTGAATGCGCACACAAACAGACACAAATAGAAAAACACATCCAAACTGTGAAATCATTGCAAAAACAAACACTGAGGGTACAGAAGTATATCTTATAAGATTTTAACTTCATTTGTGAGGTTTATATTATGGGACAGTAGAAAAATGAAAAAAAGACGGAAACATCCTTATCTCAGCTGAATGCGCACAAAAATAGAAAAACACATTACAACAGTAAAATCATTGCAAAATCAAACAATGAAGGCACAGAAGTATATCTTATAAGATGCGAACTTCATTTGTGAGGTTTATGTTATGGTAGAGTAGAAAAATTTAAAAAATCCGGAAACAGCCTTATCTCAGCTGAATGAGCACAAAACAGACATAAATAGAAAAACACATGCAAACAGTGAAATCATTGCAAAATCAAACACTGAAGGTACAGAAGTATATCTTATATGATGTTAACTTCATTTGTGAGGTTTATGTTATTGGACAGTAGACAAATGAAAAATCCGAAAACAGCCTTATCTCAGCTGAATGCGCACACAAACAGACACCAATAGAAAAACACATCCAAACAGTGAAATCATTGCAAAAATCAAACAAGACGGTACATAAGTATATCTTATAATATGTACACTTCATTTGTGAGGTTTATGTTATAGTAGAGTAGAAAAATTAAAAAAATCCGAAAACAGCCTTATCTCAGCTGAATGCGCACACAAACAGACACCAAAATAAAAACACATCTCAACAGTGAAATCATTGCAAAATCAAACACTGAAGGTACAGAAGTATAACTTATAAGATGTTAACTTCATTCATGAGGTTTATATCATGGGACAGTAGAAAAAATAAAATAAATCCGAAAACAGCCTTATCTCAGCTGAATGCGCACAAAAATAGAAAAACACATGCAAACAGTGAAATCATTACAAAAATCAAACACTGACGGTACATAAGTATATCTTATAAGATGTACACTTCATTAGTGAGGTTTATGTTATGGTAGAGTAGAAAAATTAAAAAAAATCCGGAAACAGCCTTATCTCAGCGTATTGCGCACATGAACAGACACCAATAGAAAAACACATGCAAACAGTGAAATCATTGCAAAAACAAACACTGAGGGTACAGAAGTATATCTTATAAGTTGTTAACTTCATTTGTGAGGTTTATGTTATGGGACAGTACACAAATGAAAAATCCGAAAACAGCCTTATCTCAGCTGAATGCGTACACAAACAGACACAAATAGAAAAACACATCCAAACTGTGAAATCATTGCAAAAACAAACACTGAGGGTTCAGAAGTATATCTTATAAGATGTTAACTTCATTTGTGAGGTTTATATTATGGGACAGTAGAAAAATGAAAGAAATCCGGAAACAGCCTTATCTCAGCTGAATGCGCACAAAAATAGAAAAACACATTACAACAGTAAAATCATTGCAAAATCAAACAGTGAAGGTACAGAAGTATATCTTATATGATGTTAACTTCATTCATGAGGTTTATATTATGGGACAGTAGAAAAAATAAAGAAATCCGAAAACTTATCTCGGCTGAATGCGCACACAAACATACACAAATAGAAAAACAGATGCAAACTGTGAAATCATTGCAAAATCAGACAGTGAAGGTACAGAAGTATATCATAAGATGTTAACTTCATTTGTGAAGTATATATTATGGGAGAGTAGAAAAAAGAAAAACATCCGAAAACAGCCTTATCTCAGCATAATGCGCACACAAACAGACACCAATAGAAAAACACATCCCAACTGTGAAATCGTTGCAAAATCAAACACTGAGGGAACAGAAGTATATCTTTTAAGATGTTAACTTCATTTGTGAGCTTTATATTATGGGACAGTAGAAAAATGAAAAAAATCAGTAAACAGCCTTACCTCAGCTTAATGCGCACACAAAAAGACAGTAATAGAAAAACACATCCGAACAGTGAAATCATTGCAAAATCAAACACTGAGGGTACATAAATATATCTTAAATGATGTTAACTTAATTTGTGAGGTTAATATTGTGGGACAGTAGAAAAAAGAAAAAATCTGGAAATAGCCTTATCTCACCGTAATGTGCACACAGAAAGACACCAATAGGAAAACATAACCAAACAGTGGAAAAATTACAAATTCAAATACTGAGGCTACATAAATATATCTTATAAGGTGTTAACTTCATTTGTGAGTTTTATATTATAGGACAGTAGAAAAAAGATTGAAATACCCTCGATCAGCCTTAGTCTCTACTACACATACTGAAAAATCAGACCCCTGGCTCAATGCCTTTATTAATTATTGAAGAAAATACAGTTTCCCGCCTTTTTTACGTTTGAATTTTACAGACTGTCCTTTTGGCCGCTACACGGTGACCTTTGGCCCTAGAGACCCCATATTCGGAACAGGGGATCCTCTGGACCCACTAAACAATAATCTGATAAAAAATATAAATAAAGTCCTCTAGAATAATATTTGGTGCAATTTCAGGCTGACCTTTGACCTTTCCGAAGGTTGCACAGGTCTGAAACTCGGCACCCTAGATCAGCCTAAGTCCCTGATACACATACGGAAAAATCACACTCCTGGCTTAATGCCTTTAGGAATTATTACAAAAAACACACCCGAACGGCTGACCTTTGACCTTTCCGAAGGTTACACGGGTCTAAAACTCGGCACCCTAGATCAGCCTTAGTCCCTGATACACATACGGAAAAATCACACTCCTGGCTTAATGCCTTTAGGAATTATTACAAAAAACACACCCGAACGGCTGACCTTTGACCTTTCCGAAGGTTACACGGGTCTAAAACTCGGCACCCTAGATCAGCCTTAGTCCCTGATACACATACGGAAAAATCACACTCCTGGCTTAATGCCTTTAGGAATTATTACAAAAAACACACCCGAACGGCTGACCTTTGACCTTTCCGAAGGTTGCACAGGTCTGAAACTCAGCACCCTGGATCAACCTCAGTCCCTGATACACATACTGAAAAATCAGACTCCTGGCTTAATGCCTTTAGGGATTATTACAAAAAACACACCCGAACGGCTGACCTTTGACCTTTCTGAAGGTTGCACAGGTCTGAAACTCGGCACCCTGGATCACTCTTACTCCCTGATACACATACGGAAAAATCAGACTCCTGGCTTAATGCCTTTACAAATAATTACAAAAAACACACCCGAACTGCTGACCTTTGACCTTTCTGAAGGTTGCACAGGTCTGAAACTCGGAACCCTGGATCAGCCTCAATCCCTGATACGCATACGGAGAAATCAGCATCCTGGCTCATTGCCTTTAGGAATTATTGAAGAAAAGACAGTCTCACACCTTTTTTACTTTTTTGAATTTTACAGACTGTCTTTTTGTTCCGCTACGTGGAGACCTTTGACCTGGGGGCTCCATATTCGGAACAGAGGATCCTCCGGAGCCACTAAACAATAATCCGGGGGGGAAAAGCCCAAAGGACTGTTTGTCCTGTGTCCAAAAACTGAAAATCAGGTCGTGTCAGACTCTATACAGTCTTAGACCCTTTGGCCAGAGTGGAGGTTTTGGAGGGAACTACATTGCTACAGGTCGCAAGAGTGTGAATTTTTCATATGTCGTTTGGGGTCCTAAGACAAGCGGAACGACACCAGTCCCGTGCCGCGTCCCGGAAATAGCCTTATCTCAGTGTAATGCGCACACAGAAAGACACCAATAGGAAAACATAACCAAACAGTGAAAAAATTACAAATTCAAACACTGAGGGTACATAAGTATATATTATAAGTTGTTAACTTCATTCGTGAGTTTTATATTATAGGACAGTAGAAAAAAGATAAAAATACAAAATATAGCCTTATCTCAGCATAATGTGCACACAAAAAGACACCAAAAGGAAAAAACACAGCCACACAGTGAAATCATTGCAAAATCAAATACTGAGGGTACAGAAGTATTTTAGACGACATGCTATACTATGACATTTTTGTCTCTTTTTTGACAACATACTATACTATGACGTTTCTGTCTCATTTAGACGACATACTATTCTATGACATTATCGAGTTGTTTTGGACGACATTCTATACTATGACATGTTTGTCTCATTTTGAACGACACACTATGCAATGACATTTTTGTCTCATTTTGGACGACATACTATACTATAAAATTTTTATCTTATTTTGGGCGACATACTATACTATGACATTTTTGTCTCATTTTGAAAAACATACTATACTAAGACGTTTTTGTCTCATTTTGAAAAACATACTATACTATGACATTTTTGTGTGATTTTGGACGATATACTATACTATGTCGTTTTTGTCTCATTTTGGACAACATACGATACGATGACGTTTGTGTCTCATTTTGAAAAACGTACTATACTATGACGTTTTTGTCTCATTTTGGACATCATACTATACTATGACATTTTTGAGTTATTTTGGACAATATACTATACTGACATTTTTTAGTTGTTTTGGACGTCATACTATACTATGACATTATTGAGTGATTTTGGATAACATACTTCATTTGTGAGGTTTATATTTTGGGACAGTAGAAAAATGAAAAAAATCCGGAAACAGCCTTATCTCAGCTGAATGAGCACAAAAATAGAAAAACACATTACAACAGTAAAATCATTGCAAAAACAAACACTGAGGGTACAGAAGTATAACTTATATGATGTTAACTTCATTCATGAGGTTTATATCATGGGACAGTAGAAAAAATAAAATACATCCGAAAACAGCCTTATCTCAGCTGAATGCGCACAAAAATAGAAAAACACATGCAAACAGTGAAATCATTGCAAAAATCAAACACTGACGGTACATAAGTATATCTTATAAGATGTAGACTTCATTAGTGAGGTTTATGTTATGGTAGAGTAGAAAAATAAAAAAAAATCCGGAAACAGCCTTATCTCAGCGTATTGCGCACACGAACAGACACCAATAGAAAAACACATGCAAACAGTGAAATCATTGCAAAAACAAACACTGAGGGTACATAAGTATATATTATAAGTTGTTTACTTCATTTGTGAGGTTTATATTATGGGACAGTAGACAAAAGAAAAAAAATCAGAAAACAGCCTTATCTCAGCTGAATGTGCACAAAAATAGAAAAACACATTACAACAGTAAAATCATTGCAAAATCAAACAATGAAGGCACAAAAGTATATCTTATAAGATGCGAACTTCATTTGTGAGGTTTATGTTATGGTAGAGTAGAAAAATGAAAAAAAATCCGGAAACAGCCTTATCTCAGCTGAATGCGCACACAAACAGACACCAATAGAAAAACACATGCAATCAGTGAAATCATTGCAAAATCAAACAATGAAGGCACAGAAGTATATCTTATAAGATGCGAACTTCATTTGTGAGGTTTATGTTATGGTAGAGTAGAAAAATGAAAAAAATCCGGAAACAGCCTTATCTCAGCTGAATGAGCACAAAAATAGAAAAACACATTACAACAGTAAAATCATTGCAAAAACAAACACTGAGGGTACAGAAGTATAACTTATATGATGTTAACTTCATTCATGAGGTTTATATCATGGGACAGTAGAAAAAATAAAATACATCCGAAAACAGCCTTATCTCAGCTGAATGCGCACAAAAATAGAAAAACACATGCAAACAGTGAAATCATTGCAAAAATCAAACACTGACGGTACATAAGTATATCTTATAAGATGTAGACTTCATTAGTGAGGTTTATGTTATGGTAGAGTAGAAAAATAAAAAAAAATCCGGAAACAGCCTTATCTCAGCGTATTGCGCACACGAACAGACACCAATAGAAAAACACATGCAAACAGTGAAATCATTGCAAAAACAAACACTGAGGGTACATAAGTATATATTATAAGTTGTTTACTTCATTTGTGAGGTTTATATTATGGGACAGTAGACAAAAGAAAAAAAATCAGAAAACAGCCTTATCTCAGCTGAATGTGCACAAAAATAGAAAAACACATTACAACAGTAAAATCATTGCAAAATCAAACAATGAAGGCACAGAAGTATATCTTATAAGATGCGAACTTCATTTGTGAGGTTTATGTTATGGTAGAGTAGAAAAATGAAAAAAAATCCGGAAACAGCCTTATCTCAGCTGAATGCGCACACAAACAGACACCAATAGAAAAACACATGCAATCAGTGAAATCATTGCAAAATCAAACAATGAAGGCACAGAAGTATATCTTATAAGATGCGAACTTCATTTGTGAGGTTTATATTATGGGACAGTAGAAAAATGAAAAAAATCCGGAAACAGCCTTATCTCAGCTGAATGCGCACAAAAATAGAAAAACACATGCAAACAGTGAAATCATTGCAAAAACAAACACTGAGGGTACAGAAGTATATCTTATAAGTTGTTAACTTCATTTGTGAGGTTTATATTATGGGACAGTAGACAAAAGAAAAAAAATCAGAAAACAGCCTTATCTCAGCTGGATGTGCACAAAACAGACATACATAGAAAAACACATGCAATCAGTGAAATCATTGCAAAAACAAACACTGACGGTACAGAAGTATATCTTATATGATGTTAACTTCATTTGTGAGGTTTATGTTATGGGACAGTAGACAAATGAAAAATCCGAAAACAGCCTTATCTCAGCTGAATGCGCACACAAACAGACACAAATAGAAAAACACATCCAAACTGTGAAATCATTGCAAAAACAAACACTGAGGGTACAGAAGTATATCTTATAAGATGTTAACTTCATTTGTGAGGTTTATATTATGGGACAGTAGACAAAAGAAAAAAAATCAGAAAACAGCCTTATCTCAGCTGGATGTGCACAAAACAGACATACATAGAAAAACACATGCAATCAGTGAAATCATTGCAAAAACAAACACTGACGGTACAGAAGTATATCTTATATGATGTTAACTTCATTTGTGAGGTTTATGTTATGGGACAGTAGACAAATGAAAAATCCGAAAACAGCCTTATCTCAGCTGAATGCGCACACAAACAGACACAAATAGAAAAACACATCCAAACTGTGAAATCATTGCAAAAACAAACACTGAGGGTACAGAAGTATATCTTATAAGTTGTTAACTTCATTTGTGAGGTTTATATTATGGGACAGTAGAAAAATGAAAAAAATCCGGAAACAGCCTTATCTCAGCTGAATGCGCACAAAAATAGAAAAACACATTACAACAGTAAAATCATTGCAAAATCAAACAATGAAGGCACAGAAGTATATCTTATAAGATGCGAACTTCATTTGTGAGGTTTATGTTATGGTAGAGTAGAAAAATGAAAAAAATCCGGAAACAGCCTTATCTCAGCGTATTGCGCACACGAACAGACACCAATAGAAAAACACATGCAAACAGTGAAATCATTGCAAAAACAAACACTGAGGGTACATAAGTATATATTAAAAGTTGTTTACTTCATTTGTGAGGTTTATATTATGGGACAGTAGACAAAAGAAAAAAAATCAGAAAACAGCCTTATCTCAGCTGAATGCGCACAAAAATAGAAAAACACATTACAACAGTAAAATCATTGCAAAATCAAACAATGAAGGCACAGAAGTATATCTTATAAGATGCGAACTTCATTTGTGAGGTTTATGTTATGGTAGAGTAGAAAAATGAAAAAAATCCGGAAACAGCCTTATCTCAGCGTATTGCGCACACGAACAGACACCAATAGAAAAACACATGCAAACAGTGAAATCATTGCAAAAACAAATACTGAGGGTACAGAAGTATATCTTATAAGTTGTTTACTTCATTTGTGAGGTTTATATTATGGGACAGTAGACAAAAGAAAAAAAATCAGAAAACAGCCTTATCTCAGCTGAATGTGCACAAAACAGACATACATAGAAAAACACATGCAAACAGTGAAATCATTGCAAAAACAAACACTAACGGTACAGAAGTATATCTTATATGATGTTAACTTCATTTGTGAGGTTTATGTTATGGGACAGTAGACAAATGAAAAATCCGAAAACAGCCTTATCTCAGCTGAATGCGCACACAAACAGACACAAATAGAAAAACACATCCAAACTGTGAAATCATTGCAAAAACAAACACTGAGGGTACAGAAGTATATCTTATAAGATGTTAACTTCATTTGTGAGGTTTATATTATGGGACAGTAGAAAAATGAAAAAAATCCGGAAACAGCCTTATCTCAGCTGAATGCGCACAAAAATAGAAAAACACATGCAAACAGTGAAATCATTGCAAAAACAAACACTGAGGGTACATAAGTATATATTATAAGTTGTTTACTTCATTTGTGAGGTTTATATTATGGGACAGTAGACAAAAGAAAAAAAATCAGAAAACAGCCTTATCTCAGCTGAATGCGCACAAAACAGACACCAATAGAAAAACACATCTCAACAGTGAAATCATTGCAAAATCAAACACTGAAGGTACAGAAGTATAACTTATAAGATGTTAACTTCATTCATGAGGTTTATATCATGGGACAGTAGTAAAAATAAAATAAATCCGAAAACAGCCTTATCTCAGCTGAATGCGCACACAAACAGACACAAATAGAAAAACACATCCAAACTGTGAAATCATTGCAAAAACAAATACTGAGGGTACAGAAGTATATCTTATAAGTTGTTAACTTCATTTGTGAGGTTTATGTTATGGGACAGTAGACAAATGAAAAATCCGAAAACAGCCTTATCTCAGCTGAATGCGCACACAAACGGACACCAATAGAAAAACACATCCAAACTGTGAAATCATAGAAAAAACAAACAATGAAGGCACAGAAGTATATCTTATAAGATGCGAACTTCATTTGTGAGGTTTATGTTATGGTAGAGTAGAAAAATGAAAAAAATCCGGAAACAGCCTTATCTCAGCTGAATGCGCACACAAACAGACACCAAAATAAAAACACATCTCAACAGTGAAACCATTGCAAAATCAAACACTGAAGGTACAGAAGTATATCTTATAAGATGTTAACTTCATTCATGAGGTTTATATCATGGGACAGTAGAAAAAATAAAATAAATCCGAAAACAGCCTTATCTCAGCTGAATGCGGACAAAAATAGAAAAACACATTACAACAGTGAAATCATTGCAAAAATCAAACACTGACGGTACTTAAGTATATCTTATAAGATGCTAACTTCATTTGTGAGGTTTATGTTATGGTAGAGTAGAAAAATGAAAAAAATCCGGAAACAGCCTTATCTCAGCGTATTGCGCACACGAACAGACACCAATAGAAAAACACATGCAAACAGTGAAATCATTGCAAAAACAAATACTGAGGGTACAGAAGTATATCTTATAAGTTGTTTACTTCATTTGTGAGGTTTATATTATGGGACAGTAGAAAAATGAAAAAAATCCGGAAACAGCCTTATCTCAGCTGAATGCGCACAAAAATAGAAAAACACATTACAACAGTAAAATCATTGCAAAATCAAACAATGAAGGCACAGAAGTATATCTTATAAGATGCGAACTTCATTTGTGAGGTTTATGTTATGGTAGAGTAGAAAAATGAAAAAAATCCGGAAACAGCCTTATCTCAGCGTATTGCGCACACGAACAGACACCAATAGAAAAACACATGCAAACAGTGAAATCATTGCAAAAACAAACACTGAGGGTACATAAATATATATTATAAGTTGTTTACTTCATTTGTGAGGTTTATATTATGGGACAGTAGACAAAAGAAAAAAAATCAGAAAACAGCCTTATCTCAGCTGGATGTGCACAAAACAGACATACATAGAAAAACACATGCAATCAGTGAAATCATTGCAAAAACAAACACTGACGGTACAGAAGTATATCTTATATGATGTTAACTTCATTTGTGAGGTTTATGTTATGGGACAGTAGACAAATGAAAAATCCGAAAACAGCCTTATCTCAGCTGAATGCGCACACAAACAGACACAAATAGAAAAACACATCCAAACTGTGAAATCATTGCAAAAACAAACACTGAGGGTACAGAAGTATATCTTATAAGATGTTAACTTCATTTGTGAGGTTTATATTATGGGACAGTAGAAAAATGAAAAAAAGTCCGGAAACAGCCTTATCTCAGCTGAATGCGCACAAAAATAGAAAAACACATGCAAACAGTGAAATCATTGCAAAAATCAAACACTGACGGTACAGAAGTATATCTTATATGATGTTAACTTCATTTGTGAGGTTTATGTTATGGGACAGTAGACAAATGAAAAATCCGAAAACAGCCTTATCTCAGCTGAATGCGCACACAAACAGACACAAATAGAAAAACACATCCAAACTGTGAAATCATTGCAAAAACAAACACTGAGGGTACAGAAGTATATCTTATAAGATTTTAACTTCATTTGTGAGGTTTATATTATGGGACAGTAGAAAAATGAAAAAAAGACGGAAACATCCTTATCTCAGCTGAATGCGCACAAAAATAGAAAAACACATTACAACAGTAAAATCATTGCAAAATCAAACAATGAAGGCACAGAAGTATATCTTATAAGATGCGAACTTCATTTGTGAGGTTTATGTTATGGTAGAGTAGAAAAATTTAAAAAATCCGGAAACAGCCTTATCTCAGCTGAATGAGCACAAAACAGACATAAATAGAAAAACACATGCAAACAGTGAAATCATTGCAAAATCAAACACTGAAGGTACAGAAGTATATCTTATATGATGTTAACTTCATTTGTGAGGTTTATGTTATTGGACAGTAGACAAATGAAAAATCCGAAAACAGCCTTATCTCAGCTGAATGCGCACACAAACAGACACCAATAGAAAAACACATCCAAACAGTGAAATCATTGCAAAAATCAAACAAGACGGTACATAAGTATATCTTATAATATGTACACTTCATTTGTGAGGTTTATGTTATAGTAGAGTAGAAAAATTAAAAAAATCCGAAAACAGCCTTATCTCAGCTGAATGCGCACACAAACAGACACCAAAATAAAAACACATCTCAACAGTGAAATCATTGCAAAATCAAACACTGAAGGTACAGAAGTATAACTTATAAGATGTTAACTTCATTCATGAGGTTTATATCATGGGACAGTAGAAAAAATAAAATAAATCCGAAAACAGCCTTATCTCAGCTGAATGCGCACAAAAATAGAAAAACACATGCAAACAGTGAAATCATTACAAAAATCAAACACTGACGGTACATAAGTATATCTTATAAGATGTACACTTCATTAGTGAGGTTTATGTTATGGTAGAGTAGAAAAATTAAAAAAAATCCGGAAACAGCCTTATCTCAGCGTATTGCGCACATGAACAGACACCAATAGAAAAACACATGCAAACAGTGAAATCATTGCAAAAACAAACACTGAGGGTACAGAAGTATATCTTATAAGTTGTTAACTTCATTTGTGAGGTTTATGTTATGGGACAGTACACAAATGAAAAATCCGAAAACAGCCTTATCTCAGCTGAATGCGTACACAAACAGACACAAATAGAAAAACACATCCAAACTGTGAAATCATTGCAAAAACAAACACTGAGGGTTCAGAAGTATATCTTATAAGATGTTAACTTCATTTGTGAGGTTTATATTATGGGACAGTAGAAAAATGAAAGAAATCCGGAAACAGCCTTATCTCAGCTGAATGCGCACAAAAATAGAAAAACACATTACAACAGTAAAATCATTGCAAAATCAAACAGTGAAGGTACAGAAGTATATCTTATATGATGTTAACTTCATTCATGAGGTTTATATTATGGGACAGTAGAAAAAATAAAGAAATCCGAAAACTTATCTCGGCTGAATGCGCACACAAACATACACAAATAGAAAAACAGATGCAAACTGTGAAATCATTGCAAAATCAGACAGTGAAGGTACAGAAGTATATATTATATGATGTTAACTTCATTTGTTAGGTTTATATTATGGGAGAGTAGAAAAATTAAAAAAAATCAGGAAACAGCCTTATCTCAGCTGTATGCGCACAAAACAGACACAAATAGAAAAACACATCCAAACAGTGAAATCATTGCAAAATCAAACAGTGAAGGTACAGAAGTATATCTTATGAGATGCTAACTTCATTTGTGAAGTATATGTTATGGGACAATAGTAAAAAGAAAAACATCCGAAAACAGTGAAATCATTGCAAAATCAAACACTTATAAGTATTATAAGTGTAGTATCTATTGGGAACAATGACATGATGATGCTCCAACATTCGCCTCCGATTTTCATTAAGTTTCGATTCCACCTTAAAAAAATGCACTTTTCGGCCAGTAGGGAGAAGTGCAAATTCAGGAATGGTTGCACTAGAATTCAGTCAGCATTCATAATTGAGATGGACTTCCTCCTATAGTCCAGAGTAGATATGGACATATAGGGGATCACTGGAAAAATAAGGAGCTGTAGTATGCAAAGCAGGTGACATATTTCCTGGGAAATCATATTAGGCCATTAGAGGGCAAATGGTTGCAAAATAATTGTCAAAATCTTGACTTTTGAGATTGATTTTCTCCAAAATTCTCAAACCAGGAAAATTCATCACAAATACCTGATCACGATATGACAATATCAAAATTCTAAGATCATATCTTGTCTCATGTCATGATATAGATATAATATTGTCCAGCCTTCCTCATCATAGTTCACATTCCATTTGTCAGAGATAAAATATGAATCCATAACCCATTTTGAGAGGCAGGTTCTCATAAGGTTGGGAAGTGTCGACTAACTGGGTTGTCACTGATAGGTAGACTTCCCTGTTTAAATGTTGGAGTTTAGTATTTTGGGCAACACCATGTTAGTTTTTGAAACCAGAAACAGCCATAGTTATAAGAGAAGGGATGGATACTGATAGCTTGTCCACTACAAATCCACCTATAACTGCAACTTTGCAACCATGAAATGCAAAATTAAATTTACATTGTGGACATGCAGCTCTACTGAAGAGGAACTAAGACCATAAACCCTTTAGAACAATGTATGTAGCCCCCCCCCATAACTGAATGTTTTAGGAGAGCAAGCAGAACATTTAGGGGCGCACACCTTAAACATTTCCTCTCATTTTCACTGTATTACTGATCAATACTTTGATAATAATTGAAGAAATTGCAATGTGCTATTTAGAATTCCCAGTGAATTTTATTGTGCACTTGTTTGTTGAAGAATAAGATCACATAAGAGACATTAAGTGTACATAAAATACCATCACTGTCACTACAGTACAGTTATTAACTAGAAGTGGCCCGGTACTGTCCAGTACACAGAACCGGCACTTTTATTTGTGTACTGGCACGTTTCACAAGATGCCGGTAATCTCTTATCAGTCCAATTCATGATTATGGTCCAGAGCAATAATGTCTCAGGGTACACTATGTGACGTTCACCTGTTCTCGCAAAAGTCAAGTGTTTATTCCTTGAGTTTGGAGTTTTTATTTTCTATCTAATCTCTATCTGGAAGATGGCCGCTGTGTTGACCATCATCATGCTTCAAAAGCATGAGTTAGCTCATCCACAAACTTATACTTTCTAATATAATAAAAATAAACATGGAACTGGCAAGTTGAGGCTTGAAAATATCAGAGGACCATGCACAGAAGGGATTAAGCTGGGATATTGCCCGGTATCCTGGACTCTTGCTCAAAATAATAAATTGATAAAGTTAGGTTGCCATGGAGATTTATTCTCTGAAGCTCTGCCAGACCAGGGTAAGAGCCAGAAGAGATTAATCCTGCTGATGATTCCATTTGGTCAGCTGTCACTCTGATTGGTAAATAATTGCATTAACCCCCATGAAAATATTATGCTGTATGTCATTCAAACAAGTAGCTACATCTTATATTATTTTGACTGTAATCAATTTTACAATGATTCATGCCTACTGTGGTCATTATTAGACCACCGTCATTTAGGTCAGTAAGAGGTTTGATAATAAAGGCTCCAGAAAAAAACAACAAAAAAAAACACTCAATGCTGCCATTGTGAAAGGTCAACTGTTAAGAAAACCGGTACAATTGAAATAAGTTTACTTCATTTTGAGTTGTTTTGGTGCAATCTTTCATGAACAATAGTGGTGTCACTCTTTCCATGTGCATTTTATTAATTTGGCACAGGACGTGGTTATCTCGCTAAATGATGTTTAGTTCATTAGACATTCAAGAAACTGGGATGATGACATCATATTTAAGAACGAGAAAGAGAAAAACACTGATTTCATATACTGACTCACATCTTGTTTTACAATAGCTACACCTTGTGTAGGAGTGACACAGGCAGTGGCAGTCACTTACGTTTCCTGACGTCTTAATTTGTGCTCATCTGAAGTGAAACAAAACCCTGAATTTTCTTTTACACTAAAACAAGGCCAGACCAAAAGTTTCACTCCCAGGGCTGGAGTATGCCAGATGTAATATTATGAGATATTAATGTGGATGTTATGCAAGAATTTGATGCACAAGCCTGTTTTCTTTGGGTATTACCTTAATGACTCTGTCCTGGCAGTGCTGGATGATCTTACACAGCTCCTCTGTACCCTGAGACTCGAGACTCTGATGAAGGATCTGCTCAAACATCTACACAGCATTGTCCATTTGCTGGTGGCACACAGACACATGCACACAAAAGTGTCTTATTATGCCAAAAAGTTGAAAAAATGAACAAGCTAAAGTAAAACATAATCTGTAGTTTTGTGACATACATGCATGTAACACCAGACAAACTGACTCATATAGGAATATCCCGTGAAATAATGATAATATATGATAATGTACTACACCCAGTCCCACAGTCTGTATTGTGGCATGTCTGTAGACAACTATATCTATTTAACTGTCCACTGAGTTATCGAACCGCCAAAAGATGTTTGCCTTTAGTACTACTGTGTCCTTGATCAATGCCACAGTCAGAACCTCATCATCCAACTATTTGACAAACTCTAGTCAAACAGGAGCTACAGTGTAGGAAAATGATCAAGAAATAAAATGAGTGTCAATAAAATGATTAGCTCTCATAGAAACTTCCCATTGTGTTAACCAGTTAACCACCACCAACCAGTCTATATTAGACTGGTTAGTCAGTAGTTGAGGTTTCACCTCTCTCATGGGGATCTGGGCCCTTTGGACAAACACTGAGGGGCTGCTCACGTCAAACTGTTGATGCAGACCCTCAAGGCTCAGGTTCACCACCTTCTCATAGCAGCTGTGCATCTTAACTGGATGGAAAGCCAGCATAGAGATCTTCTCCATGTGCTGAGGAGGAGGACAAGAAGGGAGAGGAAGAGATGGATGAGGCATGGACAGATTTGGGAAAAATGTATAATTGTGTCTCACAGTAAATATACTACTGCAAAAGTATCACTAATGTTACACTAGACAAATGCTGTTTAAATCACAAACATATTTGGAATAGGAGTATAGGAATTGCGGATAGATAACATTTGTTTTGTAAAGATCCAGATTCTTGTGCTTCAACTGAGAAAATCAGAGTGCATTTTCTATACATACACATACATCTCACGTTATGGGTTTTATTTAAAGCGACACAATTTTCAACCTTCACGTAATGTCTCTAAGCAGGGATGGGAAGTATTTCTGATAAATTTATTAAAAAAAATACATATTTAAAATACAAAATATCATGCTCTTTTCTGGAGATGATGAAATTTCCTTCATATTTTGTACCAATATATTTCCATTATGTCTATTTTATTTAAAATACTGTAACATACATCCTTTAAAAAAAAGTGATGACATAAGAAGACAAATTGCAGGATGCTGCTTCAGATTGGACGTCATGGTGCTTGTGCCTACTTTAATTTGCCGGGACTCAAATTCACGCGATTACCGTCAGAGCTGAGTTTCAAGACTTTAGAACTCACTCTGTCGTTTACATCGATGACAGTGTTAAAGTCGCCACATAAAATAATTTTGTATCCGACCAATAGCGGTTCTTTAAGTCTTTTAAAAAGTTGAAAAATGTTTGTTCTCTCATGAGAGGTGTACACGTTTATCATTCGTATTTTCTAGTCAGTAAAAACAATCCAACATGAGCAATCTACAAGGAATTAAATTAGGAATTAATTCGTTTTATGAATAATAGTGACATCACCAGTTTTAAAAAATATCCCACCATCAGCTTTACTTTCGTCAATAGAAATACACTTAGACCTTTGTTCCACATGCTGGATACCTTTACTCTTTACTTGTGTTCCGTCTCAGTTCTTGACAACATAATATGTCACAGTCAGTTTTCAACAAAAACGTAATTTGTTGGGCTCTAAAAGAATTTGATTGGATGCCACGGGCATTCCAAGATGAAACTTTGGGGAAGGTCATAAATGTTTGGGGGGAAGCTATGGTGTGGGTTTGTCGTCATTTTATAACTTATACTACAAGCTTTTATTTTATTTTTCTCTACCTCTACAAAAGGTGTTTCATGATCATCATCAGGCTCTGGAGCGGGGAATTCAGAAGAAGAGTGAAAGAGCCAAAGTTGTTGCTGTAAGGGGGGCTCTCTGCTACAGCCTGCGGGTGCAGCGGGGTGCTGCCGACTCGCTGACCCTGACCCTGACCCTTATACCTACTCCAAGCCCTACCAGTAGAGACCCCCCAAACCCCAATTTATGAGCTGGAATAAAATTATATCAAAGTTTATTTGGGGTGGCAAAAGACCCAGAATAAGACTGGAAACTCTCCAGCTGCCAAAAGAAGGAGGGATGGGACTTCCAAAATTAAAGGAATGCTACCATGCGGCCCAATTGAGATGAAACACAGTGAAATGAAATAGAAAAAGAGTTTGGAATTATATTCTGTACCCAGTACAGAATATAATTGGGGATAAAGAAACATACAAGAAGATTCAAAACCAAATAGACACAATCACGATGTTCACATACAAAATATGGTTCAGCATAATAAAAAAAATATAAGATACAGAAAGACACTAATTTATTGAATTGGCATATGATATTATAATAGCATATGATAGCAATTTTACACCGACTAGGTACGATATAGGATTGAAACAGTGGACAAACCAAGGGAATCACAGCATGGTGTGTTTTCGGTGAAAGATGGACAGCTGGAGAGTTTCCAAAATATGACAGAAAAAAAGGATCTAGATAATCAATCATGAATTCTGTGGATTCCTGCAATTTAGAGACTACTATATGAAAGAGATCAGTATGGACCCCTCCTGAGAAGTGAATAGTGTGATCCAGATCATCATAATCAACGCATACAAAGAAACCACAATTAGAATTATATTGGGACTATATAAAAAATTGCTACAAAATACATAAAAAAAGATGGGAATCAGGATTTAACATAAAACTTAGTGATGAAGATTGGCTAAGATTGGTATAATCTGCCAGACATTAGCCTCATGTATGAAACAAAGTGATTTTGAAGCAGAAACATATTTAGGTTACAAGGTCAGAGCTGCAGTGACTTTATGACAAGTATAAATGAGCATTTCATGGGTTGTACTGGCAACAGATATGACAAATGATGGGTGGCTGGGAGATTTTTTTTTTAATCAGTCTTGAATATGTCAAAGATTACCCACAATATTAACTTTGAAGCATTGTTAGTTTTGTGTAGCATCAGATAAAACATGTATTCCCTCCCCTCTTAATTTGAAAAGAGGACATTTGTAATATAGAAATGATTGAATATTTGGAAGTTTTGAGGAGGACTGATGGAGGAGGACAAAAGTATTAATCTTTTATGACAACAATTCTTGGGAGTGAACATCCCTGCCATATACTCAAGTGTATGGTGAAAACAATGTTCAGTGTTCTATTAATAAAATGTTTTCATTTGAATTCCAATTTGCCAAGAGACCTTCTTACAAGAAAGTGTGCCATATGCACTAACACAGTGGAAATTAATCATAATGAAGCCTGAGGTTTAAGGATAAGGGTTGTCATCAACTAAATACTGTAGGCAGCAGCGAAGCTCTCTGAACAGATCAGTAATGTGACCCACAGTCCTCACAACCGAAGACGCAGCCGAAACACAGCAAGCGGTTCCGCGGAGACGGGAGCTTTGCAGCTGCGGGTCCGGGTGAGAGGACATCGGTTCTCACGGTGGAACTGTTCAGACAGAAAGTCTGGCTCCCGTGTAACGTCGCACACAACACCATCTCAGAGATATCTCAGAGATAGGATACTGACTGTATTTAAACACTAAACTTTCGCAAAAAACAGCAAAGCGAAAAAGAAAAAAAAGAGCACGCAACATTTACATGTGCATAATTTATTATTAACTATATTTCGATTAATTCGTGTGTGTGTTTAAATACATGTGTATGTATGTATTTATGTATGTATGTGTTTTCAATGAGTGAAAAGACGTAGTTACCCTAATTAACGAACACATTTTAGCAACAACTCTTTAGCCACCTGCCCTGCTGTTTAGCTCATTATAATAATGTAAAATTTCACTTACCTCTACATTTTTGAGCATCTTCCTGTGACATGTCAATAGCCTCCCTCTACCACCAACTTCCCCAGTAATTCCTTGGTCAGCGACTGATGCTGCAACTCCATTACATGTTCATCCACCTGCTGAGCAGACACTAACCTGTTAACGTTTTGGATATTAATCCGCTGCTGCTGTGGTGGGGAACTACGTTGCTTGGCTGGAGTGTGATGATGGTCGATAATTCTCTTAAAGCTACAGTAGTCGTTGAAATAAACGCCCCTTTTTTTCACCATACGTGTGTGTGCGTGTTTGTGTGTGCGTGCGTGTGTGTGAGTGCGTGTGTGTGAGTGCGTGTGTGTGAGTGCGTGTGTGTGTGTGTGTGTGTGTGCAACTCCAGACACTTCTTGTTCTCACATCAAGTTCAAATCGACATGATACACACACACCTACATCTACAAAGAGGCTCATACACACATTCACTCCTTTGAGTAAAAAAAAACAACAGGCATCTTGAGGGACTTCAAAGACTTGCCCTCTAAGTGAACCCAAACAAAAGTCTGGTTTTGTTTACACAGGTGCAATTACACGTAAACACAATGTTTCACTTTGTTTGGGGCTCAATTCATCCTGACTGTCAAAGAAACAGCATCAGAAGCTGAAGACCTCCACCTCATCAACATCAGTCACAATGTACTGAAAAAGAAAAAGGTTAAATAATTTATCAAAACTAACCCTAGCCCTATCATATTATAGTGATTACATGTAAAATAATTACATCAAATCAAACATAAGGTAGATGTTTGTTTGACCTGTGTGATCTACCGTTTTTGATGAAGTTTAAAATCCATAATTTGTATTAGTAGTGTATGATTTCACTTTCACTGAACTCTGAACTTATACTTCATATACTAGTAGTATGGAGTACTTTTACTGTATACGTTTTGGAGGAATATAGGGTCAAAGTTCAATTTTTTGCAACAAACAATAGGGTAATCATTTTTGATGAAGTAAAACTTTTTTATCAGTAGTTTATGATTTTACTTTCACTGGATTCAGTACCTCTTGTACTTCATATGCTAGTAATGTGAAGTACTTTTAATGTATACTTTTGGAGTAACCTGGCCTCCCTTCAACCCTTTTTTGTCCATTTTACTTAAACTGCCATAACCAAGCAGTCTTATTTCTGGTTTTCAAAAAAAAGTCCTATCGGATGCGATTACAACATACTGAAAAATAAATGTTCAAATTATATGTCAGTTTAATTTATTATATAACAATTATATCACATTATAGTGATTACATGTAAAATAATTGTTGAATATTTTCTAGTTTCTGTCATTTTTCAGCTTCTTAAATGTGAATATTTTTGACTTTCGGTTGCAATTATAGGTAAACACAATACACTTTGTTTGGGGATCAATTCATCCTGACGGTCAAGACACAGCCTGAGACGCTGAAACCCTCGACCTCATCAACCATCAGTCACAATGTACTGATTATATATTAATTATAAATCAAAACTAACCCCAAGCCTATCACATTATAGTGATAACATGAAAAATAATGACATCAAATCAAGCATAAGGTAGATGTATGTCCCAACAGGAACATGTTAACATACTATACTATGACAATTTTGAAATATTTTGGCCGACATACTAAACTGACATTTTTGAGATATTTTGGACGACATACTATACTATGACATTTTTATCTCATATTGGACGGCATGCTATACTGTGTCATTTTTGTCTCATTTTGTACGACATGCTATACTATGACAATTTTGAGATTTATTTTTTATGACATACCATACTATGACATTTTTTGGTGATTTAGGACGACTAACTATACTATGAGATTTTTTAGTTATTTTGGACGACATACTATACTATGACATTTTTTTGTGATTTTGGACGACATACTATACTATGATGTTTTTGTCTCATATTGAAAAACATACTATACTATGAAATTTTTGTGTGATTTTGGACGACATACTACACTATGACATTATTGAGTTGCTTTGGACGACATACTATACTATGACCTTTTTGTGTCATTTTGGACGACATACTATACTATGACATTTTTGTGTCATTTTGGACGACATACTTTACTATGACGTTTTTGTCTGATTTTGGACAACATACTATACTATGACATTTTGTCTAATTTTGGACGACATAGTATACTATGACATTTTGTCCCATTTTGGACGACATACTATAGTATGGCGTTTTTGAATTATTTTGGAGGACATACTATACTGTGTCATTTTTGTCTAATTTTAGACGACATACTATACTATGACAATTTTGAGATTTATTTTTTACGACATACTATACTATGAGATTTATTAGTTATTTTGGACGACATACTATACTATAACATTTTTATCTCATTTTGGACAACATAGTATACTATGACATTTTGTCCCATTTTGGACGACATACTATAGTATGACGTTTTTGTCTCATTTTGGACAACATACTATACTATGACATTTTGTCTTATTTTGGACGACATACTATACTATGACATTTTGTCTCATTTTGGACGACATACTATACTATGACATTTTTATCTAATTTTGGACGACATACTATGCTATGACATTTTTGTGTCATTTTTGACGACATACTATACTATGACGTTTTTGTCTCACTTTGGACAACATACATTTTGACAACAACATACTATGACATTTTGTCTCATTTTGGACGACATTCTATACTATGACATTTTTGTCTAATTCTGGACGACATACTATACTATGACGTTTTTGTCTCATTTTGGACGACATACTATACTATCACATTTTTGAGTTATTTTGGACGACATACTATACTATGACGTTTTTGTCTCATTTTGGACATCATACTATACTATGACATTTGTGAGTTATTTTGGACGAAATACTATAGTGACATTTTTTAGTTGTTTGGACGACATACTATACTATGACATTTTTGTGTCATTTTGGACGACATACTTTACTATGACGTTTTTGTCTGATTTTGGACAACATACTATACTATGACATTTTGTCTCATTTTGGACGACATAGTATACTATGACATTTTGTCCCATTTTGGACGACATACTATAGTATGGCGTTTTTGAATTATTTTGGAGGACATACTATACTGTGTCATTTTTGTCTAATTTTAGACGACATACTATACTATGACAATTTTGAGATTTATTTTTTACGACATACTATACTATGAGATTTATTAGTTATTTTGGAAGACATACTATACTATAACATTTTTATCTCATTTTGGACAACATAGTATACTATGACATTTTGTCCCATTTTGGACGACATACTATAGTATGACGTTTTTGTCTCATTTTGGACAACATACTATACTATGACATTTTGTCTTATTTTGGACGACATACTATACTATGACATTTTGTCTCATTTTGGACGACATACTATACTATGACATTTTTATCTAATTTTGGACGACATACTATGCTATGACATTTTTGTGTCATTTTTGACGACATACTATACTATGACGTTTTTGTCTCACTTTGGACAACATACATTTTGACAACAACATACTATGACATTTTGTCTCATTTTGGACGACATTCTATACTATGACATTTTTGTCTAATTCTGGACGACATACTATACTATGACGTTTTTGTCTCATTTTGGACGACATACTATACTATCACATTTTTGAGTTATTTTGGACGACATACTATACTATGACGTTTTTGTCTCATTTTGGACATCATACTATACTATGACATTTGTGAGTTATTTTGGACGAAATACTATAGTGAAATTTTTTAGTTGTTTGGACGACATACTATACTATGACATTATTGAGTTGTTTTGGACGACATTCTATACTATGACATTCTTGTCTCATTTTGAAAGACACACTATGCAATGACATTCTTATCTCATTTTGGACGATATGCTATACTATAAAATTTTTATCTTATTTTGGGCGACATACTATACTATGACATTTTTGTCTCATTTTGAAAAACATACTATACTAAGACGTTTTTGTCTCATTTTGAAAAACATACTATACTATGACATTTTTGAGTTATTTTGGACGATATACTATAGTGACATTTTTTAGTTGTTTTGGACAATATACTATACTGACATTTTTTAGTTGTTTTGGACGTCATACTATACTATGACATTATTGAGTGATTTTGGACAACATACTTCATTTGTGAGGTTTATATTTTGGGACAGTAGAAAAATTAAAAAAATCAGGAAACAGCCTTAGCTCAGCTGAATACGCACACAAACAGACACCAATAGAAAAACCCATCCAAACTGTGAAATCATTGCAAAATCAAACACTGAGGGTACAGAAGTATTTTAGACGACATGCTATACTATGACATTTTTGTCTCTTTTTTGACCACATACTATACTATGACGTTTTTGTCTCATTTAGACTACATACTATACTATGACGTTTTTGTCTCATTTTGGAAGACATAGCATACTATGACATTTTTGAGTCATTTTGGACGACATACTATACTATGACATTTTTGTGTCATTTTGGACGACATACTATACTATGACATTTTTGTCTCATTTTGGACGACATACTATGCTATGACATTCTTATCTCATTTTGGACGATATGCTATACTATAAAATTTTTATCTTATTTTGGGCGACATACTATACTATGACATTTTTGACTCATTTTGAAAAACATACTATACTAAGACGTTTTTGTCTCATTTTGAAAAACATACTATACTATGACATTTTTGTGTGATTTTGGACGATATACTATACTATGTCGTTTTTGTCTCATTTTTGACAACATACGATACTATGACGTTTGTGTCTCATTTTGAAAAACATACTATACTATGACGTTTTTGTCTCATTTTGGACATCATACTATACTATGACATTTTTGAGTTATTTTGGACGATATACTATAGTGACATTTTTTAGTTGTTTTGGACAACATACTATACTATGACATTTTTGAGTTATTTTGGACAATATACTATACTGACATTTTTTAGTTGTTTTGGACGTCATACTATACTATGACATTATTGAGTGATTTTGGACAACATACTTCATTTGTGAGGTTTATATTTTGGGACAGTAGAAAAATTAAAAAAATCAGGAAACAGCCTTAGCTCAGCTGAATACGCACACAAAACAGACACCAATAGAAAAACCCATCCAAACTGTGAAATCATTGCAAAATCAAACACTGAGGGTACAGAAGTATATCATAAGATGTTAACTTCATTTGTGAAGTATATATTATGGGAGAGTAGAAAAAAGAAAAACATCCGAAAACAGCCTTATCTCAGCATAATGCGCACACAAACAGACACCAATAGAAAAACACATCCCAACTGTGAAATCGTTGCAAAATCAAACACTGAGGGAACAGAAGTATATCTTTTAAGATGTTAACTTCATTTGTGAGCTTTATATTATGGGACAGTAGAAAAATGAAAAAAATCAGTAAACAGCCTTACCTCAGCTGAATGCGCACACAAAAAGACAGTAATAGAAAAACACATCCGAACAGTGAAATCATTGCAAAATCAAACACTGAGGGTACATAAATATATCTTATATGATGTTAACTTAATTTGTGAGGTTAATATTGTGGGACAGTAGAAAAAAGAAAAAATCAGTAAACAGCCTTATCTCACCGTAATGTGCACACAAGAAGGACACCAATAGGAAAACATAACCAAACAGTGGAAAAATTACAAATTCAAATACTGAGGCTACATAAATATATCTTATAAGGTGTTAACTTCATTTGTGAGTTTTATATTATAGGACAGTAGAAAAAAGATTGAAATACCCTCGATCAGCCTTAGTCTCTACTACACATACTGAAAAATCAGACCCCTGGCTCAATGCCTTTATTAATTATTGAAGAAAATACAGTTTCCCGCCTTTTTTACGTTTGAATTTTACAGACTGTCCTTTTGGCCGCTACACAGTGACCTTTGGCCCTAGAGACCCCATATTCGGAACAGGGGATCCTCTGGACCCACTAAACAATAATCTGATAAAAAATATAAATAAAGTCCTCTAGAACAATATTTGGTGCAATTTCAGGCTGACCTTTGACCTTTCCAAAGGTTGCACAGGTCTGAAACTCGGCACCCTAGATCAGCCTAAGTCCCTGATACACATACGGAAAAATCTGACTCCTGGCTTAATGCCTTTAGGAATTATTACAAAAAACACACCCGAACGGCTGACCTTTGACCTTTCTGAAGGTTACACGGGTCTAAAACTCGGCACCCTAGATCAGCCTTAGTCCCTGATACACATACGGAAAAATCACACTCCTGGCTTAATGCCTTTAGGAATTATTACAAAAAACACACCCGAACGGCTGACCTTTGACCTTTCCGAAGGTTGCACAGGTCTGAAACTCAGCACCCTGGATCAGCCTCAGTCCCTGATACACATACTGAAAAATCAGACTCCTGGCTCAAAGCCTTTAGGAATTATTACAAAAAACACACCCGAACTGCTGACCTTTGACCTTTCTGAAGGTTGCACAGGTCTGAAACTCGGAACCCTGGATCAGCCTCAATCCCTGATACTCATACGGAGAAATCAGCATCCTGGCTCATTGCCTTTAGGAATTATTGAAGAAAAGACAGTTTCAGACCTTTTTTACTTTTTTGAATTTTACAGACTGTCTTTTTGTTCCGCTACGTGGAGACCTTTGACCTGGGGGCTCCATATTCGGAACAGAGGATCCTCCGGAGCCACTAAACAATAATCCGGGGGGGAAAAGCCCAAAGGACTGTTTGTCCTGTGTCCAAAAACTGAAAATCAGGTCGTGTCAGACTCTATACAGTCTTAGACCCTTTGGCCAGAGTGGAGGTTTTGGAGGGAACTACATTGCTACAGGTCGCAAGAGTGTGAATTTTTCATATGTCGTTTGGAGTCCTAAGACAAGCGGAACGACACCAGTCCCGTGCCGCGTCCCGGAAATAGCCTTATCTCAGTGTAATGCACACAGAAAGACACCAATAGGAAAACATAACCAAGCAGTGAAAAAATTACAAATTCAAACACTGAGGGTACATAAGTATATATTATAAGTTGTTAACTTCATTCGTGAGTTTTATATTATAGGACAGTAGAAAAAAGATAAAAATACGAAATATAGCCTTATCTCAGCATAATGTGCACACAAAAAGACACCAAAAGGAAAAAACACATCCACACAGTGAAATCCTTGCAGAATCAAATACTGAGGGTACAGAAGAATTTAGACGACATCCTATACTATGACATTTTTGAGTTATTTTGGACGATATACTATAGTGACATTTTTTAGTTGTTTTGGACAACATACTATACTATGACATTTTTGAGTTATTTTGGACAATATACTATACTGACATTTTTTAGTTGTTTTGGACGTCATACTATACTATGACATTATTGAGTGATTTTGGACAACATACTTCATTTGTGAGGTTTATATTTTGGGACAGTAGAAAAATTAAAAAAATCAGGAAACAGCCTTAGCTCAGCTGAATACGCACACAAACAGACACCAATAGAAAAACCCATCCAAACTGTGAAATCTTTGCAAAATCAAACACTGAGGGTACAGAAGTATGTCATAAGATGTTAACTTCATTTGTGAAGTATATATTATGGGAGAGTAGAAAAAAGAAAAACATCCGAAAACAGCCTTATCTCAGCATAATGCGCACACAAACAGACAACAATAGAAAAACACATCCCAACTGTGAACTCGTTGCAAAATCAAACACTGAGGGAACAGAAGTATATCTTTTAAGATGTTAACTTCATTTGTGAGCTTTATATTATGGGACAGTAGAAAAATGAAAAAAATCAGTAAACAGCCTTACCTCAGCTGAATGCGCACACAAAAAGACAGTAATAGAAAAACACATCCGAACAGTGAAATCATTGCAAAATCAAACACTGAGGGTACATAAATATATCTTATATGATGTTAACTTAATTTGTGAGGTTAATATTGTGGGACAGTAGAAAAAAGAAAAAATCTGGAAATAGCCTTATCTCACCGTAATGTGCACACAGAAAGACACCAATAGGAAAACATAACCAAACAGTGGAAAAATTACAAATTCAAATACTGAGGCTACATAAATATATCTTATAAGGTGTTAACTTCATTTGTGAGTTTTATATTATAGGACAGTAGAAAAAAGATTGAAATACCCTCGATCAGCCTTAGTCTCTACTACACATACTGAAAAATCAGACCCCTGGCTCAATGCCTTTATTAATTATTGAAGAAAATACAGTTTCCCGCCTTTTTTACGTTTGAATTTTACAGACTGTCCTTTTGGCCGCTACACGGTGACCTTTGGCCCTAGAGACCCCATATTCGGAACAGGGGATCCTCTGGACCCACTAAACAATAATCTGATAAAAAATATAAATAAAGTCCTCTAGAATAATATTTGGTGCAATTTCAGGCTGACCTTTGACCTTTCCGAAGGTTGCACAGGTCTGAAACTCGGCACCCTAGATCAGCCTAAGTCCCTGATACACATACGGAAAAATCACACTCCTGGCTTAATGCCTTTGGGAATTATTACAAAAAACACACCCGAACGGCTGACCTTTGACCTTTCCGAAGGTTACACGGGTCTAAAACTCGGCACCCTAGATCAGCCTTAGTCCCTGATACACATACGGAAAAATCACACTCCTGGCTTAATGCCTTTAGGAATTATTACAAAAAACACACCCGAACGGCTGACCTTTGACCTTTCCGAAGGTTGCACAGGTCTGAAACTCAGCACCCTGGATCAACCTCAGTCCCTGATACACATACTGAAAAATCAGACTCCTGGCTTAATGCCTTTAGGAATTATTACAAAAAACACACCCGAACGGCTGACCTTTGACCTTTCTGAAGGTTGCACAGGTCTGAAACTCGGCACCCTGGATCACTCTTACTCCCTGATACACATACGGAAAAATCAGACTCCTGGCTTAATGCCTTTACAAATAATTACAAAAAACACACCCGAACTGCTGACCTTTGACCTTTCTGAAGGTTGCACAGGTCTGAAACTCGGAACCCTGGATCAGCCTCAATCCCTGATACGCATACGGAGAAATCAGCATCCTGGCTCATTGCCTTTAGGAATTATTGAAGAAAAGACAGTCTCACACCTTTTTTACTTTTTTGAATTTTACAGACTGTCTTTTTGTTCCGCTACGTGGAGACCTTTGACCTGGGGGCTCCATATTCGGAACAGAGGATCCTCCGGAGCCACTAAACAATAATCCGGGGGGGAAAAGCCCAAAGGACTGTTTGTCCTGTGTCCAAAAACTGAAAATCAGGTCGTGTCAGACTCTATACAGTCTTAGACCCTTTGGCCAGAGTGGAGGTTTTGGAGGGAACTACATTGCTACAGGTCGCAAGAGTGTGAATTTTTCATATGTCGTTTGGGGTCCTAAGACAAGCGGAACGACACCAGTCCCGTGCCGCGTCCCGGAAATAGCCTTATCTCAGTGTAATGCGCACACAGAAAGACACCAATAGGAAAACATAACCAAACAGTGAAAAAATTACAAATTCAAACACTGAGGGTACATAAGTATATATTATAAGTTGTTAACTTCATTCGTGAGTTTTATATTATAGGACAGTAGAAAAAAGATAAAAATACAAAATATAGCCTTATCTCAGCATAATGCGCACACAAAAAGACACCAAAAGGAAAAAACACATCCACACAGTGAAATCATTGCAAAATCAAATACTGAGGGTACAGAAGTATTTTAGACGACATGCTATACTATGACATTTTTGTCTCTTTTTTGACAACATACTATACTATGACGTTTCTGTCTCATTTAGACGACATACTATTCTATGACATTTTTGAGTTATTTTGGACGACATACTATACTATGACGTTTTTATCTCATTTTGGACGACATACTATACTATGACCTTTTTATGTCATTTTGGACGACAAACTATACTATGACATTTTTGTGTCATTTTGGACGACATACTATACTATGACGTTTTTGTCTCATTTCGGACAACATACTATACTTTGACGTTTTTGTCTCATTTTGGACGACATACTATACTATGACATTTTTGAGTTATTTTGGACGACATACTATACAATGACATTTTTGTGTCATTTTGGACAACATACTATACTATGACATTTTTGTGTCATTTTGGAAGACATACTATACTATGACGTTTTTGTCTCATTTTGGACATCATACTATACTATGACATTTTTGAGTTATTTTGGACGAAATACTATAGTGACATTTTTTAGTTGTTTGGACGACATACTATACTATGACATTATCGAGTTGTTTTGGACGACATTCTATACTATGACATGTTTGTCTCATTTTGAACGACACACTATGCAATGACATTTTTGTCTCATTTTGGACGACATACTATGCTATGACATTCTTATCTCATTTTGGACGATATGCTATACTATAACATTTTTATCTTATTTTGGGCGACATACTATACTATGACATTTTTGTCTCATTTTGAAAAACATACTATACTAAGACGTTTTTGTCTCATTTTGAAAAACATACTATACTATGACATTTTTGTGTGATTTTGGACGATATACTATACTATGTCGTTTTTGTCTCATTTTGGACAACATACGATACTATGACGTTTGTGTCTCATTTTGAAAAACATACTATACTATGACATTTTTGAGTTATTTTGGACGATATACTATAGTGACATTTTTTAGTTGTTTTGGACAACATACTATACTATGACATTTTTGAGTTATTTTGGACAATATACTATACTGACATTTTTTAGTTGTTTTGGACGTCATACTATACTATGACATTATTGAGTGATTTTGGACAACATACTTCATTTGTGAGGTTTATATTTTGGGACAGTAGAAAAATTAAAAAAATCAGGAAACAGCCTTAGCTCAGCTGAATACGCACACAAACAGACACCAATAGAAAAACCCATCCAAACTGTGAAATCATTGCAAAATCAAACACTGAGGGTACAGAAGTATGTCATAAGATGTTAACTTCATTTGTGAAGTATATATTATGGGAGAGTAGAAAAAAGAAAAACATCCGAAAACAGCCTTATCTCAGCATAATGCGCACACAAACAGACAACAATAGAAAAACACATCCCAACTGTGAACTCGTTGCAAAATCAAACACTGAGGGAACAGAAGTATATCTTTTAAGATGTTAACTTCATTTGTGAGCTTTATATTATGGGACAGTAGAAAAATGAAAAAAATCAGTAAACAGCCTTACCTCAGCTGAATGCGCACACAAAAAGACAGTAATAGAAAAACACATCCGAACAGTGAAATCATTGCAAAATCAAACACTGAGGGTACATAAATATATCTTATATGATGTTAACTTAATTTGTGAGGTTAATATTGTGGGACAGTAGAAAAAAGAAAAAATCTGGAAATAGCCTTATCTCACCGTAATGTGCACACAGAAAGACACCAATAGGAAAACATAACCAAACAGTGGAAAAATTACAAATTCAAATACTGAGGCTACATAAATATATCTTATAAGGTGTTAACTTCATTTGTGAGTTTTATATTATAGGACAGTAGAAAAAAGATTGAAATACCCTCGATCAGCCTTAGTCTCTACTACACATACTGAAAAATCAGACCCCTGGCTCAATGCCTTTATTAATTATTGAAGAAAATACAGTTTCCCGCCTTTTTTACGTTTGAATTTTACAGACTGTCCTTTTGGCCGCTACACGGTGACCTTTGGCCCTAGAGACCCCATATTCGGAACAGGGGATCCTCTGGACCCACTAAACAATAATCTGATAAAAAATATAAATAAAGTCCTCTAGAATAATATTTGGTGCAATTTCAGGCTGACCTTTGACCTTTCCGAAGGTTGCACAGGTCTGAAACTCGGCACCCTAGATCAGCCTAAGTCCCTGATACACATACGGAAAAATCACACTCCTGGCTTAATGCCTTTGGGAATTATTACAAAAAACACACCCGAACGGCTGACCTTTGACCTTTCCGAAGGTTACACGGGTCTAAAACTCGGCACCCTAGATCAGCCTTAGTCCCTGATACACATACGGAAAAATCACACTCCTGGCTTAATGCCTTTAGGAATTATTACAAAAAACACACCCGAACGGCTGACCTTTGACCTTTCCGAAGGTTGCACAGGTCTGAAACTCAGCACCCTGGATCAACCTCAGTCCCTGATACACATACTGAAAAATCAGACTCCTGGCTTAATGCCTTTAGGAATTATTACAAAAAACACACCCGAACGGCTGACCTTTGACCTTTCTGAAGGTTGCACAGGTCTGAAACTCGGCACCCTGGATCACTCTTACTCCCTGATACACATACGGAAAAATCAGACTCCTGGCTTAATGCCTTTACAAATAATTACAAAAAACACACCCGAACTGCTGACCTTTGACCTTTCTGAAGGTTGCACAGGTCTGAAACTCGGAACCCTGGATCAGCCTCAATCCCTGATACGCATACGGAGAAATCAGCATCCTGGCTCATTGCCTTTAGGAATTATTGAAGAAAAGACAGTCTCACACCTTTTTTACTTTTTTGAATTTTACAGACTGTCTTTTTGTTCCGCTACGTGGAGACCTTTGACCTGGGGGCTCCATATTCGGAACAGAGGATCCTCCGGAGCCACTAAACAATAATCCGGGGGGGAAAAGCCCAAAGGACTGTTTGTCCTGTGTCCAAAAACTGAAAATCAGGTCGTGTCAGACTCTATACAGTCTTAGACCCTTTGGCCAGAGTGGAGGTTTTGGAGGGAACTACATTGCTACAGGTCGCAAGAGTGTGAATTTTTCATATGTCGTTTGGGGTCCTAAGACAAGCGGAACGACACCAGTCCCGTGCCGCGTCCCGGAAATAGCCTTATCTCAGTGTAATGCGCACACAGAAAGACACCAATAGGAAAACATAACCAAACAGTGAAAAAATTACAAATTCAAACACTGAGGGTACATAAGTATATATTATAAGTTGTTAACTTCATTCGTGAGTTTTATATTATAGGACAGTAGAAAAAAGATAAAAATACAAAATATAGCCTTATCTCAGCATAATGCGCACACAAAAAGACACCAAAAGGAAAAAACACATCCACACAGTGAAATCATTGCAAAATCAAATACTGAGGGTACAGAAGTATTTTAGACGACATGCTATACTATGACATTTTTGTCTCTTTTTTGACAACATACTATACTATGACGTTTCTGTCTCATTTAGACGACATACTATTCTATGACATTTTTGAGTTATTTTGGACGACATACTATACTATGACGTTTTTATCTCATTTTGGACGACATACTATACTATGACCTTTTTATGTCATTTTGGACGACAAACTATACTATGACATTTTTGTGTCATTTTGGACGACATACTATACTATGACGTTTTTGTCTCATTTCGGACAACATACTATACTTTGACGTTTTTGTCTCATTTTGGACGACATACTATACTATGACATTTTTGAGTTATTTTGGACGACATACTATACAATGACATTTTTGTGTCATTTTGGACAACATACTATACTATGACATTTTTGTGTCATTTTGGAAGACATACTATACTATGACGTTTTTGTCTCATTTTGGACATCATACTATACTATGACATTTTTGAGTTATTTTGGACGAAATACTATAGTGACATTTTTTAGTTGTTTGGACGACATACTATACTATGACATTATCGAGTTGTTTTGGACGACATTCTATACTATGACATGTTTGTCTCATTTTGAACGACACACTATGCAATGACATTTTTGTCTCATTTTGGACGACATACTATGCTATGACATTCTTATCTCATTTTGGACGATATGCTATACTATAACATTTTTATCTTATTTTGGGCGACATACTATACTATGACATTTTTGTCTCATTTTGAAAAACATACTATACTAAGACGTTTTTGTCTCATTTTGAAAAACATACTATACTATGACATTTTTGTGTGATTTTGGACGATATACTATACTATGTCGTTTTTGTCTCATTTTGGACAACATACGATACTATGACGTTTGTGTCTCATTTTGAAAAACATACTATACTATGACATTTTTGAGTTATTTTGGACGATATACTATAGTGACATTTTTTAGTTGTTTTGGACAACATACTATACTATGACATTTTTTAGTTGTTTTGGACAACATACTATACTATGACATTTTTGAGTTATTTTGGACAATATACTATACTGACATTTTTTAGTTGTTTTGGACGTCATACTATACTATGACATTATTGAGTGATTTTGGACAACATACTTCATTTGTGAGGTTTATATTTTGGGACAGTAGAAAAATTAAAAAAATCAGGAAACAGCCTTAGCTCAGCTGAATACGCACACAAACAGACACCAATAGAAAAACCCATCCAAACTGTGAAATCATTGCAAAATCAAACACTGAGGGTACAGAAGTATGTCATAAGATGTTAACTTCATTTGTGAAGTATATATTATGGGAGAGTAGAAAAAAGAAAAACATCCGAAAACAGCCTTATCTCAGCATAATGCGCACACAAACAGACAACAATAGAAAAACACATCCCAACTGTGAACTCGTTGCAAAATCAAACACTGAGGGAACAGAAGTATATCTTTTAAGATGTTAACTTCATTTGTGAGCTTTATATTATGGGACAGTAGAAAAATGAAAAAAATCAGTAAACAGCCTTACCTCAGCTGAATGCGCACACAAAAAGACAGTAATAGAAAAACACATCCAAACAGTGAAATCATTGCAAAATCAAACACTGAGGGTACATAAATATATCTTATATGATGTTAACTTAATTTGTGAGGTTAATATTGTGGGACAGTAGAAAAAAGAAAAAATCTGGAAATAGCCTTATCTCACCGTAATGTGCACACAGAAAGACACCAATAGGAAAACATAACCAAACAGTGGAAAAATTACAAATTCAAATACTGAGGCTACATAAATATATCTTATAAGGTGTTAACTTCATTTGTGAGTTTTATATTATAGGACAGTAGAAAAAAGATTGAAATACCCTCGATCAGCCTTAGTCTCTACTACACATACTGAAAAATCAGACCCCTGGCTCAATGCCTTTATTAATTATTGAAGAAAATACAGTTTCCCGCCTTTTTTACGTTTGAATTTTACAGACTGTCCTTTTGGCCGCTACACGGTGACCTTTGGCCCTAGAGACCCCATATTCGGAACAGGGGATCCTCTGGACCCACTAAACAATAATCTGATAAAAAATATAAATAAAGTCCTCTAGAATAATATTTGGTGCAATTTCAGGCTGACCTTTGACCTTTCCGAAGGTTGCACAGGTCTGAAACTCGGCACCCTAGATCAGCCTAAGTCCCTGATACACATACGGAAAAATCACACTCCTGGCTTAATGCCTTTGGGAATTATTACAAAAAACACACCCGAACGGCTGACCTTTGACCTTTCCGAAGGTTACACGGGTCTAAAACTCGGCACCCTAGATCAGCCTTAGTCCCTGATACACATACGGAAAAATCACACTCCTGGCTTAATGCCTTTAGGAATTATTACAAAAAACACACCCGAACGGCTGACCTTTGACCTTTCCGAAGGTTGCACAGGTCTGAAACTCAGCACCCTGGATCAACCTCAGTCCCTGATACACATACTGAAAAATCAGACTCCTGGCTTAATGCCTTTAGGAATTATTACAAAAAACACACCCGAACGGCTGACCTTTGACCTTTCTGAAGGTTGCACAGGTCTGAAACTCGGCACCCTGGATCACTCTTACTCCCTGATACACATACGGAAAAATCAGACTCCTGGCTTAATGCCTTTACAAATAATTACAAAAAACACACCCGAACGGCTGACCTTTGACCTTTCTGAAGGTTGCACAGGTCTGAAACTCGGAACCCTGGATCAGCCTCAATCCCTGATACGCATACGGAGAAATCAGCATCCTGGCTCATTGCCTTTAGGAATTATTGAAGAAAAGACAGTCTCACACCTTTTTTACTTTTTTGAATTTTACAGACTGTCTTTTTGTTCCGCTACGTGGAGACCTTTGACCTGGGGGCTCCATATTCGGAACAGAGGATCCTCCGGAGCCACTAAACAATAATCCGGGGGGGAAAAGCCCAAAGGACTGTTTGTCCTGTGTCCAAAAACTGAAAATCAGGTCGTGTCAGACTCTATACAGTCTTAGACCCTTTGGCCAGAGTGGAGGTTTTGGAGGGAACTACATTGCTACAGGTCGCAAGAGTGTGAATTTTTCATATGTCGTTTGGGGTCCTAAGACAAGCGGAACGACACCAGTCCCGTGCCGCGTCCCGGAAATAGCCTCATCTCAGTGTAATGCGCACACAGAAAGACACCAATAGGAAAACATAACCAAACAGTGAAAAAATTACAAATTCAAACACTGAGGGTACATAAGTATATATTATAAGTTGTTAACTTCATTCGTGAGTTTTATATTATAGGACAGTAGAAAAAAGATAAAAATACAAAATATAGCCTTATCTCAGCATAATGCGCACACAAAAAGACACCAAAAGGAAAAAACACATCCACACAGTGAAATCATTGCAAAATCAAATACTGAGGGTACAGAAGTATTTTAGACGACATGCTATACTATGACATTTTTGTCTCTTTTTTGACAACATACTATACTATGACGTTTCTGTCTCATTTAGACGACATACTATTCTATGACATTTTTGAGTTATTTTGGACGACATACTATACTATGACGTTTTTATCTCATTTTGGACGACATACTATACTATGACCTTTTTATGTCATTTTGGACGACAAACTATACTATGACATTTTTGTGTCATTTTGGACGACATACTATACTATGACGTTTTTGTCTCATTTCGGACAACATACTATACTTTGACGTTTTTGTCTCATTTTGGACGACATACTATACTATGACATTTTTGAGTTATTTTGGACGACATACTATACAATGACATTTTTGTGTCATTTTGGACAACATACTATACTATGATATACTGAAAAATCAGACCCCTGGCTCAATGCCTTTATTAATTATTGAAGAAAATACAGTTTCCCGCCTTTTTTACGTTTGAATTTTACAGACTGTCCTTTTGGCCGCTACACGGTGACCTTTGGCCCTAGAGACCCCATATTCGGAACAGGGGATCCTCTGGACCCACTAAACAATAATCTGATAAAAAATATAAATAAAGTCCTCTAGAATAATATTTGGTGCAATTTCAGGCTGACCTTTGACCTTTCCGAAGGTTGCACAGGTCTGAAACTCGGCACCCTAGATCAGCCTAAGTCCCTGATACACATACGGAAAAATCACACTCCTGGCTTAATGCCTTTGGGAATTATTACAAAAAACACACCCGAACGGCTGACCTTTGACCTTTCCGAAGGTTACACGGGTCTAAAACTCGGCACCCTAGATCAGCCTTAGTCCCTGATACACATACGGAAAAATCACACTCCTGGCTTAATGCCTTTAGGAATTATTACAAAAAACACACCCGAACGGCTGACCTTTGACCTTTCCGAAGGTTGCACAGGTCTGAAACTCAGCACCCTGGATCAACCTCAGTCCCTGATACACATACTGAAAAATCAGACTCCTGGCTTAATGCCTTTACAAATAATTACAAAAAACACACCCGAACTGCTGACCTTTGACCTTTCTGAAGGTTGCACAGGTCTGAAACTCGGAACCCTGGATCAGCCTCAATCCCTGATACGCATACGGAGAAATCAGCATCCTGGCTCATTGCCTTTAGGAATTATTGAAGAAAAGACAGTCTCACACCTTTTTTACTTTTTTGAATTTTACAGACTGTCTTTTTGTTCCGCTACGTGGAGACCTTTGACCTGGGGGCTCCATATTCGGAACAGAGGATCCTCCGGAGCCACTAAACAATAATCCGGGGGGGAAAGCCCAAAGGACTGTTTGTCCTGTGTCCAAAAACTGAAAATCAGGTCGTGTCAGACTCTATACAGTCTTAGACCCTTTGGCCAGAGTGGAGGTTTTGGAGGGAACTACATTGCTACAGGTCGCAAGAGTGTGAATTTTTCATATGTCGTTTGGGGTCCTAAGACAAGCGGAACGACACCAGTCCCGTGCCGCGTCCCGGAAATAGCCTCATCTCAGTGTAATGCGCACACAGAAAGACACCAATAGGAAAACATAACCAAACAGTGAAAAAATTACAAATTCAAACACTGAGGGTACATAAGTATATATTATAAGTTGTTAACTTCATTCGTGAGTTTTATATTATAGGACAGTAGAAAAAAGATAAAAATACAAAATATAGCCTTATCTCAGCATAATGCGCACACAAAAAGACACCAAAAGGAAAAAACACATCCACACAGTGAAATCATTGCAAAATCAAATACTGAGGGTACAGAAGTATTTTAGACGACATGCTATACTATGACATTTTTGTCTCTTTTTTGACAACATACTATACTATGACGTTTCTGTCTCATTTAGACGACATACTATTCTATGACATTTTTGAGTTATTTTGGACGACATACTATACTATGACGTTTTTATCTCATTTTGGACGACATACTATACTATGACCTTTTTATGTCATTTTGGACGACAAACTATACTATGACATTTTTGTGTCATTTTGGACGACATACTATACTATGACGTTTTTGTCTCATTTCGGACAACATACTATACTTTGACGTTTTTGTCTCATTTTGGACGACATACTATACTATGACATTTTTGAGTTATTTTGGACGACATACTATACAATGACATTTTTGTGTCATTTTGGACAACATACTATACTATGACATTTTTGTGTCATTTTGGAAGACATACTATACTATGACGTTTTTGTCTCATTTTGGACATCATACTATACTATGACATTTTTGAGTTATTTTGGACGAAATACTATAGTGACATTTTTTAGTTGTTTGGACGACATACTATACTATGACATTATCGAGTTGTTTTGGACGACATTCTATACTATGACATGTTTGTCTCATTTTGAACGACACACTATGCAATGACATTTTTGTCTCATTTTGGACGACATACTATGCTATGACATTCTTATCTCATTTTGGACGATATGCTATACTATAACATTTTTATCTTATTTTGGGCGACATACTATACTATGACATTTTTGTCTCATTTTGAAAAACATACTATACTAAGACGTTTTTGTCTCATTTTGAAAAACATACTATACTATGACATTTTTGTGTGATTTTGGACGATATACTATACTATGTCGTTTTTGTCTCATTTTGGACAACATACGATACTATGACGTTTGTGTCTCATTTTGAAAAACATACTATACTATGACATTTTTGAGTTATTTTGGACGATATACTATAGTGACATTTTTTAGTTGTTTTGGACAACATACTATACTATGACATTTTTTAGTTGTTTTGGACAACATACTATACTATGACATTTTTGAGTTATTTTGGACAATATACTATACTGACATTTTTTAGTTGTTTTGGACGTCATACTATACTATGACATTATTGAGTGATTTTGGACAACATACTTCATTTGTGAGGTTTATATTTTGGGACAGTAGAAAAATTAAAAAAATCAGGAAACAGCCTTAGCTCAGCTGAATACGCACACAAACAGACACCAATAGAAAAACCCATCCAAACTGTGAAATCATTGCAAAATCAAACACTGAGGGTACAGAAGTATGTCATAAGATGTTAACTTCATTTGTGAAGTATATATTATGGGAGAGTAGAAAAAAGAAAAACATCCGAAAACAGCCTTATCTCAGCATAATGCGCACACAAACAGACAACAATAGAAAAACACATCCCAACTGTGAACTCGTTGCAAAATCAAACACTGAGGGAACAGAAGTATATCTTTTAAGATGTTAACTTCATTTGTGAGCTTTATATTATGGGACAGTAGAAAAATGAAAAAAATCAGTAAACAGCCTTACCTCAGCTGAATGCGCACACAAAAAGACAGTAATAGAAAAACACATCCGAACAGTGAAATCATTGCAAAATCAAACACTGAGGGTACATAAATATATCTTATATGATGTTAACTTAATTTGTGAGGTTAATATTGTGGGACAGTAGAAAAAAGAAAAAATCTGGAAATAGCCTTATCTCACCGTAATGTGCACACAGAAAGACACCAATAGGAAAACATAACCAAACAGTGGAAAAATTACAAATTCAAATACTGAGGCTACATAAATATATCTTATAAGGTGTTAACTTCATTTGTGAGTTTTATATTATAGGACAGTAGAAAAAAGATTGAAATACCCTCGATCAGCCTTAGTCTCTACTACACATACTGAAAAATCAGACCCCTGGCTCAATGCCTTTATTAATTATTGAAGAAAATACAGTTTCCCGCCTTTTTTACGTTTGAATTTTACAGACTGTCCTTTTGGCCGCTACACGGTGACCTTTGGCCCTAGAGACCCCATATTCGGAACAGGGGATCCTCTGGACCCACTAAACAATAATCTGATAAAAAATATAAATAAAGTCCTCTAGAATAATATTTGGTGCAATTTCAGGCTGACCTTTGACCTTTCCAAAGGTTGCACAGGTCTGAAACTCGGCACCCTAGATCAGCCTAAGTCCCTGATACACATACGGAAAAATCACACTCCTGGCTTAATGCCTTTGGGAATTATTACAAAAAACACACCCGAACGGCTGACCTTTGACCTTTCCGAAGGTTACACGGGTCTAAAACTCGGCACCCTAGATCAGCCTTAGTCCCTGATACACATACGGAAAAATCACACTCCTGGCTTAATGCCTTTAGGAATTATTACAAAAAACACACCCGAACGGCTGACCTTTGACCTTTCCGAAGGTTGCACAGGTCTGAAACTCAGCACCCTGGATCAACCTCAGTCCCTGATACACATACTGAAAAATCAGACTCCTGGCTTAATGCCTTTAGGAATTATTACAAAAAACACACCCGAACGGCTGACCTTTGACCTTTCTGAAGGTTGCACAGGTCTGAAACTCGGCACCCTGGATCACTCTTACTCCCTGATACACATACGGAAAAATCAGACTCCTGGCTTAATGCCTTTACAAATAATTACAAAAAACACACCCGAACTGCTGACCTTTGACCTTTCTGAAGGTTGCACAGGTCTGAAACTCGGAACCCTGGATCAGCCTCAATCCCTGATACGCATACGGAGAAATCAGCATCCTGGCTCATTGCCTTTAGGAATTATTGAAGAAAAGACAGTCTCACACCTTTTTTACTTTTTTGAATTTTACAGACTGTCTTTTTGTTCCGCTACGTGGAGACCTTTGACCTGGGGGCTCCATATTCGGAACAGAGGATCCTCCGGAGCCACTAAACAATAATCCGGGGGGGAAAAGCCCAAAGGACTGTTTGTCCTGTGTCCAAAAACTGAAAATCAGGTCGTGTCAGACTCTATACAGTCTTAGACCCTTTGGCCAGAGTGGAGGTTTTGGAGGGAACTACATTGCTACAGGTCGCAAGAGTGTGAATTTTTCATATGTCGTTTGGGGTCCTAAGACAAGCGGAACGACACCAGTCCCGTGCCGCGTCCCGGAAATAGCCTTATCTCAGTGTAATGCGCACACAGAAAGACACCAATAGGAAAACATAACCAAACAGTGAAAAAATTACAAATTCAAACACTGAGGGTACATAAGTATATATTATAAGTTGTTAACTTCATTCGTGAGTTTTATATTATAGGACAGTAGAAAAAAGATAAAAATACAAAATATAGCCTTATCTCAGCATAATGCGCACACAAAAAGACACCAAAAGGAAAAAACACATCCACACAGTGAAATCATTGCAAAATCAAATACTGAGGGTACAGAAGTATTTTAGACGACATGCTATACTATGACATTTTTGTCTCTTTTTTGACAACATACTATACTATGACGTTTCTGTCTCATTTAGACGACATACTATTCTATGACATTTTTGAGTTATTTTGGACGACATACTATACTATGACGTTTTTATCTCATTTTGGACGACATACTATACTATGACCTTTTTATGTCATTTTGGACGACAAACTATACTATGACATTTTTGTGTCATTTTGGACGACATACTATACTATGACGTTTTTGTCTCATTTCGGACAACATACTATACTTTGACGTTTTTGTCTCATTTTGGACGACATACTATACTATGACATTTTTGAGTTATTTTGGACGACATACTATACAATGACATTTTTGTGTCATTTTGGACAACATACTATACTATGACATTTTTGTGTCATTTTGGAAGACATACTATACTATGACGTTTTTGTCTCATTTTGGACATCATACTATACTATGACATTTTTGAGTTATTTTGGACGAAATACTATAGTGACATTTTTTAGTTGTTTGGACGACATACTATACTATGACATTATCGAGTTGTTTTGGACGACATTCTATACTATGACATGTTTGTCTCATTTTGAACGACACACTATGCAATGACATTTTTGTCTCATTTTGGACGACATACTATGCTATGACATTCTTATCTCATTTTGGACGATATGCTATACTATAACATTTTTATCTTATTTTGGGCGACATACTATACTATGACATTTTTGTCTCATTTTGAAAAACATACTATACTAAGACGTTTTTGTCTCATTTTGAAAAACATACTATACTATGACATTTTTGTGTGATTTTGGACGATATACTATACTATGTCGTTTTTGTCTCATTTTGGACAACATACGATACTATGACGTTTGTGTCTCATTTTGAAAAACATACTATACTATGACATTTTTGAGTTATTTTGGACGATATACTATAGTGACATTTTTTAGTTGTTTTGGACAACATACTATACTATGACATTTTTTAGTTGTTTTGGACAACATACTATACTATGACATTTTTGAGTTATTTTGGACAATATACTATACTGACATTTTTTAGTTGTTTTGGACGTCATACTATACTATGACATTATTGAGTGATTTTGGACAACATACTTCATTTGTGAGGTTTATATTTTGGGACAGTAGAAAAATTAAAAAAATCAGGAAACAGCCTTAGCTCAGCTGAATACGCACACAAACAGACACCAATAGAAAAACCCATCCAAACTGTGAAATCATTGCAAAATCAAACACTGAGGGTACAGAAGTATGTCATAAGATGTTAACTTCATTTGTGAAGTATATATTATGGGAGAGTAGAAAAAAGAAAAACATCCGAAAACAGCCTTATCTCAGCATAATGCGCACACAAACAGACAACAATAGAAAAACACATCCCAACTGTGAACTCGTTGCAAAATCAAACACTGAGGGAACAGAAGTATATCTTTTAAGATGTTAACTTCATTTGTGAGCTTTATATTATGGGACAGTAGAAAAATGAAAAAAATCAGTAAACAGCCTTACCTCAGCTGAATGCGCACACAAAAAGACAGTAATAGAAAAACACATCCGAACAGTGAAATCATTGCAAAATCAAACACTGAGGGTACATAAATATATCTTATATGATGTTAACTTAATTTGTGAGGTTAATATTGTGGGACAGTAGAAAAAAGAAAAAATCTGGAAATAGCCTTATCTCACCGTAATGTGCACACAGAAAGACACCAATAGGAAAACATAACCAAACAGTGGAAAAATTACAAATTCAAATACTGAGGCTACATAAATATATCTTATAAGGTGTTAACTTCATTTGTGAGTTTTATATTATAGGACAGTAGAAAAAAGATTGAAATACCCTCGATCAGCCTTAGTCTCTACTACACATACTGAAAAATCAGACCCCTGGCTCAATGCCTTTATTAATTATTGAAGAAAATACAGTTTCCCGCCTTTTTTACGTTTGAATTTTACAGACTGTCCTTTTGGCCGCTACACGGTGACCTTTGGCCCTAGAGACCCCATATTCGGAACAGGGGATCCTCTGGACCCACTAAACAATAATCTGATAAAAAATATAAATAAAGTCCTCTAGAATAATATTTGGTGCAATTTCAGGCTGACCTTTGACCTTTCCAAAGGTTGCACAGGTCTGAAACTCGGCACCCTAGATCAGCCTAAGTCCCTGATACACATACGGAAAAATCACACTCCTGGCTTAATGCCTTTGGGAATTATTACAAAAAACACACCCGAACGGCTGACCTTTGTCCTTTCCGAAGGTTACACGGGTCTAAAACTCGGCACCCTAGATCAGCCTTAGTCCCTGATACACATACGGAAAAATCACACTCCTGGCTTAATGCCTTTAGGAATTATTACAAAAAACACACCCGAACGGCTGACCTTTGACCTTTCCGAAGGTTACACGGGTCTAAAACTCGGCACCCTAGATCAGCCTTAGTCCCTGATACACATACGGAAAAATCACACTCCTGGCTTAATGCCTTTAGGAATTATTACAAAAAACACACCCGAACGGCTGACCTTTGACCTTTCCGAAGGTTGCACAGGTCTGAAACTCAGCACCCTGGATCAACCTCAGTCCCTGATACACATACTGAAAAATCAGACTCCTGGCTTAATGCCTTTAGGAATTATTACAAAAAACACACCCGAACGGCTGACCTTTGACCTTTCTGAAGGTTGCACAGGTCTGAAACTCGGCACCCTGGATCACTCTTACTCCCTGATACACATACGGAAAAATCAGACTCCTGGCTTAATGCCTTTACAAATAATTACAAAAAACACACCCGAACTGCTGACCTTTGACCTTTCTGAAGGTTGCACAGGTCTGAAACTCGGAACCCTGGATCAGCCTCAATCCCTGATACGCATACGGAGAAATCAGCATCCTGGCTCATTGCCTTTAGGAATTATTGAAGAAAAGACAGTCTCACACCTTTTTTACTTTTTCGAATTTTACAGACTGTCTTTTTGTTCCGCTACGTGGAGACCTTTGACCTGGGGGCTCCATATTCGGAACAGAGGATCCTCCGGAGCCACTAAACAATAATCCGGGGGGGAAAAGCCCAAAGGACTGTTTGTCCTGTGTCCAAAAACTGAAAATCAGGTCGTGTCAGACTCTATACAGTCTTAGACCCTTTGGCCAGAGTGGAGGTTTTGGAGGGAACTACATTGCTACAGGTCGCAAGAGTGTGAATTTTTCATATGTCGTTTGGGGTCCTAAGACAAGCGGAACGACACCAGTCCCGTGCCGCGTCCCGGAAATAGCCTTATCTCAGTGTAATGCGCACACAGAAAGACACCAATAGGAAAACATAACCAAACAGTGAAAAAATTACAAATTCAAACACTGAGGGTACATAAGTATATATTATAAGTTGTTAACTTCATTCGTGAGTTTTATATTATAGGACAGTAGAAAAAAGATAAAAATACAAAATATAGCCTTATCTCAGCATAATGCGCACACAAAAAGACACCAAAAGGAAAAAACACATCCACACAGTGAAATCATTGCAAAATCAAATACTGAGGGTACAGAAGTATTTTAGACGACATGCTATACTATGACATTTTTGTCTCTTTTTTGACAACATACTATACTATGACGTTTTTGTCTCATTTTGGACATCATATGACATTTTTGAGTTATTTTGGACGAAATACTATAGTGACATTTTTTAGTTGTTTGGACGACATACTATACTATGACATTATCGAGTTGTTTTGGACGACATTCTATACTATGACATGTTTGTCTCATTTTGAACGACACACTATGCAATGACATTTTTGTGTGATTTTGGACGATATACTATACTATGTCGTTTTTGTCTCATTTTGGACAACATACGATACGATGACGTTTGTGTCTCATTTTGAAAAACATACTATACTATGACGTTTTTGTCTCATTTTGGACAACATACTATACTATGACATTTTTGAGTTATTTTGGACAACATACTATACTATGACATTTTTGAGTTATTTTGGACAATATACTATACTGACATTTTTTAGTTGTTTTGGACGTCATACTATACTATGACATTATTGAGTGATTTTGGACAACATACTTCATTTGTGAGGTTTATATTTTGGGACAGTAGAAAAATGAAAAAAATCCGGAAACAGCCTTATCTCAGCGTATTGCGCACACAAATAGAAAAACACATTACAACAGTAAAATCATTGCAAAAACAAACACTGAGGGTACAGAAGTATAACTTATATGATGTTAACTTCATTCATGAGGTTTATATCATGGGACAGTAGAAAAAATAAAATACATCCGAAAACAGCCTTATCTCAGCTGAATGCGCACAAAAATAGAAAAACACATGCAAACAGTGAAATCATTGCAAAAATCAAACACTGACGGTACATAAGTATATCTTATAAGATGTAGACTTCATTAGTGAGGTTTATTTTATGGTAGAGTAGAAAAATAAAAAAAAATCCGGAAACAGCCTTATCTCAGCGTATTGCGCACACGAACAGACACCAATAGAAAAACACATGCAAACAGTGAAATCATTGCAAAAACAAACACTGAGGGTACATAAGTATATCTTATAAGATGTTAACTTCATTTGTGAGGTTTATATTATGGGACAGTAGAAAAATGAAAAAAATCCGGAAACAGCCTTATCTCAGCTGAATGCGCACAAAAATAGAAAAACACATTACAACAGTGAAATCATTGCAAAAATCAAACACTGACGGTACATAAGTATATCTTATAAGATGTACACTTCATTTGTGAGGTTTATGTTATGGTACAGTAGAAAAATGAAAAAAATCCGGAAACAGCCTTATCTCAGCGTATTGCGCACACGAACAGACACCAATAGAAAAACACATGCAAACAATGAAATCATTGCAAAAATCAAACACTGACGGTACATAAGTATATATTATAAGTTGTTTACTTCATTTGTGAGGTTTATATTATGGGACAGTAGACAAAAGAAAAAAAATCAGAAAACAGCCTTATCTCAGCTGGATGTGCACAAAACAGACATACATAGAAAAACACATGCAATCAGTGAAATCATTGCAAAAACAAACACTGACGGTACAGAAGTATATCTTATATGATGTTAACTTCATTTGTGAGGTTTATGTTATGGGACAGTAGACAAATGAAAAATCCGAAAACAGCCTTATCTCAGCTGAATGCGCACACAAACAGACACAAATAGAAAAACACATCCAAACTGTGAAATCATTGCAAAAACAAACAATGAAGGCACAGAAGTATATATTATAAGTTGTTTACTTCATTTGTGAGGTTTATATTATGGGACAGTAGAAAAATGAAAAAAATCCGGAAACAGCCTTATCTCAGCTGAATGCGCACAAAAATAGAAAAACACATTACAACAGTAAAATCATTGCAAAATCAAACAATGAAGGCACAGAAGTATATCTTATAAGATGCGAACTTCATTTGTGAGGTTTATGTTATGGTAGAGTAGAAAAATGAAAAAAATCCGGAAACAGCCTTATCTCAGCTGAATGCGCACACAAACAGACACCAATAGAAAAACACATGCAAACAGTGAAATCATTGCAAAAACAAACACTGAGGGTACAGAAGTATATCTTATAAGTTGTTAACTTCATTTGTGAGGTTTATATTATGGGACAGTAGAAAAATGAAAAAAATCCGGAAACAGCCTTATCTCAGCTGAATGCGCACAAAAATAGAAAAACACATTACAACAGTAAAATCATTGCAAAATCAAACAATGAAGGCACAGAAGTATATCTTATAAGATGCGAACTTCATTTGTGAGGTTTATGTTATGGTAGAGTAGAAAAATGAAAAAAATCCGGAAACAGCCTTATCTCAGCGTATTGCGCACACGAACAGACACCAATAGAAAAACACATGCAAACAGTGAAATCATTGCAAAAACAAACACTGAGGGTACATAAGTATATATTATAAGTTGTTTACTTCATTTGTGAGGTTTATATTATGGGACAGTAGACAAAAGAAAAAAAATCAGAAAACAGCCTTATCTCAGCTGAATGCGCACAAAAATAGAAAAACACATTACAACAGTAAAATCATTGCAAAATCTAACAATGAAGGCACAGAAGTATATCTTATAAGATGCGAACTTCATTTGTGAGGTTTATGTTATGGTAGAGTAGAAAAATGAAAAAAATCCGGAAACAGCCTTATCTCAGCGTATTGCGCACACGAACAGACACCAATAGAAAAACACATGCAAACAGTGAAATCATTACAAAAATCAAACACTGACGGTACATAAGTATATCTTATAAGATGTACACTTCATTAGTGAGGTTTATGTTATGGTAGAGTAGAAAAATAAAAAAAAATCCGGAAACAGCCTTATCTCAGCGTATTGCGCACACGAACAGACACCAATAGAAAAACACATGCAAACAGTGAAATCATTGCAAAAACAAACACTGAGGGTACAGAAGTATATCTTATAAGTTGTTAACTTCATTTGTGAGGTTTATGTTATGGGACAGTACACAAATGAAAAATCCGAAAACAGCCTTATCTCAGCTGAATGCGCACACAAACAGACACAAATAGAAAAACACATCCAAACTGTGAAATCATTGCAAAAACAAACACTGAGGGTACAGAAGTATATCTTATAAGATGTTAACTTCATTTGTGAGGTTTATATTATGGGACAGTAGAAAAATGAAAGAAATCCGGAAACAGCCTTATCTCAGCTGAATGCGCACAAAAATAGAAAAACACATTACAACAGTGAAATCATTACAAAAATCAAACACTGACGGTACATAAGTATATCTTATAAGATGTACACTTCATTAGTGAGGTTTATGTTATGGTAGAGTAGAAAAATAAAAAAAAATCCGGAAACAGCCTTATCTCAGCGTATTGCGCACACGAACAGACACCAATAGAAAAACACATGCAAACAGTGAAATCATTGCAAAAACAAACACTGAGGGTACAGAAGTATATCTTATAAGTTGTTAACTTCATTTGTGAGGTTTATGTTATGGGACAGTACACAAATGAAAAATCCGAAAAACAGCCTTATCTCAGCTGAATGCGCACACAAACAGACACAAATAGAAAAACACATCCAAACTGTGAAATCATTGCAAAAACAAACACTGAGGGTACAGAAGTATATCTTATAAGATGTTAACTTCATTCATGAGGTTTATATCATGGGACAGTAGAAAAAATAAAATAAATCCGAAAACAGCCTTATCTCAGCTGAATGCGCACAAAAATAGAAAAACACATGCAAACAGTGAAATCATTACAAAAATCAAACACTGACGGTACATAAGTATATCTTATAAGATGTACACTTCATTAGTGAGGTTTATGTTATGGTAGAGTAGAAAAATAAAAAAAAATCCGGAAACAGCCTTATCTCAGCGTATTGCGCACACGAACAGACACCAATAGAAAAACACATGCAAACAGTGAAATCATTGCAAAAACAAACACTGAGGGTACAGAAGTATATCTTATAAGTTGTTAACTTCATTTGTGAGGTTTATGTTATGGGACAGTACACAAATGAAAAATCCGAAAACAGCCTTATCTCAGCTGAATGCGCACACAAACAGACACAAATAGAAAAACACATCCAAACTGTGAAATCATTGCAAAAACAAACACTGAGGGTACAGAAGTATATCTTATAAGATGTTAACTTCATTTGTGAGGTTTATATTATGGGACAGTAGAAAAATGAAAGAAATCCGGAAACAGCCTTATCTCAGCTGAATGCGCACAAAAATAGAAAAACACATTACAACAGTGAAATCATTACAAAAATCAAACACTGACGGTACATAAGTATATCTTATAAGATGTACACTTCATTAGTGAGGTTTATGTTATGGTAGAGTAGAAAAATAAAAAAAAATCCGGAAACAGCCTTATCTCAGCGTATTGCGCACACGAACAGACACCAATAGAAAAACACATGCAAACAGTGAAATCATTGCAAAAACAAACACTGAGGGTACAGAAGTATATCTTATAAGTTGTTAACTTCATTTGTGAGGTTTATGTTATGGGACAGTACACAAATGAAAAATCCGAAAACAGCCTTATCTCAGCTGAATGCGCACACAAACAGACACAAATAGAAAAACACATCCAAACTGTGAAATCATTGCAAAAACAAACACTGAGGGTACAGAAGTATATCTTATAAGATGTTAACTTCATTCATGAGGTTTATATCATGGGACAGTAGAAAAAATAAAATAAATCCGAAAACAGCCTTATCTCAGCTGAATGCGCACAAAAATAGAAAAACACATGCAAACAGTGAAATCATTACAAAAATCAAACACTGACGGTACATAAGTATATCTTATAAGATGTACACTTCATTAGTGAGGTTTATGTTATGGTAGAGTAGAAAAATAAAAAAAAATCCGGAAACAGCCTTATCTCAGCGTATTGCGCACACGAACAGACACCAATAGAAAAACACATGCAAACAGTGAAATCATTGCAAAAACAAACACTGAGGGTACAGAAGTATATCTTATAAGTTGTTAACTTCATTTGTGAGGTTTATGTTATGGGACAGTACACAAATGAAAAATCCGAAAACAGCCTTATCTCAGCTGAATGCGCACACAAACAGACACAAATAGAAAAACACATCCAAACTGTGAAATCATTGCAAAAACAAACACTGAGGGTACAGAAGTATATCTTATAAGATGTTAACTTCATTTGTGAGGTTTATATTATGGGACAGTAGAAAAATGAAAGAAATCCGGAAACAGCCTTATCTCAGCTGAATGCGCACAAAAATAGAAAAACACATTACAACAGTAAAATCATTGCAAAATCAAACAGTGAAGGTACAGAAGTATATCTTATATGATGTTAACTTCATTCATGAGGTTTATATTATGGGACAGTAGAAAAAATAAAGAAATCCGAAAACAGCCTTATCTCGGCTGAATGCGCACACAAACATACACAAATAGAAAAACAGATGCAAACTGTGAAATCATTGCAAAATCAGACAGCGAAGGTACAGAAGTATATATTATATGATGTTAACTTCATTTGTTAGGTTTATATTATGGGAGAGTAGAAAAATTAAAAAAAATCAGGAAACAGCCTTATCTCAGCTGTATGCGCACAAAACAGACACAAATAGAAAAACACATCCAAACAGTGAAATCATTGCAAAATCAAACAGTGAAGGTACAGAAGTATATCTTATGAGATGCTAACTTCATTTGTGAAGTATATGTTATGGGACAATAGTAAAAAGAAAAACATCCGAAAACAGTGAAATCATTGCAAAATCAAACACTTATAAGTATTATAAGTGTAGTATCTATTGGGAACAATGACATGATGATGCTCCAACATTCGCCTCCGATTTTCATTAAGTTTCGATTCCACCTTAAAAAAATGCACGTTTCGGCCAGTAGGGAGAAGTGCAAATTCAGGAATGGTTGCACTAGAATTCAGTCAGCATTCATAATTGAGATGGACTTCCTCCTATAGTCCAGAGTAGATATGGACATATAGGGGATCACTGGAAAAATAAGGAGCTGTAGTATGCAAAGCAGGTGACATATTTCCTGGGAAATCATATTAGGCCATTAGAGGGCAAATGGTTGCAAAATAATTGTCAAAATCTTGACTTTTGAGATTGATTTTCTCCAAAATTCTCAAACCAGGAAAATTCATCACAAATACCTGATCACGATATGACAATATCAAAATTCTAAGATCATATCTTGTCTCATGTCATGATATAGATATAATATTGTCCAGCCTTCCTCATCATAGTTCACATTCCATTTGTCAGAGATAAAATATGAATCCATAACCCATTTTGAGAGGCAGGTTCTCATAAGGTTGGGAAGTGTCGACTAACTGGGTTGTCACTGATAGGTAGACTTCCCTGTTTAAATGTTGGAGTTTAGTATTTTGGGCAACACCATGTTAGTTTTTGAAACCAGAAACAGCCATAGTTATAAGAGAAGGGATGGATACTGATAGCTTGTCCACTACAAATCCACCTATAACTGCAACTTTGCAACCATGAAATGCAAAATTAAATTTACATTTACAATGTATGTAGCCCCCCCCCCATAACTGAATGTTTTAGGAGAGCAAGCAGAACATTTAGGGGCGCACACCTTAAACATTTCCTCTCATTTTCACTGTATTACTGATCAATACTTTGATAATAATTGAAGAAATTGCAATGTGCTATTTAGAATTCCCAGTGAATTTTATTGTGCACTTGTTTGTTGAAGAATAAGATCACATAAGAGACATTAAGTGTACATAAAATACCATCACTGTCACTACAGTACAGTTATTAACTAGAAGTGGCCCGGTACTGTCCAGTACACAGAACCGGCACTTTTATTTGTGTACTGGCACGTTTCACAAGATGCCGGTAATCTCTTATCAGTCCAATTCATGATTATGGTCCAGAGCAATAATGTCTCAGGGTACACTATGTGACGTTCACCTGTTCTCGCAAAAGTCAAGTGTTTATTCCTTGAGTTTGGAGTTTTTATTTTCTATCTAATCTCTATCTGGAAGATGGCCGCTGTGTTGACCATCATCATGCTTCAAAAGCATGAGTTAGCTCATCCACAAACTTATACTTTCTGATATAATAAAAATAAACATGGAACTGGCAAGTTGAGGCTTGAAAATATCAGAGGACCATGCACAGAAGGGATTAAGCTGGGATATTGCCCGGTATCCTGGACTCTTGCTCAAAATAATAAATTGATAAAGTTAGGTTGCCATGGAGATTTATTCTCTGAAGCTCTGCCAGACCAGGGTAAGAGCCAGAAGAGATTAATCCTGCTGATGATTCCATTTGGTCAGCTGTCACTCTGATTGGTAAATAATTGCATTAACCCCCATGAAAATATTATGCTGTATGTCATTCAAACAAGTAGCTACATCTTATATTATTTTGACTGTAATCAATTTTACAATGATTCATGCCTACTGTGGTCATTATTAGACCACCGTCATTTAGGTCAGTAAGAGGTTTGATAATAAAGGCTCCAGAAAAAAACAACAAAAAAAAACACTCAATGCTGCCATTGTGAAAGGTCAACTGTTAAGAAAACCGGTACAATTGAAATAAGTTTACTTCATTTTGAGTTGTTTTGGTGCAATCTTTCATGAACAATAGTGGTGTCACTCTTTCCATGTGCATTTTATTAATTTGGCACAGGACGTGGTTATCTCGCTAAATGATGTTTAGTTCATTAGACATTCAAGAAACTGGGATGATGACATCATATTTAAGAACGAGAAAGAGAAAAACACTGATTTCATATACTGACTCACATCTTGTTTTACAATAGCTACACCTTGTGTAGGAGTGACACAGGCAGTGGCAGTCACTTACGTTTCCTGACGTCTTAATTTGTGCTCATCTGAAGTGAAACAAAACCCTGAATTTTCTTTTACACTAAAACAAGGCCAGACCAAAAGTTTCACTCCCAGGGCTGGAGTATGCCAGATGTAATATTATGAGATATTAATGTGGATGTTATGCAAGAATTTGATGCACAAGCCTGTTTTCTTTGGGTATTACCTTAATGACTCTGTCCTGGCAGTGCTGGATGATCTTACACAGCTCCTCTGTACCCTGAGACTCGAGACTCTGATGAAGGATCTGCTCAAACATCTACACAGCATTGTCCATTTGCTGGTGGCACACAGACACATGCACACAAAAGTGTCTTATTATGCCAAAAAGTTGAAAAAATGAACAAGCTAAAGTAAAACATAATCTGTAGTTTTGTGACATACATGCATGTAACACCAGACAAACTGACTCATATAGGAATATCCCGTGAAATAATGATAATATATGATAATGTACTACACCCAGTCCCACAGTCTGTATTGTGGCATGTCTGTAGACAACTATATCTATTTAACTGTCCACTGAGTTATCGAACCGCCAAAAGATGTTTGCCTTTAGTACTACTGTGTCCTTGATCAATGCCACAGTCAGAACCTCATCATCCAACTATTTGACAAACTCTAGTCAAACAGGAGCTACAGTGTAGGAAAATGATCAAGAAATAAAATGAGTGTCAATAAAATGATAAGCTCTCATAGAAACTTCCCATTGTGTTAACCAGTTAACCACCACCAACCAGTCTATATTAGACTGGTTAGTCAGTAGTTGAGGTTTCACCTCTCTCATGGGGATCTGGGCCCTTTGGACAAACACTGAGGGGCTGCTCACGTCAAACTGTTGATGCAGACCCTCAAGGCTCAGGTTCACCACCTTCTCATAGCAGCTGTGCATCTTAACTGGATGGAAAGCCAGCATAGAGATCTTCTCCATGTGCTGAGGAGGAGGACAAGAAGGGAGAGGAAGAGATGGATGAGGCATGGACAGATTTGGGAAAAATGTATAATTGTGTCTCACAGTAAATATACTACTGCAAAAGTATCACTAATGTTACACTAGACAAATGCTGTTTAAATCACAAACATATTTGGAATAGGAGTATAGGAATTGCGGATAGATAACATTTGTTTTGTAAAGATCCAGATTCTTGTGCTTCAACTGAGAAAATCAGAGTGCATTTTCTATACATACACATACATCTCACGTTATGGGTTTTATTTAAAGCGACACAATTTTCAACCTTCACGTAATGTCTCTAAGCAGGGATGGGAAGTATTTCTGATAAATTTATTAAAAAAAATACATATTTAAAATACAAAATATCATGCTCTTTTCTGGAGATGATGAAATTTCCTTCATATTTTGTACCAATATATTTCCATTATGTCTATTTTATTTAAAATACTGTAACATACATCCTTTAAAAAAAAGTGATGACATAAGAAGACAAATTGCAGGATGCTGCTTCAGATTGGACGTCATGGTGCTTGTGCCTACTTTAATTTGCCGGGACTCAAATTCACGCGATTACCGTCAGAGCTGAGTTTCAAGACTTTAGAACTCACTCTGTCGTTTACATCGATGACAGTGTTAAAGTCGCCACATAAAATAATTTTGTATCCGACCAATAGCGGTTCTTTAAGTCTTTTAAAAAGTTGAAAAATGTTTGTTCTCTCATGAGAGGTGTACACGTTTATCATTCGTATTTTCTAGTCAGTAAAAACAATCCAACATGAGCAATCTACAAGGAATTAAATTAGGAATTAATTCGTTTTATGAATAATAGTGACATCACCAGTTTTAAAAAATATCCCACCATCAGCTTTACTTTCGTCAATAGAAATACACTTAGACCTTTGTTCCACATGCTGGATACCTTTACTCTTTACTTGTGTTCCGTCTCAGTTCTTGACAACATAATATGTCAAAGTCAGTTTTCAACAAAAACGTAATTTGTTGGGCTCTAAAAGAATTTGATTGGATGCCACGGGCATTCCAAGATGAAACTTTGGGGAAGGTCATAAATGTTTGGGGGGAAGCTATGGTGTGGGTTTGTCGTCATTTTATAACTTATACTACAAGCTTTTATTTTATTTTTCTCTACCTCTACAAAAGGTGTTTCATGATCATCATCAGGCTCTGGAGCGGGGAATTCAGAAGAAGAGTGAAAGAGCCAAAGTTGTTGCTGTAAGGGGGGCTCTCTGCTACAGCCTGCGGGTGCAGCGGGGTGCTGCCGACTCGCTGACCCTGACCCTGACCCTTATACCTACTCCAAGCCCTACCAGTAGAGACCCCCCAAACCCCAATTTATGAGCTGGAATAAAATTATATCAAAGTTTATTTGGGGTGGCAAAAGACCCAGAATAAGACTGGAAACTCTCCAGCTGCCAAAAGAAGGAGGGATGGGACTTCCAAAATTAAAGGAATGCTACCATGCGGCCCAATTGAGATGAAACACAGTGAAATGAAATAGAAAAAGAGTTTGGAATTATATTCTGTACCCAGTACAGAATATAATTGGGGATAAAGAAACATACAAGAAGATTCAAAACCAAATAGACACAATCACGATGTTCACATACAAAATATGGTTCAGCATAATAAAAAAAATATAAGATACAGAAAGACACTAATTTATTGAATTGGCATATGATATTATAATAGCATATGATAGCAATTTTACACCGACTAGGTACGATATAGGATTGAAACAGTGGACAAACCAAGGGAATCACAGCATGGTGTGTTTTCGGTGAAAGATGGACAGCTGGAGAGTTTCCAAAATATTACAGAAAAAAAGGATCTAGATAATCAATCATGAATTCTGTGGATTCCTGCAATTTAGAGACTACTATATGAAAGAGATCAGTATGGACCCCTCCTGAGAAGTGAATAGTGTGATCCAGATCATCATAATCAACGCATACAAAGAAACCACAATTAGAATTATATTGGGACTATATAAAAAATTGCTACAAAATACATAAAAAAAGATGGGAATCAGGATTTAACATAAAACTTAGTGATGAAGATTGGCTAAGATTGGTATAATCTGCCAGACATTAGCCTCATGTATGAAACAAAGTGATTTTGAAGCAGAAACATATTTAGGTTACAAGGTCAGAGCTGCAGTGACTTTATGACAAGTATAAATGAGCATTTCATGGGTTGTACTGGCAACAGATATGACAAATGATGGGTGGCTGGGAGATTTTTTTTTTTAATCAGTCTTGAATATGTCAAAGATTACCCACAATATTAACTTTGAAGCATTGTTAGTTTTGTGTAGCATCAGATAAAACATGTATTCCCTCCCCTCTTAATTTGAAAAGAGGACATTTGTAATATGGAAATGATTGAATATTTGGAAGTTTTGAGGAGGACTGATGGAGGAGGACAAAAGTATTAATCTTTTATGACAACAATTCTTGGGAGTGAACATCCCTGCCATATACTCAAGTGTATGGTGAAAACAATGTTCAGTGTTCTATTAATAAAATGTTTTCATTTGAATTCCAATTTGCCAAGAGACCTTCTTACAAGAAAGTGTGCCATATGCACTAACACAGTGGAAATTAATCATAATGAAGCCTGAGGTTTAAGGATAAGGGTTGTCATCAACTAAATACTGTAGGCAGCAGCGAAGCTCTCTGAACAGATCAGCAATGTGACCCACAGTCCTCACAACCGAAGACGCAGCCGAAACACAGCAAGCGGTTCCGCGGAGACGGGAGCTTTGCAGCTGCGGGTCCGGGTGAGAGGACATCGGTTCTCACGGTGGAACTGTTCAGACAGAAAGTCTGGCTCCCGTGTAACGTCGCACACAACACCATCTCAGAGATATCTCAGAGATAGGATACTGACTGTATTTAAACACTAAACCTTCGCAAAAAACAGCAAAGCGAAAAAGAAAAAAAAGAGCACGCAACATTTACATGTGCATAATTTATTATTAACTATATTTCGATTAATTCGTGTGTGTGTTTAAATACATGTGTATGTATGTATTTATGTATGTATGTGTTTTCAATGAGTGAAAAGACGTAGTTACCCTAATTAACGAACACATTTTAGCAACAACTCTTTAGCCACCTGCCCTGCTGTTTAGCTCATTATAATAATGTAAAATTTCACTTACCTCTACATTTTTGAGCATCTTCCTGTGACATGTCAATAGCCTCCCTCTACCACCAACTTCCCCAGTAATTCCTTGGTCAGCGACTGATGCTGCAACTCCATTACATGTTCATCCACCTGCTGAGCAGACACTAACCTGTTAACGTTTTGGATATTAATCCGCTGCTGCTGTGGTGGGGAACTACGTTGCTTGGCTGGAGTGTGATGATGGTCGATAATTCTCTTAAAGCTACAGTAGTCGTTGAAATAAACGCCCCTTTTTTTCACCATACGTGTGTGTGCGTGTTTGTGTGTGCGTGCGTGTGTGTGAGTGCGTGTGTGTGTGTGTGTGTGTGTGTGTGTATGTGCAACTCCAGACACTTCTTGTTCTCACATCAAGTTCAAATCGACATGATACACACACACCTACATCTACAAAGAGGCTCATACACACATTCACTCCTTTGAGTAAAAAAAACAACAGGCATCTTGAGGGACTTCAAAGACTTGCCCTCTAAGTGAACCCAAACAAAAGTCTGGTTTTGTTTACACAGGTGCAATTACAGGTAAACACAATGTTTCACTTTGTTTGGGGCTCAATTCATCCTGACTGTCAAAGACACAGCATCAGAAGCTGAAGACCTCCACCTCATCAACATCAGTCACAATGTACTGAAAAAGAAAAAGGTTAAATAATTTATCAAAACTAACCCTAGCCCTATCATATTATAGTGATTACATGTAAAATAATTACATCAAATCAAACATAAGGTAGATGTTTGTTTGACCTGTGTGATCTACCGTTTTTGATGAAGTTTAAAATCCATACTTTGTATTAGTAGTGTATGATTTCACTTTCACTGAACTCTGAACTTATACTTCATATACTAGTAGTATGGAGTACTTTTACTGTATACGTTTTGGAGGAATATAGGGTCAAAGTTAAATTTTTTGCAACAAACAATAGGGTAATCATTTTTGATGAAGTAAAACTTTTTTATCAGTAGTTTATGATTTTACTTTCACTGGATTCAGTACCTCTTGTACTTCATATGCTAGTAATGTGAAGTACTTTTAATGTATACTTTTGGAGTAACCTGGCCTCCCTTCAACCCTTTTTTGTCCATTTTACTTAAACTGCCATAACCAAGCAGTCTTATTTCTGGTTTTCAAAAAAAAGTCCTATCGGATGGGATTACAACATACTGAAAAATAAATGTTCAAATTATATGTCAGTTTAATTTATTATATAACAATTATATCACATTATAGTGATTACATGTAAAATAATTGTTGAATATTTTCTAGTTTCTGTCATTTTTCAGCTTCTTAAATGTGAATATTTTTGACTTTCGGTTGCAATTATAGGTAAACACAATACACTTTGTTTGGGGCTCAATTCATCCTGACGGTCAAGACACAGCCTGAGACGCTGAAACCCTCGACCTCATCAACCATCAGTCACAATGTACTGATTATATATTAATTATAAATCAAAACTAACCCCAAGCCTATCACATTATAGTGATTACATGACAAATAATGACATCAAATCAAGCATAAGGTAGATGTATGTCCCAACAGGAACATGTTAACATACTATACTATGACATTTTTGAGTTATTTTGGACGACATACTATACTATGACATTTTTATCTCATATTGGACAGCATGCTATACTGTGTCATTTTTGTCTAATTTTGGACGACATACTATACTATGACAATTTTGAGATTTATTTTTTACGACATACCATACTATGACATTTTTTGGTGATTTTGGACGACTAACTATACTATGAGATTTTTTAGTTATTTTGGACGACATACTATACTATGACATTTTTTTGTGATTTTGGACGACATACTATACTATGATGTTTTTGTCTCATATTGAAAAACATACTATACTATGAAATTTTTGTGTGATTTTGGACGACATACTACACTATGACATTATTGAGTTGCTTTGGACGACATATTATACTATGACCTTTTTGTGTCATTTTGGACGACATACTATACTATGACATTTTTGTGTCATTTTGGACGACATACTTTACTATGACGTTTTTGTCTGATTTTGGACAACATACTATACTATGACATTTTGTCTCATTTTGGACGACATAGTATACTATGACATTTTGTCCCATTTTGGACGACATACTATAGTATGGCGTTTTTGAATTATTTTGGAGGACATACTATACTGTGTCATTTTTGTCTAATTTTAGACGACATACTATACTATGACAATTTTGAGATTTATTTTTTACGACATACTATACTATGAGATTTATTAGTTATTTTGGACGACATACTATAGTATAACATTTTTATCTCATTTTGGACAACATAGTATACTATGACATTTTGTCCCATTTTGGACGACATACTATAGTATGACGTTTTTATCTCATATTGGACAGCATGCTATACTGTGTCATTTTTGTCTAATTTTGGACGACATACTATACTATGACAATTTTGAGATTTATTTTTTACGACATACCATACTATGACATTTTTTGGTGATTTTGGACGACTAACTATACTATGAGATTTTTTAGTTATTTTGGACGACATACTATACTATGACATTTTTTTGTGATTTTGGACGACATACTATACTATGATGTTTTTGTCTCATATTGAAAAACATACTATACTATGAAATTTTTGTGTGATTTTGGACGACATACTACACTATGACATTATTGAGTTGCTTTGGACGACATATTATACTATGACCTTTTTGTGTCATTTTGGACGACATACTATACTATGACATTTTTGTGTCATTTTGGACGACATACTTTACTATGACGTTTTTGTCTGATTTTGGACAACATACTATACTATGACATTTTGTCTCATTTTGGACGACATAGTATACTATGACATTTTGTCCCATTTTGGACGACATACTATAGTATGGCGTTTTTGAATTATTTTGGAGGACATACTATACTGTGTCATTTTTGTCTAATTTTAGACGACATACTATACTATGACAATTTTGAGATTTATTTTTTACGACATACTATACTATGAGATTTATTAGTTATTTTGGACGACATACTATACTATAACATTTTTATCTCATTTTGGACAACATAGTATACTATGACATTTTGTCCCATTTTGGACGACATACTATAGTATGACGTTTTTGTCTCATTTTGGACAACATACTATACTATGACATTTTGTCTTATTTTGGACGACATACTATACTATGACATTTTGTCTCATTTTGGACGACATACTATACTATGACATTTTTATCTAATTTTGGACGACATACTATGCTATGACATTTTTGTGTCATTTTTGACGACATACTATACAATGACGTTTTTGTCTCACTTTGGACAACATACATTTTGACAACAACATACTATGACATTTTGTCTCATTTTGGACGACATTCTATACTATGACATTTTTGTCTCATTTTGGACGACATACTATACTATCACATTTTTGAGTTATTTTGGACGACATACTATACTATGACGTTTTTGTCTCATTTTGGACATCATACTATACTATGACATTTGTGAGTTATTTTGGACGAAATACTATAGTGACATTTTTTAGTTGTTTGGACGACATACTATACTATGACATTATTGAGTTGTTTTGGACGACATTCTATACTATGACATTCTTGTCTCATTTTGAAAGACACACTATGCAATGACATTCTTATCTAATTTTGGACGATATGCTATACTATAAAATTTTTATCTTATTTTGGGCGACATACTATACTATGACATTTTTGTCTCATTTTGAAAAACATACTATACTAAGACGTTTTTGTCTCATTTTGAAAAACATACTATACTATGACATTTTTGAGTTATTTTGGACGATATACTATAGTGACATTTTTTAGTTGTTTTGGACAATATACTATACTGACATTTTTTAGTTGTTTTGGACGTCATACTATACTATGACATTATTGAGTGATTTTGGACAACATACTTCATTTGTGAGGTTTATATTTTGGGACAGTAGAAAAATTAAAAAAATCAGGAAACAGCCTTAGCTCAGCTGAATACGCACACAAACAGACACCAATAGAAAAACCCATCCAAACTGTGAAATCATTGCAAAATCAAACACTGAGGGTACAGAAGTATTTTAGACGACATGCTATACTATGACATTTTTGTCTCTTTTTTGACCACATACTATACTATGACGTTTTTGTCTCATTTAGACTACATACTATACTATGACGTTTTTGTCTCATTTTGGAAGACATAGCATACTATGACATTTTTGAGTCATTTTGGACGACATACTATACTATGACATTTTTGTGTCATTTTGGACGACATACTATACTATGACATTTTTGTGTCATTTTGGAAGACATACTATACTATGACGTTTTTGTCTCATTTTGGACATCATACTATACTATGACATTTTTGAGTTATTTTGGACGAAATACTATAGTGACATTTTTTAGTTGTTTGGACGACATACTATACTATGACATTATTGAGTTGTTTTGGACGACATTCTATACTATGACATTTTTGTCTCATTTTAAACGACACACTATGCAATGACATTTTTGTCTCATTTTGGACGACATACTATGCTATGACATTCTTATCTCATTTTGGACGATATGCTATACTATAAAATTTTTATCTTATTTTGGGCGACATACTATACTATGACATTTTTGACTCATTTTGAAAAACATACTATACTAAGACGTTTTTGTCTCATTTTGAAAAACATACTATACTATGACATTTTTGTGTGATTTTGGACGATATACTATACTATGTCGTTTTTGTCTCATTTTTGACAACATACGATACTATGACGTTTGTGTCTCATTTTGAAAAACATACTATACTATGACGTTTTTGTCTCATTTTGGACATCATACTATACTATGACATTTTTGAGTTATTTTGGACGATATACTATAGTGACATTTTTTAGTTGTTTTGGACAACATACTATACTATGACATTTTTGAGTTATTTTGGACAATATACTATACTGACATTTTTTAGTTGTTTTGGACGTCATACTATACTATGACATTATTGAGTGATTTTGGACAACATACTTCATTTGTGAGGTTTATATTTTGGGACAGTAGAAAAATTAAAAAAATCAGGAAACAGCCTTAGCTCAGCTGAATACGCACACAAAACAGACACCAATAGAAAAACCCATCCAAACTGTGAAATCATTGCAAAATCAAACACTGAGGGTACAGAAGTATATCATAAGATGTTAACTTCATTTGTGAAGTATATATTATGGGAGAGTAGAAAAAAGAAAAACATCCGAAAACAGCCTTATCTCAGCATAATGCGCACACAAACAGACACCAATAGAAAAACACATCCCAACTGTGAAATCGTTGCAAAATCAAACACTGAGGGAACAGAAGTATATCTTTTAAGATGTTAACTTCATTTGTGAGCTTTATATTATGGGACAGTAGAAAAATGAAAAAAATCAGTAAACAGCCTTACCTCAGCTGAATGCGCACACAAAAAGACAGTAATAGAAAAACACATCCGAACAGTGAAATCATTGCAAAATCAAACACTGAGGGTACATAAATATATCTTATATGATGTTAACTTAATTTGTGAGGTTAATATTGTGGGACAGTAGAAAAAAGAAAAAATCAGTAAACAGCCTTATCTCACCGTAATGTGCACACAGAAGGACACCAATAGGAAAACATAACCAAACAGTGGAAAAATTACAAATTCAAATACTGAGGCTACATAAATATATCTTATAAGGTGTTAACTTCATTTGTGAGTTTTATATTATAGGACAGTAGAAAAAAGATTGAAATACCCTCGATCAGCCTTAGTCTCTACTACACATACTGAAAAATCAGACCCCTGGCTCAATGCCTTTATTAATTATTGAAGAAAATACAGTTTCCCGCCTTTTTTACGTTTGAATTTTACAGACTGTCCTTTTGGCCGCTACACAGTGACCTTTGGCCCTAGAGACCCCATATTCGGAACAGGGGATCCTCTGGACCCACTAAACAATAATCTGATAAAAAATATAAATAAAGTCCTCTAGAACAATATTTGGTGCAATTTCAGGCTGACCTTTGACCTTTTCAAAGGTTGCACAGGTCTGAAACTCGGCACCCTAGATCAGCCTAAGTCCCTGATACACATACGGAAAAATCTGACTCCTGGCTTAATGCCTTTAGGAATTATTACAAAAAACACACCCGAACGGCTGACCTTTGACCTTTCTGAAGGTTACACGGGTCTAAAACTCGGCACCCTAGATCAGCCTTAGTCCCTGATACACATACGGAAAAATCACACTCCTGGCTTAATGCCTTTAGGAATTATTACAAAAAACACACCCGAACGGCTGACCTTTGACCTTTCCGAAGGTTGCACAGGTCTGAAACTCAGCACCCTGGATCAGCCTCAGTCCCTGATACACATACTGAAAAATCAGACTCCTGGCTCAAAAGCCTTTAGGAATTATTACAAAAAACACACCCGAACGGCTGACCTTTGACCTTTCTGAAGGTTGCACAGGTCTGAAACTCGGCACCCTGGATCACTCTTACTCCCTGATACACATACGGAAAAATCAGACTCCTGGCTTAATGCCTTTACAAATAATTACAAAAAACACACCCGAACTGCTGACCTTTGACCTTTCTGAAGGTTGCACAGGTCTGAAACTCGGAACCCTGGATCAGCCTCAATCCCTGATACGCAAACGGAGAAATCAGCATCCTGGCTCATTGCCTTTAGGAATTATTGAAGAAAAGACAGTTTCAGACCTTTTTTACTTTTTTGAATTTTACAGACTGTCTTTTTGTTCCGCTACGTGGAGACCTTTGACCTGGGGGCTCCATATTCGGAACAGAGGATCCTCCGGAGCCACTAAACAATAATCCGGGGGGGAAAAGCCCAAAGGACTGTTTGTCCTGTGTCCAAAAACTGAAAATCAGGTCGTGTCAGACTCTATACAGTCTTAGACCCTTTGGCCAGAGTGGAGGTTTTGGAGGGAACTACATTGCTACAGGTCGCAAGAGTGTGAATTTTTCATATGTCGTTTGGGGTCCTAAGACAAGCGGAACGACACCAGTCCCGTGCCGCGTCCCGGAAATAGCCTTATCTCAGTGTAATGCGCACACAGAAAGACACCAATAGGAAAACATAACCAAACAGTGAAAAAATTACAAATTCAAACACTGAGGGTACATAAGTATATATTATAAGTTGTTAACTTCATTCGTGAGTTTTATATTATAGGACAGTAGAAAAAAGATAAAAATACAAAATATAGCCTTATCTCAGCATAATGCGCACACAAAAAGACACCAAAAGGAAAAAACACATCCACACAGTGAAATCATTGCAAAATCAAATACTGAGGGTACAGAAGTATTTTAGACGACATGCTATACTATGACATTTTTGTCTCTTTTTTGAACAACATACTATACTATGACGTTTTTGTCTCATTTAGACGACATACTAATCTATGACATTTTTGAGTTATTTTGGACGACATACTATACTATGACGTTTTTATCTCAGTTTGGACGACATACTATACTATGACCTTTTTATGTAATTTTGGACGACAAACTATGCTATGACATTTTTGTGTCATTTTGGACGACATACTATACTATGACGTTTTTGTCTCATTTTGGACAACATACTATACTATGACGTTTTTGTCTCATTTTGGACGACATACTATACTATGACATTTTTGAGTTATTTTGGACGACATACTATACTATGACGTTTTTATCTCATTTTGGACGACATACTATACTATGACCTTTTTATGTCATTTTGGACGACATACTATACTATGACATTTTTGTGTCATTTTGGAAGACATACTATACTATGACGTTTTTGTCTCATTTTGGACATCATACTATACTATGACATTTTTGAGTTATTTTGGACGAAATACTATAGTGACATTTTTTAGTTGTTTGGACGAAATACTATACTATGACATTATTGAGTTGTTTTGGACGACATTCTATACTATGACATTTTTGTCTCATTTTGAACGACACACTATGCAATGACATTCTTATCTCATTTTGGACGATATTCTATACTATAAAATTTTTATCTTATTTTGGGCGACATACTATACTATGACATTTTGTCTCATTTTGAAAAACATACTATACTAAGACGTTTTTGTCTCATTTTGAAAAACATACTATACTATGACATTTTTGAGTTATTTTGGACGATATACTATAGTGACATTTTTTAGTTGTTTTGGACAATATACTATACTGACATTTTTTAGTTGTTTTGGACATCATACTATACTATGACATTATTGAGTTATTTTGGACGACATACTATACTATAACATTTTTATCTCATTTTGGACAACATAGTATACTATGACATTTTGTCCCATTTTGGACGACATACTATAGTATGACGTTTTTGTCTCATTTTGGACAACATACTATACTATGACATTTTGTCTCATTTTGGACGACATAGTATACTATGACATTTTGTCCCATTTTGGACGACATACTATAGTATGGCGTTTTTGAATTATTTTGGAGGACATACTATACTGTGTCATTTTTGTCTAATTTTAGACGACATACTATACTATGACAATTTTGAGATTTATTTTTTACGACATACTATACTATGAGATTTATTAGTTATTTTGGACGACATACTATAGTATAACATTTTTATCTCATTTTGGACAACATAGTATACTATGACATTTTGTCCCATTTTGGACGACATACTATAGTATGACGTTTTTATCTCATATTGGACAGCATGCTATACTGTGTCATTTTTGTCTAATTTTGGACGACATACTATACTATGACAATTTTGAGATTTATTTTTTACGACATACCATACTATGACATTTTTTGGTGATTTTGGACGACTAACTATACTATGAGATTTTTTAGTTATTTTGGACGACATACTATACTATGACATTTTTTTGTGATTTTGGACGACATACTATACTATGATGTTTTTGTCTCATATTGAAAAACATACTATACTATGAAATTTTTGTGTGATTTTGGACGACATACTACACTATGACATTATTGAGTTGCTTTGGACGACATATTATACTATGACCTTTTTGTGTCATTTTGGACGACATACTATACTATGACATTTTTGTGTCATTTTGGACGACATACTTTACTATGACGTTTTTGTCTGATTTTGGACAACATACTATACTATGACATTTTGTCTCATTTTGGACGACATAGTATACTATGACATTTTGTCCCATTTTGGACGACATACTATAGTATGGCGTTTTTGAATTATTTTGGAGGACATACTATACTGTGTCATTTTTGTCTAATTTTAGACGACATACTATACTATGACAATTTTGAGATTTATTTTTTACGACATACTATACTATGAGATTTATTAGTTATTTTGGACGACATACTATACTATAACATTTTTATCTCATTTTGGACAACATAGTATACTATGACATTTTGTCCCATTTTGGACGACATACTATAGTATGACGTTTTTGTCTCATTTTGGACAACATACTATACTATGACATTTTGTCTTATTTTGGACGACATACTATACTATGACATTTTGTCTCATTTTGGACGACATACTATACTATGACATTTTTATCTAATTTTGGACGACATACTATGCTATGACATTTTTGTGTCATTTTTGACGACATACTATACAATGACGTTTTTGTCTCACTTTGGACAACATACATTTTGACAACAACATACTATGACATTTTGTCTCATTTTGGACGACATTCTATACTATGACATTTTTGTCTCATTTTGGACGACATACTATACTATCACATTTTTGAGTTATTTTGGACGACATACTATACTATGACGTTTTTGTCTCATTTTGGACATCATACTATACTATGACATTTGTGAGTTATTTTGGACGAAATACTATAGTGACATTTTTTAGTTGTTTGGACGACATACTATACTATGACATTATTGAGTTGTTTTGGACGACATTCTATACTATGACATTCTTGTCTCATTTTGAAAGACACACTATGCAATGACATTCTTATCTCATTTTGGACGATATGCTATACTATAAAATTTTTATCTTATTTTGGGCGACATACTATACTATGACATTTTTGTCTCATTTTGAAAAACATACTATACTAAGACGTTTTTGTCTCATTTTGAAAAACATACTATACTATGACATTTTTGAGTTATTTTGGACGATATACTATAGTGACATTTTTTAGTTGTTTTGGACAATATACTATACTGACATTTTTTAGTTGTTTTGGACGTCATACTATACTATGACATTATTGAGTGATTTTGGACAACATACTTCATTTGTGAGGTTTATATTTTGGGACAGTAGAAAAATTAAAAAAATCAGGAAACAGCCTTAGCTCAGCTGAATACGCACACAAACAGACACCAATAGAAAAACCCATCCAAACTGTGAAATCATTGCAAAATCAAACACTGAGGGTACAGAAGTATTTTAGACGACATGCTATACTATGACATTTTTGTCTCTTTTTTGACCACATACTATACTATGACGTTTTTGTCTCATTTAGACTACATACTATACTATGACGTTTTTGTCTCATTTTGGAAGACATAGCATACTATGACATTTTTGAGTCATTTTGGACGACATACTATACTATGACATTTTTGTGTCATTTTGGACGACATACTATACTATGACATTTTTGTGTCATTTTGGAAGACATACTATACTATGACGTTTTTGTCTCATTTTGGACATCATACTATACTATGACATTTTTGAGTTATTTTGGACGAAATACTATAGTGACATTTTTTAGTTGTTTGGACGACATACTATACTATGACATTATTGAGTTGTTTTGGACGACATTCTATACTATGACATTTTTGTCTCATTTTAAACGACACACTATGCAATGACATTTTTGTCTCATTTTGGACGACATACTATGCTATGACATTCTTATCTCATTTTGGACGATATGCTATACTATAAAATTTTTATCTTATTTTGGGCGACATACTATACTATGACATTTTTGACTCATTTTGAAAAACATACTATACTAAGACGTTTTTGTCTCATTTTGAAAAACATACTATACTATGACATTTTTGTGTGATTTTGGACGATATACTATACTATGTCGTTTTTGTCTCATTTTTGACAACATACGATACTATGACGTTTGTGTCTCATTTTGAAAAACATACTATACTATGACGTTTTTGTCTCATTTTGGACATCATACTATACTATGACATTTTTGAGTTATTTTGGACGATATACTATAGTGACATTTTTTAGTTGTTTTGGACAACATACTATACTATGACATTTTTGAGTTATTTTGGACAATATACTATACTGACATTTTTTAGTTGTTTTGGACGTCATACTATACTATGACATTATTGAGTGATTTTGGACAACATACTTCATTTGTGAGGTTTATATTTTGGGACAGTAGAAAAATTAAAAAAATCAGGAAACAGCCTTAGCTCAGCTGAATACGCACACAAAACAGACACCAATAGAAAAACCCATCCAAACTGTGAAATCATTGCAAAATCAAACACTGAGGGTACAGAAGTATATCATAAGATGTTAACTTCATTTGTGAAGTATATATTATGGGAGAGTAGAAAAAAGAAAAACATCCAAAACAGCCTTATCTCAGCATAATGCGCACACAAACAGACACCAATAGAAAAACACATCCCAACTGTGAAATCGTTGCAAAATCAAACACTGAGGGAACAGAAGTATATCTTTTAAGATGTTAACTTCATTTGTGAGCTTTATATTATGGGACAGTAGAAAAATGAAAAAAATCAGTAAACAGCCTTACCTCAGCTGAATGCGCACACAAAAAGACAGTAATAGAAAAACACATCCGAACAGTGAAATCATTGCAAAATCAAACACTGAGGGTACATAAATATATCTTATATGATGTTAACTTAATTTGTGAGGTTAATATTGTGGGACAGTAGAAAAAAGAAAAAATCAGTAAACAGCCTTATCTCACCGTAATGTGCACACAGAAGGACACCAATAGGAAAACATAACCAAACAGTGGAAAAATTACAAATTCAAATACTGAGGCTACATAAATATATCTTATAAGGTGTTAACTTCATTTGTGAGTTTTATATTATAGGACAGTAGAAAAAAGATTGAAATACCCTCGATCAGCCTTAGTCTCTACTACACATACTGAAAAATCAGACCCCTGGCTCAATGCCTTTATTAATTATTGAAGAAAATACAGTTTCCCGCCTTTTTTACGTTTGAATTTTACAGACTGTCCTTTTGGCCGCTACACAGTGACCTTTGGCCCTAGAGACCCCATATTCGGAACAGGGGATCCTCTGGACCCACTAAACAATAATCTGATAAAAAATATAAATAAAGTCCTCTAGAACAATATTTGGTGCAATTTCAGGCTGACCTTTGACCTTTTCAAAGGTTGCACAGGTCTGAAACTCGGCACCCTAGATCAGCCTAAGTCCCTGATACACATACGGAAAAATCTGACTCCTGGCTTAATGCCTTTAGGAATTATTACAAAAAACACACCCGAACGGCTGACCTTTGACCTTTCTGAAGGTTACACGGGTCTAAAACTCGGCACCCTAGATCAGCCTTAGTCCCTGATACACATACGGAAAAATCACACTCCTGGCTTAATGCCTTTAGGAATTATTACAAAAAACACACCCGAACGGCTGACCTTTGACCTTTCCGAAGGTTGCACAGGTCTGAAACTCAGCACCCTGGATCAGCCTCAGTCCCTGATACACATACTGAAAAATCAGACTCCTGGCTCAAAAGCCTTTAGGAATTATTACAAAAAACACACCCGAACGGCTGACCTTTGACCTTTCTGAAGGTTGCACAGGTCTGAAACTCGGCACCCTGGATCACTCTTACTCCCTGATACACATACGGAAAAATCAGACTCCTGGCTTAATGCCTTTACAAATAATTACAAAAAACACACCCGAACTGCTGACCTTTGACCTTTCTGAAGGTTGCACAGGTCTGAAACTCGGAACCCTGGATCAGCCTCAATCCCTGATACGCAAACGGAGAAATCAGCATCCTGGCTCATTGCCTTTAGGAATTATTGAAGAAAAGACAGTTTCAGACCTTTTTTACTTTTTTGAATTTTACAGACTGTCTTTTTGTTCCGCTACGTGGAGACCTTTGACCTGGGGGCTCCATATTCGGAACAGAGGATCCTCCGGAGCCACTAAACAATAATCCGGGGGGGAAAAGCCCAAAGGACTGTTTGTCCTGTGTCCAAAAACTGAAAATCAGGTCGTGTCAGACTCTATACAGTCTTAGACCCTTTGGCCAGAGTGGAGGTTTTGGAGGGAACTACATTGCTACAGGTCGCAAGAGTGTGAATTTTTCATATGTCGTTTGGGGTCCTAAGACAAGCGGAACGACACCAGTCCCGTGCCGCGTCCCGGAAATAGCCTTATCTCAGTGTAATGCGCACACAGAAAGACACCAATAGGAAAACATAACCAAACAGTGAAAAAATTACAAATTCAAACACTGAGGGTACATAAGTATATATTATAAGTTGTTAACTTCATTCGTGAGTTTTATATTATAGGACAGTAGAAAAAAGATAAAAATACAAAATATAGCCTTATCTCAGCATAATGCGCACACAAAAAGACACCAAAAGGAAAAAACACATCCACACAGTGAAATCATTGCAAAATCAAATACTGAGGGTACAGAAGTATTTTAGACGACATGCTATACTATGACATTTTTGTCTCTTTTTTGAACAACATACTATACTATGACGTTTTTGTCTCATTTAGACGACATACTATTCTATGACATTTTTGAGTTATTTTGGACGACATACTATACTATGACGTTTTTATCTCAGTTTGGACGACATACTATACTATGACCTTTTTATGTAATTTTGGACGACAAACTATGCTATGACATTTTTGTGTCATTTTGGACGACATACTATACTATGACGTTTTTGTCTCATTTTGGACAACATACTATACTATGACGTTTTTGTCTCATTTTGGACGACATACTATACTATGACATTTTTGAGTTATTTTGGACGACATACTATACTATGACGTTTTTATCTCATTTTGGACGACATACTATACTATGACCTTTTTATGTCATTTTGGACGACATACTATACTATGACATTTTTGTGTCATTTTGGAAGACATACTATACTATGACGTTTTTGTCTCATTTTGGACATCATACTATACTATGACATTTTTGAGTTATTTTGGACGAAATACTATAGTGACATTTTTTAGTTGTTTGGACGAAATACTATACTATGACATTATTGAGTTGTTTTGGACGACATTCTATACTATGACATTTTTGTCTCATTTTGAACGACACACTATGCAATGACATTCTTATCTCATTTTGGACGATATTCTATACTATAAAATTTTTATCTTATTTTGGGCGACATACTATACTATGACATTTTGTCTCATTTTGAAAAACATACTATACTAAGACGTTTTTGTCTCATTTTGAAAAACATACTATACTATGACATTTTTGAGTTATTTTGGACGATATACTATAGTGACATTTTTTAGTTGTTTTGGACAATATACTATACTGACATTTTTTAGTTGTTTTGGACATCATACTATACTATGACATTATTGAGTTATTTTGGACGACATACTATACTATAACATTTTTATCTAATTTTGGACAACATAGTATACTATGACATTTTGTCCCATTTTGGACGACATACTATAGTATGACGTTTTTGTCTCATTTTGGACAACATACTATACTATGACATTTTGTCTTATTTTAGACGACATGCTATACTATGACATTTTTGTCTCTTTTTTGAACAACATACTATACTATGACGTTTTTGTCTCATTTAGACGACATACTATTCTATGACATTTTTGAGTTATTTTGGACGACATACTATACTATGACGTTTTTATCTCAGTTTGGACGACATACTATACTATGACCTTTTTATGTAATTTTGGACGACAAACTATGCTATGACATTTTTGTGTCATTTTGGACGACATACTATACTATGACGTTTTTGTCTCATTTTGGACAACATACTATACTATGACGTTTTTGTCTCATTTTGGACGACATACTATACTATGACATTTTTGAGTTATTTTGGACGACATACTATACTATGACGTTTTTATCTCATTTTGGACGACATACTATACTATGACCTTTTTATGTCATTTTGGACGACATACTATACTATGACATTTTTGTGTCATTTTGGAAGACATACTATACTATGACGTTTTTGTCTCATTTTGGACATCATACTATACTATGACATTTTTGAGTTATTTTGGACGAAATACTATAGTGACATTTTTTAGTTGTTTGGACGAAATACTATACTATGACATTATTGAGTTGTTTTGGACGACATTCTATACTATGACATTTTTGTCTCATTTTGAACGACACACTATGCAATGACATTCTTATCTCATTTTGGACGATATTCTATACTATAAAATTTTTATCTTATTTTGGGCGACATACTATACTATGACATTTTGTCTCATTTTGAAAAACATACTATACTAAGACGTTTTTGTCTCATTTTGAAAAACATACTATACTATGACATTTTTGAGTTATTTTGGACGATATACTATAGTGACATTTTTTAGTTGTTTTGGACAATATACTATACTGACATTTTTTAGTTGTTTTGGACATCATACTATACTATGACATTATTGAGTGATTTTGGACAACATACTTCATTTGTGAGGTTTATATTTTGGGACAGTAGAAAAATTAAAAAAATCAGGAAACAGCCTTAGCTCAGTTGAATACGCACACAAACAGACACCAATAGAAAAACCCATCCAAACTGTGAAATCATTGCAAAATCAAACACTGAGGGAACAGAAGTATATCATAAGATGTTAACTTCATTTGTGAAGTATATATTATTGGAGAGTAGAAAAAAGAAAAACATCCGAAAACAGCCTTATCTCAGCATAATGCGCACACAAACAGACACCAATAGAAAAACACATCCCAACTGTGAAATCGTTGCAAAGTCAAACACTGAGGGAACAGAAGTATATCTTTTAAGATGTTAACTTCATTTGTGAGCTTTATATTATGGGACAGTAGAAAAATGAAAAAAATCAGTAAACAGCCTTACCTCAGCTGAATGCGCACACAAAAAGACAGTAATAGAAAAACACATCCGAACAGTGAAATCATTGCAAAATCAAACACTGAGGGTACATAAATATATCTTATATGATGTTAACTTAATTTGTCAGGTTAATATTGTGGGACAGTAGAAAAAAGAAAAAATCTGGAAATAGCCTTATCTCACCGTAATGTGCACACAGAAAGACACCAATAGGAAAACATAACCAAACAGTGGAAAAATTACAAATTCAAATACTGAGGCTACATAAATATATCTTATAAGGTGTTAACTTCATTTGTGAGTTTTATATTATAGGACAGTAGAAAAAAGATTGAAATACCCTCGATCAGCCTTAGTCTCTACTACACATACTGAAAAATCAGACCCCTGGCTCAATGCCTTTATTAATTATTGAAGAAAATACAGTTTCCCGCCTTTTTTATGTTTGAATTTTACAGACTGTCCTTTTGGCCGCTACACGGTGACCTTTGGCCCTAGAGACCCCATATTCGGAACAGGGGATCCTCTGGACCCACTAAACAATAATCTGATAAAAAATATAAATAAAGTCCTCTAGAATAATATTTGGTGCAATTTCAGGCTGACCTTTGACCTTTCCGAAGGTTGCACATGTCTGAAACTCGGCACCCTAGATGAGCCCAAGTCCCTGATACACATACGGAAAAATCTGACTCCTGGCTTAATGCCTTTAGGAATTATTACAAAAAACACACCCGAACGGCTGACCTTTGACCTTTCCGAAGGTTACACGGGTCTAAAACTCGGCACCCTAGATCAGCCTTAGTCCCTGATACACATACGGAAAAATCACACTCCTGGCTCAATGCCTTTAGGAATTATTACAAAAAACACACCCGAACGGCTGACCTTTGACCTTTCCGAAGGTTACACGGGTCTAAAACTCGGCACCCTAGATCAGCCTTAGTCCCTGATACACATACGGAAAAATCACACTCCTGGCTCAATGCCTTTAGGAATTATTACAAAAAACACACCCGAACGGCTGACCTTTGACCTTTCCAAAGGCTGCACAGGTCTGAAACTCGGCACCCTGGATCACTCTTACTCCCTGATACACATACGGAAAAATCAGACTCCTGGCTTAATGCCTTTACAAATAATTACAAAAAACACACCCGAACTGCTGACCTTTGACCTTTCTGAAGGTTGCACAGGTCTGAAACTCGGAACCCTGGATCAGCCTCAATCCCAGATACTCATACGGAGAAATCAGCATCCTGGCTCATTGCCTTTAGGAATTATTGAAGAAAAGACAGTTTCAGACCTTTTTTACTTTTTTGAATTTTACAGACTGTCTTTTTGTTCCGCTACGTGGAGACCTTTGACCTGGGGGCTCCATATTCGGAACAGAGGATCCTCCGGAGCCACTAAACAATAATCCGGGGGGGAAAAGCACAAAGGACTGTTTGTCCTGTGTCCAAAAACTGAAAATCAGGTCGTGTCAGACTCTATACAGTCTTAGACCCTTTGGCCAGAGTGGAGGTTTTGGAGGGAACTACATTGCTACAGGTCGCAAGAGTGTGAATTTTTCATATGTCGTTTGGGGTCCTAAGACAAGCGGAACGACACCAGTCCCGTGCCGCGTCCCGGAAATAGCCTTATCTCAGTGTAATGCGCACACAGAAAGACACCAAGGGAAAACATAACCAAGCAGTGAAAAAATTACAAATTCAAACACTGAGGGTACATAAGTATATAATATAAGTTGTTAACTTCATTCGTGAGTTTTATATTATAGGACAGTAGAAAAAAGATAAAAATACGGAATATAGCCTTATCTCAGAATAATGCGCACACAAAAAGACACCAAAAGGAAAAAACACATCCACACAGTGAAATCATTGCAAAATCAAATACTGAGGGTACAGAAGTATTTTAGACGACATGCTATACTATGACATTTTTGTCTCTTTTTTGACAACATACTATACTATGACGTTTTTGTCTCATTTAGACGACATACTATTCTATGACATTTTTGAGTTATTTTGGGCGACATACTATACTATGACGTTTTTATCTCATTTTGGACAACATACTATACTATGACCTTTTTATGTCATTTTGGACGACAAACTATACTATGACGTTTTTGTCTCATTTTGGACAACATACTATACTATGACGTTTCTGTCTCATTTTGGACGACATACTATACTATGACATTTTTGAGTTATTTTGGAGGACATACTATACTATGACGTTTTTGTCTCATTTTGGACGACATACTATACAATGACATTTTTGTGTCATTTTGGACGACATACTATACTATGACATTTTTGTGTCATTTTGGAAGACATACTATACTATGACGTTTTTGTCTCATTTTGGACATCATACTATACTATGACATTTTTGAGTTATTTTGGACGAAATACTATAGTGACATTTTTTAGTTGTTTGGACGACATACTATACTATGACATTATTGAGTTGTTTTGGACGACATTCTATACTATGACATTTTTGTCTCATTTTGAACGACACACAATGCAATGACATTTTTGTCTCATTTTGGACGACATACTATGCTATGACATTCTTATCTCATTTTGGACGATATGCTATACTATAAAATTTTTATCTTATTTTGGGCGAAATACTATACTATGACATTTTTGTCTCATTTTGAAAAACATACTATACTAAGACGTTTTTGTCTCATTTTGAAAAACATACTATACTATGACATTTTTGTGTGATTTTGGACGATATACTATACTATGTCGTTTTTGTCTCATTTTGGACAACATACGATACTATGACGTTTGTGTCTCATTTTGAAAAACATACTATACTATGACGTTTTTGAGTTATTTTGGACAATATACTATACTGACATTTTTTAGTTGTTTTGGACGTCATACTATACTATGACATTATTGAGTGATTTTGGACAACATACTTCATTTGTGAGGTTTATATTATGGGACAGTAGAAAAATGAAAAAAATCAGTAAACAGCCTTACCTCAGCTGAATGCGCACACAAAAAGACAGTAATAGAAAAACACATCCGAACAGTGAAATCATTGCAAAATCAAACACTGAGGGTACATAAATATATCTTATATGATGTTAACTTAATTTGTCAGGTTAATATTGTGGGACAGTAGAAAAAAGAAAAAATCTGGAAATAGCCTTATCTCACCGTAATGTGCACACAGAAAGACACCAATAGGAAAACATAACCAAACAGTGGAAAAATTACAAATTCAAATACTGAGGCTACATAAATATATCTTATAAGGTGTTAACTTCATTTGTGAGTTTTATATTATAGGACAGTAGAAAAAAGATTGAAATACCCTCGATCAGCCTTAGTCTCTACTACACATACTGAAAAATCAGACCCCTGGCTCAATGCCTTTATTAATTATTGAAGAAAATACAGTTTCCCGCCTTTTTTATGTTTGAATTTTACAGACTGTCCTTTTGGCCGCTACACGGTGACCTTTGGCCCTAGAGACCCCATATTCGGAACAGGGGATCCTCTGGACCCACTAAACAATAATCTGATAAAAAATATAAATAAAGTCCTCTAGAATAATATTTGGTGCAATTTCAGGCTGACCTTTGACCTTTCCGAAGGTTGCACATGTCTGAAACTCGGCACCCTAGATGAGCCCAAGTCCCTGATACACATACGGAAAAATCTGACTCCTGGCTTAATGCCTTTAGGAATTATTACAAAAAACACACCCGAACGGCTGACCTTTGACCTTTCCGAAGGTTACACGGGTCTAAAACTCGGCACCCTAGATCAGCCTTAGTCCCTGATACACATACGGAAAAATCACACTCCTGGCTCAATGCCTTTAGGAATTATTACAAAAAACACACCCGAACGGCTGACCTTTGACCTTTCCAAAGGCTGCACAGGTCTGAAACTCGGCACCCTGGATCACTCTTACTCCCTGATACACATACGGAAAAATCAGACTCCTGGCTTAATGCCTTTACAAATAATTACAAAAAACACACCCGAACTGCTGACCTTTGACCTTTCTGAAGGTTGCACAGGTCTGAAACTCGGAACCCTGGATCAGCCTCAATCCCAGATACTCATACGGAGAAATCAGCATCCTGGCTCATTGCCTTTAGGAATTATTGAAGAAAAGACAGTTTCAGACCTTTTTTACTTTTTTGAATTTTACAGACTGTCTTTTTGTTCCGCTACGTGGAGACCTTTGACCTGGGGGCTCCATATTCGAAACAGAGGATCCTCCGGAGCCACTAAACAATAATCCGGGGGGGAAAAGCCCAAAGGACTGTTTGTCCTGTGTCCAAAAACTGAAAATCAGGTCGTGTCAGACTCTATACAGTCTTAGACCCTTTGGCCAGAGTGGAGGTTTTGGAGGGAACTACATTGCTACAGGTCGCAAGAGTGTGAATTTTTCATATGTCGTTTGGGGTCCTAAGACAAGCGGAACGACACCAGTCCCGTGCCGCGTCCCGGAAATAGCCTTATCTCAGTGTAATGCGCACACAGAAAGACACCAAGGGAAAACATAACCAAGCAGTGAAAAAATTACAAATTCAAACACTGAGGGTACATAAGTATATAATATAAGTTGTTAACTTCATTCGTGAGTTTTATATTATAGGACAGTAGAAAAAAGATAAAAATACGGAATATAGCCTTATCTCAGAATAATGCGCACACAAAAAGACACCAAAAGGAAAAAACACATCCACACAGTGAAATCATTGCAAAATCAAATACTGAGGGTACAGAAGTATTTTAGACGACATGCTATACTATGACATTTTTGTCTCTTTTTTGACAACATACTATACTATGACGTTTTTGTCTCATTTAGACGACATACTATTCTATGACATTTTTGAGTTATTTTGGGCGACATACTATACTATGACGTTTTTATCTCATTTTGGACAACATACTATACTATGACCTTTTTATGTCATTTTGGACGACAAACTATACTATGACGTTTTTGTCTCATTTTGGACAACATACTATACTATGACGTTTCTGTCTCATTTTGGACGACATACTATACTATGACATTTTTGAGTTATTTTGGAGGACATACTATACTATGACGTTTTTGTCTCATTTTGGACGACATACTATACAATGACATTTTTGTGTCATTTTGGACGACATACTATACTATGACATTTTTGTGTCATTTTGGAAGACATACTATACTATGACGTTTTTGTCTCATTTTGGACATCATACTATACTATGACATTTTTGAGTTATTTTGGACGAAATACTATAGTGACATTTTTTAGTTGTTTGGACGACATACTATACTATGACATTATTGAGTTGTTTTGGACGACATTCTATACTATGACATTTTTGTCTCATTTTGAACGACACACAATGCAATGACATTTTTGTCTCATTTTGGACGACATACTATGCTATGACATTCTTATCTCATTTTGGACGATATGCTATACTATAAAATTTTTATCTTATTTTGGGCGAAATACTATACTATGACATTTTTGTCTCATTTTGAAAAACATACTATACTAAGACGTTTTTGTCTCATTTTGAAAAACATACTATACTATGACATTTTTGTGTGATTTTGGACGATATACTATACTATGTCGTTTTTGTCTCATTTTGGACAACATACGATACTATGACGTTTGTGTCTCATTTTGAAAAACATACTATACTATGACGTTTTTGAGTTATTTTGGACAATATACTATACTGACATTTTTTAGTTGTTTTGGACGTCATACTATACTATGACATTATTGAGTGATTTTGGACAACATACTTCATTTGTGAGGTTTATATTTTGGGACAGTAGAAAAATTAAAAAAATCAGGAAACAGCCTTAGCTCAGCTGAATACGCACACAAACAGACACCAATAGAAAAACCCATCCAAACTGTGAAATCATTGCAAAATCAAACACTGAGGGTACAGAAGTATATCATAAGATGTTAACTTCATTTGTGAAGTATATATTATGGGAGAGTAGAAAAAAGAAAAACATCCGAAAACAGCCTTATCTCAGCATAATGAGCACACAAACAGACACCAATAGAAAAACACATCCCAACTGTGAAATCGTTGCAAAATCAAACACTGAGGGAACAGAAGTATATCTTTTAAGATGTTAACTTCATTTGTGAGCTTTATATTATGGGACAGTAGAAAAATGAAAAAAATCAGTAAACAGCCTTACCTCAGCTGAATGCGCACACAAAAAGACAGTAATAGAAAAACACATCCGAACAGTGAAATCATTGCAAAATCAAACACTGAGGGTACATAAATATATCTTATATGATGTTAACTTAATTTGTCAGGTTAATATTGTGGGACAGTAGAAAAAAGAAAAAATCTGGAAATAGCCTTATCTCACCGTAATGTGCACACAGAAAGACACCAATAGGAAAACATAACCAAACAGTGGAAAAATTACAAATTCAAATACTGAGGCTACATAAATATATCTTATAAGGTGTTAACTTCATTTGTGAGTTTTATATTATAGGACAGTAGAAAAAAGATTGAAATACCCTCGATCAGCCTTAGTCTCTACTACACATACTGAAAAATCAGACCCCTGGCTCAATGCCTTTATTAATTATTGAAGAAAATACAGTTTCCCGCCTTTTTTATGTTTGAATTTTACAGACTGTCCTTTTGGCCGCTACACGGTGACCTTTGGCCCTAGAGACCCCATATTCGGAACAGGGGATCCTCTGGACCCACTAAACAATAATCTGATAAAAAATATAAATAAAGTCCTCTAGAATAATATTTGGTGCAATTTCAGGCTGACCTTTGACCTTTCCGAAGGTTGCACATGTCTGAAACTCGGCACCCTAGATGAGCCCAAGTCCCTGATACACATACGGAAAAATCTGACTCCTGGCTTAATGCCTTTAGGAATTATTACAAAAAACACACCCGAACGGCTGACCTTTGACCTTTCCGAAGGTTACACGGGTCTAAAACTCGGCACCCTAGATCAGCCTTAGTCCCTGATACACATACGGAAAAATCACACTCCTGGCTCAATGCCTTTAGGAATTATTACAAAAAACACACCCGAACGGCTGACCTTTGACCTTTCCAAAGGCTGCACAGGTCTGAAACTCGGCACCCTGGATCACTCTTACTCCCTGATACACATACGGAAAAATCAGACTCCTGGCTTAATGCCTTTACAAATAATTACAAAAAACACACCCGAACTGCTGACCTTTGACCTTTCTGAAGGTTGCACAGGTCTGAAACTCGGAACCCTGGATCAGCCTCAATCCCAGATACTCATACGGAGAAATCAGCATCCTGGCTCATTGCCTTTAGGAATTATTGAAGAAAAGACAGTTTCAGACCTTTTTTACTTTTTTGAATTTTACAGACTGTCTTTTTGTTCCGCTACGTGGAGACCTTTGACCTGGGGGCTCCATATTCGGAACAGAGGATCCTCCGGAGCCACTAAACAATAATCCGGGGGGGAAAAGCCCAAAGGACTGTTTGTCCTGTGTCCAAAAACTGAAAATCAGGTCGTGTCAGACTCTATACAGTCTTAGACCCTTTGGCCAGAGTGGAGGTTTTGGAGGGAACTACATTGCTACAGGTCGCAAGAGTGTGAATTTTTCATATGTCGTTTGGGGTCCTAAGACAAGCGGAACGACACCAGTCCCGTGCCGCGTCCCGGAAATAGCCTTATCTCAGTGTAATGCGCACACAGAAAGACACCAAGGGAAAACATAACCAAGCAGTGAAAAAATTACAAATTCAAACACTGAGGGTACATAAGTATATAATATAAGTTGTTAACTTCATTCGTGAGTTTTATATTATAGGACAGTAGAAAAAAGATAAAAATACGGAATATAGCCTTATCTCAGAATAATGCGCACACAAAAAGACACCAAAAGGAAAAAACACATCCACACAGTGAAATCATTGCAAAATCAAATACTGAGGGTACAGAAGTATTTTAGACGACATGCTATACTATGACATTTTTGTCTCTTTTTTGACAACATACTATACTATGACGTTTTTGTCTCATTTAGACGACATACTATTCTATGACATTTTTGAGTTATTTTGGGCGACATACTATACTATGACGTTTTTATCTCATTTTGGACAACATACTATACTATGACCTTTTTATGTCATTTTGGACGACAAACTATACTATGACGTTTTTGTCTCATTTTGGACAACATACTATACTATGACGTTTCTGTCTCATTTTGGACGACATACTATACTATGACATTTTTGAGTTATTTTGGAGGACATACTATACTATGACGTTTTTGTCTCATTTTGGACGACATACTATACAATGACATTTTTGTGTCATTTTGGACGACATACTATACTATGACATTTTTGTGTCATTTTGGAAGACATACTATACTATGACGTTTTTGTCTCATTTTGGACATCATACTATACTATGACATTTTTGAGTTATTTTGGACGAAATACTATAGTGACATTTTTTAGTTGTTTGGACGACATACTATACTATGACATTATTGAGTTGTTTTGGACGACATTCTATACTATGACATTTTTGTCTCATTTTGAACGACACACAATGCAATGACATTTTTGTCTCATTTTGGACGACATACTATGCTATGACATTCTTATCTCATTTTGGACGATATGCTATACTATAAAATTTTTATCTTATTTTGGGCGAAATACTATACTATGACATTTTTGTCTCATTTTGAAAAACATACTATACTAAGACGTTTTTGTCTCATTTTGAAAAACATACTATACTATGACATTTTTGTGTGATTTTGGACGATATACTATACTATGTCGTTTTTGTCTCATTTTGGACAACATACGATACTATGACGTTTGTGTCTCATTTTGAAAAACATACTATACTATGACGTTTTTGAGTTATTTTGGACAATATACTATACTGACATTTTTTAGTTGTTTTGGACGTCATACTATACTATGACATTATTGAGTGATTTTGGACAACATACTTCATTTGTGAGGTTTATATTTTGGGACAGTAGAAAAATTAAAAAAATCAGGAAACAGCCTTAGCTCAGCTGAATACGCACACAAACAGACACCAATAGAAAAACCCATCCAAACTGTGAAATCATTGCAAAATCAAACACTGAGGGTACAGAAGTATATCATAAGATGTTAACTTCATTTGTGAAGTATATATTATGGGAGAGTAGAAAAAAGAAAAACATCCGAAAACAGCCTTATCTCAGCATAATGAGCACACAAACAGACACCAATAGAAAAACACATCCCAACTGTGAACTCGTTGCAAAATCAAACACTGAGGGAACAGAAGTATATCTTTAAGATGTTAACTTCATTTGTGAGCTTTATATTATGGGACAGTAGAAAAATGAAAAAAATCAGTAAACAGCCTTACCTCAGCTGAATGCGCACACAAAAAGACAGTAATAGAAAAACACATCCGAACAGTGAAATCATTGCAAAATCAAACACTGAGGGTACATAAATATATCTTATATGATGTTAACTTAATTTGTCAGGTTAATATTGTGGGACAGTAGAAAAAAGAAAAAATCTGGAAATAGCCTTATCTCACCGTAATGTGCACACAGAAAGACACCAATAGGAAAACATAACCAAACAGTGGAAAAATTACAAATTCAAATACTGAGGCTACATAAATATATCTTATAAGGTGTTAACTTCATTTGTGAGTTTTATATTATAGGACAGTAGAAAAAAGATTGAAATACCCTCGATCAGCCTTAGTCTCTACTACACATACTGAAAAATCAGACCCCTGGCTCAATGCCTTTATTAATTATTGAAGAAAATACAGTTTCCCGCCTTTTTTATGTTTGAATTTTACAGACTGTCCTTTTGGCCGCTACACGGTGACCTTTGGCCCTAGAGACCCCATATTCGGAACAGGGGATCCTCTGGACCCACTAAACAATAATCTGATAAAAAATATAAATAAAGTCCTCTAGAATAATATTTGGTGCAATTTCAGGCTGACCTTTGACCTTTCCGAAGGTTGCACATGTCTGAAACTCGGCACCCTAGATGAGCCCAAGTCCCTGATACACATACGGAAAAATCTGACTCCTGGCTTAATGCCTTTAGGAATTATTACAAAAAACACACCCGAACGGCTGACCTTTGACCTTTCCGAAGGTTACACGGGTCTAAAACTCGGCACCCTAGATCAGCCTTAGTCCCTGATACACATACGGAAAAATCACACTCCTGGCTCAATGCCTTTAGGAATTATTACAAAAAACACACCCGAACGGCTGACCTTTGACCTTTCCAAAGGCTGCACAGGTCTGAAACTCGGCACCCTGGATCACTCTTACTCCCTGATACACATACGGAAAAATCAGACTCCTGGCTTAATGCCTTTACAAATAATTACAAAAAACACACCCGAACTGCTGACCTTTGACCTTTCTGAAGGTTGCACAGGTCTGAAACTTGGAACCCTGGATCAGCCTCAATCCCAGATACTCATACGGAGAAATCAGCATCCTGGCTCATTGCCTTTAGGAATTATTGAAGAAAAGACAGTTTCAGACCTTTTTTACTTTTTTGAATTTTACAGACTGTCTTTTTGTTCCGCTACGTGGAGACCTTTGACCTGGGGGCTCCATATTCGGAACAGAGGATCCTCCGGAGCCACTAAACAATAATCCGGGGGGGAAAAGCCCAAAGGACTGTTTGTCCTGTGTCCAAAAACTGAAAATCAGGTCGTGTCAGACTCTATACAGTCTTAGACCCTTTGGCCAGAGTGGAGGTTTTGGAGGGAACTACATTGCTACAGGTCGCAAGAGTGTGAATTTTTCATATGTCGTTTGGGGTCCTAAGACAAGCGGAACGACACCAGTCCCGTGCCGCGTCCCGGAAATAGCCTTATCTCAGTGTAATGCGCACACAGAATGACACCAAGGGAAAACATAACCAAGCAGTGAAAAAATTACAAATTCAAACACTGAGGGTACATAAGTATATAATATAAGTTGTTAACTTCATTCGTGAGTTTTATATTATAGGACAGTAGAAAAAAGATAAAAATACGGAATATAGCCTTATCTCAGAATAATGCGCACACAGAAAGACACCAAAAGGAAAAAACACATCCACACAGTGAAATCATTGCAAAATCAAATACTGAGGGTACAGAAGTATTTTAGACGACATGCTATACTATGACATTTTTGTCTCTTTTTTGACAACATACTATACTATGACGTTTTTGTCTCATTTAGACGACATACTATTCTATGACATTTTTGAGTTATTTTGGGCGACATACTATACTATGACGTTTTTATCTCATTTTGGACAACATACTATACTATGACCTTTTTATGTCATTTTGGACGACAAACTATACTATGACGTTTTTGTCTCATTTTGGACAACATACTATACTATGACGTTTCTGTCTCATTTTGGACGACATACTATACTATGACATTTTTGAGTTATTTTGGAGGACATACTATACTATGACGTTTTTGTCTCATTTTGGACGACATACTATACAATGACATTTTTGTGTCATTTTGGACGACATACTATACTATGACATTTTTGTGTCATTTTGGAAGACATACTATACTATGACGTTTTTGTCTCATTTTGGACATCATACTATACTATGACATTTTTGAGTTATTTTGGACGAAATACTATAGTGACATTTTTTAGTTGTTTGGACGACATACTATACTATGACATTATTGAGTTGTTTTGGACGACATTCTATACTATGACATTTTTGTCTCATTTTGAACGACACACAATGCAATGACATTTTTGTCTCATTTTGGACGACATACTATGCTATGACATTCTTATCTCATTTTGGACGATATGCTATACTATAAAATTTTTATCTTATTTTGGGCGAAATACTATACTATGACATTTTTGTCTCATTTTGAAAAACATACTATACTAAGACGTTTTTGTCTCATTTTGAAAAACATACTATACTATGACATTTTTGTGTGATTTTGGACGATATACTATACTATGTCGTTTTTGTCTCATTTTGGACAACATACGATACTATGACGTTTGTGTCTCATTTTGAAAAACATACTATACTATGACGTTTTTGAGTTATTTTGGACAATATACTATACTGACATTTTTTAGTTGTTTTGGACGTCATACTATACTATGACATTATTGAGTGATTTTGGACAACATACTTCATTTGTGAGGTTTATATTTTGGGACAGTAGAAAAATTAAAAAAATCAGGAAACAGCCTTAGCTCAGCTGAATACGCACACAAACAGACACCAATAGAAAAACCCATCCAAACTGTGAAATCATTGCAAAATCAAACACTGAGGGAACAGAAGTATATCTTTTAAGATGTTAACTTCATTTGTGAGCTTTATATTATGGGACAGTAGAAAAATGAAAAAAATCAGTAAACAGCCTTACCTCAGCTGAATGCGCACACAAAAAGACAGTAATAGAAAAACACATCCGAACAGTGAAATCATTGCAAAATCAAACACTGAGGGTACATAAATATATCTTATATGATGTTAACTTAATTTGTGAGGTTAATATTGTGGGACAGTAGAAAAAAGAAAAAATCTGGAAATAGCCTTATCTCACCGTAATGTGCACACAGAAAGACACCAATAGGAAAACATAACCAAACAGTGGAAAAATTACAAATTCAAATACTGAGGCTACATAAATATATCTTATAAGGTGTTAACTTCATTTGTGAGTTTTATATTATAGGACAGTAGAAAAAAGATTGAAATACCCTCGATCAGCCTTAGTCTCTACTACACATACTGAAAAATCAGACCCCTGGCTCAATGCCTTTATTAATTATTGAAGAAAATACAGTTTCCCGCCTTTTTTATGTTTGAATTTTACAGACTGTCCTTTTGGCCGCTACACGGTGACCTTTGGCCCTAGAGACCCCATATTCGGAACAGGGGATCCTCTGGACCCACTAAACAATAATCTGATAAAAAATATAAATAAAGTCCTCTAGAATAATATTTGGTGCAATTTCAGGCTGACCTTTGACCTTTCCGAAGGTTGCACATGTCTGAAACTCGGCACCCTAGATGAGCCCAAGTCCCTGATACACATACGGAAAAATCTGACTCCTGGCTTAATGCCTTTAGGAATTATTACAAAAAACACACCCGAACGGCTGACCTTTGACCTTTCCGAAGGTTACACGGGTCTAAAACTCGGCACCCTAGATCAGCCTTAGTCCCTGATACACATACGGAAAAATCACACTCCTGGCTCAATGCCTTTAGGAATTATTACAAAAAACACACCCGAACGGCTGACCTTTGACCTTTCCAAAGGCTGCACAGGTCTGAAACTCGGCACCCTGGATCACTCTTACTCCCTGATACACATACGGAAAAATCAGACTCCTGGCTTAATGCCTTTACAAATAATTACAAAAAACACACCCGAACTGCTGACCTTTGACCTTTCTGAAGGTTGCACAGGTCTGAAACTCGGAACCCTGGATCAGCCTCAATCCCAGATACTCATACGGAGAAATCAGCATCCTGGCTCATTGCCTTTAGGAATTATTGAAGAAAAGACAGTTTCAGACCTTTTTTACTTTTTTGAATTTTACAGACTGTCTTTTTGTTCCGCTACGTGGAGACCTTTGACCTGGGGGCTCCATATTCGAAACAGAGGATCCTCCGGAGCCACTAAACAATAATCCGGGGGGGAAAAGCCCAAAGGACTGTTTGTCCTGTGTCCAAAAACTGAAAATCAGGTCGTGTCAGACTCTATACAGTCTTAGACCCTTTGGCCAGAGTGGAGGTTTTGGAGGGAACTACATTGCTACAGGTCGCAAGAGTGTGAATTTTTCATATGTCGTTTGGGGTCCTAAGACAAGCGGAACGACACCAGTCCCGTGCCGCGTCCCGGAAATAGCCTTATCTCAGTGTAATGCGCACACAGAAAGACACCAAGGGAAAACATAACCAAGCAGTGAAAAAATTACAAATTCAAACACTGAGGGTACATAAGTATATAATATAAGTTGTTAACTTCATTCGTGAGTTTTATATTATAGGACAGTAGAAAAAAGATAAAAATACGGAATATAGCCTTATCTCAGAATAATGCGCACACAAAAAGACACCAAAAGGAAAAAACACATCCACACAGTGAAATCATTGCAAAATCAAATACTGAGGGTACAGAAGTATTTTAGACGACATGCTATACTATGACATTTTTGTCTCTTTTTTGACAACATACTATACTATGACGTTTTTGTCTCATTTAGACGACATACTATTCTATGACATTTTTGAGTTATTTTGGGCGACATACTATACTATGACGTTTTTATCTCATTTTGGACAACATACTATACTATGACCTTTTTATGTCATTTTGGACGACAAACTATACTATGACGTTTTTGTCTCATTTTGGACAACATACTATACTATGACGTTTCTGTCTCATTTTGGACGACATACTATACTATGACATTTTTGAGTTATTTTGGAGGACATACTATACAATGACGTTTTTGTCTCATTTTGGACGACATACTATACAATGACATTTTTGTGTCATTTTGGACGACATACTATACTATGACATTTTTGTGTTATTTTGGAAGACATACTATACTATGACGTTTTTGTCTCATTTTGGACATCATACTATACTATGACATTTTTGAGTTATTTTGGACGAAATACTATAGTGACATTTTTTAGTTGTTTGGACGACATACTATACTATGACATTATTGAGTTGTTTTGGACGACATTCTATACTATGACATTTTTGTCTCATTTTGAACGACACACAATGCAATGACATTTTTGTCTCATTTTGGACGACATACTATGCTATGACATTCTTATCTCATTTTGGACGATATGCTATACTATAAAATTTTTATCTTATTTTGGGCGAAATACTATACTATGACATTTTTGTCTCATTTTGAAAAACATACTATACTAAGACGTTTTTGTCTCATTTTGAAAAACATACTATACCATGACATTTTTGTGTGATTTTGGACGATATACTATACTATGTCGTTTTTGTCTCATTTTGGACAACATACGATACTATGACGTTTGTGTCTCATTTTGAAAAACATACTATACTATGACGTTTTTGAGTTATTTTGGACAATATACTATACTGACATTTTTTAGTTGTTTTGGACGTCATACTATACTATGACATTATTGAGTGATTTTGGACAACATACTTCATTTGTGAGGTTTATATTTTGGGACAGTAGAAAAATTAAAAAAATCAGGAAACAGCCTTAGCTCAGCTGAATACGCACACAAAACAGACACCAATAGAAAAACCCATCCAAACTGTGAAATCATTGCAAAATCAAACACTGAGGGTACAGAAGTATGTCATAAGATGTTAACTTCATTTGTGAAGTATATATTATGGGAGAGTAGAAAAAAGAAAAACATCCGAAAACAGCCTTATCTCAGCATAATGCGCACACAAACAGACAACAATAGAAAAACACATCCCAACTGTGAACTCGTTGCAAAATCAAACACTGAGGGAACAGAAGTATATCTTTAAGATGTTAACTTCATTTGTGAGCTTTATATTATGGGACAGTAGAAAAATGAAAAAAATCAGTAAACAGCCTTACCTCAGCTGAATGCGCACACAAAAAGACAGTAATAGAAAAACACATCCGAACAGTGAAATCATTGCAAAATCAAACACTGAGGGTACATAAATATATCTTATATGATGTTAACTTAATTTGTGAGGTTAATATTGTGGGACAGTAGAAAAAAGAAAAAATCTGGAAATAGCCTTATCTCACCGTAATGTGCACACAGAAAGACACCAATAGGAAAACATAACCAAACAGTGGAAAAATTACAAATTCAAATACTGAGGCTACATAAATATATCTTATAAGGTGTTAACTTCATTTGTGAGTTTTATATTATAGGACAGTAGAAAAAAGATTGAAATACCCTCGATCAGCCTTAGTCTCTACTACACATACTGAAAAATCAGACCCCTGGCTCAATGCCTTTATTAATTATTGAAGAAAATACAGTTTCCCGCCTTTTTTACGTTTGAATTTTACAGACTGTCCTTTTGGCCGCTACACGGTGACCTTTGGCCCTAGAGACCCCATATTCGGAACAGGGGATCCTCTGGACCCACTAAACAATAATCTGATAAAAAATATAAATAAAGTCCTCTAGAATAATATTTGGTGCAATTTCAGGCTGACCTTTGACCTTTCCGAAGGTTGCACAGGTCTGAAACTCGGCACCCTAGATCAGCCTAAGTCCCTGATACACATACGGAAAAATCACACTCCTGGCTTAATGCCTTTAGGAATTATTACAAAAAACACACCCGAACGGCTGACCTTTGACCTTTCCGAAGGTTACACGGGTCTAAAACTCGGCACCCTAGATCAGCCTTAGTCCCTGATACACATACGGAAAAATCACACTCCTGGCTTAATGCCTTTAGGAATTATTACAAAAAACACACCCGAACGGCTGACCTTTGACCTTTCCGAAGGTTGCACAGGTCTGAAACTCAGCACCCTGGATCAACCTCAGTCCCTGATACACATACTGAAAAATCAGACTCCTGGCTTAATGCCTTTAGGAATTATTACAAAAAACACACCCGAACGGCTGACCTTTGACCTTTCCGAAGGTTGCACAGGTCTGAAACTCAGCACCCTGGATCAACCTTAGTCCCTGATACACATACTGAAAAATCAGACTCCTGGCTTAATGCCTTTAGGAATTATTACAAAAAACACACCCGAACGGCTGACCTTTGACCTTTCTGAAGGTTGCACAGGTCTGAAACTCGGCACCCTGGATCACTCTTACTCCCTGATACACATACGGAAAATCAGACTCCTGGCTTAATGCCTTTACAAATAATTACAAAAAACACACCCGAACTGCTGACCTTTGACCTTTCTGAAGGTTGCACAGGTCTGAAACTCGGAACCCTGGATCAGCCTCAATCCCTGATACGCATACGGAGAAATCAGCATCCTGGCTCATTGCCTTTAGGAATTATTGAAGAAAAGACAGTCTCACACCTTTTTTACTTTTTTGAATTTTACAGACTGTCTTTTTGTTCCGCTACGTGGAGACCTTTGACCTGGGGGCTCCATATTCGGAACAGAGGATCCTCCGGAGCCACTAAACAATAATCCGGGGGGGAAAAGCCCAAAGGACTGTTTGTCCTGTGTCCAAAAACTGAAAATCAGGTCGTGTCAGACTCTATACAGTCTTAGACCCTTTGGCCAGAGTGGAGGTTTTGGAGGGAACTACATTGCTACAGGTCGCAAGAGTGTGAATTTTTCATATGTCGTTTGGGGTCCTAAGACAAGCGGAACGACACCAGTCCCGTGCCGCGTCCCGGAAATAGCCTTATCTCAGTGTAATGCGCACACAGAAAGACACCAATAGGAAAACATAACCAAACAGTGAAAAAATTACAAATTCAAACACTGAGGGTACATAAGTATATATTATAAGTTGTTAACTTCATTCGTGAGTTTTATATTATAGGACAGTAGAAAAAAGATAAAAATACAAAATATAGCCTTATCTCAGCATAATGCGCACACAAAAAGACACCAAAAGGAAAAAACACATCCACACAGTGAAATCATTGCAAAATCAAATACTGAGGGTACAGAAGTATTTTAGACGACATGCTATACTATGACATTTTTGTCTCTTTTTTGACAACATACTATACTATGACGTTTCTGTCTCATTTAGACGACATACTATTCTATGACATTTTTGAGTTATTTTGGACGACATACTATACTATGACGTTTTTATCTCATTTTGGACGACATACTATACTATGACCTTTTTATGTCATTTTGGACGACAAACTATACTATGACATTTTTGTGTCATTTTGGACGACATACTATACTATGACGTTTTTGTCTCATTTCGGACAACATACTATACTATGACGTTTTTGTCTCATTTTGGACGACATACTATACTATGACATTTTTGAGTTATTTTGGACGACATACTATACAATGACATTTTTGTGTCATTTTGGACAACATACTATACTATGACATTTTTGTGTCATTTTGGAAGACATACTATACTATGACGTTTTTGTCTCATTTTGGACATCATACTATACTATGACATTTTTGAGTTATTTTGGACGAAATACTATAGTGACATTTTTTAGTTGTTTGGACGACATACTATACTATGACATTATCGAGTTGTTTTGGACGACATTCTATACTATGACATGTTTGTCTCATTTTGAACGACACACTATGCAATGACATTTTTGTCTCATTTTGGACGACATACTATGCTATGACATTCTTATCTCATTTTGGACGATATGCTATACTATAAAATTTTTATCTTATTTTGGGCGACATACTATACTATGACATTTTTGTCTCATTTTGAAAAACATACTATACTATGACATTTTTGTCTCATTTTGAAAAACATACTATACTATGACATTTTTGTGTGATTTTGGACGATATACTATACTATGTCGTTTTTGTCTCATTTTGGACAACATACGATACTATGACGTTTGTGTCTCATTTTGAAAAACATACTATACTATGACATTTTTGAGTTATTTTGGACGATATACTATAGTGACATTTTTTAGTTGTTTTGGACAACATACTATACTATGACATTTTTTAGTTGTTTTGGACAACATACTATACTATGACATTTTTGAGTTATTTTGGACAATATACTATACTGACATTTTTTAGTTGTTTTGGACGTCATACTATACTATGACATTATTGAGTGATTTTGGACAACATACTTCATTTGTGAGGTTTATATTTTGGGACAGTAGAAAAATTAAAAAAATCAGGAAACAGCCTTAGCTCAGCTGAATACGCACACAAACAGACACCAATAGAAAAACCCATCCAAACTGTGAAATCATTGCAAAATCAAACACTGAGGGTACAGAAGTATGTCATAAGATGTTAACTTCATTTGTGAAGTATATATTATGGGAGAGTAGAAAAAAGAAAAACATCCGAAAACAGCCTTATCTCAGCATAATGCGCACACAAACAGACAACAATAGAAAAACACATCCCAACTGTGAACTCGTTGCAAAATCAAACACTGAGGGAACAGAAGTATATCTTTTAAGATGTTAACTTCATTTGTGAGCTTTATATTATGGGACAGTAGAAAAATGAAAAAAATCAGTAAACAGCCTTACCTCAGCTGAATGCGCACACAAAAAGACAGTTATAGAAAAACACATCCGAACAGTGAAATCATTGCAAAATCAAACACTGAGGGTACATAAATATATCTTATATGATGTTAACTTAATTTGTGAGGTTAATATTGTGGGACAGTAGAAAAAAGAAAAAATCTGGAAATAGCCTTATCTCACCGTAATGTGCACACAGAAAGACACCAATAGGAAAACATAACCAAACAGTGGAAAAATTACAAATTCAAATACTGAGGCTACATAAATATATCTTATAAGGTGTTAACTTCATTTGTGAGTTTTATATTATAGGACAGTAGAAAAAAGATTGAAATACCCTCGATCAGCCTTAGTCTCTACTACACATACTGAAAAATCAGACCCCTGGCTCAATGCCTTTATTAATTATTGAAGAAAATACAGTTTCCCGCCTTTTTTACGTTTGAATTTTACAGACTGTCCTTTTGGCCGCTACACGGTGACCTTTGGCCCTAGAGACCCCATATTCGGAACAGGGGATCCTCTGGACCCACTAAACAATAATCTGATAAAAAATATAAATAAAGTCCTCTAGAATAATATTTGGTGCAATTTCAGGCTGACCTTTCCGAAGGTTGCACAGGTCTGAAACTCGGCACCCTAGATCAGCCTAAGTCCCTGATACACATACGGAAAAATCACACTCCTGGCTTAATGCCTTTGGGAATTATTACAAAAAACACACCCGAACGGCTGACCTTTGACCTTTCCGAAGGTTACACGAGTCTAAAACTCGGCACCCTAGATCAGCCTTAGTCCCTGATACACATACGGAAAAATCACACTCCTGGCTTAATGCCTTTAGGAATTATTACAAAAAACACACCCAAACGGCTGACCTTTGACCTTTCCGAAGGTTGCACAGGTCTGAAACTCAGCACCCTGGATCAACCTCAGTCCCTGATACACATACTGAAAAATCAGACTCCTGGCTTAATGCCTTTAGGAATTATTACAAAAAACACACCCGAACGGCTGACCTTTGACCTTTCTGAAGGTTGCACAGGTCTGAAACTCGGCACCCTGGATCACTCTTACTCCCTGATACACATACGGAAAAATCACACTCCTGGCTTAATGCCTTTAGGAATTATTACTAAAAACACACCCGAACGGCTGACCTTTGACCTTTCCGAAGGTTGCACAGGTCTGAAACTCAGCACCCTGGATCAACCTCAGTCACTGATACACATACGGAAAAATCAGACTCCTGGCTTAATGCCTTTAGGAATTATTACAAAAAACACACCCGAACGGCTGACCTTTGACCTTTCCGAAGGTTGCACAGGTCTGAAACTCAGCACCCTGGATCAACCTCAGTCCCTGATACACATACTGAAAAATCAGACTCCTGGCTTAATGCCTTTAGGAATTATTACAAAAAACACACCCGAACGGCTGACCTTTGACCTTTCTGAAGGTTGCACAGGTCTGAAACTCGGCACCCTGGATCACTCTTACTCCCTGATACACATACGGAAAAATCAGACTCCTGGCTTAATGCCTTTACAAATAATTACAAAAAACACACCCGAACTGCTGACCTTTGACCTTTCTGAAGGTTGCACAGGTCTGAAACTCGGAACCCTGGATCAGCCTCAATCCCTGATACGCATACGGAGAAATCAGCATCCTGGCTCATTGCCTTTAGGAATTATTGAAGAAAAGACAGTCTCACACCTTTTTTACTTTTTTGAATTTTACAGACTGTCTTTTTGTTCCGCTACGTGGAGACCTTTGACCTGGGGGCTCCATATTCGGAACAGAGGATCCTCCGGAGCCACTAAACAATAATCCGGGGGGGAAAAGCCCAAAGGACTGTTTGTCCTGTGTCCAAAAACTGAAAATCAGGTCGTGTCAGACTCTATACAGTCTTAGACCCTTTGGCCAGAGTGGAGGTTTTGGAGGGAACTACATTGCTACAGGTCGCAAGAGTGTGAATTTTTCATATGTCGTTTGGGGTCCTAAGACAAGCGGAACGACACCAGTCCCGTGCCGCGTCCCGGAAATAGCCTTATCTCAGTGTAATGCGCACACAGAAAGACACCAATAGGAAAACATAACCAAACAGTGAAAAAATTACAAATTCAAACACTGAGGGTACATAAGTATATATTATAAGTTGTTAACTTCATTCGTGAGTTTTATATTATAGGACAGTAGAAAAAAGATAAAAATACAAAATATAGCCTTATCTCAGCATAATGCGCACACAAAAAGACACCAAAAGGAAAAAACACATCCACACAGTGAAATAATTGCAAAATCAAATACTGAGGGTACAGAAGTATTTTAGACGACATGCTATACTATGACATTTTTGTCTCTTTTTTGACAACATACTATACTATGACGTTTTTGTCTCATTTTGGACATCATATGACATTTTTGAGTTATTTTGGACGAAATACTATACTGACATTTTTTAGTTGTTTGGACGACATACTATACTATGACATTATCGAGTTGTTTTGGACGACATTCTATACTATGACATGTTTGTGTCATTTTGAACGACACACTATGCAATGACATTTTTGTCTCATTTTGGACGACATACTATGCTATGACATTCTTATCTCATTTTGGACGATATGCTATACTATAAAATTTTTATCTTATTTTGGGCGACATACTATACTATGACATTTTTGTCTCATTTTGAAAAACATACTATACTATGACATTTTTGTCTCATTTTGAAAAACATACTATACTATGACATTTTTGTGTGATTTTGGACGATATACTATACTATGTCGTTTTTGTCTCATTTTGGACAACATACGATACTATGACGTTTGTGTCTCATTTTGAAAAACATACTATACTATGACATTTTTGAGTTATTTTGGACGATATACTATAGTGACATTTTTTAGTTGTTTTGGACAACATACTATACTATGACATTTTTTAGTTGTTTTGGACAACATACTATACTATGACATTTTTGAGTTATTTTGGACAATATACTATACTGACATTTTTTAGTTGTTTTGGACGTCATACTATACTATGACATTATTGAGTGATTTTGGACAACATACTTCATTTGTGAGGTTTATATTTTGGGACAGTAGAAAAATTTAAAAAATCAGGAAACAGCCTTAGCTCAGCTGAATACGCACACAAACAGACACCAATAGAAAAACCCATCCAAACTGTGAAATCATTGCAAAATCAAACACTGAGGGTACAGAAGTATGTCATAAGATGTTAACTTCATTTGTGAAGTATATATTATGGGAGAGTAGAAAAAAGAAAAACATCCGAAAACAGCCTTATCTCAGCATAATGCGCACACAAACAGACAACAATAGAAAAACACATCCCAACTGTGAACTCGTTGCAAAATCGAACACTGAGGGAACAGAAGTATATCTTTTAAGATGTTAACTTCATTTGTGAGCTTTATATTATGGGACAGTAGAAAAATGAAAAAAATCAGTAAACAGCCTTACCTCAGCTGAATGCGCACACAAAAAGACAGTAATAGAAAAACACATCCGAACAGTGAAATCATTGCAAAATCAAACACTGAGGGTACATAAATATATCTTATATGATGTTAACTTAATTTGTGAGGTTAATATTGTGGGACAGTAGAAAAAAGAAAAAATCTGGAAATAGCCTTATCTCACCGTAATGTGCACACAGAAAGACACCAATAGGAAAACATAACCAAACAGTGGAAAAATTACAAATTCAAATACTGAGGCTACATAAATATATCTTATAAGGTGTTAACTTCATTTGTGAGTTTTATATTATAGGACAGTAGAAAAAAGATTGAAATACCCTCGATCAGCCTTAGTCTCTACTACACATACTGAAAAATCAGACCCCTGGCTCAATGCCTTTATTAATTATTGAAGAAAATACAGTTTCCCGCCTTTTTTACGTTTGAATTTTACAGACTGTCCTTTTGGCCGCTACACGGTGACCTTTGGCCCTAGAGACCCCATATTCGGAACAGGGGATCCTCTGGACCCACTAAACAATAATCTGATAAAAAATATAAATAAAGTCCTCTAGAATAATATTTGGTGCAATTTCAGGCTGACCTTTGACCTTTCCGAAGGTTGCACAGGTCTGAAACTCGGCACCCTAGATCAGCCTAAGTCCCTGATACACATACGGAAAAATCACACTCCTGGCTTAATGCCTTTGGGAATTATTACAAAAAACACACCCGAACGGCTGACCTTTGACCTTTCCGAAGGTTACACGGGTCTAAAACTCGGCACCCTAGATCAGCCTTAGTCCCTGATACACATACGGAAAAATCACACTCCTGGCTTAATGCCTTTAGGAATTATTACAAAAAACACACCCGAACGGCTGACCTTTGACCTTTCCGAAGGTTGCACAGGTCTGAAACTCAGCACCCTGGATCAACCTTAGTCCCTGATACACATACTGAAAAATCAGACTCCTGGCTTAATGCCTTTAGGAATTATTACAAAAAACACACCCGAACGGCTGACCTTTGACCTTTCTGAAGGTTGCACAGGTCTGAAACTCGGCACCCTGGATCACTCTTACTCCCTGATACACATACGGAAAAATCAGACTCCTGGCTTAATGCCTTTACAAATAATTACAAAAAACACACCCGAACTGCTGACCTTTGACCTTTCTGAAGGTTGCACAGGTCTGAAACTCGGAACCCTGGATCAGCCTCAATCCCTGATACGCATACGGAGAAATCAGCATCCTGGCTCATTGCCTTTAGGAATTATTGAAGAAAAGACAGTCTCACACCTTTTTTACTTTTTTGAATTTTACAGACTGTCTTTTTGTTCCGCTACGTGGAGACCTTTGACCTGGGGGCTCCATATTCGGAACAGAGGATCCTCCGGAGCCACTAAACAATAATCCGGGGGGGAAAAGCCCAAAGGACTGTTTGTCCTGTGTCCAAAAACTGAAAATCAGGTCGTGTCAGACTCTATACAGTCTTAGACCCTTTGGCCAGAGTGGAGGTTTTGGAGGGAACTACATTGCTACAGGTCGCAAGAGTGTGAATTTTTCATATGTCGTTTGGGGTCCTAAGACAAGCGGAACGACACCAGTCCCGTGCCGCGTCCCGGAAATAGCCTTATCTCAGTGTAATGCGCACACAGAAAGACACCAATAGGAAAACATAACCAAACAGTGAAAAAATTACAAATTCAAACACTGAGGGTACATAAGTATATATTATAAGTTGTTAACTTCATTCGTGAGTTTTATATTATAGGACAGTAGAAAAAAGATAAAAATACAAAATATAGCCTTATCTCAGCATAATGCGCACACAAAAAGACACCAAAAGGAAAAAACACATCCACACAGTGAAATCATTGCAAAATCAAATACTGAGGGTACAGAAGTATTTTAGACGACATGCTATACTATGACATTTTTGTCTCTTTTTTGACAACATACTATACTATGACGTTTTTATCTCATTTTGGACGACATACTATACTATGACCTTTTTATGTCATTTTGGACGACAAACTATACTATGACATTTTTGTGTCATTTTGGACGACATACTATACTATGACGTTTTTGTCTCATTTCGGACAACATACTATACTATGACGTTTTTGTCTCATTTTGGACGACATACTATACTATGACATTTTTGAGTTATTTTGGACGACATACTATACAATGACATTTTTGTGTCATTTTGGACAACATACTATACTATGACATTTTTGTGTCATTTTGGAAGACATACTATACTATGACGTTTTTGTCTCATTTTGGACATCATACTATACTATGACATTTTTGAGTTATTTTGGACGAAATACTATAGTGACATTTTGTAGTTGTTTGGACGACATACTATACTATGACATTTTTGTCTCATTTTGAAAAACATACTATACTAAGACGTTTTTGTCTCATTTTGAAAAACATACTATACTATGACATTTTTGTGTGATTTTGGACGATATACTATACTATGTCGTTTTTGTCTCATTTTGGACCACATACGATACTATGACGTTTGTGTCTCATTTTGAAAAACATACTATACTATGACATTTTTGAGTTATTTTGGACGATATACTATAGTGACATTTTTTAGTTGTTTTGGACAACATTTATACTATGACATTTTTTAGTTGTTTTGGACAACATACTATACTATGACATTTTTGAGTTATTTTGGACAATATACTATACTGACATTTTTTAGTTGTTTTGGACGTCATACTATACTATGACATTATTGAGTGATTTTGGACAACATACTTCATTTGTGAGGTTTATATTTTGGGACAGTAGAAAAATTTAAAAAATCAGGAAACAGCCTTAGCTCAGCTGAATACGCACACAAACAGACACCAATAGAAAAACCCATCCAAACTGTGAAATCATTGCAAAATCAAACACTGAGGGTACAGAAGTATGTCATAAGATGTTAACTTCATTTGTGAAGTATATATTATGGGACAGTAGAAAAAAGAAAAAATCTGGAAATAGCCTTATCTCACCGTAATGTGCACACAGAAAGACACCAATAGGAAAACATAACCAAACAGTGGAAAAATTACAAATTCAAATACTGAGGCTACATAAATATATCTTATAAGGTGTTAACTTCATTTGTGAGTTTTATATTATAGGACAGTAGAAAAAAGATTGAAATACCCTCGATCAGCCTTAGTCTCTACTACACATACTGAAAAATCAGACCCCTGGCTCAATGCCTTTATTAATTATTGAAGAAAATACAGTTTCCCGCCTTTTTTACGTTTGAATTTTACAGACTGTCATTTTGGCCGCTACACGGTGACCTTTGGCCCTAGAGAGCCCATATTCGGAACAGGGGATCCTCTGGACCCACTAAACAATAATCTGATAAAAAATATAAATAAAGTCCTCTAGAATAATATTTGGTGCAATTTCAGGCTGACCTTTGACCTTTCCGAAGGTTGCACAGGTCTGAAACTCGGCACCCTAGATCAGCCTAAGTCCCTGATACACATACGGAAAAATCACACTCCTGGCTTAATGCCTTTGGGAATTATTACAAAAAACACACCCGAACGGCTGACCTTTGACCTTTCCGAAGGTTGCACAGGTCTGAAACTCAGCACCCTGGATCAACCTCAGTCCCTGATACACATACTGAAAAATCAGACTCCTGGCTTAATGCCTTTAGGAATTATTACAAAAAACACACCCGAACGGCTGACCTTTGACCTTTCTGAAGGTTGCACAGGTCTGAAACTCGGCACCCTGGATCACTCTTACTCCCTGATACACATACGGAAAAATCAGACTCCTGGCTTAATGCCTTTACAAATAATTACAAAAAACACACCCGAACTGCTGACCTTTGACCTTTCTGAAGGTTGCACAGGTCTGAAACTCGGAACCCTGGATCAGCCTCAATCCCTGATACGCATACGGAGAAATCAGCATCCTGGCTCATTGCCTTTAGGAATTATTGAAGAAAAGACAGTCTCACACCTTTTTTACTTTTTTGAATTTTACAGACTGTCTTTTTGTTCCGCTACGTGGAGACCTTTGACCTGGGGGCTCCATATTCGGAACAGAGGATCCTCCGGAGCCACTAAACAATAATCCGGGGGGGAAAAGCCCAAAGGACTGTTTGTCCTGTGTCCAAAAACTGAAAATCAGGTCGTGTCAGACTCTATACAGTCTTAGACCCTTTGGCCAGAGTGGAGGTTTTGGAGGGAACTACATTGCTACAGGTCGCAAGAGTGTGAATTTTTCATATGTCGTTTGGGGTCCTAAGACAAGCGGAACGACACCAGTCCCGTGCCGCGTCCCGGAAATAGCCTTATCTCAGTGTAATGCGCACACAGAAAGACACCAATAGGAAAACATAACCAAACAGTGAAAAAATTACAAATTCAAACACTGAGGGTACATAAGTATATATTATAAGTTGTTAACTTCATTCGTGAGTTTTATATTATAGGACAGTAGAAAAAAGATAAAAATACAAAATATAGCCTTATCTCAGCATAATGCGCACACAAAAAGACACCAAAAGGAAAAAACACATCCACACAGTGAAATCATTGCAAAATCAAATACTGAGGGTACAGAAGTATTTTAGACGACATGCTATACTATGACATTTTTGTCTCTTTTTTGACAACATACTATACTATGACGTTTTTGTCTCATTTTGGACATCATATGACATTTTTGAGTTATTTTGGACGAAATACTATAGTGACATTTTTTAGTTGTTTGGACGACATACTATACTATGACATTATCGAGTTGTTTTGGACGACATTCTATACTATGACATGTTTGTCTCATTTTGAACGACACACTATGCAATGACATTTTTGTCTCATTTTGGACGACATACTATACTATAAAATTTTTATCTTATTTTGGGCGACATACTATACTATGACATTTTTGTCTCATTTTGAAAAACATACTATACTAAGACGTTTTTGTCTCATTTTGAAAAACATACTATACTATGACATTTTTGTGTGATTTTGGACGATATACTATACTATGTCGTTTTTGTCTCATTTTGGACAACATACGATACGATGACGTTTGTGTCTCATTTTGAAAAACATACTATACTATGACGTTTTTGTCTCATTTTGGACATCATACTATACTATGACATTTTTGAGTTATTTTGGACAGTATACTATACTGACATTTTTTAGTTGTTTTGGACGTCATACTATACTATGACATTATTGAGTGATTTTGGACAACATACTTCATTTGTGAGGTTTATATTTTGGGACAGTAGAAAAATTTAAAAAATCAGGAAACAGCCTTATCTCAGCGTATTGCGCACACGAACAGATACCAATAGAAAAACACATGCAAACAGTGAAATCATTGCAAAAACAAACAATGAAGGCACAGAAGTATATCTTATAAGATGCGAACTTCATTTGTGAGGTTTATGTTATGGTAGAGTAGAAAAATGAAAAAAATCCGGAAACAGCCTTATCTCAGCTGAATGAGCACAAAAATAGAAAAACACATTACAACAGTAAAATCATTGCAAAAACAAACACTGAGAGTACAGAAGTATAACTTATATGATGTTAACTTCATTCATGAGGTTTATATCATGGGACAGTAGAAAAAATAAAATAAATCCGAAAACAGCCTTATCTCAGCTGAATGCGCACAAAAATAGAAAAACACATGCAAACAGTGAAATCATTGCAAAAATCAAACACTGACGGTACATAAGTATATCTTATAAGATGTACACTTCATTAGTGAGGTTTATGTTATGGTAGAGTAGAAAAATTAAAAAAAATCCGGAAACAGCCTTATCTCAGCGTATTGCGCACACGAACAGACACCAATAGAAAAACACATGCAAATAGTGAAATCATTGCAAAAACAAACACTAACGGTACAGAAGTATATCTTATATGATGTTAACTTCATTTGTGAGGTTTATGTTATGGGACAGTAGACAAATGAAAAATCCGAAAACAGCCTTATCTCAGCTGAATGCGCACACAAACAGACACAAATAGAAAAACACATCCAAACTGTGAAATCATTGCAAAAACAAACACTGAGGGTACAGAAGTATATCTTATAAGATGTTAACTTCATTTGTGAGGTTTATATTATGGGACAGTAGAAAAATGAAAAAAATCCGGAAACAGCCTTATCTCAGCTGAATGCGCACAAAAATAGAAAAACACATTACAACAGTAAAATCATTGCAAAATCAAACAATGAAGGCACAGAAGTATATCTTATAAGATGCGAATTTCATTTGTGGGGTTATGTTATGGTAGAGTAGAAAATGAAAAAAATCCGGAAACAGCCTTATCTCAGCTGAATGCGCACACAAACAGACACCAATAGAAAAACACATGCAAACAGTGAAATCATTGCAAAAACAAACACTGAGGGTACAGAAGTATATCTTATAAGTTGTTAACTTCATTTGTGAGGTTTATATTATGGGACAGTAGAAAAATGAAAAAAATCCGGAAACAGCCTTATCTCAGCTGAATGCGCACAAAAATAGAAAAACACATTACAACAGTAAAATCATTGCAAAATCAAACAATGAAGGCACAGAAGTATATCTTATAAGATGCGAACTTCATTTGTGAGGTTTATGTTATGGTAGAGTAGAAAAATGAAAAAAATCCGGAAACAGCCTTATCTCAGCGTATTGCGCACACGAACAGACACCAATAGAAAAACACATGCAAACAGTGAAATCATTGCAAAAACAAACACTGAGGGTACATAAGTATATATTATAAGTTGTTTACTTCATTTGTGAGGTTTATATTATGGGACAGTAGACAAAAGAAAAAAAATCAGAAAACAGCCTTATCTCAGCTGAATGTGAACAAAACAGACATACATAGAAAAACACATGCAAACAGTGAAATCATTGCAAAAACAAACACTAACGGTACAGAAGTATATCTTATATGAGGTTAACTTCATTTGTGAGGTTTATGTTATGGGACAGTAGACAAATGAAAAATCCGAAAACAGCCTTATCTCAGCGTATTGCGCACACGAACAGATACCAATAGAAAAACACATGCAAACAGTGAAATCATTGCAAAAACAAACAATGAAGGCACAGAAGTATATCTTATAAGATGCGAACTTCATTTGTGAGGTTTATGTTATGGTAGAGTAGAAAAATGAAAAAAATCCGGAAACAGCCTTATCTCAGCTGAATGAGCACAAAAATAGAAAAACACATTACAACAGTAAAATCATTGCAAAAACAAACACTGAGGGTACAGAAGTATAACTTATATGATGTTAACTTCATTCATGAGGTTTATATCATGGGACAGTAGAAAAAATAAAATAAATCCGAAAACAGCCTTATCTCAGCTGAATGCGCACAAAAATAGAAAAACACATGCAAACAGTGAAATCATTGCAAAAATCAAACACTGACGGTACATAAGTATATCTTATAAGATGTACACTTCATTAGTGAGGTTTATGTTATGGTAGAGTAGAAAAATTAAAAAAAATCCGGAAACAGCCTTATCTCAGCGTATTGCGCACACGAACAGACACCAATAGAAAAACACATGCAAATAGTGAAATCATTGCAAAAACAAACACTAACGGTACAGAAGTATATCTTATATGATGTTAACTTCATTTGTGAGGTTTATGTTATGGGACAGTAGACAAATGAAAAATCCGAAAACAGCCTTATCTCAGCTGAATGCGCACACAAACAGACACAAATAGAAAAACACATCCAAACTGTGAAATCATTGCAAAAACAAACACTGAGGGTACAGAAGTATATCTTATAAGATGTTAACTTCATTTGTGAGGTTTATATTATGGGACAGTAGAAAAATGAAAAAAATCCGGAAACAGCCTTATCTCAGCTGAATGCGCACAAAAATAGAAAAACACATTACAACAGTAAAATCATTGCAAAATCAAACAATGAAGGCACAGAAGTATATCTTATAAGATGCGAATTTCATTTGTGGGGTTATGTTATGGTAGAGTAGAAAATGAAAAAAATCCGGAAACAGCCTTATCTCAGCTGAATGCGCACACAAACAGACACCAATAGAAAAACACATGCAAACAGTGAAATCATTGCAAAAACAAACACTGAGGGTACAGAAGTATATCTTATAAGTTGTTAACTTCATTTGTGAGGTTTATATTATGGGACAGTAGAAAAATGAAAAAAATCCGGAAACAGCCTTATCTCAGCTGAATGCGCACAAAAATAGAAAAACACATTACAACAGTAAAATCATTGCAAAATCAAACAATGAAGGCACAGAAGTATATCTTATAAGATGCGAACTTCATTTGTGAGGTTTATGTTATGGTAGAGTAGAAAAATGAAAAAAATCCGGAAACAGCCTTATCTCAGCGTATTGCGCACACGAACAGACACCAATAGAAAAACACATGCAAACAGTGAAATCATTGCAAAAACAAACACTGAGGGTACATAAGTATATATTATAAGTTGTTTACTTCATTTGTGAGGTTTATATTATGGGACAGTAGACAAAAGAAAAAAAATCAGAAAACAGCCTTATCTCAGCTGAATGTGAACAAAACAGACATACATAGAAAAACACATGCAAACAGTGAAATCATTGCAAAAACAAACACTAACGGTACAGAAGTATATCTTATATGAGGTTAACTTCATTTGTGAGGTTTATGTTATGGGACAGTAGACAAATGAAAAATCCGAAAACAGCCTTATCTCAGCTGAATGCGCACACAAACAGACACAAATAGAAAAACACATCCAAACTGTGAAATCATTGAAAAAACAAACAATGAAGGCACAGAAGTATATCTTATAAGATGCGAACTTCATTTGTGAGCTTTATGTTATGGTAGAGTAGAAAAATGAAAAAAATCCGGAAACAGCCTTATCTCAGCTGAATGCGCACACAAACAGACACCAATAGAAAAACACATCCAAACTGTGAAATCATTGAAAAAACAAACAATGAAGGCACAGAAGTATATCTTATAAGATGCGAACTTCATTTGTGAGCTTTATGTTATGGTAGAGTAGAAAAATGAAAAAAATCCGGAAACAGCCTTATCTCAGCTGAATGAGCACAAAAATAGAAAAACACATTACAACAGTAAAATCATTGCAAAATCAAACACTGAGGGTACAGAAGTATATCTTATAAGTTGTTAACTTCATTTGTGAGGTTTATATTATGGGACAGTAGACAAAAGAAAAAAAATCAGAAAACAGCCTTATCTCAGCTGAATGTGCACAAAACAGACATACATAGAAAAACACATGCAAACAGTGAAATCATTGCAAAAACAAACACTGACGGTACAGAAGTATATCTTATATGATGTTAACTTCATTTGTGAGGTTTATGTTATGGGACAGTAGACAAATGAAAAAATCCGAAAACAGCCTTATCTCAGCTGAATGCGCACACAAACAGACACAAATAGAAAAACACATCCAAACTGTGAAATCATTGCAAAAACAAACACTGAGGGTACAGAAGTATATCTTATAACATGTTAACTTCATTTGTGAGGTTTATATTATGGGACAGTAGAAAAATGAAAAAAATCCGGAAACAGCCTTATCTCAGCTGAATGCGCACACAAACAGACACCAAAATAAAAACACATCTCAACAGTGAAATCATTGCAAAATCAAACACTGAAGGGACAGAAGTATAACTTATAAGATGTTAACTTCATTCATGAGGTTTATATCATGGGACAGTAGAAAAAATAAAATAAAGCCGAAAACAGCCTTATCTCAGCTGAATGCGCACAAAAATAGAAAAACACATGCAAACAGTGAAATCGTTACAAAAATCAAACACTGACGGTACATAAGTATATCTTATAAGATGTACACTTCATTAGTGAGGTTTATGTTATGGTAGAGTAGAAAAATAAAAAAAAATCCGGAAACAGCCTTATCTCAGCGTATTGCGCACACGAACAGACACCAATAGAAAAACACATGCAAATAGTGAAATCATTGCAAAAACAAACACTGAAGGTACAGAAGTATATCTTATATGATGTTAACTTCATTTGTGAGGTTTATGTTATGGGACAGTAGACAAATGAAAAATCCGAAAACAGCCTTATCTCAGCTGAATGCGCACACAAACAGACACAAATAGAAAAACACATCCAAACTGTGAAATCATTGCAAAAACAAACACTGAGGGTACAGAAGTATATCTTATAAGATGTTAACTTCATTTGTGAGGTTTATATTATGGGACAGTAGAAAAATGAAAAAAATCCGGAAACAGCCTTATCTCAGCTGAATGCGCACAAAAATAGAAAAACACATTACAACAGTAAAATCATTGCAAAATCAAACAATGAAGGCACAGAAGTATATCTTATAAGATGCGAACTTCATTTGTGAGGTTTATGTTATGGTAGAGTAGAAAAATGAAAAAAATCCGGAAACAGCCTTATCTCAGCGTATTGCGCACACGAACAGACACCAATAGAAAAACACATGCAAACAGCGAAATCATTGCAAAAACAAATACTGAGGGTACAGAAGTATATCTTATAAGTTGTTAACTTCATTTGTGAGGTTTATGTTATGGGACAGTAGACAAATGAAAAATCCGGAAACAGCCTTATCTCAGCTGAATGCGCACACAAACAGACACCAATAGAAAAACACATCCAAACTGTGAAATCATTGAAAAAACAAACAATGAAGGCACCAGAAGTATATCTTATAAGATGCGAACTTCATTTGTGAGCTTTATGTTATGGGACAGTAGACAAATGAAAAATCCGGAAACAGCCTTATCTCAGCTGAATGCGCACACAAACAGACACAAATAGAAAAACACATCCAAACTGTGAAATCATTGCAAAAACAAACACTGAGGGTACAGAAGTATATCTTATAAGATGTTAACTTCATTTGTGAGGTTTATATTATGGGACAGTAGAAAAATGAAAAAAATCCGGAAACAGCCTTATCTCAGCTGAATGCGCACAAAAATAGAAAAACACATTACAACAGTAAAATCATTGCAAAATCAAACAATGAAGGCACAGAAGTATATCTTATAAGATGCGAACTTCATTTGTGAGGTTTATGTTATTGGACAGTAGACAAATGAAAAATCCGAAAACAGCCTTATCTCAGCTGAATGCGCACACAAACAGACACCAATAGAAAAACACATCCAAACAGTGAAATCATTGCAAAAATCAAACAAGACGGTACATAAGTATATCTTATAATATGTACACTTAATTTGTGAGGTTTATGTTATAGTAGAGTAGAAAAATTAAAAAAATCCGAAAACAGCCTTATCTCAGCTGAATGCGCACACAAACAGACACCAAAATAAAAACACATCTCAACAGTGAAATCATTGCAAAATCAAACACTGAAGGGACAGAAGTATAACTTATAAGATGTTAACTTCATTCATGAGGTTTATATCATGGGACAGTAGAAAAAATAAAATAAAGCCGAAAACAGCCTTATCTCAGCTGAATGCGCACAAAAATAGAAAAACACATGCAAACAGTGAAATCGTTACAAAAATCAAACACTGACGGTACATAAGTATATCTTATAAGATGTACACTTCATTAGTGAGGTTTATGTTATGGTAGAGTAGAAAAATAAAAAAAAATCCGGAAACAGCCTTATCTCAGCGTATTGCGCACACGAACAGACACCAATAGAAAAACACATGCAAACAGTGAAATCATTGCAAAAACAAACACTGAGGGTACAGAAGTATATCTTATAAGTTGTTTACTTCATTTGTGAGGTTTATATTATGGGACAGTAGACAAATGAAAAAAATCCGAAAACAGCCTTATCTCAGCTGAATGTGCACAAAACAGACATAAATAGAAAAACACATGCAAACAGTGAAATCATTGCAAAATCAAACACTGAAGGTACAGAAGTATATCTTATATGATGTTAACTTCATTTGTGAGGTTTATGTTATGGGACAGTAGACAAATGAAAAAAATCCGGAAACAGCCTTATCTCAGCTGAATGCGCACAAAAATAGAAAAACACATTACAACAGTGAAATCATTGCAAAAATCAAACACTGACGGTACATAAGTATATCTTATAAGATGCTAACTTCATTTGTGAGGTTTATGTTATGGTAGAGTAGAAAAATAAAAAAAAATCCGGAAACTGCCTTATCTCAGCGTATTGCGCACACGAACAGACACCAATAGAAAAACACATGCAAACAGTGAAATCATTGCAAAAACAAACACTGAGGGTACAGAAGTATATCTTATAAGATGTTAACTTCATTTGTGAGGTTTATATTATGGGACAGTAGAAAAATGAAAGAAATCCGAAAACAGCCTTATCTCGGCTGAATGCGCACACAAACATACACAAATAGAAAAACAGATGCAAACTGTGAAATCATTGCAAAATCAGACAGTGAAGGTACAGAAGTATATATTATATGATGTTAACTTCATTTGTTAGGTTTATATTATGGGAGAGTAGAAAAATTAAAAAAAATCAGGAAACAGCCTTATCTCAGCTGTATGCGCACAAAACAGACACAAATAGAAAAACACATCCAAACAGTGAAATCATTGCAAAATCAAACAGTGAAGGTACAGAAGTATATCTTATGAGATGCTAACTTCATTTGTGAAGTATATGTTATGGGACAATAGTAAAAAGAAAAACATCCGAAAACAGTGAAATCATTGCAAAATCAAACACTTATAAGTATTATAAGTGTAGTATCTATTGGGAACAATGACATGATGATGCTCCAACATTCGCCTCCGATTTTCATTAAGTTTCGATTCCACCTTAAAAAAATGCACGTTTCGGCCAGTAGGGAGAAGTGCAAATTCAGGAATGGTTGCACTAGAATTCAGTCAGCATTCATAATTGAGATGGACTTCCTCCTATAGTCCAGAGTAGATATGGACATATAGGGGATCACTGGAAAAATAAGGAGCTGTAGTATGCAAAGCAGGTGACATATTTCCTGGGAAATCATATTAGGCCATTAGAGGGCAAATTGTTGCAAAATAATTGTCAAAATCTTGACTTTTGAGATTGATTTTCTCCAAAATTCTCAAACCAGGAAAATTCATCACAAATACCTGATCACGATATGACAATATCAAAATTCTAAGATCATATCTTGTCTCATGTCATGATATAGATATAATATTGTCCAGCCTTCCTCATCATAGTTCACATTCCATTTGTCAGAGATAAAATATGAATCCATAACCCATTTTGAGAGGCAGGTTCTCATAAGGTTGGGAAGTGTCGACTAACTGGGTTGTCACTGATAGGTAGACTTCCCTGTTTAAATGTTGGAGATTTTGGGCAACACCATGTTAGTTTTTGAAACCAGAAACAGCCATAGTTATAAGAGAAGGGATGGATACTGATAGCTTGTCCACTACAAATCCACCTATAACTGCAACTTTGCAACCATGAAATGCAAAATTAAATTTACATTGTGGACATGCAGCTCTACTGAAGAGGAACTAAGACCATAAACCCTTTAGAACAATGTATGTAGCCCCCCCCCATAACTGAATGTTTTAGGAGAGCAAGCAGAACATTTAGGGGCGCACACCTTAAACATTTCCTCTCATTTTCACTGTATTACTGATCAATACTTTGATAATAATTGAAGAAATTGCAATGTGCTATTTAGAATTCCCAGTGAATTTTATTGTGCACTTGTTTGTTGAAGAATAAGATCACATAAGAGACATTAAGTGTACATAAAATACCATCACTGTCACTACAGTACAGTTATTAACTAGAAGTGGCCCGGTACTGTCCAGTACACAGAACCGGCACTTTTATTTGTGTACTGGCACGTTTCACAAGATGCCGGTAATCTCTTATCAGTCCAATTCATGATTATGGTCCAGAGCAATAATGTCTCAGGGTACACTATGTGACGTTCACCTGTTCTCGCAAAAGTCAAGTGTTTATTCCTTGAGTTTGGAGTTTTTATTTTCTATCTAATCTCTATCTGGAAGATGGCCGCTGTGTTGACCATCATCATGCTTCAAAAGCATGAGTTAGCTCATCCACAAACTTATACTTTCTGATATAATAAAAATAAACATGGAACTGGCAAGTTGAGGCTTGAAAATATCAGAGGACCATGCACAGAAGGGATTAAGCTGGGATATTGCCCGGTATCCTGGACTCTTGCTCAAAATAATAAATTGATAAAGTTAGGTTGCCATGGAGATTTATTCTCTGAAGCTCTGCCAGACCAGGGTAAGAGCCAGAAGAGATTAATCCTGCTGATGATTCCATTTGGTCAGCTGTCACTCTGATTGGTAAATAATTGCATTAACCCCCATGAAAATATTATGCTGTATGTCATTCAAACAAGTAGCTACATCTTATATTATTTTGACTGTAATCAATTTTACAATGATTCATGCCTACTGTGGTCATTATTAGACCACCGTCATTTAGGTCAGTAAGAGGTTTGATAATAAAGGCTCCAGAAAAAAACAACAAAAAAAACACTGAATGCTGCCATTGTGAAAGGTCAACTGTTAAGAAAACCGGTACAATTGAAATAAGTTTACTTCATTTTGAGTTGTTTTGGTGCAATCTTTCATGAACAATAGTGGTGTCACTCTTTCCATGTGCATTTTATTAATTTGGCACAGGACGTGGTTATCTCGCTAAATGATGTTTAGTTCATTAGACATTCAAGAAACTGGGATGATGACATCATATTTAAGAACGAGAAAGAGAAAAACACTGATTTCATATACTGACTCACATCTTGTTTTACAATAGCTACACCTTGTGTAGGAGTGACACAGGCAGTGGCAGTCACTTACGTTTCCTGACGTCTTAATTTGTGCTCATCTGAAGTGAAACAAAACCCTGAATTTTCTTTTACACTAAAACAAGGCCAGACCAAAAGTTTCACTCCCAGGGCTGGAGTATGCCAGATGTAATATTATGAGATATTAATGTGGATGTTATGCAAGAATTTGATGCACAAGCCTGTTTTCTTTGGGTATTACCTTAATGACTCTGTCCTGGCAGTGCTGGATGATCTTACACAGCTCCTCTGTACCCTGAGACTCGAGACTCTGATGAAGGATCTGCTCAAACATCTACACAGCATTGTCCATTTGCTGGTGGCACACAGACACATGCACACAAAAGTGTCTTATTATGCCAAAAAGTTGAAAAAATGAACAAGCTAAAGTAAAACATAATCTGTAGTTTTGTGACATACATGCATGTAACACCAGACAAACTGACTCATATAGGAATATCCCGTGAAATAATGATAATATATGATAATGTACTACACCCAGTCCCACAGTCTGTATTGTGGCATGTCTGTAGACAACTATATCTATTTAACTGTCCACTGAGTTATCGAACCGCCAAAAGATGTTTGCCTTTAGTACTACTGTGTCCTTGATCAATGCCACAGTCAGAACCTCATCATCCAACTATTTGACAAACTCTAGTCAAACAGGAGCTACAGTGTAGGAAAATGATCAAGAAATAAAATGAGTGTCAATAAAATGATTAGCTCTCATAGAAACTTCCCATTGTGTTAACCAGTTAACCACCACCAACCAGTCTATATTAGACTGGTTAGTCAGTAGTTGAGGTTTCACCTCTCTCATGGGGATCTGGGCCCTTTGGACAAACACTGAGGGGCTGCTCACGTCAAACTGTTGATGCAGACCCTCAAGGCTCAGGTTCACCACCTTCTCATAGCAGCTGTGCATCTTAACTGGATGGAAAGCCAGCATAGAGATCTTCTCCATGTGCTGAGGAGGAGGACAAGAAGGGAGAGGAAGAGATGGATGAGGCATGGACAGATTTGGGAAAAATGTATAATTGTGTCTCACAATAAATATACTACTGCAAAAGTATCACTAATGTTACACTAGACAAATGCTGTTTAAATCACAAACATATTTGGAATAGGAGTATAGGAATTGCGGATAGATAACATTTGTTTTGTAAAGATCCAGATTCTTGTGCTTCAACTGAGAAAATCAGAGTGCATTTTCTATACATACACATACATCTCACGTTATGGGTTTTATTTAAAGCGACACAATTTTCAACCTTCACGTAATGTCTCTAAGCAGGGATGGGAAGTATTTCTGATAAATTTATTAAAAAAAATACATATTTAAAATACAAAATATCATGCTCTTTTCTGGAGATGATGAAATTTCCTTCATATTTTGTACCAATATATTTCCATTATGTCTATTTTATTTAAAATACTGTAACATACATCCTTTAAAAAAAAGTGATGACATAAGAAGACAAATTGCAGGATGCTGCTTCAGATTGGACGTCATGGTGCTTGTGCCTACTTTAATTTGCCGGGACTCAAATTCACGCGATTACCGTCAGAGCTGAGTTTCAAGACTTTAGAACTCACTCTGTCGTTTACATCGATGACAGTGTTAAAGTCGCCACATAAAATAATTTTGTATCCGACCAATAGCGGTTCTTTAAGTCTTTTAAAAAGTTGAAAAATGTTTGTTCTCTCATGAGAGGTGTACACGTTTATCATTCGTATTTTTTCTCCTCAGTAAAAACAATCCAACATGAGCAATCTACAAGGAATTAAATTAGGAATTAATTCGTTTTATGAATAATAGTGACATCACCAGTTTTAAAAAATATCCCACCATCAGCTTTACTTTCGTCAATAGAAATACACTTAGACCTTTGTTCCACATGCTGGATACCTTTACTCTTTACTTGTGTTCCGTCTCAGTTCTTGACAACATAATATGTCAAAGTCAGTTTTCAACAAAAACGTAATTTGTTGGGCTCTAAAAGAATTTGATTGGATGCCACGGGCATTCCAAGATGAAACTTTGGGGAAGGTCATAAATGTTTGGGGGGAAGCTATGGTGTGGGTTTGTCGTCATTTTATAACTTATACTACAAGCTTTTATTTTATTTTTCTCTACCTCTACAAAAGGTGTTTCATGATCATCATCAGGCTCTGGAGCGGGGAATTCAGAAGAAGAGTGAAAGAGCCAAAGTTGTTGCTGTAAGGGGGGCTCTCTGCTACAGCCTGCGGGTGCAGCGGGGTGCTGCCGACTCGCTGACCCTGACCCTTATACCTATTCCAAGCCCTACCAGTAGAGACCCCCCAAACCCCAATTTATGAGCTGGAATAAAATTATATCAAAGTTTATTTGGGGTGGCAAAAGACCCAGAATAAGACTGGAAACTCTCCAGCTGCCAAAAGAAGGAGGGATGGGACTTCCAAAATTAAAGGAATGCTACCATGCGGCCCAATTGAGATGAAACACAGTGAAATGAAATAGAAAAAGAGTTTGGAGAAAACCCAGTACAGAATATAATTGGGGATAAAGAAACATACAAGAAGATTCAAAACCAAATAGACACAATCACGATGTTCACATACAAAATATGGTTCAGCATAATAAAAAAAATATAAGATACAGAAAGACACTAATTTATTGAATTGGCATATGATATTATAATAGCATATGATAGCAATTTTACACCGACTAGGTACGATATAGGATTGAAACAGTGGACAAACCAAGGGAATCACAGCATGGTGTGTTTTCGGTGAAAGATGGACAGCTGGAGAGTTTCCAAAATATGACAGAAAAAAAGGATCGAGATAATCAATCATGAATTCTGTGGATTCCTGCAATTTAGAGACTACTATATGAAAGAGATCAGTATGGACCCCTCCTGAGAAGTGAATAGTGTGATCCAGATCATCATAATCAACGCATACAAAGAAACCACAATTAGAATTATATTGGGACTATATAAAAAATTGCTACAAAATACATAAAAAAAGATGGGAATCAGGATTTAACATAAAACTTAGTGATGAAGATTGGCTAAGATTGGTATAATCTGCCAGACATTAGCCTCATGTATGAAACAAAGTGATTTTGAAGCAGAAACATATTTAGGTTACAAGGTCAGAGCTGCAGTGACTTTATGACAAGTATAAATGAGCATTTCATGGGTTGTACTGGCAACAGATATGACAAATGATGGGTGGCTGGGAGATTTTTTTTTTAATCAGTCTTGAATATGTCAAAGATTACCCACAATATTAACTTTGAAGCATTGTTAGTTTTGTGTAGCATCAGATAAAACATGTATTCCCTCCCCTCTTAATTTGAAAAGAGGACATTTGTAATATGGAAATGATTGAATATTTGGAAGTTTTGAGGAGGACTGATGGAGGAGGACAAAAGTATTAATCTTTTATGACAACAATTCTTGGGAGTGAACATCCCTGCCATATACTCAAGTGTATGGTGAAAACAATGTTCAGTGTTCTATTCATAAAATGTTTTCATTTGAATTCCAATTTGCCAAGAGACCTTCTTACAAGAAAGTGTGCCATATGCACTAACACAGTGGAAATTAATCATAATGAAGCCTGAGGTTTAAGGATAAGGGTTGTCATCAACTAAATACTGTAGGCAGCAGCGAAGCTCTCTGAACAGATCAGCAATGTGACCCACAGTCCTCACAACCGAAGACGCAGCCGAAACACAGCAAGCGGTTCCGCGGAGACGGGAGCTTTGCAGCTGCGGGTCCGGGTGAGAGGACATCGGTTCTCACGGTGGAACTGTTCAGACAGAAAGTCTGGCTCCCGTGTAACGTCGCACACAACACCATCTCAGAGATATCTCAGAGATAGGATACTGACTGTATTTAAACACTAAACTTTCGCACGCAACATTTACATGTGCATAATTTATTATTAACTATATTTCGATTAATTCGTGTGTGTGTTTAAATACATGTGTATGTATGTATTTATGTATGTATGTGTTTTCAATGAGTGAAAAGACGTAGTTACCCTAATTAACGAACACATTTTAGCAACAACTCTTTAGCCACCTGCCCTGCTGTTTAGCTCATTATAATAATGTAAAATTTCACTTACCTCTACATTTTTGAGCTTCTTCCTGTGACATGTCAATAGCCTCCCTCTACCACCAACTTCCCCAGTAATTCAGAGCTGAGCAGACACTAACCTGTTAACGTTTTGGATATTAATCCGCTGCTGCTGTGGTGGGGAACTACGTTGCTTGGCTGGAGTGTGATGATGGTCGATAATTCTCTTAAAGCTACAGTAGTCGTTGAAATAAACGCCCCTTTTTTTCACCATACGTGTGTGTGCGTGTTTGTGTGTGCGTGCGTGTGTGAGTGCGTGTGTGTGAGTGCGTGTGTGTGAGTGCGTGTGTGTGTGCAACTCCAGACACTTCTTGTTCTCACATCAAGTTCAAATCGACATGATACACACACACCTACATCTACAAAGAGGCTCATACACACATTCACTCCTTTGAGTAAAAAAAACAACAGGCATCTTGAGGGACTTCAAAGACTTGCCCTCTAAGTGAACCCAAACAAAAGTCTGGTTTTGTTTACACAGGTGCAATTACAGGTAAACACAATGTTTCACTTTGTTTGGGGCTCAATTCATCCTGACTGTCAAAGACACAGCATCAGAAGCTGAAGACCTCCACCTCATCAACATCAGTCACAATGTACTGAAAAAGAAAAAGGTTAAATAATTTATCAAAACTAACCCTAGCCCTATCATATTATAGTGATTACATGTAAAATAATTACATCAAATCAAACATAAGGTAGATGTTTGTTTGACCTGTGTGATCTACCGTTTTTGATGAAGTTTAAAATCCATAATTTGTATTAGTAGTGTATGATTTCACTTTCACTGAACTCTGAACTTATACTTCATATACTAGTAGTATGGAGTACTTTTACTGTATACGTTTTGGAGGAATATAGGGTCAAAGTTCAATTTTTTGCAACAAACAATAGGGTAATCATTTTTGATGAAGTAAAACTTTTTTATCAGTAGTTTATGATTTTACTTTCACTGGATTCAGTACCTCTTGTACTTCATATGCTAGTAATGTGAAGTACTTTTAATGTATACTTTTGGAGTAACCTGGCCTCCCTTCAACCCTTTTTTGTCCATTTTACTTAAACTGCCATAACCAAGCAGTCTTATTTCTGGTTTTCAAAAAAAAGTCCTATCGGATGGGATTACAACATACTGAAAAATAAATGTTCAAATTATATGTCAGTTTAATTTATTATATAACAATTATATCACATTATAGTGATTACATGTAAAATAATTGTTGAATATTTTCTAGTTTCTGTCATTTTTCAGCTTCTTAAATGTGAATATTTTTGACTTTCGGTTGCAATTATAGGTAAACACAATACACTTTGTTTGGGGCTCAATTCATCCTGACGGTCAAGACACAGCCTGAGACGCTGAAACCCTCGACCTCATCAACCATCAGTCACAATGTACTGATTATATATTAATTATAAATCAAAACTAACCCCAAGCCTATCACATTATAGTGATTACATGACAAATAATGACATCAAATCAAGCATAAGGTAGATGTATGTCCCAACAGGAACATGTTAACATACTATACTATGACATTTTTGAAATATTTTGGCCGACATACTAAACTGACATTTTTGAGTTATTTTGGACGACATACTATACTATGACATTTTTATCTCATATTGGACAGCATGCTATACTGTGTCATTTTTGTCTAATTTTGGACGACATACTATACTATGACAATTTTGAGATTTATTTTTTACGACATACCATACTATGACATTTTTTGGTGATTTTGGACGACTAACTATACTATGAGATTTTTTAGTTATTTTGGACGACATACTATACTATGACATTTTTTTGTGATTTTGGACGACATACTATACTATGATGTTTTTGTCTCATATTGAAAAACATACTATACTATGAAATTTTTGTGTGATTTTGGACGACATACTACACTATGACATTATTGAGTTGCTTTGGACGACATATTATACTATGACCTTTTTGAGTCATTTTGGACGACATACTATACTATGACATTTTTGTGTCATTTTGGACGACATACTTTACTATGACGTTTTTGTCTGATTTTGGACAACATACTATACTATGACATTTTGTCTCATTTTGGACGACATAGTATACTATGACATTTTGTCCCATTTTGGACGACATACTATAGTATGGCGTTTTTGAATTATTTTGGAGGACATACTATACTGTGTCATTTTTGTCTAATTTTAGACGACATACTATACTATGACAATTTTGAGATTTATTTTTTACGACATACTATACTATGAGATTTATTAGTTATTTTGGACGACATACTATACTATAACATCTTTATCTCATTTTGGACAACATACTATAGTATGACGTTTTTGTCTCATTTTGGACGACATACTATACTATGAGATTTATTAGTTATTTTGGACGACATACTATACTATGACATTTTGTCCCATTTTGGACGACATACTATAGTATGACGTTTTTGTCTCATTTTGGACAACATACTATACTATGACATTTTGTCTTATTTTGGACGACATACTATACTATGACATTTTGTCTCATTTTGGACGACATACTATGCTATGACATTTTTGTGTCATTTTGGACGACATACTATACTATGACGTTTTTGTCTCACTTTGGACAACATACATTTTGACAACAACATACTATGATATTTTGTCTCATTTTGGACGACATTCTATACTATGACATTTTTGTCTAATTCTGGACGACATACTATACTATGACGTTTTTGTCTAATTTTGGACGACATACTATACTATCACATTTTTGAGTTATTTTGGACGACATACTATACTATGACATTCTTGTCTCATTTTGAAAGACACACTATGCAATGACATTCTTATCTCATTTTGGACGATATGCTATACTATAAAATTTTTATCTTATTTTGGGCGACATACTATACTATGACATTTTTGTCTCATTTTGAAAAACATACTATACTAAGACGTTTTTGTCTCATTTTGAAAAACATACTATACTATGACATTTTTGAGTTATTTTGGACGATATACTATAGTGACATTTTTTAGTTATTTTGGACAATATACTATACTGACATTTTTTAGTTGTTTTGGACGTCATACTATACTATGACATTATTGAGTGATTTTGGACAACATACTTCATTTGTGAGGTTTATATTTTGGGACAGTAGAAAAATTAAAAAAATCAGGAAACAGCCTTAGCTCAGCTGAATACGCACACAAACAGACACCAATAGAAAAACCCATCCAAACTGTGAAATCATTGCAAAATCAAACACTGAGGGTACAGAAGTATTTTAGACGACATGCTATACTATGACATTTTTGTCTCTTTTTTGACCACATACTATACTATGACGTTTTTGTCTCATTTAGACTACATACTATACTATGACGTTTTTGTCTCATTTTGGAAGACATAGCATACTATGACATTTTTGAGTCATTTTGGACGACATACTATACTATGACATTTTTGTGTCATTTTGGAAGACATACTATACTATGACGTTTTTGTCTCATTTTGGACATCATACTATACTATGACATTTTTGAGTTATTTTGGACGAAATACTATAGTGACATTTTTTAGTTGTTTGGACGACATACTATACTATGACATTATTGAGTTGTTTTGGACGACATTCTATACTATGACATTTTTGTCTCATTTTAAACGACACACTATGCAATGACATTTTTGTCTCATTTTGGACGACATACTATACTATGACATTCTTATCTCATTTTGGACGATATGCTATACTATAACATTTTTATCTTATTTTGGGCGACATACTATACTATGTCGTTTTTGTCTCATTTTTGACAACATACGATACTATGACATTTGTGTCTCATTTTGAAAAACATACTATACTATGACGTTTTTGTCTCATTTTGGACATCATACTATACTATGACATTTTTGAGTTATTTTGGATGGTATACTATAGTGACATTTTTTAGTTGTTTTGGACAACATACTATACTATGACATTTTTGAGTTATTTTGGACAATATACTATACTGACATTTTTTAGTTGTTTTGGATGTCATACTATACTATGACATTATTGAGTGATTTTGGACAACATACTTCATTTGTGAGGTTTATATTTTGGGACAGTAGAAAAATTAAAAAAATCAGGAAACAGCCTTAGCTCAGCTGAATACGCACACAAACAGACACCAATAGAAAAACCCATCCAAACTGTGAAATCATTGCAAAATCAAACACTGAGGGTACAGAAGTATATCATAAGATGTTAACTTCATTTGTGAAGTATATATTATGGGAGAGTAGAAAAAAGAAAAACATCCGAAAACAGCCTTATCTCAGCATAATGCGCACACAAACAAACACCAATAGAAAAACACATCCCAACTGTGAAATCGTTGCAAAATCAAACACTGAGGGAACAGAAGTATATCTTTTAAGATGTTAACTTCATTTGTGAGCTTTATATTATGGGACAGTAGAAAAATGAAAAAAATCAGTAAACAGCCTTACCTCAGCTGAATGCGCACACAAAAAGACAGTAATAGAAAAACACATCCGAACAGTGAAATCATTGCAAAATCAAACACTGAGGGTACATAAATATATCTTATATGATGTTAACTTAATTTGTGAGGTTAATATTGTGGGACAGTAGAAAAAAGAAAAAATCAGTAAACAGCCTTATCTCACCTTAATGTGCACACAGAAGGACACCAATAGGAAAACATAACCAAACAGTGGAAAAATTACAAATTCAAATACTGAGGCTACATAAATATATCTTATAAGGTGTTAACTTCATTTGTGAGTTTTATATTATAGGACAGTAGAAAAAAGATTGAAATACCCTCGATCAGCCTTAGTCTCTACTACACATACTGAAAAATCAGACCCCTGGCTCAATGCCTTTATTAATTATTGAAGAAAATACAGTTTCCCGCCTTTTTTACGTTTGAATTTTACAGACTGTCCTTTTGGCCGCTACACGGTGACCTTTGGCCCTAGAGACCCCATATTCGGAACAGGGGATCCTCTGGACCCACTAAACAATAATCTGATAAAAAATATAAATAAAGTCCTCTAGAACAATATTTGGTGCAATTTCAGGCTGACCTTTGACCTTTCCAAAGGTTGCACAGGTCTGAAACTCGGCACCCTAGATCAGCCTAAGTCCCTGATACACATACGGAAAAATCTGACTCCTGGCTTAATGCCTTTAGGAATTATTACAAAAAACACACCCGAACAGCTGACCTTTGACCTTTCTGAAGGTTACACGGGTCTAAAACTCGGCACCCTAGATCAGCCTTAGTCCCTGATACACATACGGAAAAATCACACTCCTGGCTTAATGCCTTTAGGAATTATTACAAAAAACACACCCGAACGGCTGACCTTTGACCTTTCCGAAGGTTGCACAGGTCTGAAACTCAGCACCCTGGATCAGCCTCAGTCCCTGATACACATACTGAAAAATCAGACTCCTGGCTCAAAGCCTTTAGGAATTATTACAAAAAACACACCTGAACGGCTGACCTTTGACCTTTCCAAAAGCTGCACAGGTCTGAAACTCGGCACCCTGGATCACTCTTACTCCCTGATACACATACTGAAAAATCAGACTCCTGGCTCAATGCCTTTAGGAATTATTACAAAAAACACACCCGAACGGCTGACCTTTGACCTTTCTGAAGGTTGCACAGGTCTGAAACTCGGCACCCTGGATCACTCTTACTCCCTGATACACATACGGAAAAATCAGACTCCTGGCTTAATGCCTTTACAAATAATTACAAAAAACACACCCGAACTGCTGACCTTTGACCTTTCTGAAGGTTGCACAGGTCTGAAACTCGGAACCCTGGATCAGCCTCAATCCCTGATACGCATACGGAGAAATCAGCATCCTGGCTCATTGCCTTTAGGAATTATTGAAGAAAAGACAGTTTCAGACCTTTTTTACTTTTTTGAATTTTACAGACTGTCTTTTTGTTCCGCTACGTGGAGACCTTTGACCTGGGGGCTCCATATTCGGAACAGAGGATCCTCCGGAGCCACTAAACAATAATCCGGGGGGGAAAAGCCCAAAGGACTGTTTGTCCTGTGTCCAAAAACTGAAAATCAGGTCGTGTCAGACTCTATACAGTCTTAGACCCTTTGGCCAGAGTGGAGGTTTTGGAGGGAACTACATTGCTACAGGTCGCAAGAGTGTGAATTTTTCATATGTCGTTTGGGGTCCTAAGACAAGCGGAACGACACCAGTCCCGTGCCGCGTCCCGGAAATAGCCTTATCTCAGTGTAATGCGCACACAGAAAGACACCAATAGGAAAACATAACCAAACAGTGAAAAAATTACAAATTCAAACACTGAGGGTACATAAGTATATATTATAAGTTGTTAACTTCATTCGTGAGTTTTATATTATAGGACAGTAGAAAAAAGATAAAAATACAAAATATAGCCTTATCTCAGCATAATGCGCACACAAAAAGACACCAAAAGGAAAAAACACATCCACACAGTGAAATCATTGCAAAATCAAATACTGAGGGTACAGAAGTATTTTAGACGACATGCTATACTATGACATTTTTGTCTCTTTTTTGAACAACATACTATACTATGACGTTTTTGTCTCATTTAGACGACATACTATTCTATGACATTTTTGAGTTATTTTGGACGACATACTATACTATGACGTTTTTATCTCAGTTTGGACGACATACTATACTATGACCTTTTTATGTAATTTTGGACGACAAACTATGCTATGACATTTTTGTGTCATTTTGGACGACATACTATACTATGACGTTTTTGTCTCATTTTGGACAACATACTATACTATGACGTTTTTGTCTCATTTTGGACGACATACTATACTATGACATTTTTGAGTTATTTTGGACGACATACTATACTATGACGTTTTTATCTCATTTTGGACGACATACTATACTATGACCTTTTTATGTCATTTTGGACGACATACTATACTATGACATTTTTGTGTCATTTTGGAAGACATACTATACTATGACGTTTTTGTCTCATTTTGGACATCATACTATACTATGACATTTTTGAGTTATTTTGGACGAAATACTATAGTGACATTTTTTAGTTGTTTGGACGAAATACTATACTATGACATTATTGAGTTGTTTTGGACGACATTCTATACTATGACATTTTTGTCTCATTTTGAACGACACACTATGCAATGACATTCTTATCTCATTTTGGACGATATTCTATACTATAAAATTTTTATCTTATTTTGGGCGACATACTATACTATGACATTTTGTCTCATTTTGAAAAACATACTATACTAAGACGTTTTTGTCTCATTTTGAAAAACATACTATACTATGACATTTTTGAGTTATTTTGGACGATATACTATAGTGACATTTTTTAGTTGTTTTGGACAATATACTATACTGACATTTTTTAGTTGTTTTGGACATCATACTATACTATGACATTATTGAGTGATTTTGGACAACATACTTCATTTGTGAGGTTTATATTTTGGGACAGTAGAAAAATTAAAAAAATCAGGAAACAGCCTTAGCTCAGTTGAATACGCACACAAACAGACACCAATAGAAAAACCCATCCAAACTGTGAAATCATTGCAAAATCAAACACTGAGGGAACAGAAGTATATCATAAGATGTTAACTTCATTTGTGAAGTATATATTATGGGAGAGTAGAAAAAAGAAAAACATCCGAAAACAGCCTTATCTCAGCATAATGCGCACACAAACAGACACCAATAGAAAAACACATCCCAACTGTGAAATCGTTGCAAAGTCAAACACTGAGGGAACAGAAGTATATCTTTTAAGATGTTAACTTCATTTGTGAGCTTTATATTATGGGACAGTAGAAAAATGAAAAAAATCAGTAAACAGCCTTACCTCAGCTGAATGCGCACACAAAAAGACAGTAATAGAAAAACACATCCGAACAGTGAAATCATTGCAAAATCAAACACTGAGGGTACATAAATATATCTTATATGATGTTAACTTAATTTGTGAGGTTAATATTGTGGGACAGTAGAAAAAAGAAAAAATCTGGAAATAGCCTTATCTCACCGTAATGTGCACACAGAAAGACACCAATAGGAAAACATAACCAAACAGTGGAAAAATTACAAATTCAAATACTGAGGCTACATAAATATATCTTATAAGGTGTTAACTTCATTTGTGAGTTTTATATTATAGGACAGTAGAAAAAAGATTGAAATACCCTCGATCAGCCTTAGTCTCTACTACACATACTGAAAAATCAGACCCCTGGCTCAATGCCTTTATTAATTATTGAAGAAAATACAGTTTCCCGCCTTTTTTACGTTTGAATTTTACAGACTGTCCTTTTGGCCGCTACACGGTGACCTTTGGCCCTAGAGACCCCATATTCGGAACAGGGGATCCTCTGGACCCACTAAACAATAATCTGATAAAAAATATAAATAAAGTCCTCTAGAATAATATTTGGTGCAATTTCAGGCTGACCTTTGACCTTTCCGAAGGTTGCACAGGTCTGAAACTCGGCACCCTAGATCAGCCTAAGTCCCTGATACACATACAGAAAAATCTGACTCCTGGCTTAATGCCTTTAGGAATTATTACAAAAAACACACCCGAACGGCTGACCTTTGACCTTTCCGAAGGTTACACGGGTCTAAAACTCGGCACCCTAGATCAGCCTTAGTCCCTGATACACATACGGAAAAATCACACTCCTGGCTTAATGCCTTTAGGAATTATTACAAAAAACACACCCGAACGGCTGACCTTTGACCTTTGACCTTTCCGAAGGTTGCACAGGTCTGAAACTCAGCACCCTGGATCAACCTCAGTCCCTGATACACATACTGAAAAATCAGACTCCTGGCTCAATGCCTTTAGGAATTATTACAAAAAACACACCCGAACGGCTGACCTTTGACCTTTCCAAAGGCTGCACAGGTCTGAAACTCGGCACCCTGGATCACTCTTACTCCCTGATACACATACGAAAAAATCAGACTCCTGGCTTAATGCCTTTACAAATAATTACAAAAAACACACCCGAACTGCTGACCTTTGACCTTTCTGAAGGTTGCACAGGTCTGAAACTCGGAACCCTGGATCAGCCTCAATCCCTGATACGCATACGGAGAAATCAGCATCCTGGCTCATTGCCTTTAGGAATTATTGAAGAAAAGACAGTTTCAGACCTTTTTTACTTTTTTGAATTTTACAGACTGTCTTTTTGTTCCGCTACGTGGAGACCTTTGACCTGGGGGCTCCATATTCGGAACAGAGGATCCTCCGGAGCCACTAAACAATAATCTGGGGGGGAAAAGCCCAAAGGACTGTTTGTCCTGTGTCCAAAAGCTGAAAATCAGGTCGTGTCAGACTCTATACAGTCTTAGACCCTTTGGCCAGAGTGGAGGTTTTGGAGGGAACTACATTGCTACAGGTCGCAAGAGTGTGAATTTTTCATATGTCGTTTGGAGTCCTAAGACAAGCGGAACGACACCAGTCCCGTGCCGCGTCCCGGAAATAGCCTTATCTCAGTGTAATGCACACAGAAAGACACCAATAGGAAAACATAACCAAGCAGTGAAAAAATTACAAATTCAAACACTGAGGGTACGTAAGTATATATTATAAGTTGTTAACTTCATTCGTGAGTTTTATATTATAGGACAGTAGAAAAAAGATAAAAATACGAAATATAGCCTTATCTCAGCATAATGTGCACACAAAAAGACACCAAAAGGAAAAAACACATCCACACAGTGAAATCCTTGCAGAATCAAATACTGAGGGTACAGAAGAATTTAGACGACATGCTATACTATGACATTTTTGAGTTATTTTGGATGGTATACTATAGTGACATTTTTTAGTTGTTTTGGACAACATACTATACTATGACATTTTTGAGTTATTTTGGACAATATACTATACTGACATTTTTTAGTTGTTTTGGACGTCATACTATACTATGACATTATTGAGTGATTTTGGACAACATACTTCATTTGTGAGGTTTATATTTTGGGACAGTAGAAAAATTAAAAAAATCAGGAAACAGCCTTAGCTCAGCTGAATACGCACACAAACAGACACCAATAGAAAAACCCATCCAAACTGTGAAATCATTGCAAAATCAAACACTGAGGGTACAGAAGTATGTCATAAGATGTTAACTTCATTTGTGAAGTATATATTATGGGAGAGTAGAAAAAAGAAAAACATCTGAAAACAGCCTTATCTCAGCATAATGCGCACACAAACAGACAACAATAGAAAAACACATCCCAACTGTGAACTCGTTGCAAAATCAAACACTGAGGGAACAGAAGTATATCTTTTAAGATGTTAACTTCATTTGTGAGCTTTATATTATGGGACAGTAGAAAAATGAAAAAAATCAGTAAACAGCCTTACCTCAGCTGAATGCGCACACAAAAAGACAGTAATAGAAAAACACATCCGAACAGTGAAATCATTGCAAAATCAAACACTGAGGGTACATAAATATATCTTATATGATGTTAACTTAATTTGTGAGGTTAATATTGTGGGACAGTAGAAAAAAGAAAAAATCTGGAAATAGCCTTATCTCACCGTAATGTGCACACAGAAAGACACCAATAGAAAAACATAACCAAACAGTGGAAAAATTACAAATTCAAATACTGAGGCTACATAAATATATCTTATAAGGTGTTAACTTCATTTGTGAGTTTTATATTATAGGACAGTAGAAAAAAGATTGAAATACCCTCGATCAGCCTTAGTCTCTACTACACATACTGAAAAATCAGACCCCTGGCTCAATGCCTTTATTAATTATTGAAGAAAATACAGTTTCCCGCCTTTTTTATGTTTGAATTTTACAGACTGTCCTTTTGGCCGCTACACAGTGACCTTTGGCCCTAGAGACCCCATATTCGGAACAGGGGATCCTCTGGACCCACTAAACAATAATCTGATAAAAAATATAAATAAAGTCCTCTAGAATAATATTTGGTGCAATTTCAGGCTGACCTTTGACCTTTCCGAAGGTTGCACAGGTCTGAAACTCAGCACCCTGGATCAACCTCAGTCCCTGATACACATACGGAAAAATCTGACTCCTGGCTTAATGCCTTTAGGAATTATTACAAAAAACACACCCGAACGGCTGACCTTTGACCTTTCCGAAGGTTACACGGGTCTAAAACTCGGCACCCTAGATCAGCCTTAGTCCCTGATACACATACGGAAAAATCACACTCCTGGCTCAATGCCTTTAGGAATTATTACAAAAAACACACCCGAACGGCTGACCTTTGACCTTTCCAAAGGCTGCACAGGTCTGAAACTCGGCACCCTGGATCCCTCTTACTCCCTGATACACATACGGAAAAATCAGACTCCTGGCTTAATGCCTTTACAAATAATTACAAAAAACACACCCGAACTGCTGACCTTTGACCTTTCTGAAGGTTGCACAGGTCTGAAACTCGGAACCCTGGATCAGCCTCAATCCCTGATACTCATACGGAGAAATCAGCATCCTGGCTCATTGCCTTTAGGAATTATTGAAGAAAAGACAGTTTCAGACCTTTTTTACTTTTTTGAATTTTACAGACTGTCTTTTTGTTCCGCTACGTGGAGACCTTTGACCTGGGGGCTCCATATTCGGAACAGAGGATCCTCCGGAGCCACTAAACAATAATCCGGGGGGGAAAAGCCCAAAGGACTGTTTGTCCAGTGTCCAAAAACTGAAAATCAGGTCGTGTCAGACTCTATACAGTCTTAGACCCTTTGGCCAGAGTGGAGGTTTTGGAGGGAACTACATTGCTACAGGTCGCAAGAGTGTGAATTTTTCATATGTCGTTTGGAGTCCTAAGACAAGCGGAACGACACCAGTCCCGTGCCGCGTCCCGGAAATAGCCTTATCTCAGTGTAATGCACACAGAAAGACACCAATAGGAAAACATAACCAAGCAGTGAAAAAATTACAAATTCAAACACTGAGGGTACATAAGTATATATTATAAGTTGTTAACTTCATTCGTGAGTTTTATATTATAGGACAGTAGAAAAAAGATAAAAATACGAAATATAGCCTTATCTCAGCATAATGTGCACACAAAAAGACACCAAAAGGAAAAAACACATCCACACAGTGAAATCCTTGCAGAATCAAATACTGAGGGTACAGAAGAATTTAGACGACATCCTATACTATGACATTTTTGAGTTATTTTGGACGATATACTATAGTGACATTTTTTAGTTGTTTTGGACAACATACTATACTATGACATTTTTGAGTTATTTTGGACAATATACTATACTGACATTTTTTAGTTGTTTTGGACGTCATACTATACTATGACATTATTGAGTGATTTTGGACAACATACTTCATTTGTGAGGTTTATATTTTGGGACAGTAGAAAAATTAAAAAAATCAGGAAACAGCCTTAGCTCAGCTGAATACGCACACAAACAGACACCAATAGAAAAACCCATCCAAACTGTGAAATCATTGCAAAATCAAACACTGAGGGTACAGAAGTATGTCATAAGATGTTAACTTCATTTGTGAAGTATATATTATGGGAGAGTAGAAAAAAGAAAAACATCCGAAAACAGCCTTATCTCAGCATAATGCGCACACAAACAGACAACAATAGAAAAACACATCCCAACTGTGAAATCGTTGCAAAATCAAACACTGAGGGAACAGAAGTATATCTTTTAAGATGTTAACTTCATTTGTGAGCTTTATATTATGGGACAGTAGAAAAATGAAAAAAATCAGTAAACAGCCTTACCTCAGCTGAATGCGCACACAAAAAGACAGTAATAGAAAAACACATCCGAACAGTGAAATCATTGCAAAATCAAACACTGAGGGTACATAAATATATCTTATATGATGTTAACTTAATTTGTGAGGTTAATATTGTGGGACAGTAGAAAAAAGAAAAAATCTGGAAATAGCCTTATCTCACCGTAATGTGCACACAGAAAGACACCAATAGGAAAACATAACCAAACAGTGGAAAAATTACAAATTCAAATACTGAGGCTACATAAATATATCTTATAAGGTGTTAACTTCATTTGTGAGTTTTATATTATAGGACAGTAGAAAAAAGATTGAAATACCCTCGATCAGCCTTAGTCTCTACTACACATACTGAAAAATCAGACCCCTGGCTCAATGCCTTTATTAATTATTGAAGAAAATACAGTTTCCCGCCTTTTTTACGTTTGAATTTTACAGACTGTCCTTTTGGCCGCTACACGGTGACCTTTGGCCCTAGAGACCCCATATTCGGAACAGGGGATCCTCTGGACCCACTAAACAATAATCTGATAAAAAATATAAATAAAGTCCTCTAGAATAATATTTGGTGCAATTTCAGGCTGACCTTTGACCTTTCCGAAGGTTGCACAGGTCTGAAACTCGGCACCCTAGATCAGCCTAAGTCCCTGATACACATACGGAAAAATCACACTCCTGGCTTAATGCCTTTAGGAATTATTACAAAAAACACACCCGAACGGCTGACCTTTGACCTTTCCGAAGGTTACACGGGTCTAAAACTCGGCACCCTAGATCAGCCTTAGTCCCTGATACACATACGGAAAAATCTGACTCCTGGCTTAATGCCTTTAGGAATTATTACAAAAAACACACCCGAACGGCTGACCTTTGACCTTTCCGAAGGTTACACGGGTCTAAAACTCGGCACCCTAGATCAGCCTTAGTCCCTGATACACATACGGAAAAATCACACTCCTGGCTCAATGCCTTTAGGAATTATTACAAAAAACACACCCGAACGGCTGACCTTTGACCTTTCCAAAGGCTGCACAGGTCTGAAACTCGGCACCCTGGATCACTCTTACTCCCTGATACACATACGGAAAAATCAGACTCCTGGCTTAATGCCTTTACAAATAATTACAAAAAACACACCCGAACTGCTGACCTTTGACCTTTCTGAAGGTTGCACAGGTCTGAAACTCGGAACCCTGGATCAGCCTCAATCCCTGATACTCATACGGAGAAATCAGCATCCTGGCTCATTGCCTTTAGGAATTATTGAAGAAAAGACAGTTTCAGACCTTTTTTACTTTTTTGAATTTTACAGACTGTCTTTTTGTCCCGCTACGTGGAGACCTTTGACCTGGGGGCTCCATATTCGGAACAGAGGATCCTCCGGAGCCACTAAACAATAATCCGGGGGGGAAAAGCCCAAAGGACTGTTTGTCCTGTGTCCAAAAACTGAAAATCAGGTCGTGTCAGACTCTATACAGTCTTAGACCCTTTGGCCAGAGTGGAGGTTTTGGAGGGAACTACATTGCTACAGGTCGCAAGAGTGTGAATTTTTCATATGTCGTTTGGGGTCCTAAGACAAGCGGAACGACACCAGTCCCGTGCCGCGTCCCGGAAATAGCCTTATCTCAGTGTAATGCGCACACAGAAAGACACCAAGGGAAAACATAACCAAGCAGTGAAAAAATTACAAATTCAAACACTGAGGGTACATAAGTATATAATATAAGTTGTTAACTTCATTCGTGAGTTTATATTATAGGACAGTAGAAAAAAGATAAAAATACGAAATATAGCCTTATCTCAGAATAATGCGCACACAAAAAGACACCAAAAGGAAAAAACACATCCACACAGTGAAATCATTGCAAAATCAAATACTGAGGGTACAGAAGTATTTTAGACGACATGCTATACTATGACATTTTTGTCTCTTTTTTGACAACATACTATACTATGACGTTTTTGTCTCATTTAGACGACATACTATTCTATGACATTTTTGAGTTATTTTGGGCGACATACTATACTATGACATTTTTGAGTTATTTTGGAGGACATACTATACTATGACGTTTTTGTCTCATTTTGGACGACATACTATACAATGACATTTTTGTGTCATTTTGGACGACATACTATACTATGACATTTTTGTGTCATTTTGGAAGACATACTATACTATGACGTTTTTGTCTCATTTTGGACATCATACTATACTATGACATTTTTGAGTTATTTTGGACGAAATACTATAGTGACATTTTTTAGTTGTTTGGACGACATACTATACTATGACATTATTGAGTTGTTTTGGACGACATTCTATACTATGACATTTTTGTCTCATTTTGAACGACACACAATGCAATGACATTTTTGTCTCATTTTGGACGACATACTATGCTATGACATTCTTATCTCATTTTGGACGATATGCTATACTATAAAATTTTTATCTTATTTTGGGCGACATACTATACTATGACATTTTTGTCTCATTTTGAAAAACATACTATACTAAGACGTTTTTGTCTCATTTTGAAAAACATACTATACTATGACATTTTTGTGTGATTTTGGACGATATACTATACTATGTCGTTTTTGTCTCATTTTGGACAACATACGATACTATGACGTTTGTGTCTCATTTTGAAAAACATACTATACTATGACGTTTTTGAGTTATTTTGGACAATATACTATACTGACATTTTTAGTTGTTTTGGACGTCATACTATACTATGACATTATTGAGTGATTTTGGACAACATACTTCATTTGTGAGGTTTATATTTTGGGACAGTAGAAAAATTAAAAAAATCAGGAAACAGCCTTAGCTCAGCTGAATACGCACACAAACAGACACCAATAGAAAAACCCATCCAAACTGTGAAATCATTGCAAAATCAAACACTGAGGGTACAGAAGTATGTCATAAGTTGTTAACTTCATTTGTGAAGTATATATTATGGGAGAGTAGAAAAAAGAAAAACATCCGAAAACAGCCTTATCTCAGCATAATGCGCACACAAACAGACAACAATAGAAAAACACATCCCAACTGTGAACTCGTTGCAAAATCAAACACTGAGGGAACAGAAGTATATCTTTTAAGATGTTAACTTCATTTGTGAGCTTTATATTATGGGACAGTAGAAAAATGAAAAAAATCAGTAAACAGCCTTACCTCAGCTGAATGCGCACACAAAAAGACAGTAATAGAAAAACACATCCGAACAGTGAAATCATTGCAAAATCAAACACTGAGGGTACATAAATATATCTTATATGATGTTAACTTAATTTGTGAGGTTAATATTGTGGGACAGTAGAAAAAAGAAAAAATCTGGAAATAGCCTTATCTCACCGTAATGTGCACACAGAAAGACACCAATAGGAAAACATAACCAAACAGTGGAAAAATTACAAATTCAAATACTGAGGCTACATAAATATATCTTATAAGGTGTTAACTTCATTTGTGAGTTTTATATTATAGGACAGTAGAAAAAAGATTGAAATACCCTCGATCAGCCTTAGTCTCTACTACACATACTGAAAAATCAGACCCCTGGCTCAATGCCTTTATTAATTATTGAAGAAAATACAGTTTCCCGCCTTTTTTATGTTTGAATTTTACAGACTGTCCTTTTGGCCGCTACACAGTGATCTTTGGCCCTAGAGACCCCATATTCGGAACAGGGGATCCTCTGGACCCACTAAACAATAATCTGATAAAAAATATAAATAAAGTCCTCTAGAATAATATTTGGTGCAATTTCAGGCTGACCTTTGACCTTTCCGAAGGTTGCACAAGTCTGAAACTCGGCACCCTAGATCAGCCCAAGTCCCTGATACACATACGGAAAAATCTGACTCCTGGCTTAATGCCTTTAGGAATTATTACAAAAAACACACCCGAACGGCTGACCTTTGACCTTTCCGAAGGTTACACGGGTCTAAAACTCGGCACCCTAGATCAGCCTTAGTCCCTGATACACATACGGAAAAATCACACTCCTGGCTTAATGCCTTTAGGAATTATTACAAAAAACACACCCGAACGGCTGACCTTTGACCTTTCCGAAGGTTGCACAGGTCTGAAACTCAGCACCCTGGATCAACCTCAGTCCCTGATACACATACTGAAAAATCAGACTCCTGGCTTAATGCCTTTAGGAATTATTACAAAAAACACACCCGAACGGCTGACCTTTGACCTTTCCGAAGGTTGCACAGGTCTGAAACTCAGCACCCTGGATCAACCTTAGTCCCTGATACACATACTGAAAAATCAGACTCCTGGCTTAATGCCTTTAGGAATTATTACAAAAAACACACCCGAACGGCTGACCTTTGACCTTTCTGAAGGTTGCACAGGTCTGAAACTCGGCACCCTGGATCACTCTTACTCCCTGATACACATACGGAAAAATCAGACTCCTGGCTTAATGCCTTTACAAATAATTACAAAAAACACACCCGAACTGCTGACCTTTGACCTTTCTGAAGGTTGCACAGGTCTGAAACTCGGAACCCTGGATCAGCCTCAATCCCTGATACGCATACGGAGAAATCAGCATCCTGGCTCATTGCCTTTAGGAATTATTGAAGAAAAGACAGTCTCACACCTTTTTTACTTTTTTGAATTTTACAGACTGTCTTTTTGTTCCGCTACGTGGAGACCTTTGACCTGGGGGCTCCATATTCGGAACAGAGGATCCTCCGGAGCCACTAAACAATAATCCGGGGGGGAAAAGCCCAAAGGACTGTTTGTCCTGTGTCCAAAAACTGAAAATCAGGTCGTGTCAGACTCTATACAGTCTTAGACCCTTTGGCCAGAGTGGAGGTTTTGGAGGGAACTACATTGCTACAGGTCGCAAGAGTGTGAATTTTTCATATGTCGTTTGGGGTCCTAAGACAAGCGGAACGACACCAGTCCCGTGCTGCGTCCCGGAAATAGCCTTATCTCAGTGTAATGCGCACACAGAAAGACACCAATAGGAAAACATAACCAAACAGTGAAAAAATTACAAATTCAAACACTGAGGGTACATAAGTATATATTATAAGTTGTTAACTTCATTCGTGAGTTTTATATTATAGGACAGTAGAAAAAAGATAAAAATACAAAATATAGCCTTATCTCAGCATAATGCGCACACAAAAAGACACCAAAAGGAAAAAACACATCCACACAGTGAAATCATTGCAAAATCAAATACTGAGGGTACAGAAGTATTTTAGACGACATGCTATACTATGACATTTTTGTCTCTTTTTTGACAACATACTATACTATGACGTTTCTGTATCATTTAGACGACATACTATTCTATGACATTTTTGAGTTATTTTGGACGACATACTATACTATGACGTTTTTATCTCATTTTGGACGACATACTATACTATGACCTTTTTATGTCATTTTGGACGACAAACTATACTATGACCTTTTTATGTCATTTTGGACGACAAACTATACTATGACATTTTTGTGTCATTTTGGACGACATACTATACTATGACGTTTTTGTCTCATTTCGGACAACATACTATACTATGACGTTTTTGTCTCATTTTGGACGACATACTATACTATGACATTTTTGAGTTATTTTGGACGACATACTATACAATGACATTTTTGTGTCATTTTGGACAACATACTATACTATGACATTTTTGTGTCATTTTGGAAGACATACTATACTATGACGTTTTTGTCTCATTTTGGACATCATACTATACTATGACATTTTTGAGTTATTTTGGACGAAATACTAAAGTGACATTTTTTAGTTGTTTGGACGACATACTATACTATGACATTATCGAGTTGTTTTGGACGACATTCTATACTATGACATGTTTGTCTCATTTTGAACGACACACTATGCAATGACATTTTTGTCTCATTTTGGACGACATACTATGCTATGACATTCTTATCTCATTTTGGACGATATGCTATACTATAAAATTTTTATCTTATTTTGGGCGACATACTATACTATGACATTTTTGTCTCATTTTGAAAAACATACTATACTATGACATTTTTGTCTCATTTTGAAAAACATACTATACTATGACATTTTTGTGTGATTTTGGACGATATACTATACTATGTCGTTTTTGTCTCATTTTGGACAACATACGATACTATGACGTTTGTGTCTCATTTTGAAAAACATACTATACTATGACATTTTTGAGTTATTTTGGACGATATACTATAGTGACATTTTTTAGTTGTTTTGGACAACATACTATACTATGACATTTTTTAGTTGTTTTGGACAACATACTATACTATGACATTTTTGAGTTATTTTGGACAATATACTATACTGACATTTTTTAGTTGTTTTGGACGTCATACTATACTATGACATTATTGAGTGATTTTGGACAACATACTTCATTTGTGAGGTTTATATTTTGGGACAGTAGAAAAATTAAAAAAATCAGGAAACAGCCTTAGCTCAGCTGAATACGCACACAAACAGACACCAATAGAAAAACCCATCCAAACTGTGAAATCATTGCAAAATCAAACACTGAGGGTACAGAAGTATGTCATAAGATGTTAACTTCATTTGTGAAGTATATATTATGGGAGAGTAGAAAAAAGAAAAACATCCGAAAACAGCCTTATCTCAGCATAATGCGCACACAAACAGACAACAATAGAAAAACACATCCCAACTGTGAACTCGTTGCAAAATCAAACACTGAGGGAACAGAAGTATATCTTTTAAGATGTTAACTTCATTTGTGAGCTTTATATTATGGGACAGTAGAAAAATGAAAAAAATCAGTAAACAGCCTTACCTCAGCTGAATGCGCACACAAAAAGACAGTAATAGAAAAACACATCCGAACAGTGAAATCATTGCAAAATCAAACACTGAGGGTACATAAATATATCTTATATGATGTTAACTTAATTTGTGAGGTTAATATTGTGGGACAGTAGAAAAAAGAAAAAATCTGGAAATAGCCTTATCTCACCGTAATGTGCACACAGAAAGACACCAATAGGAAAACATAACCAAACAGTGGAAAAATTACAAATTCAAATACTGAGGCTACATAAATATATCTTATAAGGTGTTAACTTCATTTGTGAGTTTTATATTATAGGACAGTAGAAAAAAGATTGAAATACCCTCGATCAGCCTTAGTCTCTACTACACATACTGAAAAATCAGACCCCTGGCTCAATGCCTTTATTAATTATTGAAGAAAATACAGTTTCCCGCCTTTTTTACGTTTGAATTTTACAGACTGTCCTTTTGGCCGCTACACGGTGACCTTTGGCCCTAGAGACCCCATATTCGGAACAGGGGATCCTCTGGACCCACTAAACAATAATCTGATAAAAAATATAAATAAAGTCCTCTAGAATAATATTTGGTGCAATTTCAGGCTGACCTTTGACCTTTCCGAAGGTTGCACAGGTCTGAAACTCGGCACCCTAGATCAGCCTAAGTCCCTGATACACATACGGAAAAATCACACTCCTGGCTTAATGCCTTTGGGAATTATTACAAAAAACACACCCGAACGGCTGACCTTTGACCTTTCCGAAGGTTACACGAGTCTAAAACTCGGCACCCTAGATCAGCCTTAGTCCCTGATACACATACGGAAAAATCACACTCCTGGCTTAATGCCTTTAGGAATTATTACAAAAAACACACCCAAACGGCTGACCTTTGACCTTTCCGAAGGTTGCACAGGTCTGAAACTCAGCACCCTGGATCAACCTCAGTCCCTGATACACATACTAAAAAATCAGACTCCTGGCTTAATGCCTTTAGGAATTATTACAAAAAACACACCCGAACGGCTGACCTTTGACCTTTCTGAAGGTTGCACAGGTCTGAAACTCGGCACCCTGGATCACTCTTACTCCCTGATACACATACGGAAAAATCACACTCCTGGCTTAATGCCTTTAGGAATTATTACTAAAAACACACCCGAACGGCTGACCTTTGACCTTTCCGAAGGTTGCACAGGTCTGAAACTCAGCACCCTGGATCAACCTCAGTCACTGATACACATACTGAAAAATCAGACTCCTGGCTTAATGCCTTTAGGAATTATTACAAAAAACACACCCGAACGGCTGACCTTTGACCTTTCCGAAGGTTGCACAGGTCTGAAACTCAGCACCCTGGATCAACCTCAGTCCCTGATACACATACTGAAAAATCAGACTCCTGGCTTAATGCCTTTAGGAATTATTACAAAAAACACACCCGAACGGCTGACCTTTGACCTTTCTGAAGGTTGCACAGGTCTGAAACTCGGCACCCTGGATCACTCTTACTCCCTGATACACATACGGAAAAATCAGACTCCTGGCTTAATGCCTTTACAAATAATTACAAAAAACACACCCGAACTGCTGACCTTTGACCTTTCTGAAGGTTGCACAGGTCTGAAACTCGGAACCCTGGATCAGCCTCAATCCCTGATACGCATACGGAGAAATCAGCATCCTGGCTCATTGCCTTTAGGAATTATTGAAGAAAAGACAGTCTCACACCTTTTTTACTTTTTTGAATTTTACAGACTGTCTTTTTGTTCCGCTACGTGGAGACCTTTGACCTGGGGGCTCCATATTCGGAACAGAGGATCCTCCGGAGCCACTAAACAATAATCCGGGGGGGAAAAGCCCAAAGGACTGTTTGTCCTGTGTCCAAAAACTGAAAATCAGGTCGTGTCAGACTCTATACAGTCTTAGACCCTTTGGCCAGAGTGGAGGTTTTGGAGGGAACTACATTGCTACAGGTCGCAAGAGTGTGAATTTTTCATATGTCGTTTGGGGTCCTAAGACAAGCGGAACGACACCAGTCCCGTGCCGCGTCCCGGAAATAGCCTTATCTCAGTGTAATGCGCACACAGAAAGACACCAATAGGAAAACATAACCAAACAGTGAAAAAATTACAAATTCAAACACTGAGGGTACATAAGTATATATTATAAGTTGTTAACTTCATTCGTGAGTTTTATATTATAGGACAGTAGAAAAAAGATAAAAATACAAAATATAGCCTTATCTCAGCATAATGCGCACACAAAAAGACACCAAAAGGAAAAAACACATCCACACAGTGAAATCATTGCAAAATCAAATACTGAGGGTACAGAAGTATTTTAGACGACATGCTATACTATGACATTTTTGTCTCTTTTTTGACAACATACTATACTATGACGTTTTTATCTCATTTTGGACGACATACTATACTATGACCTTTTTATGTCATTTTGGACGACAAACTATACTATGACATTTTTGTGTCATTTTGGACGACATACTATACTATGACGTTTTTGTCTCATTTCGGACAACATACTATACTATGACGTTTTTGTCTCATTTTGGACGACATACTATACTATGACATTTTTGAGTTATTTTGGACGACATACTATACAATGACATTTTTGTGTCATTTTGGACAACATACTATACTATGACATTTTTGTGTCATTTTGGAAGACATACTATACTATGACGTTTTTGTCTCATTTTGGACATCATACTATACTATGACATTTTTGAGTTATTTTGGACGAAATACTATAGTGACATTTTTTAGTTGTTTGGACGACATACTATACTATGACATTTTTGTCTCATTTTGAAAAACATACTATACTAAGACGTTTTTGTCTCATTTTGAAAAACATACTATACTATGACATTTTTGTGTGATTTTGGACGATATACTATACTATGTCGTTTTTGTCTCATTTTGGACCACATACGATACTATGACGTTTGTGTCTCATTTTGAAAAACATACTATACTATGACATTTTTGAGTTATTTTGGACGATATACTATAGTGACATTTTTTAGTTGTTTTGGACAACATACTATACTATGACATTTTTTAGTTGTTTTGGACAACATACTATACTATGACATTTTTGAGTTATTTTGGACAATATACTATACTGACATTTTTTAGTTGTTTTGGACGTCATACTATACTATGACATTATTGAGTGATTTTGGACAACATACTTCATTTGTGAGGTTTATATTTTGGGACAGTAGAAAAATTTAAAAAATCAGGAAACAGCCTTAGCTCAGCTGAATACGCACACAAACAGACACCAATAGAAAAACCCATCCAAACTGTGAAATCATTGCAAAATCAAACACTGAGGGTACAGAAGTATGTCATAAGATGTTAACTTCATTTGTGAAGTATATATTATGGGAGAGTAGAAAAAAGAAAAACATCCGAAAACAGCCTTATCTCAGCATAATGCGCACACAAACAGACAACAATAGAAAAACACATCCCAACTGTGAACTCGTTGCAAAATCAAACACTGAGGGAACAGAAGTATATCTTTAAGATGTTAACTTCATTTGTGAGCTTTATATTATGGGACAGTAGAAAAATGAAAAAAATCAGTAAACAGCCTTACCTCAGCTGAATGCGCACACAAAAAGACAGTAATAGAAAAACACATCCGAACAGTGAAATCATTGCAAAATCAAACACTGAGGGTACATAAATATATCTTATATGATGTTAACTTAATTTGTGAGGTTAATATTGTGGGACAGTAGAAAAAAGAAAAAATCTGGAAATAGCCTTATCTCACCGTAATGTGCACACAGAAAGACAACAATAGGAAAACATAACCAAACAGTGGAAAAATTACAAATTCAAATACTGAGGCTACATAAATATATCTTATAAGGTGTTAACTTCATTTGTTAGTTTTATATTATAGGACAGTAGAAAAAAGATTGAAATACCCTCGATCAGCCTTAGTCTCTACTACACATACTGAAAAATCAGACCCCTGGCTCAATGCCTTTATTAATTATTGAAGAAAATACAGTTTCCCGCCTTTTTTACGTTTGAATTTTACAGACTGTCCTTTTGGCCGCTACACGGTGACCTTTGGCCCTAGAGACCCCATATTCGGAACAGGGGATCCTCTGGACCCACTAAACAATAATCTGATAAAAAATATAAATAAAGTCCTCTAGAATAATATTTGGTGCAATTTCAGGCTGACCTTTGACCTTTCCGAAGGTTGCACAGGTCTGAAACTCGGCACCCTAGATCAGCCTAAGTCCCTGATACACATACGGAAAAATCACACTCCTGGCTTAATGCCTTTAGGAATTATTACAAAAAACACACCCGAACGGCTGACCTTTGACCTTTCCGAAGGTTACACGGGTCTAAAACTCGGCACCCTAGATCAGCCTTAGTCCCTGATACACATACGGAAAAATCACACTCCTGGCTTAATGCCTTTAGGAATTATTACAAAAAACACACCCGAACGGCTGACCTTTGACCTTTCCGAAGGTTGCACAGGTCTGAAACTCAGCACCCTGGATCAACCTCAGTCCCTGATACACATACTGAAAAATCAGACTCCTGGCTTAATGCCTTTAGGAATTATTACAAAAAACACACCCGAACGGCTGACCTTTGACCTTTCCGAAGGTTGCACAGGTCTGAAACTCAGCACCCTGGATCAACCTTAGTCCCTGATACACATACTGAAAAATCAGACTCCTGGCTTAATGCCTTTAGGAATTATTACAAAAAACACACCCGAACGGCTGACCTTTGACCTTTCTGAAGGTTGCACAGGTCTGAAACTCGGCACCCTGGATCACTCTTACTCCCTGATACACATACGGAAAAATCAGACTCCTGGCTTAATGCCTTTACAAATAATTACAAAAAACACACCCGAACTGCTGACCTTTGACCTTTCTGAAGGTTGCACAGGTCTGAAACTCGGAACCCTGGATCAGCCTCAATCCCTGATACGCATACGGAGAAATCAGCATCCTGGCTCATTGCCTTTAGGAATTATTGAAGAAAAGACAGTCTCACACCTTTTTTACTTTTTTGAATTTTACAGACTGTCTTTTTGTTCCGCTACGTGGAGACCTTTGACCTGGGGGCTCCATATTCGGAACAGAGGATCCTCCGGAGCCACTAAACAATAATCCGGGGGGGAAAAGCCCAAAGGACTGTTTGTCCTGTGTCCAAAAACTGAAAATCAGGTCGTGTCAGACTCTATACAGTCTTAGACCCTTTGGCCAGAGTGGAGGTTTTGGAGGGAACTACATTGCTACAGGTCGCAAGAGTGTGAATTTTTCATATGTCGTTTGGGGTCCTAAGACAAGCGGAACGACACCAGTCCCGTGCCGCGTCCCGGAAATAGCCTTATCTCAGTGTAATGCGCACACAGAAAGACACCAATAGGAAAACATAACCAAACAGTGAAAAAATTACAAATTCAAACACTGAGGGTACATAAGTATATATTATAAGTTGTTAACTTCATTCGTGAGTTTTATATTATAGGACAGTAGAAAAAAGATAAAAATACAAAATATAGCCTTATCTCAGCATAATGCGCACACAAAAAGACACCAAAAGGAAAAAACACATCCACACAGTGAAATCATTGCAAAATCAAATACTGAGGGTACAGAAGTATTTTAGACGACATGCTATACTATGACATTTTTGTCTCTTTTTTGACAACATACTATACTATGACGTTTTTATCTCATTTTGGACGACATACTATACTATGACCTTTTTATGTCATTTTGGACGACAAACTATACTATGACATTTTTGTGTCATTTTGGACGACATACTATACTATGACGTTTTTGTCTCATTTCGGACAACATACTATACTATGACGTTTTTGTCTCATTTTGGACGACATACTATACTATGACATTTTTGTGTCATTTTGGAAGACATACTATACTATGACGTTTTTGTCTCATTTTGGACATCATACTATACTATGACATTTTTGAGTTATTTTGGACGAAATACTATAGTGACATTTTTTAGTTGTTTGGACGACATACTATACTATGACATTTTTGTCTCATTTTGAAAAACATACTATACTAAGACGTTTTTGTCTCATTTTGAAAAACATACTATACTATGACATTTTTGTGTGATTTTGGACGATATACTATACTATGTCGTTTTTGTCTCATTTTGGACCACATACGATACTATGACCTTTTTATGTCATTTTGGACGACAAACTATACTATGACATTTTTGTGTCATTTTGGACGATATACTATAGTGACATTTTTTAGTTGTTTTGGACAACATACTATACTATGACATTTTTTAGTTGTTTTGGACAACATACTATACTATGACATTTTTGAGTTATTTTGGACAATATACTATACTGACATTTTTTAGTTGTTTTGGACGTCATACTATACTATGACATTATTGAGTGATTTTGGACAACATACTTCATTTGTGAGGTTTATATTTTGGGACAGTAGAAAAATTTAAAAAATCAGGAAACAGCCTTAGCTCAGCTGAATACGCACACAAACAGACACCAATAGAAAAACCCATCCAAACTGTGAAATCATTGCAAAATCAAACACTGAGGGTACAGAAGTATGTCATAAGATGTTAACTTCATTTGTGAAGTATATATTATGGGAGAGTAGAAAAAAGAAAAACATCCGAAAACAGCCTTATCTCAGCATAATGCGCACACAAACAGACAACAATAGAAAAACACATCCCAACTGTGAACTCGTTGCAAAATCAAACACTGAGGGAACAGAAGTATATCTTTAAGATGTTAACTTCATTTGTGAGCTTTATATTATGGGACAGTAGAAAAATGAAAAAAATCAGTAAACAGCCTTACCTCAGCTGAATGCGCACACAAAAAGACAGTAATAGAAAAACACATCCGAACAGTGAAATCATTGCAAAATCAAACACTGAGGGTACATAAATATATCTTATATGATGTTAACTTAATTTGTGAGGTTAATATTGTGGGACAGTAGAAAAAAGAAAAAATCTGGAAATAGCCTTATCTCACCGTAATGTGCACACAGAAAGACAACAATAGGAAAACATAACCAAACAGTGGAAAAATTACAAATTCAAATACTGAGGCTACATAAATATATCTTATAAGGTGTTAACTTCATTTGTTAGTTTTATATTATAGGACAGTAGAAAAAAGATTGAAATACCCTCGATCAGCCTTAGTCTCTACTACACATACTGAAAAATCAGACCCCTGGCTCAATGCCTTTATTAATTATTGAAGAAAATACAGTTTCCCGCCTTTTTTACGTTTGAATTTTACAGACTGTCCTTTTGGCCGCTACACGGTGACCTTTGGCCCTAGAGACCCCATATTCGGAACAGGGGATCCTCTGGACCCACTAAACAATAATCTGATAAAAAATATAAATAAAGTCCTCTAGAATAATATTTGGTGCAATTTCAGGCTGACCTTTGACCTTTCCGAAGGTTGCACAGGTCTGAAACTCGGCACCCTAGATCAGCCTAAGTCCCTGATACACATACGGAAAAATCACACTCCTGGCTTAATGCCTTTAGGAATTATTACAAAAAACACACCCGAACGGCTGACCTTTGACCTTTCCGAAGGTTACACGGGTCTAAAACTCGGCACCCTAGATCAGCCTTAGTCCCTGATACACATACGGAAAAATCACACTCCTGGCTTAATGCCTTTAGGAATTATTACAAAAAACACACCCGAACGGCTGACCTTTGACCTTTCCGAAGGTTGCACAGGTCTGAAACTCAGCACCCTGGATCAACCTCAGTCCCTGATACACATACTGAAAAATCAGACTCCTGGCTTAATGCCTTTAGGAATTATTACAAAAAACACACCCGAACGGCTGACCTTTGACCTTTCCGAAGGTTGCACAGGTCTGAAACTCAGCACCCTGGATCAACCTTAGTCCCTGATACACATACTGAAAAATCAGACTCCTGGCTTAATGCCTTTAGGAATTATTACAAAAAACACACCCGAACGGCTGACCTTTGACCTTTCTGAAGGTTGCACAGGTCTGAAACTCGGCACCCTGGATCACTCTTACTCCCTGATACACATACGGAAAAATCAGACTCCTGGCTTAATGCCTTTACAAATAATTACAAAAAACACACCCGAACTGCTGACCTTTGACCTTTCTGAAGGTTGCACAGGTCTGAAACTCGGAACCCTGGATCAGCCTCAATCCCTGATACGCATACGGAGAAATCAGCATCCTGGCTCATTGCCTTTAGGAATTATTGAAGAAAAGACAGTCTCACACCTTTTTTACTTTTTTGAATTTTACAGACTGTCTTTTTGTTCCGCTACGTGGAGACCTTTGACCTGGGGGCTCCATATTCGGAACAGAGGATCCTCCGGAGCCACTAAACAATAATCCGGGGGGGAAAAGCCCAAAGGACTGTTTGTCCTGTGTCCAAAAACTGAAAATCAGGTCGTGTCAGACTCTATACAGTCTTAGACCCTTTGGCCAGAGTGGAGGTTTTGGAGGGAACTACATTGCTACAGGTCGCAAGAGTGTGAATTTTTCATATGTCGTTTGGGGTCCTAAGACAAGCGGAACGACACCAGTCCCGTGCCGCGTCCCGGAAATAGCCTTATCTCAGTGTAATGCGCACACAGAAAGACACCAATAGGAAAACATAACCAAACAGTGAAAAAATTACAAATTCAAACACTGAGGGTACATAAGTATATATTATAAGTTGTTAACTTCATTCGTGAGTTTTATATTATAGGACAGTAGAAAAAAGATAAAAATACAAAATATAGCCTTATCTCAGCATAATGCGCACACAAAAAGACACCAAAAGGAAAAAACACATCCACACAGTGAAATCATTGCAAAATCAAATACTGAGGGTACAGAAGTATTTTAGACGACATGCTATACTATGACATTTTTGTCTCTTTTTTGACAACATACTATACTATGACGTTTTTATCTCATTTTGGACGACATACTATACTATGACCTTTTTATGTCATTTTGGACGACAAACTATACTATGACATTTTTGTGTCATTTTGGACGACATACTATACTATGACGTTTTTGTCTCATTTCGGACAACATACTATACTATGACGTTTTTGTCTCATTTTGGACGACATACTATACTATGACATTTTTGTGTCATTTTGGAAGACATACTATACTATGACGTTTTTGTCTCATTTTGGACATCATACTATACTATGACATTTTTGAGTTATTTTGGACGAAATACTATAGTGACATTTTTTAGTTGTTTGGACGACATACTATACTATGACATTTTTGTCTCATTTTGAAAAACATACTATACTAAGACGTTTTTGTCTCATTTTGAAAAACATACTATACTATGACATTTTTGTGTGATTTTGGACGATATACTATACTATGTCGTTTTTGTCTCATTTTGGACCACATACGATACTATGACCTTTTTATGTCATTTTGGACGACAAACTATACTATGACATTTTTGTGTCATTTTGGACGATATACTATAGTGACATTTTTTAGTTGTTTTGGACAACATACTATACTATGACATTTTTTAGTTGTTTTGGACAACATACTATACTATGACATTTTTGAGTTATTTTGGACAATATACTATACTGACATTTTTTAGTTGTTTTGGACGTCATACTATACTATGACATTATTGAGTGATTTTGGACAACATACTTCATTTGTGAGGTTTATATTTTGGGACAGTAGAAAAATTTAAAAAATCAGGAAACAGCCTTAGCTCAGCTGAATACGCACACAAACAGACACCAATAGAAAAACCCATCCAAACTGTGAAATCATTGCAAAATCAAACACTGAGGGTACAGAAGTATGTCATAAGATGTTAACTTCATTTGTGAAGTATATATTATGGGAGAGTAGAAAAAAGAAAAACATCCGAAAACAGCCTTATCTCAGCATAATGCGCACACAAACAGACAACAATAGAAAAACACATCCCAACTGTGAACTCGTTGCAAAATCAAACACTGAGGGAACAGAAGTATATCTTTAAGATGTTAACTTCATTTGTGAGCTTTATATTATGGGACAGTAGAAAAATGAAAAAAATCAGTAAACAGCCTTACCTCAGCTGAATGCGCACACAAAAAGACAGTAATAGAAAAACACATCCGAACAGTGAAATCATTGCAAAATCAAACACTGAGGGTACATAAATATATCTTATATGATGTTAACTTAATTTGTGAGGTTAATATTGTGGGACAGTAGAAAAAAGAAAAAATCTGGAAATAGCCTTATCTCACCGTAATGTGCACACAGAAAGACAACAATAGGAAAACATAACCAAACAGTGGAAAAATTACAAATTCAAATACTGAGGCTACATAAATATATCTTATAAGGTGTTAACTTCATTTGTTAGTTTTATATTATAGGACAGTAGAAAAAAGATTGAAATACCCTCGATCAGCCTTAGTCTCTACTACACATACTGAAAAATCAGACCCCTGGCTCAATGCCTTTATTAATTATTGAAGAAAATACAGTTTCCCGCCTTTTTTACGTTTGAATTTTACAGACTGTCCTTTTGGCCGCTACACGGTGACCTTTGGCCCTAGAGACCCCATATTCGGAACAGGGGATCCTCTGGACCCACTAAACAATAATCTGATAAAAAATATAAATAAAGTCCTCTAGAATAATATTTGGTGCAATTTCAGGCTGACCTTTGACCTTTCCGAAGGTTGCACAGGTCTGAAACTCGGCACCCTAGATCAGCCTAAGTCCCTGATACACATACGGAAAAATCACACTCCTGGCTTAATGCCTTTAGGAATTATTACAAAAAACACACCCGAACGGCTGACCTTTGACCTTTCCGAAGGTTACACGGGTCTAAAACTCGGCACCCTAGATCAGCCTTAGTCCCTGATACACATACGGAAAAATCACACTCCTGGCTTAATGCCTTTAGGAATTATTACAAAAAACACACCCGAACGGCTGACCTTTGACCTTTCCGAAGGTTGCACAGGTCTGAAACTCAGCACCCTGGATCAACCTCAGTCCCTGATACACATACTGAAAAATCAGACTCCTGGCTTAATGCCTTTAGGAATTATTACAAAAAACACACCCGAACGGCTGACCTTTGACCTTTCCGAAGGTTGCACAGGTCTGAAACTCAGCACCCTGGATCAACCTTAGTCCCTGATACACATACTGAAAAATCAGACTCCTGGCTTAATGCCTTTAGGAATTATTACAAAAAACACACCCGAACGGCTGACCTTTGACCTTTCTGAAGGTTGCACAGGTCTGAAACTCGGCACCCTGGATCACTCTTACTCCCTGATACACATACGGAAAAATCAGACTCCTGGCTTAATGCCTTTACAAATAATTACAAAAAACACACCCGAACTGCTGACCTTTGACCTTTCTGAAGGTTGCACAGGTCTGAAACTCGGAACCCTGGATCAGCCTCAATCCCTGATACGCATACGGAGAAATCAGCATCCTGGCTCATTGCCTTTAGGAATTATTGAAGAAAAGACAGTCTCACACCTTTTTTACTTTTTTGAATTTTACAGACTGTCTTTTTGTTCCGCTACGTGGAGACCTTTGACCTGGGGGCTCCATATTCGGAACAGAGGATCCTCCTGAGCCACTAAACAATAATCCGGGGGGGAAAAGCCCAAAGGACTGTTTGTCCTGTGTCCAAAAACTGAAAATCAGGTCGTGTCAGACTCTATACAGTCTTAGACCCTTTGGCCAGAGTGGAGGTTTTGGAGGGAACTACATTGCTACAGGTCGCAAGAGTGTGAATTTTTCATATGTCGTTTGGGGTCCTAAGACAAGCGGAACGACACCAGTCCCGTGCCGCGTCCCGGAAATAGCCTTATCTCAGTGTAATGCGCACACAGAAAGACACCAATAGGAAAACATAACCAAACAGTGAAAAAATTACAAATTCAAACACTGAGGGTACATAAGTATATATTATAAGTTGTTAACTTCATTCGTGAGTTTTATATTATAGGACAGTAGAAAAAAGATAAAAATACAAAATATAGCCTTATCTCAGCATAATGCGCACACAAAAAGACACCAAAAGGAAAAAACACATCCACACAGTGAAATCATTGCAAAATCAAATACTGAGGGTACAGAAGTATTTTAGACGACATGCTATACTATGACATTTTTGTCTCTTTTTTGACAACATACTATACTATGACGTTTCTGTCTCATTTAGACGACATACTATTCTATGACATTTTTGAGTTATTTTGGACGACATACTATACTATGACGTTTTTATCTCATTTTGGACGACATACTATACTATGACCTTTTTATGTCATTTTGGACGACAAACTATACTATGACATTTTTGTGTCATTTTGGACGATATACTATAGTGACATTTTTTAGTTGTTTTGGACAACATACTATACTATGACATTTTTTAGTTGTTTTGGACAACATACTATACTATGACATTTTTGAGTTATTTTGGACAATATACTATACTGACATTTTTTAGTTGTTTTGGACGTCATACTATACTATGACATTATTGAGTGATTTTGGACAACATACTTCATTTGTGAGGTTTATATTTTGGGACAGTAGAAAAATTAAAAAAATCAGGAAACAGCCTTAGCTCAGCTGAATACGCACACAAAACAGACACCAATAGAAAAACCCATCCAAACTGTGAAATCATTGCAAAATCAAACACTGAGGGTACAGAAGTATGTCATAAGATGTTAACTTCATTTGTGAAGTATATATTATGGGAGAGTAGAAAAAAGAAAAACATCCGAAAACAGCCTTATCTCAGCATAATGCGCACACAAACAGACAACAATAGAAAAACACATCCCAACTGTGAACTCGTTGCAAAATCAAACACTGAGGGAACAGAAGTATATCTTTAAGATGTTAACTTCATTTGTGAGCTTTATATTATGGGACAGTAGAAAAATGAAAAAAATCAGTAAACAGCCTTACCTCAGCTGAATGCGCACACAAAAAGACAGTAATAGAAAAACACATCCGAACAGTGAAATCATTGCAAAATCAAACACTGAGGGTACATAAATATATCTTATATGATGTTAACTTAATTTGTGAGGTTAATATTGTGGGACAGTAGAAAAAAGAAAAAATCTGGAAATAGCCTTATCTCACCGTAATGTGCACACAGAAAGACACCAATAGGAAAACATAACCAAACAGTGGAAAAATTACAAATTCAAATACTGAGGCTACATAAATATATCTTATAAGGTGTTAACTTCATTTGTGAGTTTTATATTATAGGACAGTAGAAAAAAGATTGAAATACCCTCGATCAGCCTTAGTCTCTACTACACATACTGAAAAATCAGACCCCTGGCTCAATGCCTTTATTAATTATTGAAGAAAATACAGTTTCCCGCCTTTTTTACGTTTGAATTTTACAGACTGTCCTTTTGGCCGCTACACGGTGACCTTTGGCCCTAGAGACCCCATATTCGGAACAGGGGATCCTCTGGACCCACTAAACAATAATCTGATAAAAAATATAAATAAAGTCCTCTAGAATAATATTTGGTGCAATTTCAGGCTGACCTTTGACCTTTCCGAAGGTTGCACAGGTCTGAAACTCGGCACCCTAGATCAGCCTAAGTCCCTGATACACATACGGAAAAATCACACTCCTGGCTTAATGCCTTTAGGAATTATTACAAAAAACACACCCGAACGGCTGACCTTTGACCTTTCCGAAGGTTACACGGGTCTAAAACTCGGCACCCTAGATCAGCCTTAGTCCCTGATACACATACGGAAAAATCACACTCCTGGCTTAATGCCTTTAGGAATTATTACAAAAAACACACCCGAACGGCTGACCTTTGACCTTTCCGAAGGTTGCACAGGTCTGAAACTCAGCACCCTGGATCAACCTCAGTCCCTGATACACATACTGAAAAATCAGACTCCTGGCTTAATGCCTTTAGGAATTATTACAAAAAACACACCCGAACGGCTGACCTTTGACCTTTCCGAAGGTTGCACAGGTCTGAAACTCAGCACCCTGGATCAACCTTAGTCCCTGATACACATACTGAAAAATCAGACTCCTGGCTTAATGCCTTTAGGAATTATTACAAAAAACACACCCGAACGGCTGACCTTTGACCTTTCTGAAGGTTGCACAGGTCTGAAACTCGGCACCCTGGATCACTCTTACTCCCTGATACACATACGGAAAAATCAGACTCCTGGCTTAATGCCTTTACAAATAATTACAAAAAACACACCCGAACTGCTGACCTTTGACCTTTCTGAAGGTTGCACAGGTCTGAAACTCGGAACCCTGGATCAGCCTCAATCCCTGATACGCATACGGAGAAATCAGCATCCTGGCTCATTGCCTTTAGGAATTATTGAAGAAAAGACAGTCTCACACCTTTTTTACTTTTTTGAATTTTACAGACTGTCTTTTTGTTCCGCTACGTGGAGACCTTTGACCTGGGGGCTCCATATTCGGAACAGAGGATCCTCCGGAGCCACTAAACAATAATCCGGGGGGGAAAAGCCCAAAGGACTGTTTGTCCTGTGTCCAAAAACTGAAAATCAGGTCGTGTCAGACTCTATACAGTCTTAGACCCTTTGGCCAGAGTGGAGGTTTTGGAGGGAACTACATTGCTACAGGTCGCAAGAGTGTGAATTTTTCATATGTCGTTTGGGGTCCTAAGACAAGCGGAACGACACCAGTCCCGTGCCGCGTCCCGGAAATAGCCTTATCTCAGTGTAATGCGCACACAGAAAGACACCAATAGGAAAACATAACCAAACAGTGAAAAAATTACAAATTCAAACACTGAGGGTACATAAGTATATATTATAAGTTGTTAACTTCATTCGTGAGTTTTATATTATAGGACAGTAGAAAAAAGATAAAAATACAAAATATAGCCTTATCTCAGCATAATGAGCACACAAAAAGACACCAAAAGGAAAAAACACATCCACACAGTGAAATCATTGCAAAATCAAATACTGAGGGTACAGAAGTATTTTAGACGACATGCTATACTATGACATTTTTGTCTCTTTTTTGACAACATACTATACTATGACGTTTTTATCTCATTTTGGACGACATACTATACTATGACCTTTTTATGTCATTTTGGACGACAAACTATACTATGACATTTTTGTGTCATTTTGGACGACATACTATACTATGACGTTTTTGTCTCATTTCGGACAACATACTATACTATGACGTTTTTGTCTCATTTTGGACGACATACTATACTATGACATTTTTGAGTTATTTTGGACGACATACTATACAATGACATTTTTGTGTCATTTTGGACAACATACTATACTATGACATTTTTGTGTCATTTTGGAAGACATACTATACTATGACGTTTTTGTCTCATTTTGGACATCATACTATACTATGACATTTTTGAGTTATTTTGGACGAAATACTATAGTGACATTTTTTAGTTGTTTGGACGACATACTATACTATGACATTTTTGTCTCATTTTGAAAAACATACTATACTAAGACGTTTTTGTCTCATTTTGAAAAACATACTATACTATGACATTTTTGTGTGATTTTGGACGATATACTATACTATGTCGTTTTTGTCTCATTTTGGACCACATACGATACTATGACGTTTGTGTCTCATTTTGAAAAACATACTATACTATGACATTTTTGAGTTATTTTGGACGATATACTATAGTGACATTTTTTAGTTGTTTTGGACAACATACTATACTATGACATTTTTTAGTTGTTTTGGACAACATACTATACTATGACATTTTTGAGTTATTTTGGACAATATACTATACTGACATTTTTTAGTTGTTTTGGACGTCATACTATACTATGACATTATTGAGTGATTTTGGACAACATACTTCATTTGTGAGGTTTATATTTTGGGACAGTAGAAAAATTTAAAAAATCAGGAAACAGCCTTAGCTCAGCTGAATACGCACACAAACAGACACCAATAGAAAAACCCATCCAAACTGTGAAATCATTGCAAAATCAAACACTGAGGGTACAGAAGTATGTCATAAGATGTTAACTTCATTTGTGAAGTATATATTATGGGAGAGTAGAAAAAAGAAAAACATCCGAAAACAGCCTTATCTCAGCATAATGCGCACACAAACAGACAACAATAGAAAAACACATCCCAACTGTGAACTCGTTGCAAAATCAAACACTGAGGGAACAGAAGTATATCTTTAAGATGTTAACTTCATTTGTGAGCTTTATATTATGGGACAGTAGAAAAATGAAAAAAATCAGTAAACAGCCTTACCTCAGCTGAATGCGCACACAAAAAGACAGTAATAGAAAAACACATCCGAACAGTGAAATCATTGCAAAATCAAACACTGAGGGTACATAAATATATCTTATATGATGTTAACTTAATTTGTGAGGTTAATATTGTGGGACAGTAGAAAAAAGAAAAAATCTGGAAATAGCCTTATCTCACCGTAATGTGCACACAGAAAGACAACAATAGGAAAACATAACCAAACAGTGGAAAAATTACAAATTCAAATACTGAGGCTACATAAATATATCTTATAAGGTGTTAACTTCATTTGTGAGTTTTATATTATAGGACAGTAGAAAAAAGATTGAAATACCCTCGATCAGCCTTAGTCTCTACTACACATACTGAAAAATCAGACCCCTGGCTCAATGCCTTTATTAATTATTGAAGAAAATACAGTTTCCCGCCTTTTTTACGTTTGAATTTTACAGACTGTCCTTTTGGCCGCTACACGGTGACCTTTGGCCCTAGAGACCCCATATTCGGAACAGGGGATCCTCTGGACCCACTAAACAATAATCTGATAAAAAATATAAATAAAGTCCTCTAGAATAATATTTGGTGCAATTTCAGGCTGACCTTTGACCTTTCCGAAGGTTGCACAGGTCTGAAACTCGGCACCCTAGATCAGCCTAAGTCCCTGATACACATACGGAAAAATCACACTCCTGGCTTAATGCCTTTAGGAATTATTACAAAAAACACACCCGAACGGCTGACCTTTGACCTTTCCGAAGGTTACACGAGTCTAAAACTCGGCACCCTAGATCAGCCTTAGTCCCTGATACACATACGGAAAAATCACACTCCTGGCTTAATGCCTTTAGGAATTATTACAAAAAACACACCCAAACGGCTGACCTTTGACCTTTCCGAAGGTTGCACAGGTCTGAAACTCAGCACCCTGGATCAACCTCAGTCCCTGATACACATACTAAAAAATCAGACTCCTGGCTTAATGCCTTTAGGAATTATTACAAAAAACACACCCGAACGGCTGACCTTTGACCTTTCCGAAGGTTGCACAGGTCTGAAACTCAGCACCCTGGATCAACCTTAGTCCCTGATACACATACTGAAAAATCAGACTCCTGGCTTAATGCCTTTAGGAATTATTACAAAAAACACACCCGAACGGCTGACCTTTGACCTTTCTGAAGGTTGCACAGGTCTGAAACTCGGCACCCTGGATCACTCTTACTCCCTGATACACATACGGAAAAATCAGACTCCTGGCTTAATGCCTTTACAAATAATTACAAAAAACACACCCGAACTGCTGACCTTTGACCTTTCTGAAGGTTGCACAGGTCTGAAACTCGGAACCCTGGATCAGCCTCAATCCCTGATACGCATACGGAGAAATCAGCATCCTGGCTCATTGCCTTTAGGAATTATTGAAGAAAAGACAGTCTCACACCTTTTTTACTTTTTTGAATTTTACAGACTGTCTTTTTGTTCCGCTACGTGGAGACCTTTGACCTGGGGGCTCCATATTCGGAACAGAGGATCCTCCGGAGCCACTAAACAATAATCCGGGGGGGAAAAGCCCAAAGGACTGTTTGTCCTGTGTCCAAAAACTGAAAATCAGGTCGTGTCAGACTCTATACAGTCTTAGACCCTTTGGCCAGAGTGGAGGTTTTGGAGGGAACTACATTGCTACAGGTCGCAAGAGTGTGAATTTTTCATATGTCGTTTGGGGTCCTAAGACAAGCGGAACGACACCAGTCCCGTGCCGCGTCCCGGAAATAGCCTTATCTCAGTGTAATGCGCACACAGAAAGACACCAATAGGAAAACATAACCAAACAGTGAAAAAATTACAAATTCAAACACTGAGGGTACATAAGTATATATTATAAGTTGTTAACTTCATTCGTGAGTTTTATATTATAGGACAGTAGAAAAAAGATAAAAATACAAAATATAGCCTTATCTCAGCATAATGCGCACACAAAAAGACACCAAAAGGAAAAAACACATCCACACAGTGAAATCATTGCAAAATCAAATACTGAGGGTACAGAAGTATTTTAGACGACATGCTATACTATGACATTTTTGTCTCTTTTTTGACAACATACTATACTATGACGTTTCTGTCTCATTTAGACGACATACTATTCTATGACATTTTTGAGTTATTTTGGACGACATACTATACTATGACGTTTTTATCTCATTTTGGACGACATACTATACTATGACCTTTTTATGTCATTTTGGACGACAAACTATACTATGACATTTTTGTGTCATTTTGGACGATATACTATAGTGACATTTTTTAGTTGTTTTGGACAACATACTATACTATGACATTTTTTAGTTGTTTTGGACAACATACTATACTATGACATTTTTGAGTTATTTTGGACAATATACTATACTGACATTTTTTAGTTGTTTTGGACGTCATACTATACTATGACATTATTGAGTGATTTTGGACAACATACTTCATTTGTGAGGTTTATATTTTGGGACAGTAGAAAAATTAAAAAAATCAGGAAACAGCCTTAGCTCAGCTGAATACGCACACAAAACAGACACCAATAGAAAAACCCATCCAAACTGTGAAATCATTGCAAAATCAAACACTGAGGGTACAGAAGTATGTCATAAGATGTTAACTTCATTTGTGAAGTATATATTATGGGAGAGTAGAAAAAAGAAAAACATCCGAAAACAGCCTTATCTCAGCATAATGCGCACACAAACAGACAACAATAGAAAAACACATCCCAACTGTGAACTCGTTGCAAAATCAAACACTGAGGGAACAGAAGTATATCTTTAAGATGTTAACTTCATTTGTGAGCTTTATATTATGGGACAGTAGAAAAATGAAAAAAATCAGTAAACAGCCTTACCTCAGCTGAATGCGCACACAAAAAGACAGTAATAGAAAAACACATCCGAACAGTGAAATCATTGCAAAATCAAACACTGAGGGTACATAAATATATCTTATATGATGTTAACTTAATTTGTGAGGTTAATATTGTGGGACAGTAGAAAAAAGAAAAAATCTGGAAATAGCCTTATCTCACCGTAATGTGCACACAGAAAGACACCAATAGGAAAACATAACCAAACAGTGGAAAAATTACAAATTCAAATACTGAGGCTACATAAATATATCTTATAAGGTGTTAACTTCATTTGTGAGTTTTATATTATAGGACAGTAGAAAAAAGATTGAAATACCCTCGATCAGCCTTAGTCTCTACTACACATACTGAAAAATCAGACCCCTGGCTCAATGCCTTTATTAATTATTGAAGAAAATACAGTTTCCCGCCTTTTTTACGTTTGAATTTTACAGACTGTCCTTTTGGCCGCTACACGGTGACCTTTGGCCCTAGAGACCCCATATTCGGAACAGGGGATCCTCTGGACCCACTAAACAATAATCTGATAAAAAATATAAATAAAGTCCTCTAGAATAATATTTGGTGCAATTTCAGGCTGACCTTTGACCTTTCCGAAGGTTGCACAGGTCTGAAACTCGGCACCCTAGATCAGCCTAAGTCCCTGATACACATACGGAAAAATCACACTCCTGGCTTAATGCCTTTAGGAATTATTACAAAAAACACACCCGAACGGCTGACCTTTGACCTTTCCGAAGGTTACACGGGTCTAAAACTCGGCACCCTAGATCAGCCTTAGTCCCTGATACACATACGGAAAAATCACACTCCTGGCTTAATGCCTTTAGGAATTATTACAAAAAACACACCCGAACGGCTGACCTTTGACCTTTCCGAAGGTTGCACAGGTCTGAAACTCAGCACCCTGGATCAACCTCAGTCCCTGATACACATACTGAAAAATCAGACTCCTGGCTTAATGCCTTTAGGAATTATTACAAAAAACACACCCGAACGGCTGACCTTTGACCTTTCCGAAGGTTGCACAGGTCTGAAACTCAGCACCCTGGATCAACCTTAGTCCCTGATACACATACTGAAAAATCAGACTCCTGGCTTAATGCCTTTAGGAATTATTACAAAAAACACACCCGAACGGCTGACCTTTGACCTTTCTGAAGGTTGCACAGGTCTGAAACTCGGCACCCTGGATCACTCTTACTCCCTGATACACATACGGAAAAATCAGACTCCTGGCTTAATGCCTTTACAAATAATTACAAAAAACACACCCGAACTGCTGACCTTTGACCTTTCTGAAGGTTGCACAGGTCTGAAACTCGGAACCCTGGATCAGCCTCAATCCCTGATACGCATACGGAGAAATCAGCATCCTGGCTCATTGCCTTTAGGAATTATTGAAGAAAAGACAGTCTCACACCTTTTTTACTTTTTTGAATTTTACAGACTGTCTTTTTGTTCCGCTACGTGGAGACCTTTGACCTGGGGGCTCCATATTCGGAACAGAGGATCCTCCGGAGCCACTAAACAATAATCCGGGGGGGAAAAGCCCAAAGGACTGTTTGTCCTGTGTCCAAAAACTGAAAATCAGGTCGTGTCAGACTCTATACAGTCTTAGACCCTTTGGCCAGAGTGGAGGTTTTGGAGGGAACTACATTGCTACAGGTCGCAAGAGTGTGAATTTTTCATATGTCGTTTGGGGTCCTAAGACAAGCGGAACGACACCAGTCCCGTGCCGCGTCCCGGAAATAGCCTTATCTCAGTGTAATGCGCACACAGAAAGACACCAATAGGAAAACATAACCAAACAGTGAAAAAATTACAAATTCAAACACTGAGGGTACATAAGTATATATTATAAGTTGTTAACTTCATTCGTGAGTTTTATATTATAGGACAGTAGAAAAAAGATAAAAATACAAAATATAGCCTTATCTCAGCATAATGCGCACACAAAAAGACACCAAAAGGAAAAAACACATCCACACAGTGAAATCATTGCAAAATCAAATACTGAGGGTACAGAAGTATTTTAGACGACATGCTATACTATGACATTTTTGTCTCTTTTTTGACAACATACTATACTATGACGTTTCTGTCTCATTTAGACGACATACTATTCTATGACATTTTTGAGTTATTTTGGACGACATACTATACTATGACGTTTTTATCTCATTTTGGACGACATACTATACTATGACCTTTTTATGTCATTTTGGACGACAAACTATACTATGACATTTTTGTGTCATTTTGGACGATATACTATAGTGACATTTTTTAGTTGTTTTGGACAACATACTATACTATGACATTTTTTAGTTGTTTTGGACAACATACTATACTATGACATTTTTGAGTTATTTTGGACAATATACTATACTGACATTTTTTAGTTGTTTTGGACGTCATACTATACTATGACATTATTGAGTGATTTTGGACAACATACTTCATTTGTGAGGTTTATATTTTGGGACAGTAGAAAAATTAAAAAAATCAGGAAACAGCCTTAGCTCAGCTGAATACGCACACAAAACAGACACCAATAGAAAAACCCATCCAAACTGTGAAATCATTGCAAAATCAAACACTGAGGGTACAGAAGTATGTCATAAGATGTTAACTTCATTTGTGAAGTATATATTATGGGAGAGTAGAAAAAAGAAAAACATCCGAAAACAGCCTTATCTCAGCATAATGCGCACACAAACAGACAACAATAGAAAAACACATCCCAACTGTGAACTCGTTGCAAAATCAAACACTGAGGGAACAGAAGTATATCTTTAAGATGTTAACTTCATTTGTGAGCTTTATATTATGGGACAGTAGAAAAATGAAAAAAATCAGTAAACAGCCTTACCTCAGCTGAATGCGCACACAAAAAGACAGTAATAGAAAAACACATCCGAACAGTGAAATCATTGCAAAATCAAACACTGAGGGTACATAAATATATCTTATATGATGTTAACTTAATTTGTGAGGTTAATATTGTGGGACAGTAGAAAAAAGAAAAAATCTGGAAATAGCCTTATCTCACCGTAATGTGCACACAGAAAGACACCAATAGGAAAACATAACCAAACAGTGGAAAAATTACAAATTCAAATACTGAGGCTACATAAATATATCTTATAAGGTGTTAACTTCATTTGTGAGTTTTATATTATAGGACAGTAGAAAAAAGATTGAAATACCCTCGATCAGCCTTAGTCTCTACTACACATACTGAAAAATCAGACCCCTGGCTCAATGCCTTTATTAATTATTGAAGAAAATACAGTTTCCCGCCTTTTTTACGTTTGAATTTTACAGACTGTCCTTTTGGCCGCTACACGGTGACCTTTGGCCCTAGAGACCCCATATTCGGAACAGGGGATCCTCTGGACCCACTAAACAATAATCTGATAAAAAATATAAATAAAGTCCTCTAGAATAATATTTGGTGCAATTTCAGGCTGACCTTTGACCTTTCCGAAGGTTGCACAGGTCTGAAACTCGGCACCCTAGATCAGCCTAAGTCCCTGATACACATACGGAAAAATCACACTCCTGGCTTAATGCCTTTAGGAATTATTACAAAAAACACACCCGAACGGCTGACCTTTGACCTTTCCGAAGGTTACACGGGTCTAAAACTCGGCACCCTAGATCAGCCTTAGTCCCTGATACACATACGGAAAAATCACACTCCTGGCTTAATGCCTTTAGGAATTATTACAAAAAACACACCCGAACGGCTGACCTTTGACCTTTCCGAAGGTTGCACAGGTCTGAAACTCAGCACCCTGGATCAACCTCAGTCCCTGATACACATACTGAAAAATCAGACTCCTGGCTTAATGCCTTTAGGAATTATTACAAAAAACACACCCGAACGGCTGACCTTTGACCTTTCCGAAGGTTGCACAGGTCTGAAACTCAGCACCCTGGATCAACCTTAGTCCCTGATACACATACTGAAAAATCAGACTCCTGGCTTAATGCCTTTAGGAATTATTACAAAAAACACACCCGAACGGCTGACCTTTGACCTTTCTGAAGGTTGCACAGGTCTGAAACTCGGCACCCTGGATCACTCTTACTCCCTGATACACATACGGAAAAATCAGACTCCTGGCTTAATGCCTTTACAAATAATTACAAAAAACACACCCGAACTGCTGACCTTTGACCTTTCTGAAGGTTGCACAGGTCTGAAACTCGGAACCCTGGATCAGCCTCAATCCCTGATACGCATACGGAGAAATCAGCATCCTGGCTCATTGCCTTTAGGAATTATTGAAGAAAAGACAGTCTCACACCTTTTTTACTTTTTTGAATTTTACAGACTGTCTTTTTGTTCCGCTACGTGGAGACCTTTGACCTGGGGGCTCCATATTCGGAACAGAGGATCCTCCGGAGCCACTAAACAATAATCCGGGGGGGAAAAGCCCAAAGGACTGTTTGTCCTGTGTCCAAAAACTGAAAATCAGGTCGTGTCAGACTCTATACAGTCTTAGACCCTTTGGCCAGAGTGGAGGTTTTGGAGGGAACTACATTGCTACAGGTCGCAAGAGTGTGAATTTTTCATATGTCGTTTGGGGTCCTAAGACAAGCGGAACGACACCAGTCCCGTGCCGCGTCCCGGAAATAGCCTTATCTCAGTGTAATGCGCACACAGAAAGACACCAATAGGAAAACATAACCAAACAGTGAAAAAATTACAAATTCAAACACTGAGGGTACATAAGTATATATTATAAGTTGTTAACTTCATTCGTGAGTTTTATATTATAGGACAGTAGAAAAAAGATAAAAATACAAAATATAGCCTTATCTCAGCATAATGCGCACACAAAAAGACACCAAAAGGAAAAAACACATCCACACAGTGAAATCATTGCAAAATCAAATACTGAGGGTACAGAAGTATTTTAGACGACATGCTATACTATGACATTTTTGTCTCTTTTTTGACAACATACTATACTATGACGTTTCTGTCTCATTTAGACGACATACTATTCTATGACATTTTTGAGTTATTTTGGACGACATACTATACTATGACGTTTTTATCTCATTTTGGACGACATACTATACTATGACCTTTTTATGTCATTTTGGACGACAAACTATACTATGACCTTTTTATGTCATTTTGGACGACAAACTATACTATGACATTTTTGTGTCATTTTGGACGACATACTATACTATGACGTTTTTGTCTCATTTCGGACAACATACTATACTATGACGTTTTTGTCTCATTTTGGACGACATACTATACTATGACATTTTTGAGTTATTTTGGACGACATACTATACAATGACATTTTTGTGTCATTTTGGACAACATACTATACTATGACGTTTTTGTCTCATTTTGGACATCATACTATACTATGACATTTTTGAGTTATTTTGGACGAAATACTAAAGTGACATTTTTTAGTTGTTTGGACGACATACTATACTATGACATTATCGAGTTGTTTTGGACGACATTCTATACTATGACATGTTTGTCTCATTTTGAACGACACACTATGCAATGACATTTTTGTCTCATTTTGGACGACATACTATGCTATGACATTCTTATCTCATTTTGGACGATATGCTATACTATAAAATTTTTATCTTATTTTGGGCGACATACTATACTATGACATTTTTGTGTCATTTTGGACGACATACTATACTATGACGTTTTTGTCTCATTTCGGACAACATACTATACTATGACGTTTTTGTCTCATTTTGGACGACATACTATACTATGACATTTTTGAGTTATTTTGGACGACATACTATACAATGACATTTTTGTGTCATTTTGGACAACATACTATACTATGACATTTTTGTGTCATTTTGGAAGACATACTATACTATGACGTTTTTGTCTCATTTTGGACATCATACTATACTATGACATTTTTGAGTTATTTTGGACGAAATACTATAGTGACATTTTTTAGTTGTTTGGACGACATACTATACTATGACATTTTTGTCTCATTTTGAAAAACATACTATACTAAGACGTTTTTGTCTCATTTTGAAAAACATACTATACTATGACATTTTTGTGTGATTTTGGACGATATACTATACTATGTCGTTTTTGTCTCATTTTGGACCACATACGATACTATGACGTTTGTGTCTCATTTTGAAAAACATACTATACTATGACATTTTTGAGTTATTTTGGACGATATACTATAGTGACATTTTTTAGTTGTTTTGGACAACATACTATACTATGACATTTTTTAGTTGTTTTGGACAACATACTATACTATGACATTTTTGAGTTATTTTGGACAATATACTATACTGACATTTTTTAGTTGTTTTGGACGTCATACTATACTATGACATTATTGAGTGATTTTGGACAACATACTTCATTTGTGAGGTTTATATTTTGGGACAGTAGAAAAATTTAAAAAATCAGGAAACAGCCTTAGCTCAGCTGAATACGCACACAAACAGACACCAATAGAAAAACCCATCCAAACTGTGAAATCATTGCAAAATCAAACACTGAGGGTACAGAAGTATGTCATAAGATGTTAACTTCATTTGTGAAGTATATATTATGGGAGAGTAGAAAAAAGAAAAACATCCGAAAACAGCCTTATCTCAGCATAATGCGCACACAAACAGACAACAATAAAAAAACACATCCCAACTGTGAACTCGTTGCAAAATCAAACACTGAGGGAACAGAAGTATATCTTTAAGATGTTAACTTCATTTGTGAGCTTTATATTATGGGACAGTAGAAAAATGAAAAAAATCAGTAAACAGCCTTACCTCAGCTGAATGCGCACACAAAAAGACAGTAATAGAAAAACACATCCGAACAGTGAAATCATTGCAAAATCAAACACTGAGGGTACATAAATATATCTTATATGATGTTAACTTAATTTGTGAGGTTAATATTGTGGGACAGTAGAAAAAAGAAAAAATCTGGAAATAGCCTTATCTCACCGTAATGTGCACACAGAAAGACACCAATAGGAAAACATAACCAAACAGTGGAAAAATTACAAATTCAAATACTGAGGCTACATAAATATATCTTATAAGGTGTTAACTTCATTTGTGAGTTTTATATTATAGGACAGTAGAAAAAAGATTGAAATACCCTCGATCAGCCTTAGTCTCTACTACACATACTGAAAAATCAGACCCCTGGCTCAATGCCTTTATTAATTATTGAAGAAAATACAGTTTCCCGCCTTTTTTACGTTTGAATTTTACAGACTGTCCTTTTGGCCGCTACACGGTGACCTTTGGCCCTAGAGACCCCATATTCGGAACAGGGGATCCTCTGGACCCACTAAACAATAATCTGATAAAAAATATAAATAAAGTCCTCTAGAATAATATTTGGTGCAATTTCAGGCTGACCTTTGACCTTTCCGAAGGTTGCACAGGTCTGAAACTCGGCACCCTAGATCAGCCTAAGTCCCTGATACACATACGGAAAAATCACACTCCTGGCTTAATGCCTTTAGGAATTATTACAAAAAACACACCCGAACGGCTGACCTTTGACCTTTCCGAAGGTTACACGGGTCTAAAACTCGGCACCCTAGATCAGCCTTAGTCCCTGATACACATACGGAAAAATCACACTCCTGGCTTAATGCCTTTAGGAATTATTACAAAAAACACACCCGAACGGCTGACCTTTGACCTTTCCGAAGGTTGCACAGGTCTGAAACTCAGCACCCTGGATCAACCTCAGTCCCTGATACACATACTGAAAAATCAGACTCCTGGCTTAATGCCTTTAGGAATTATTACAAAAAACACACCCGAACGGCTGACCTTTGACCTTTCCGAAGGTTGCACAGGTCTGAAACTCAGCACCCTGGATCAACCTTAGTCCCTGATACACATACTGAAAAATCAGACTCCTGGCTTAATGCCTTTAGGAATTATTACAAAAAACACACCCGAACGGCTGACCTTTGACCTTTCTGAAGGTTGCACAGGTCTGAAACTCGGCACCCTGGATCACTCTTACTCCCTGATACACATACGGAAAAATCAGACTCCTGGCTTAATGCCTTTACAAATAATTACAAAAAACACACCCGAACTGCTGACCTTTGACCTTTCTGAAGGTTGCACAGGTCTGAAACTCGGAACCCTGGATCAGCCTCAATCCCTGATACGCATACGGAGAAATCAGCATCCTGGCTCATTGCCTTTAGGAATTATTGAAGAAAAGACAGTCTCACACCTTTTTTACTTTTTTGAATTTTACAGACTGTCTTTTTGTTCCGCTACGTGGAGACCTTTGACCTGGGGGCTCCATATTCGGAACAGAGGATCCTCCGGAGCCACTAAACAATAATCCGGGGGGGAAAAGCCCAAAGGACTGTTTGTCCTGTGTCCAAAAACTGAAAATCAGGTCGTGTCAGACTCTATACAGTCTTAGACCCTTTGGCCAGAGTGGAGGTTTTGGAGGGAACTACATTGCTACAGGTCGCAAGAGTGTGAATTTTTCATATGTCGTTTGGGGTCCTAAGACAAGCGGAACGACACCAGTCCCGTGCCGCGTCCCGGAAATAGCCTTATCTCAGTGTAATGCGCACACAGAAAGACACCAATAGGAAAACATAACCAAACAGTGAAAAAATTACAAATTCAAACACTGAGGGTACATAAGTATATATTATAAGTTGTTAACTTCATTCGTGAGTTTTATATTATAGGACAGTAGAAAAAAGATAAAAATACAAAATATAGCCTTATCTCAGCATAATGCGCACACAAAAAGACACCAAAAGGAAAAAACACATCCACACAGTGAAATCATTGCAAAATCAAATACTGAGGGTACAGAAGTATTTTAGACGACATGCTATACTATGACATTTTTGTCTCTTTTTTGACAACATACTATACTATGACGTTTCTGTCTCATTTAGACGACATACTATTCTATGACATTTTTGAGTTATTTTGGACGACATACTATACTATGACGTTTTTATCTCATTTTGGACGACATACTATACTATGACCTTTTTATGTCATTTTGGACGACAAACTATACTATGACCTTTTTATGTCATTTTGGACGACAAACTATACTATGACATTTTTGTGTCATTTTGGACGACATACTATACTATGACGTTTTTGTCTCATTTCGGACAACATACTATACTATGACGTTTTTGTCTCATTTTGGACGACATACTATACTATGACATTTTTGAGTTATTTTGGACGACATACTATACAATGACATTTTTGTGTCATTTTGGACAACATACTATACTATGACGTTTTTGTCTCATTTTGGACATCATACTATACTATGACATTTTTGAGTTATTTTGGACGAAATACTAAAGTGACATTTTTTAGTTGTTTGGACGACATACTATACTATGACATTATCGAGTTGTTTTGGACGACATTCTATACTATGACATGTTTGTCTCATTTTGAACGACACACTATGCAATGACATTTTTGTCTCATTTTGGACGACATACTATGCTATGACATTCTTATCTCATTTTGGACGATATGCTATACTATAAAATTTTTATCTTATTTTGGGCGACATACTATACTATGACATTTTTGTGTCATTTTGGACGACATACTATACTATGACGTTTTTGTCTCATTTCGGACAACATACTATACTATGACGTTTTTGTCTCATTTTGGACGACATACTATACTATGACATTTTTGAGTTATTTTGGACGACATACTATACAATGACATTTTTGTGTCATTTTGGACAACATACTATACTATGACATTTTTGTGTCATTTTGGAAGACATACTATACTATGACGTTTTTGTCTCATTTTGGACATCATACTATACTATGACATTTTTGAGTTATTTTGGACGAAATACTATAGTGACATTTTTTAGTTGTTTGGACGACATACTATACTATGACATTTTTGTCTCATTTTGAAAAACATACTATACTAAGACGTTTTTGTCTCATTTTGAAAAACATACTATACTATGACATTTTTGTGTGATTTTGGACGATATACTATACTATGTCGTTTTTGTCTCATTTTGGACCACATACGATACTATGACGTTTGTGTCTCATTTTGAAAAACATACTATACTATGACATTTTTGAGTTATTTTGGACGATATACTATAGTGACATTTTTTAGTTGTTTTGGACAACATACTATACTATGACATTTTTTAGTTGTTTTGGACAACATACTATACTATGACATTTTTGAGTTATTTTGGACAATATACTATACTGACATTTTTTAGTTGTTTTGGACGTCATACTATACTATGACATTATTGAGTGATTTTGGACAACATACTTCATTTGTGAGGTTTATATTTTGGGACAGTAGAAAAATTTAAAAAATCAGGAAACAGCCTTAGCTCAGCTGAATACGCACACAAACAGACACCAATAGAAAAACCCATCCAAACTGTGAAATCATTGCAAAATCAAACACTGAGGGTACAGAAGTATGTCATAAGATGTTAACTTCATTTGTGAAGTATATATTATGGGAGAGTAGAAAAAAGAAAAACATCCGAAAACAGCCTTATCTCAGCATAATGCGCACACAAACAGACAACAATAAAAAAACACATCCCAACTGTGAACTCGTTGCAAAATCAAACACTGAGGGAACAGAAGTATATCTTTAAGATGTTAACTTCATTTGTGAGCTTTATATTATGGGACAGTAGAAAAATGAAAAAAATCAGTAAACAGCCTTACCTCAGCTGAATGCGCACACAAAAAGACAGTAATAGAAAAACACATCCGAACAGTGAAATCATTGCAAAATCAAACACTGAGGGTACATAAATATATCTTATATGATGTTAACTTAATTTGTGAGGTTAATATTGTGGGACAGTAGAAAAAAGAAAAAATCTGGAAATAGCCTTATCTCACCGTAATGTGCACACAGAAAGACACCAATAGGAAAACATAACCAAACAGTGGAAAAATTACAAATTCAAATACTGAGGCTACATAAATATATCTTATAAGGTGTTAACTTCATTTGTGAGTTTTATATTATAGGACAGTAGAAAAAAGATTGAAATACCCTCGATCAGCCTTAGTCTCTACTACACATACTGAAAAATCAGACCCCTGGCTCAATGCCTTTATTAATTATTGAAGAAAATACAGTTTCCCGCCTTTTTTACGTTTGAATTTTACAGACTGTCCTTTTGGCCGCTACACGGTGACCTTTGGCCCTAGAGACCCCATATTCGGAACAGGGGATCCTCTGGACCCACTAAACAATAATCTGATAAAAAATATAAATAAAGTCCTCTAGAATAATATTTGGTGCAATTTCAGGCTGACCTTTGACCTTTCCGAAGGTTGCACAGGTCTGAAACTCGGCACCCTAGATCAGCCTAAGTCCCTGATACACATACGGAAAAATCACACTCCTGGCTTAATGCCTTTAGGAATTATTACAAAAAACACACCCGAACGGCTGACCTTTGACCTTTCCGAAGGTTACACGGGTCTAAAACTCGGCACCCTAGATCAGCCTTAGTCCCTGATACACATACGGAAAAATCACACTCCTGGCTTAATGCCTTTAGGAATTATTACAAAAAACACACCCGAACGGCTGACCTTTGACCTTTCCGAAGGTTGCACAGGTCTGAAACTCAGCACCCTGGATCAACCTCAGTCCCTGATACACATACTGAAAAATCAGACTCCTGGCTTAATGCCTTTAGGAATTATTACAAAAAACACACCCGAACGGCTGACCTTTGACCTTTCCGAAGGTTGCACAGGTCTGAAACTCAGCACCCTGGATCAACCTTAGTCCCTGATACACATACTGAAAAATCAGACTCCTGGCTTAATGCCTTTAGGAATTATTACAAAAAACACACCCGAACGGCTGACCTTTGACCTTTCTGAAGGTTGCACAGGTCTGAAACTCGGCACCCTGGATCACTCTTACTCCCTGATACACATACGGAAAAATCAGACTCCTGGCTTAATGCCTTTACAAATAATTACAAAAAACACACCCGAACTGCTGACCTTTGACCTTTCTGAAGGTTGCACAGGTCTGAAACTCGGAACCCTGGATCAGCCTCAATCCCTGATACGCATACGGAGAAATCAGCATCCTGGCTCATTGCCTTTAGGAATTATTGAAGAAAAGACAGTCTCACACCTTTTTTACTTTTTTGAATTTTACAGACTGTCTTTTTGTTCCGCTACGTGGAGACCTTTGACCTGGGGGCTCCATATTCGGAACAGAGGATCCTCCGGAGCCACTAAACAATAATCCGGGGGGGAAAAGCCCAAAGGACTGTTTGTCCTGTGTCCAAAAACTGAAAATCAGGTCGTGTCAGACTCTATACAGTCTTAGACCCTTTGGCCAGAGTGGAGGTTTTGGAGGGAACTACATTGCTACAGGTCGCAAGAGTGTGAATTTTTCATATGTCGTTTGGGGTCCTAAGACAAGCGGAACGACACCAGTCCCGTGCCGCGTCCCGGAAATAGCCTTATCTCAGTGTAATGCGCACACAGAAAGACACCAATAGGAAAACATAACCAAACAGTGAAAAAATTACAAATTCAAACACTGAGGGTACATAAGTATATATTATAAGTTGTTAACTTCATTCGTGAGTTTTATATTATAGGACAGTAGAAAAAAGATAAAAATACAAAATATAGCCTTATCTCAGCATAATGCGCACACAAAAAGACACCAAAAGGAAAAAACACATCCACACAGTGAAATCATTGCAAAATCAAATACTGAGGGTACAGAAGTATTTTAGACGACATGCTATACTATGACATTTTTGTCTCTTTTTTGACAACATACTATACTATGACGTTTCTGTCTCATTTAGACGACATACTATTCTATGACATTTTTGAGTTATTTTGGACGACATACTATACTATGACGTTTTTATCTCATTTTGGACGACATACTATACTATGACCTTTTTATGTCATTTTGGACGACAAACTATACTATGACCTTTTTATGTCATTTTGGACGACAAACTATACTATGACATTTTTGTGTCATTTTGGACGACATACTATACTATGACGTTTTTGTCTCATTTCGGACAACATACTATACTATGACGTTTTTGTCTCATTTTGGACGACATACTATACTATGACATTTTTGAGTTATTTTGGACGACATACTATACAATGACATTTTTGTGTCATTTTGGACAACATACTATACTATGACGTTTTTGTCTCATTTTGGACATCATACTATACTATGACATTTTTGAGTTATTTTGGACGAAATACTAAAGTGACATTTTTTAGTTGTTTGGACGACATACTATACTATGACATTATCGAGTTGTTTTGGACGACATTCTATACTATGACATGTTTGTCTCATTTTGAACGACACACTATGCAATGACATTTTTGTCTCATTTTGGACGACATACTATGCTATGACATTCTTATCTCATTTTGGACGATATGCTATACTATAAAATTTTTATCTTATTTTGGGCGACATACTATACTATGACATTTTTGTCTCATTTTGAAAAACATACTATACTATGACATTTTTGTCTCATTTTGAAAAACATACTATACTATGACATTTTTGTGTGATTTTGGACGATATACTATACTATGTCGTTTTTGTCTCATTTTGGACAACATACGATACTATGACGTTTGTGTCTCATTTTGAAAAACATACTATACTATGACATTTTTGAGTTATTTTGGACGATATACTATAGTGACATTTTTTAGTTGTTTTGGACAACATACTATACTATGACATTTTTTAGTTGTTTTGGACAACATACTATACTATGACATTTTTGAGTTATTTTGGACAATATACTATACTGACATTTTTTAGTTGTTTTGGACATCATACTATACTATGACATTATTGAGTGATTTTGGACAACATACTTCATTTGTGAGGTTTATATTTTGGGACAGTAGAAAAATTAAAAAAATCAGGAAACAGCCTTAGCTCAGCTGAATACGCACACAAACAGACACCAATAGAAAAACCCATCCAAACTGTGAAATCATTGCAAAATCAAACACTGAGGGTACAGAAGTATGTCATAAGATGTTAACTTCATTTGTGAAGTATATATTATGGGAGAGTAGAAAAAAGAAAAACATCCGAAAACAGCCTTATCTCAGCATAATGCGCACACAAACAGACAACAATAAAAAAACACATCCCAACTGTGAACTCGTTGCAAAATCAAACACTGAGGGAACAGAAGTATATCTTTTAAGATGTTAACTTCATTTGTGAGCTTTATATTATGGGACAGTAGAAAAATGAAAAAAATCAGTAAACAGCCTTACCTCAGCTGAATGCGCACACAAAAAGACAGTAATAGAAAAACACATCCGAACAGTGAAATCATTGCAAAATCAAACACTGAGGGTACATAAATATATCTTATATGATGTTAACTTAATTTGTGAGGTTAATATTGTGGGACAGTAGAAAAAAGAAAAAATCTGGAAATAGCCTTATCTCACCGTAATGTGCACACAGAAAGACACCAATAGGAAAACATAACCAAACAGTGGAAAAATTACAAATTCAAATACTGAGGCTACATAAATATATCTTATAAGGTGTTAACTTCATTTGTGAGTTTTATATTATAGGACAGTAGAAAAAAGATTGAAATACCCTCGATCAGCCTTAGTCTCTACTACACATACTGAAAAATCAGACCCCTGGCTCAATGCCTTTATTAATTATTGAAGAAAATACAGTTTCCCGCCTTTTTTACGTTTGAATTTTACAGACTGTCCTTTTGGCCGCTACACGGTGACCTTTGGCCCTAGAGACCCCATATTCGGAACAGGGGATCCTCTGGACCCACTAAACAATAATCTGATAAAAAATATAAATAAAGTCCTCTAGAATAATATTTGGTGCAATTTCAGGCTGACCTTTGACCTTTCCGAAGGTTGCACAGGTCTGAAACTCGGCACCCTAGATCAGCCTAAGTCCCTGATACACATACGGAAAAATCACACTCCTGGCTTAATGCCTTTGGGAATTATTACAAAAAACACACCCGAACGGCTGACCTTTGACCTTTCCGAAGGTTACACGAGTCTAAAACTCGGCACCCTAGATCAGCCTTAGTCCCTGATACACATACGGAAAAATCACACTCCTGGCTTAATGCCTTTAGGAATTATTACAAAAAACACACCCAAACGGCTGACCTTTGACCTTTCCGAAGGTTGCACAGGTCTGAAACTCAGCACCCTGGATCAACCTCAGTCCCTGATACACATACTAAAAAATCAGACTCCTGGCTTAATGCCTTTAGGAATTATTACAAAAAACACACCCGAACGGCTGACCTTTGACCTTTCTGAAGGTTGCACAGGTCTGAAACTCGGCACCCTGGATCACTCTTACTCCCTGATACACATACGGAAAAATCACACTCCTGGCTTAATGCCTTTAGGAATTATTACTAAAAACACACCCGAACGGCTGACCTTTGACCTTTCCGAAGGTTGCACAGGTCTGAAACTCAGCACCCTGGATCAACCTCAGTCACTGATACACATACTGAAAAATCAGACTCCTGGCTTAATGCCTTTAGGAATTATTACAAAAAACACACCCGAACGGCTGACCTTTGACCTTTCCGAAGGTTGCACAGGTCTGAAACTCAGCACCCTGGATCAACCTCAGTCCCTGATACACATACTGAAAAATCAGACTCCTGGCTTAATGCCTTTAGGAATTATTACAAAAAACACACCCGAACGGCTGACCTTTGACCTTTCTGAAGGTTGCACAGGTCTGAAACTCGGCACCCTGGATCACTCTTACTCCCTGATACACATACGGAAAAATCAGACTCCTGGCTTAATGCCTTTACAAATAATTACAAAAAACACACCCGAACTGCTGACCTTTGACCTTTCTGAAGGTTGCACAGGTCTGAAACTCGGAACCCTGGATCAGCCTCAATCCCTGATACGCATACGGAGAAATCAGCATCCTGGCTCATTGCCTTTAGGAATTATTGAAGAAAAGACAGTCTCACACCTTTTTTACTTTTTTGAATTTTACAGACTGTCTTTTTGTTCCGCTACGTGGAGACCTTTGACCTGGGGGCTCCATATTCGGAACAGAGGATCCTCCGGAGCCACTAAACAATAATCCGGGGGGGAAAAGCCCAAAGGACTGTTTGTCCTGTGTCCAAAAACTGAAAATCAGGTCGTGTCAGACTCTATACAGTCTTAGACCCTTTGGCCAGAGTGGAGGTTTTGGAGGGAACTACATTGCTACAGGTCGCAAGAGTGTGAATTTTTCATATGTCGTTTGGGGTCCTAAGACAAGCGGAACGACACCAGTCCCGTGCCGCGTCCCGGAAATAGCCTTATCTCAGTGTAATGCGCACACAGAAAGACACCAATAGGAAAACATAACCAAACAGTGAAAAAATTACAAATTCAAACACTGAGGGTACATAAGTATATATTATAAGTTGTTAACTTCATTCGTGAGTTTTATATTATAGGACAGTAGAAAAAAGATAAAAATACAAAATATAGCCTTATCTCAGCATAATGCGCACACAAAAAGACACCAAAAGGAAAAAACACATCCACACAGTGAAATCATTGCAAAATCAAATACTGAGGGTACAGAAGTATTTTAGACGACATGCTATACTATGACATTTTTGTCTCTTTTTTGACAACATACTATACTATGACGTTTCTGTCTCATTTAGACGACATACTATTCTATGACATTTTTGAGTTATTTTGGACGACATACTATACTATGACGTTTTTATCTCATTTTGGACGACATACTATACTATGACCTTTTTATGTCATTTTGGACGACAAACTATACTATGACCTTTTTATGTCATTTTGGACGACAAACTATACTATGACATTTTTGTGTCATTTTGGACGACATACTATACTATGACGTTTTTGTCTCATTTCGGACAACATACTATACTATGACGTTTTTGTCTCATTTTGGACGACATACTATACTATGACATTTTTGAGTTATTTTGGACGACATACTATACAATGACATTTTTGTGTCATTTTGGACAACATACTATACTATGACGTTTTTGTCTCATTTTGGACATCATACTATACTATGACATTTTTGAGTTATTTTGGACGAAATACTAAAGTGACATTTTTTAGTTGTTTGGACGACATACTATACTATGACATTATCGAGTTGTTTTGGACGACATTCTATACTATGACATGTTTGTCTCATTTTGAACGACACACTATGCAATGACATTTTTGTCTCATTTTGGACGACATACTATGCTATGACATTCTTATCTCATTTTGGACGATATGCTATACTATAAAATTTTTATCTTATTTTGGGCGACATACTATACTATGACATTTTTGTGTCATTTTGGACGACATACTATACTATGACGTTTTTGTCTCATTTCGGACAACATACTATACTATGACGTTTTTGTCTCATTTTGGACGACATACTATACTATGACATTTTTGAGTTATTTTGGACGACATACTATACAATGACATTTTTGTGTCATTTTGGACAACATACTATACTATGACATTTTTGTGTCATTTTGGAAGACATACTATACTATGACGTTTTTGTCTCATTTTGGACATCATACTATACTATGACATTTTTGAGTTATTTTGGACGAAATACTATAGTGACATTTTTTAGTTGTTTGGACGACATACTATACTATGACATTTTTGTCTCATTTTGAAAAACATACTATACTAAGACGTTTTTGTCTCATTTTGAAAAACATACTATACTATGACATTTTTGTGTGATTTTGGACGATATACTATACTATGTCGTTTTTGTCTCATTTTGGACCACATACGATACTATGACGTTTGTGTCTCATTTTGAAAAACATACTATACTATGACATTTTTGAGTTATTTTGGACGATATACTATAGTGACATTTTTTAGTTGTTTTGGACAACATACTATACTATGACATTTTTTAGTTGTTTTGGACAACATACTATACTATGACATTTTTGAGTTATTTTGGACAATATACTATACTGACATTTTTTAGTTGTTTTGGACGTCATACTATACTATGACATTATTGAGTGATTTTGGACAACATACTTCATTTGTGAGGTTTATATTTTGGGACAGTAGAAAAATTTAAAAAATCAGGAAACAGCCTTAGCTCAGCTGAATACGCACACAAACAGACACCAATAGAAAAACCCATCCAAACTGTGAAATCATTGCAAAATCAAACACTGAGGGTACAGAAGTATGTCATAAGATGTTAACTTCATTTGTGAAGTATATATTATGGGAGAGTAGAAAAAAGAAAAACATCCGAAAACAGCCTTATCTCAGCATAATGCGCACACAAACAGACAACAATAAAAAAACACATCCCAACTGTGAACTCGTTGCAAAATCAAACACTGAGGGAACAGAAGTATATCTTTAAGATGTTAACTTCATTTGTGAGCTTTATATTATGGGACAGTAGAAAAATGAAAAAAATCAGTAAACAGCCTTACCTCAGCTGAATGCGCACACAAAAAGACAGTAATAGAAAAACACATCCGAACAGTGAAATCATTGCAAAATCAAACACTGAGGGTACATAAATATATCTTATATGATGTTAACTTAATTTGTGAGGTTAATATTGTGGGACAGTAGAAAAAAGAAAAAATCTGGAAATAGCCTTATCTCACCGTAATGTGCACACAGAAAGACACCAATAGGAAAACATAACCAAACAGTGGAAAAATTACAAATTCAAATACTGAGGCTACATAAATATATCTTATAAGGTGTTAACTTCATTTGTGAGTTTTATATTATAGGACAGTAGAAAAAAGATTGAAATACCCTCGATCAGCCTTAGTCTCTACTACACATACTGAAAAATCAGACCCCTGGCTCAATGCCTTTATTAATTATTGAAGAAAATACAGTTTCCCGCCTTTTTTACGTTTGAATTTTACAGACTGTCCTTTTGGCCGCTACACGGTGACCTTTGGCCCTAGAGACCCCATATTCGGAACAGGGGATCCTCTGGACCCACTAAACAATAATCTGATAAAAAATATAAATAAAGTCCTCTAGAATAATATTTGGTGCAATTTCAGGCTGACCTTTGACCTTTCCGAAGGTTGCACAGGTCTGAAACTCGGCACCCTAGATCAGCCTAAGTCCCTGATACACATACGGAAAAATCACACTCCTGGCTTAATGCCTTTAGGAATTATTACAAAAAACACACCCGAACGGCTGACCTTTGACCTTTCCGAAGGTTACACGGGTCTAAAACTCGGCACCCTAGATCAGCCTTAGTCCCTGATACACATACGGAAAAATCACACTCCTGGCTTAATGCCTTTAGGAATTATTACAAAAAACACACCCGAACGGCTGACCTTTGACCTTTCCGAAGGTTGCACAGGTCTGAAACTCAGCACCCTGGATCAACCTCAGTCCCTGATACACATACTGAAAAATCAGACTCCTGGCTTAATGCCTTTAGGAATTATTACAAAAAACACACCCGAACGGCTGACCTTTGACCTTTCCGAAGGTTGCACAGGTCTGAAACTCAGCACCCTGGATCAACCTTAGTCCCTGATACACATACTGAAAAATCAGACTCCTGGCTTAATGCCTTTAGGAATTATTACAAAAAACACACCCGAACGGCTGACCTTTGACCTTTCTGAAGGTTGCACAGGTCTGAAACTCGGCACCCTGGATCACTCTTACTCCCTGATACACATACGGAAAAATCAGACTCCTGGCTTAATGCCTTTACAAATAATTACAAAAAACACACCCGAACTGCTGACCTTTGACCTTTCTGAAGGTTGCACAGGTCTGAAACTCGGAACCCTGGATCAGCCTCAATCCCTGATACGCATACGGAGAAATCAGCATCCTGGCTCATTGCCTTTAGGAATTATTGAAGAAAAGACAGTCTCACACCTTTTTTACTTTTTTGAATTTTACAGACTGTCTTTTTGTTCCGCTACGTGGAGACCTTTGACCTGGGGGCTCCATATTCGGAACAGAGGATCCTCCGGAGCCACTAAACAATAATCCGGGGGGGAAAAGCCCAAAGGACTGTTTGTCCTGTGTCCAAAAACTGAAAATCAGGTCGTGTCAGACTCTATACAGTCTTAGACCCTTTGGCCAGAGTGGAGGTTTTGGAGGGAACTACATTGCTACAGGTCGCAAGAGTGTGAATTTTTCATATGTCGTTTGGGGTCCTAAGACAAGCGGAACGACACCAGTCCCGTGCCGCGTCCCGGAAATAGCCTTATCTCAGTGTAATGCGCACACAGAAAGACACCAATAGGAAAACATAACCAAACAGTGAAAAAATTACAAATTCAAACACTGAGGGTACATAAGTATATATTATAAGTTGTTAACTTCATTCGTGAGTTTTATATTATAGGACAGTAGAAAAAAGATAAAAATACAAAATATAGCCTTATCTCAGCATAATGCGCACACAAAAAGACACCAAAAGGAAAAAACACATCCACACAGTGAAATCATTGCAAAATCAAATACTGAGGGTACAGAAGTATTTTAGACGACATGCTATACTATGACATTTTTGTCTCTTTTTTGACAACATACTATACTATGACGTTTCTGTCTCATTTAGACGACATACTATTCTATGACATTTTTGAGTTATTTTGGACGACATACTATACTATGACGTTTTTATCTCATTTTGGACGACATACTATACTATGACCTTTTTATGTCATTTTGGACGACAAACTATACTATGACCTTTTTATGTCATTTTGGACGACAAACTATACTATGACATTTTTGTGTCATTTTGGACGACATACTATACTATGACGTTTTTGTCTCATTTCGGACAACATACTATACTATGACGTTTTTGTCTCATTTTGGACGACATACTATACTATGACATTTTTGAGTTATTTTGGACGACATACTATACAATGACATTTTTGTGTCATTTTGGACAACATACTATACTATGACGTTTTTGTCTCATTTTGGACATCATACTATACTATGACATTTTTGAGTTATTTTGGACGAAATACTAAAGTGACATTTTTTAGTTGTTTGGACGACATACTATACTATGACATTATCGAGTTGTTTTGGACGACATTCTATACTATGACATGTTTGTCTCATTTTGAACGACACACTATGCAATGACATTTTTGTCTCATTTTGGACGACATACTATGCTATGACATTCTTATCTCATTTTGGACGATATGCTATACTATAAAATTTTTATCTTATTTTGGGCGACATACTATACTATGACATTTTTGTCTCATTTTGAAAAACATACTATACTATGACATTTTTGTCTCATTTTGAAAAACATACTATACTATGACATTTTTGTGTGATTTTGGACGATATACTATACTATGTCGTTTTTGTCTCATTTTGGACAACATACGATACTATGACGTTTGTGTCTCATTTTGAAAAACATACTATACTATGACATTTTTGAGTTATTTTGGACGATATACTATAGTGACATTTTTTAGTTGTTTTGGACAACATACTATACTATGACATTTTTTAGTTGTTTTGGACAACATACTATACTATGACATTTTTGAGTTATTTTGGACAATATACTATACTGACATTTTTTAGTTGTTTTGGACATCATACTATACTATGACATTATTGAGTGATTTTGGACAACATACTTCATTTGTGAGGTTTATATTTTGGGACAGTAGAAAAATTAAAAAAATCAGGAAACAGCCTTAGCTCAGCTGAATACGCACACAAACAGACACCAATAGAAAAACCCATCCAAACTGTGAAATCATTGCAAAATCAAACACTGAGGGTACAGAAGTATGTCATAAGATGTTAACTTCATTTGTGAAGTATATATTATGGGAGAGTAGAAAAAAGAAAAACATCCGAAAACAGCCTTATCTCAGCATAATGCGCACACAAACAGACAACAATAAAAAAACACATCCCAACTGTGAACTCGTTGCAAAATCAAACACTGAGGGAACAGAAGTATATCTTTTAAGATGTTAACTTCATTTGTGAGCTTTATATTATGGGACAGTAGAAAAATGAAAAAAATCAGTAAACAGCCTTACCTCAGCTGAATGCGCACACAAAAAGACAGTAATAGAAAAACACATCCGAACAGTGAAATCATTGCAAAATCAAACACTGAGGGTACATAAATATATCTTATATGATGTTAACTTAATTTGTGAGGTTAATATTGTGGGACAGTAGAAAAAAGAAAAAATCTGGAAATAGCCTTATCTCACCGTAATGTGCACACAGAAAGACACCAATAGGAAAACATAACCAAACAGTGGAAAAATTACAAATTCAAATACTGAGGCTACATAAATATATCTTATAAGGTGTTAACTTCATTTGTGAGTTTTATATTATAGGACAGTAGAAAAAAGATTGAAATACCCTCGATCAGCCTTAGTCTCTACTACACATACTGAAAAATCAGACCCCTGGCTCAATGCCTTTATTAATTATTGAAGAAAATACAGTTTCCCGCCTTTTTTACGTTTGAATTTTACAGACTGTCCTTTTGGCCGCTACACGGTGACCTTTGGCCCTAGAGACCCCATATTCGGAACAGGGGATCCTCTGGACCCACTAAACAATAATCTGATAAAAAATATAAATAAAGTCCTCTAGAATAATATTTGGTGCAATTTCAGGCTGACCTTTGACCTTTCCGAAGGTTGCACAGGTCTGAAACTCGGCACCCTAGATCAGCCTAAGTCCCTGATACACATACGGAAAAATCACACTCCTGGCTTAATGCCTTTGGGAATTATTACAAAAAACACACCCGAACGGCTGACCTTTGACCTTTCCGAAGGTTACACGAGTCTAAAACTCGGCACCCTAGATCAGCCTTAGTCCCTGATACACATACGGAAAAATCACACTCCTGGCTTAATGCCTTTAGGAATTATTACAAAAAACACACCCAAACGGCTGACCTTTGACCTTTCCGAAGGTTGCACAGGTCTGAAACTCAGCACCCTGGATCAACCTCAGTCCCTGATACACATACTAAAAAATCAGACTCCTGGCTTAATGCCTTTAGGAATTATTACAAAAAACACACCCGAACGGCTGACCTTTGACCTTTCTGAAGGTTGCACAGGTCTGAAACTCGGCACCCTGGATCACTCTTACTCCCTGATACACATACGGAAAAATCACACTCCTGGCTTAATGCCTTTAGGAATTATTACTAAAAACACACCCGAACGGCTGACCTTTGACCTTTCCGAAGGTTGCACAGGTCTGAAACTCAGCACCCTGGATCAACCTCAGTCACTGATACACATACTGAAAAATCAGACTCCTGGCTTAATGCCTTTAGGAATTATTACAAAAAACACACCCGAACGGCTGACCTTTGACCTTTCCGAAGGTTGCACAGGTCTGAAACTCAGCACCCTGGATCAACCTCAGTCCCTGATACACATACTGAAAAATCAGACTCCTGGCTTAATGCCTTTAGGAATTATTACAAAAAACACACCCGAACGGCTGACCTTTGACCTTTCTGAAGGTTGCACAGGTCTGAAACTCGGCACCCTGGATCACTCTTACTCCCTGATACACATACGGAAAAATCAGACTCCTGGCTTAATGCCTTTACAAATAATTACAAAAAACACACCCGAACTGCTGACCTTTGACCTTTCTGAAGGTTGCACAGGTCTGAAACTCGGAACCCTGGATCAGCCTCAATCCCTGATACGCATACGGAGAAATCAGCATCCTGGCTCATTGCCTTTAGGAATTATTGAAGAAAAGACAGTCTCACACCTTTTTTACTTTTTTGAATTTTACAGACTGTCTTTTTGTTCCGCTACGTGGAGACCTTTGACCTGGGGGCTCCATATTCGGAACAGAGGATCCTCCGGAGCCACTAAACAATAATCCGGGGGGGAAAAGCCCAAAGGACTGTTTGTCCTGTGTCCAAAAACTGAAAATCAGGTCGTGTCAGACTCTATACAGTCTTAGACCCTTTGGCCAGAGTGGAGGTTTTGGAGGGAACTACATTGCTACAGGTCGCAAGAGTGTGAATTTTTCATATGTCGTTTGGGGTCCTAAGACAAGCGGAACGACACCAGTCCCGTGCCGCGTCCCGGAAATAGCCTTATCTCAGTGTAATGCGCACACAGAAAGACACCAATAGGAAAACATAACCAAACAGTGAAAAAATTACAAATTCAAACACTGAGGGTACATAAGTATATATTATAAGTTGTTAACTTCATTCGTGAGTTTTATATTATAGGACAGTAGAAAAAAGATAAAAATACAAAATATAGCCTTATCTCAGCATAATGCGCACACAAAAAGACACCAAAAGGAAAAAACACATCCACACAGTGAAATCATTGCAAAATCAAATACTGAGGGTACAGAAGTATTTTAGACGACATGCTATACTATGACATTTTTGTCTCTTTTTTGACAACATACTATACTATGACGTTTCTGTCTCATTTAGACGACATACTATTCTATGACATTTTTGAGTTATTTTGGACGACATACTATACTATGACGTTTTTATCTCATTTTGGACGACATACTATACTATGACCTTTTTATGTCATTTTGGACGACAAACTATACTATGACCTTTTTATGTCATTTTGGACGACAAACTATACTATGACATTTTTGTGTCATTTTGGACGACATACTATACTATGACGTTTTTGTCTCATTTCGGACAACATACTATACTATGACGTTTTTGTCTCATTTTGGACGACATACTATACTATGACATTTTTGAGTTATTTTGGACGACATACTATACAATGACATTTTTGTGTCATTTTGGACAACATACTATACTATGACGTTTTTGTCTCATTTTGGACATCATACTATACTATGACATTTTTGAGTTATTTTGGACGAAATACTAAAGTGACATTTTTTAGTTGTTTGGACGACATACTATACTATGACATTATCGAGTTGTTTTGGACGACATTCTATACTATGACATGTTTGTCTCATTTTGAACGACACACTATGCAATGACATTTTTGTCTCATTTTGGACGACATACTATGCTATGACATTCTTATCTCATTTTGGACGATATGCTATACTATAAAATTTTTATCTTATTTTGGGCGACATACTATACTATGACATTTTTGTCTCATTTTGAAAAACATACTATACTATGACATTTTTGTCTCATTTTGAAAAACATACTATACTATGACATTTTTGTGTGATTTTGGACGATATACTATACTATGTCGTTTTTGTCTCATTTTGGACAACATACGATACTATGACGTTTGTGTCTCATTTTGAAAAACATACTATACTATGACATTTTTGAGTTATTTTGGACGATATACTATAGTGACATTTTTTAGTTGTTTTGGACAACATACTATACTATGACATTTTTTAGTTGTTTTGGACAACATACTATACTATGACATTTTTGAGTTATTTTGGACAATATACTATACTGACATTTTTTAGTTGTTTTGGACATCATACTATACTATGACATTATTGAGTGATTTTGGACAACATACTTCATTTGTGAGGTTTATATTTTGGGACAGTAGAAAAATTAAAAAAATCAGGAAACAGCCTTAGCTCAGCTGAATACGCACACAAACAGACACCAATAGAAAAACCCATCCAAACTGTGAAATCATTGCAAAATCAAACACTGAGGGTACAGAAGTATGTCATAAGATGTTAACTTCATTTGTGAAGTATATATTATGGGAGAGTAGAAAAAAGAAAAACATCCGAAAACAGCCTTATCTCAGCATAATGCGCACACAAACAGACAACAATAAAAAAACACATCCCAACTGTGAACTCGTTGCAAAATCAAACACTGAGGGAACAGAAGTATATCTTTTAAGATGTTAACTTCATTTGTGAGCTTTATATTATGGGACAGTAGAAAAATGAAAAAAATCAGTAAACAGCCTTACCTCAGCTGAATGCGCACACAAAAAGACAGTAATAGAAAAACACATCCGAACAGTGAAATCATTGCAAAATCAAACACTGAGGGTACATAAATATATCTTATATGATGTTAACTTAATTTGTGAGGTTAATATTGTGGGACAGTAGAAAAAAGAAAAAATCTGGAAATAGCCTTATCTCACCGTAATGTGCACACAGAAAGACACCAATAGGAAAACATAACCAAACAGTGGAAAAATTACAAATTCAAATACTGAGGCTACATAAATATATCTTATAAGGTGTTAACTTCATTTGTGAGTTTTATATTATAGGACAGTAGAAAAAAGATTGAAATACCCTCGATCAGCCTTAGTCTCTACTACACATACTGAAAAATCAGACCCCTGGCTCAATGCCTTTATTAATTATTGAAGAAAATACAGTTTCCCGCCTTTTTTACGTTTGAATTTTACAGACTGTCCTTTTGGCCGCTACACGGTGACCTTTGGCCCTAGAGACCCCATATTCGGAACAGGGGATCCTCTGGACCCACTAAACAATAATCTGATAAAAAATATAAATAAAGTCCTCTAGAATAATATTTGGTGCAATTTCAGGCTGACCTTTGACCTTTCCGAAGGTTGCACAGGTCTGAAACTCGGCACCCTAGATCAGCCTAAGTCCCTGATACACATACGGAAAAATCACACTCCTGGCTTAATGCCTTTGGGAATTATTACAAAAAACACACCCGAACGGCTGACCTTTGACCTTTCCGAAGGTTACACGAGTCTAAAACTCGGCACCCTAGATCAGCCTTAGTCCCTGATACACATACGGAAAAATCACACTCCTGGCTTAATGCCTTTAGGAATTATTACAAAAAACACACCCAAACGGCTGACCTTTGACCTTTCCGAAGGTTGCACAGGTCTGAAACTCAGCACCCTGGATCAACCTCAGTCCCTGATACACATACTAAAAAATCAGACTCCTGGCTTAATGCCTTTAGGAATTATTACAAAAAACACACCCGAACGGCTGACCTTTGACCTTTCTGAAGGTTGCACAGGTCTGAAACTCGGCACCCTGGATCACTCTTACTCCCTGATACACATACGGAAAAATCACACTCCTGGCTTAATGCCTTTAGGAATTATTACTAAAAACACACCCGAACGGCTGACCTTTGACCTTTCCGAAGGTTGCACAGGTCTGAAACTCAGCACCCTGGATCAACCTCAGTCACTGATACACATACTGAAAAATCAGACTCCTGGCTTAATGCCTTTAGGAATTATTACAAAAAACACACCCGAACGGCTGACCTTTGACCTTTCCGAAGGTTGCACAGGTCTGAAACTCAGCACCCTGGATCAACCTCAGTCCCTGATACACATACTGAAAAATCAGACTCCTGGCTTAATGCCTTTAGGAATTATTACAAAAAACACACCCGAACGGCTGACCTTTGACCTTTCTGAAGGTTGCACAGGTCTGAAACTCGGCACCCTGGATCACTCTTACTCCCTGATACACATACGGAAAAATCAGACTCCTGGCTTAATGCCTTTACAAATAATTACAAAAAACACACCCGAACTGCTGACCTTTGACCTTTCTGAAGGTTGCACAGGTCTGAAACTCGGAACCCTGGATCAGCCTCAATCCCTGATACGCATACGGAGAAATCAGCATCCTGGCTCATTGCCTTTAGGAATTATTGAAGAAAAGACAGTCTCACACCTTTTTTACTTTTTTGAATTTTACAGACTGTCTTTTTGTTCCGCTACGTGGAGACCTTTGACCTGGGGGCTCCATATTCGGAACAGAGGATCCTCCGGAGCCACTAAACAATAATCCGGGGGGGAAAAGCCCAAAGGACTGTTTGTCCTGTGTCCAAAAACTGAAAATCAGGTCGTGTCAGACTCTATACAGTCTTAGACCCTTTGGCCAGAGTGGAGGTTTTGGAGGGAACTACATTGCTACAGGTCGCAAGAGTGTGAATTTTTCATATGTCGTTTGGGGTCCTAAGACAAGCGGAACGACACCAGTCCCGTGCCGCGTCCCGGAAATAGCCTTATCTCAGTGTAATGCGCACACAGAAAGACACCAATAGGAAAACATAACCAAACAGTGAAAAAATTACAAATTCAAACACTGAGGGTACATAAGTATATATTATAAGTTGTTAACTTCATTCGTGAGTTTTATATTATAGGACAGTAGAAAAAAGATAAAAATACAAAATATAGCCTTATCTCAGCATAATGCGCACACAAAAAGACACCAAAAGGAAAAAACACATCCACACAGTGAAATCATTGCAAAATCAAATACTGAGGGTACAGAAGTATTTTAGACGACATGCTATACTATGACATTTTTGTCTCTTTTTTGACAACATACTATACTATGACGTTTCTGTCTCATTTAGACGACATACTATTCTATGACATTTTTGAGTTATTTTGGACGACATACTATACTATGACGTTTTTATCTCATTTTGGACGACATACTATACTATGACCTTTTTATGTCATTTTGGACGACAAACTATAGTATGACATTTTTGTGTCATTTTGGACGATATACTATAGTGACATTTTTTAGTTGTTTTGGACAACATACTATACTATGACATTTTTTAGTTGTTTTGGACAACATACTATACTATGACATTTTTGAGTTATTTTGGACAATATACTATACTGACATTTTTTAGTTGTTTTGGACGTCATACTATACTATGACATTATTGAGTGATTTTGGACAACATACTTCATTTGTGAGGTTTATATTTTGGGACAGTAGAAAAATTAAAAAAATCAGGAAACAGCCTTAGCTCAGCTGAATACGCACACAAAACAGACACCAATAGAAAAACCCATCCAAACTGTGAAATCATTGCAAAATCAAACACTGAGGGTACAGAAGTATGTCATAAGATGTTAACTTCATTTGTGAAGTATATATTATGGGAGAGTAGAAAAAAGAAAAACATCCGAAAACAGCCTTATCTCAGCATAATGCGCACACAAACAGACAACAATAGAAAAACACATCCCAACTGTGAACTCGTTGCAAAATCAAACACTGAGGGAACAGAAGTATATCTTTAAGATGTTAACTTCATTTGTGAGCTTTATATTATGGGACAGTAGAAAAATGAAAAAAATCAGTAAACAGCCTTACCTCAGCTGAATACGCACACAAAACAGACACCAATAGAAAAACCCATCCAAACTGTGAAATCATTGCAAAATCAAACACTGAGGGTACAGAAGTATGTCATAAGATGTTAACTTCATTTGTGAAGTATATATTATGGGAGAGTAGAAAAAAGAAAAACATCCGAAAACAGCCTTATCTCAGCATAATGCGCACACAAACAGACAACAATAGAAAAACACATCCCAACTGTGAACTCGTTGCAAAATCAAACACTGAGGGAACAGAAGTATATCTTTAAGATGTTAACTTCATTTGTGAGCTTTATATTATGGGACAGTAGAAAAATGAAAAAAATCAGTAAACAGCCTTACCTCAGCTGAATGCGCACACAAAAAGACAGTAATAGAAAAACACATCCGAACAGTGAAATCATTGCAAAATCAAACACTGAGGGTACATAAATATATCTTATATGATGTTAACTTAATTTGTGAGGTTAATATTGTGGGACAGTAGAAAAAAGAAAAAATCTGGAAATAGCCTTATCTCACCGTAATGTGCACACAGAAAGACACCAATAGGAAAACATAACCAAACAGTGGAAAAATTACAAATTCAAATACTGAGGCTACATAAATATATCTTATAAGGTGTTAACTTCATTTGTGAGTTTTATATTATAGGACAGTAGAAAAAAGATTGAAATACCCTCGATCAGCCTTAGTCTCTACTACACATACTGAAAAATCAGACCCCTGGCTCAATGCCTTTATTAATTATTGAAGAAAATACAGTTTCCCGCCTTTTTTACGTTTGAATTTTACAGACTGTCCTTTTGGCCGCTACACGGTGACCTTTGGCCCTAGAGACCCCATATTCGGAACAGGGGATCCTCTGGACCCACTAAACAATAATCTGATAAAAAATATAAATAAAGTCCTCTAGAATAATATTTGGTGCAATTTCAGGCTGACCTTTGACCTTTCCGAAGGTTGCACAGGTCTGAAACTCGGCACCCTAGATCAGCCTAAGTCCCTGATACACATACGGAAAAATCACACTCCTGGCTTAATGCCTTTAGGAATTATTACAAAAAACACACCCGAACGGCTGACCTTTGACCTTTCCGAAGGTTGCACAGGTCTGAAACTCAGCACCCTGGATCAACCTCAGTCCCTGATACACATACTGAAAAATCAGACTCCTGGCTTAATGCCTTTAGGAATTATTACAAAAAACACACCCGAACGGCTGACCTTTGACCTTTCCGAAGGTTGCACAGGTCTGAAACTCAGCACCCTGGATCAACCTTAGTCCCTGATACACATACTGAAAAATCAGACTCCTGGCTTAATGCCTTTAGGAATTATTACAAAAAACACACCCGAACGGCTGACCTTTGACCTTTCTGAAGGTTGCACAGGTCTGAAACTCGGCACCCTGGATCACTCTTACTCCCTGATACACATACGGAAAAATCAGACTCCTGGCTTAATGCCTTTACAAATAATTACAAAAAACACACCCGAACTGCTGACCTTTGACCTTTCTGAAGGTTGCACAGGTCTGAAACTCGGAACCCTGGATCAGCCTCAATCCCTGATACGCATACGGAGAAATCAGCATCCTGGCTCATTGCCTTTAGGAATTATTGAAGAAAAGACAGTCTCACACCTTTTTTACTTTTTTGAATTTTACAGACTGTCTTTTTGTTCCGCTACGTGGAGACCTTTGACCTGGGGGCTCCATATTCGGAACAGAGGATCCTCCGGAGCCACTAAACAATAATCCGGGGGGGAAAAGCCCAAAGGACTGTTTGTCCTGTGTCCAAAAACTGAAAATCAGGTCGTGTCAGACTCTATACAGTCTTAGACCCTTTGGCCAGAGTGGAGGTTTTGGAGGGAACTACATTGCTACAGGTCGCAAGAGTGTGAATTTTTCATATGTCGTTTGGGGTCCTAAGACAAGCGGAACGACACCAGTCCCGTGCCGCGTCCCGGAAATAGCCTTATCTCAGTGTAATGCGCACACAGAAAGACACCAATAGGAAAACATAACCAAACAGTGAAAAAATTACAAATTCAAACACTGAGGGTACATAAGTATATGTTATAAGTTGTTAACTTCATTCGTGAGTTTTATATTATAGGACAGTAGAAAAAAGATAAAAATACAAAATATAGCCTTATCTCAGCATAATGCGCACACAAAAAGACACCAAAAGGAAAAAACACATCCACACAGTGAAATCATTGCAAAATCAAATACTGAGGGTACAGAAGTATTTTAGACGACATGCTATACTATGACATTTTTGTCTCTTTTTTGACAACATACTATACTATGACGTTTCTGTCTCATTTAGACGACATACTATTCTATGACATTTTTGAGTTATTTTGGACGACATACTATACTATGACGTTTTTATCTCATTTTGGACGACATACTATACTATGACCTTTTTATGTCATTTTGGACGACAAACTATACTATGACCTTTTTATGTCATTTTGGACGACAAACTATACTATGACATTTTTGTGTCATTTTGGACGACATACTATACTATGACGTTTTTGTCTCATTTCGGACAACATACTATACTATGACGTTTTTGTCTCATTTTGGACGACATACTATACTATGACGTTTTTGTCTCATTTTGGACGACATACTATACTATGACATTTTTGAGTTATTTTGGACGACATACTATACAATGACATTTTTGTGTCATTTTGGACAACATACTATACTATGACGTTTTTGTCTCATTTTGGACATCATACTATACTATGACATTTTTGAGTTATTTTGGACGAAATACTAAAGTGACATTTTTTAGTTGTTTGGACGACATACTATACTATGACATTATCGAGTTGTTTTGGACGACATTCTATACTATGACATGTTTGTCTCATTTTGAACGACACACTATGCAATGACATTTTTGTCTCATTTTGGACGACATACTATGCTATGACATTCTTATCTCATTTTGGACGATATGCTATACTATAAAATTTTTATCTTATTTTGGGCGACATACTATACTATGACATTTTTGTCTCATTTTGAAAAACATACTATACTATGACATTTTTGTCTCATTTTGAAAAACATACTATACTATGACATTTTTGTGTGATTTTGGACGATATACTATACTATGTCGTTTTTGTCTCATTTTGGACAACATACGATACTATGACGTTTGTGTCTCATTTTGAAAAACATACTATACTATGACATTTTTGAGTTATTTTGGACGATATACTATAGTGACATTTTTTAGTTGTTTTGGACAACATACTATACTATGACATTTTTTAGTTGTTTTGGACAACATACTATACTATGACATTTTTGAGTTATTTTGGACAATATACTATACTGACATTTTTTAGTTGTTTTGGACATCATACTATACTATGACATTATTGAGTGATTTTGGACAACATACTTCATTTGTGAGGTTTATATTTTGGGACAGTAGAAAAATTAAAAAAATCAGGAAACAGCCTTAGCTCAGCTGAATACGCACACAAACAGACACCAATAGAAAAACCCATCCAAACTGTGAAATCATTGCAAAATCAAACACTGAGGGTACAGAAGTATGTCATAAGATGTTAACTTCATTTGTGAAGTATATATTATGGGAGAGTAGAAAAAAGAAAAACATCCGAAAACAGCCTTATCTCAGCATAATGCGCACACAAACAGACAACAATAAAAAAACACATCCCAACTGTGAACTCGTTGCAAAATCAAACACTGAGGGAACAGAAGTATATCTTTTAAGATGTTAACTTCATTTGTGAGCTTTATATTATGGGACAGTAGAAAAATGAAAAAAATCAGTAAACAGCCTTACCTCAGCTGAATGCGCACACAAAAAGACAGTAATAGAAAAACACATCCGAACAGTGAAATCATTGCAAAATCAAACACTGAGGGTACATAAATATATCTTATATGATGTTAACTTAATTTGTGAGGTTAATATTGTGGGACAGTAGAAAAAAGAAAAAATCTGGAAATAGCCTTATCTCACCGTAATGTGCACACAGAAAGACACCAATAGGAAAACATAACCAAACAGTGGAAAAATTACAAATTCAAATACTGAGGCTACATAAATATATCTTATAAGGTGTTAACTTCATTTGTGAGTTTTATATTATAGGACAGTAGAAAAAAGATTGAAATACCCTCGATCAGCCTTAGTCTCTACTACACATACTGAAAAATCAGACCCCTGGCTCAATGCCTTTATTAATTATTGAAGAAAATACAGTTTCCCGCCTTTTTTACGTTTGAATTTTACAGACTGTCCTTTTGGCCGCTACACGGTGACCTTTGGCCCTAGAGACCCCATATTCGGAACAGGGGATCCTCTGGACCCACTAAACAATAATCTGATAAAAAATATAAATAAAGTCCTCTAGAATAATATTTGGTGCAATTTCAGGCTGACCTTTGACTTTTCCGAAGGTTGCACAGGTCTGAAACTCGGCACCCTAGATCAGCCTAAGTCCCTGATACACATACGGAAAAATCACACTCCTGGCTTAATGCCTTTGGGAATTATTACAAAAAACACACCCGAACGGCTGACCTTTGACCTTTCCGAAGGTTACACGAGTCTAAAACTCGGCACCCTAGATCAGCCTTAGTCCCTGATACACATACGGAAAAATCACACTCCTGGCTTAATGCCTTTAGGAATTATTACAAAAAACACACCCAAACGGCTGACCTTTGACCTTTCCGAAGGTTGCACAGGTCTGAAACTCAGCACCCTGGATCAACCTCAGTCCCTGATACACATACTAAAAAATCAGACTCCTGGCTTAATGCCTTTAGGAATTATTACAAAAAACACACCCGAACGGCTGACCTTTGACCTTTCCGAAGGTTGCACAGGTCTGAAACTCAGCACCCTGGATCAACCTCAGTCCCTGATACACATACTGAAAAATCAGACTCCTGGCTTAATGCCTTTAGGAATTTTTACAAAAAACACACCCGAACGGCTGACCTTTGACCTTTCCGAAGGTTGCACAGGTCTGAAACTCAGCACCCTGGATCAAACTTAGTCCCTGATACACATACTGAAAAATCAGACTCCTGGCTTAATGCCTTTAGGAATTATTACAAAAAACACACCCGAACGGCTGACCTTTGACCTTTCTGAAGGTTGCACAGGTCTGAAACTCGGCACCCTGGATCACTCTTACTCCCTGATACACATACGGAAAAATCAGACTCCTGGCTTAATGCCTTTACAAATAATTACAAAAAACACACCCGAACTGCTGACCTTTGACCTTTCTGAAGGTTGCACAGGTCTGAAACTCGGAACCCTGGATCAGCCTCAATCCCTGATACGCATACGGAGAAATCAGCATCCTGGCTCATTGCCTTTAGGAATTATTGAAGAAAAGACAGTCTCACACCTTTTTTACTTTTTTGAATTTTACAGACTGTCTTTTTGTTCCGCTACGTGGAGACCTTTGACCTGGGGGCTCCATATTCGGAACAGAGGATCCTCCGGAGCCACTAAACAATAATCCGGGGGGGAAAAGCCCAAAGGACTGTTTGTCCTGTGTCCAAAAACTGAAAATCAGGTCGTGTCAGACTCTATACAGTCTTAGACCCTTTGGCCAGAGTGGAGGTTTTGGAGGGAACTACATTGCTACAGGTCGCAAGAGTGTGAATTTTTCATATGTCGTTTGGGGTCCTAAGACAAGCGGAACGACACCAGTCCCGTGCCGCATCCCGGAAATAGCCTTATCTCAGTGTAATGCGCACACAGAAAGACACCAATAGGAAAACATAACCAAACAGTGAAAAAATTACAAATTCAAACACTGAGGGTACATAAGTATATATTATAAGTTGTTAACTACATTCGTGAGTTTTATATTATAGGACAGTAGAAAAAAGATAAAAATACAAAATATAGCCTTATCTCAGCATAATGCGCACACAAAAAGACACCAAAAGGAAAAAACACATCCACACAGTGAAATCATTGCAAAATCAAATACTGAGGGTACAGAAGTATTTTAGACGACATGCTATACTATGACATTTTTGTCTCTTTTTTGACAACATACTATACTATGACGTTTCTGTCTCATTTAGACGACATACTATTCTATGACATTTTTGAGTTATTTTGGACGACATACTATACTATGACGTTTTTATCTCATTTTGGACGACATACTATACTATGACCTTTTTATGTCATTTTGGACGACAAACTATAGTATGACATTTTTGTGTCATTTTGGACGATATACTATAGTGACATTTTTTAGTTGTTTTGGACAACATACTATACTATGACATTTTTTAGTTGTTTTGGACAACATACTATACTATGACATTTTTGAGTTATTTTGGACAATATACTATACTGACATTTTTTAGTTGTTTTGGACGTCATACTATACTATGACATTATTGAGTGATTTTGGACAACATACTTCATTTGTGAGGTTTATATTTTGGGACAGTAGAAAAATTAAAAAAATCAGGAAACAGCCTTAGCTCAGCTGAATACGCACACAAAACAGACACCAATAGAAAAACCCATCCAAACTGTGAAATCATTGCAAAATCAAACACTGAGGGTACAGAAGTATGTCATAAGATGTTAACTTCATTTGTGAAGTATATATTATGGGAGAGTAGAAAAAAGAAAAACATCCGAAAACAGCCTTATCTCAGCATAATGCGCACACAAACAGACAACAATAGAAAAACACATCCCAACTGTGAACTCGTTGCAAAATCAAACACTGAGGGAACAGAAGTATATCTTTAAGATGTTAACTTCATTTGTGAGCTTTATATTATGGGACAGTAGAAAAATGAAAAAAATCAGTAAACAGCCTTACCTCAGCTGAATACGCACACAAAACAGACACCAATAGAAAAACCCATCCAAACTGTGAAATCATTGCAAAATCAAACACTGAGGGTACAGAAGTATGTCATAAGATGTTAACTTCATTTGTGAAGTATATATTATGGGAGAGTAGAAAAAAGAAAAACATCCGAAAACAGCCTTATCTCAGCATAATGCGCACACAAACAGACAACAATAGAAAAACACATCCCAACTGTGAACTCGTTGCAAAATCAAACACTGAGGGAACAGAAGTATATCTTTAAGATGTTAACTTCATTTGTGAGCTTTATATTATGGGACAGTAGAAAAATGAAAAAAATCAGTAAACAGCCTTACCTCAGCTGAATGCGCACACAAAAAGACAGTAATAGAAAAACACATCCGAACAGTGAAATCATTGCAAAATCAAACACTGAGGGTACATAAATATATCTTATATGATGTTAACTTAATTTGTGAGGTTAATATTGTGGGACAGTAGAAAAAAGAAAAAATCTGGAAATAGCCTTATCTCACCGTAATGTGCACACAGAAAGACACCAATAGGAAAACATAACCAAACAGTGGAAAAATTACAAATTCAAATACTGAGGCTACATAAATATATCTTATAAGGTGTTAACTTCATTTGTGAGTTTTATATTATAGGACAGTAGAAAAAAGATTGAAATACCCTCGATCAGCCTTAGTCTCTACTACACATACTGAAAAATCAGACCCCTGGCTCAATGCCTTTATTAATTATTGAAGAAAATACAGTTTCCCGCCTTTTTTACGTTTGAATTTTACAGACTGTCCTTTTGGCCGCTACACGGTGACCTTTGGCCCTAGAGACCCCATATTCGGAACAGGGGATCCTCTGGACCCACTAAACAATAATCTGATAAAAAATATAAATAAAGTCCTCTAGAATAATATTTGGTGCAATTTCAGGCTGACCTTTGACCTTTCCGAAGGTTGCACAGGTCTGAAACTCGGCACCCTAGATCAGCCTAAGTCCCTGATACACATACGGAAAAATCACACTCCTGGCTTAATGCCTTTAGGAATTATTACAAAAAACACACCCGAACGGCTGACCTTTGACCTTTCCGAAGGTTGCACAGGTCTAAAACTCAGCACCCTGGATCAACCTCAGTCACTGATACACATACTGAAAAATCAGACTCCTGGCTTAATGCCTTTAGGAATTATTACAAAAAACACACCCGAACGGCTGACCTTTGACCTTTCCGAAGGTTGCACAGGTCTGAAACTCAGCACCCTGGATCAACCTCAGTCCCTGATACACATACTGAAAAATCAGACTCCTGGCTTAATGCCTTTAGGAATTATTACAAAAAACACACCCGAACGGCTGACCTTTGACCTTTCTGAAGGTTGCACAGGTCTGAAACTCGGCACCCTGGATCACTCTTACTCCCTGATACACATACGGAAAAATCAGACTCCTGGCTTAATGCCTTTACAAATAATTACAAAAAACACACCCGAACTGCTGACCTTTGACCTTTCTGAAGGTTGCACAGGTCTGAAACTCGGAACCCTGGATCAGCCTCAATCCCTGATACGCATACGGAGAAATCAGCATCCTGGCTCATTGCCTTTAGGAATTATTGAAGAAAAGACAGTCTCACACCTTTTTTACTTTTTTGAATTTTACAGACTGTCTTTTTGTTCCGCTACGTGGAGACCTTTGACCTGGGGGCTCCATATTCGGAACAGAGGATCCTCCGGAGCCACTAAACAATAATCCGGGGGGGAAAAGCCCAAAGGACTGTTTGTCCTGTGTCCAAAAACTGAAAATCAGGTCGTGTCAGACTCTATACAGTCTTAGACCCTTTGGCCAGAGTGGAGGTTTTGGAGGGAACTACATTGCTACAGGTCGCAAGAGTGTGAATTTTTCATATGTCGTTTGGGGTCCTAAGACAAGCGGAACGACACCAGTCCCGTGCCACGTCCCGGAAATAGCCTTATCTCAGTGTAATGCGCACACAGAAAGACACCAATAGGAAAACATAACCAAACAGTGAAAAAATTACAAATTCAAACACTGAGGGTACATAAGTATATATTATAAGTTGTTAACTTCATTCGTGAGTTTTATATTATAGGACAGTAGAAAAAAGATAAAAATACAAAATATAGCCTTATCTCAGCATAATGCGCACACAAAAAGACACCAAAAGGAAAAAACACATCCACACAGTGAAATCATTGCAAAATCAAATACTGAGGGTACAGAAGTATTTTAGACGACATGCTATACTATGACATTTTTGTCTCTTTTTTGACAACATACTATACTATGACGTTTTTGTCTCATTTTGGACATCATATGACATTTTTGAGTTATTTTGGACGAAATACTATAGTGACATTTTTTAGTTGTTTGGACGACATACTATACTATGACATTATCGAGTTGTTTTGGACGACATTCTATACTATGACATGTTTGTCTCATTTTGAACGACACACTATGCAATGACATTTTTGTCTCATTTTGGACGACATACTATGCTATGACATTCTTATCTCATTTTGGACGATATGCTATACTATAAAATTTTTATCTTATTTTGGGCGACATACTATACTATGACATTTTTGTCTCATTTTGAAAAACATACTATACTATGACATTTTTGTCTCATTTTGAAAAACATACTATACTATGACATTTTTGTGTGATTTTGGACGATATACTATACTATGTCGTTTTTGTCTCATTTTGGACAACATACGATACTATGACGTTTGTGTCTCATTTTGAAAAACATACTATACTATGACATTTTTGAGTTATTTTGGACGATATACTATAGTGACATTTTTTAGTTGTTTTGGACAACATACTATACTATGACATTTTTTTGTTGTTTTGGACAACATACTATACTATGACATTTTTGAGTTATTTTGGACAATATACTATACTGACATTTTTTAGTTGTTTTGGACGTCATACTATACTATGACATTATTGAGTGATTTTGGACAACATACTTCATTTGTGAGGTTTATATTTTGGGACAGTAGAAAAATTAAAAAAATCAGGAAACAGCCTTAGCTCAGCTGAATACGCACACAAACAGACACCAATAGAAAAACCCATCCAAACTGTGAAATCATTGCAAAATCAAACACTGAGGGTACAGAAGTATGTCATAAGATGTTAACTTCATTTGTGAAGTATATATTATGGGAGAGTAGAAAAAAGAAAAACATCCGAAAACAGCCTTATCTCAGCATAATGCGCACACAAACAGACAACAATAGAAAAACACATCCCAACTGTGAACTCGTTGCAAAATCAAACACTGAGGGAACAGAAGTATATCTTTTAAGATGTTAACTTCATTTGTGAGCTTTATATTATGGGACAGTAGAAAAATGAAAAAAATCAGTAAACAGCCTTACCTCAGCTGAATGCGCACACAAAAAGACAGTAATAGAAAAACACATCCGAACAGTGAAATCATTGCAAAATCAAACACTGAGGGTACATAAATATATCTTATATGATGTTAACTTAATTTGTGAGGTTAATATTGTGGGACAGTAGAAAAAAGAAAAAATCTGGAAATAGCCTTATCTCACCGTAATGTGCACACAGAAAGACACCAATAGGAAAACATAACCAAACAGTGGAAAAATTACAAATTCAAATACTGAGGCTACATAAATATATCTTATAAGGTGTTAACTTCATTTGTGAGTTTTATATTATAGGACAGTAGAAAAAAGATTGAAATACCCTCGATCAGCCTTAGTCTCTACTACACATACTGAAAAATCAGACCCCTGGCTCAATGCCTTTATTAATTATTGAAGAAAATACAGTTTCCCGCCTTTTTTACGTTTGAATTTTACAGACTGTCCTTTTGGCCGCTACACGGTGACCTTTGGCCCTAGAGACCCCATATTCGGAACAGGGGATCCTCTGGACCCACTAAACAATAATCTGATAAAAAATATAAATAAAGTCCTCTAGAATAATATTTGGTGCAATTTCAGGCTGACCTTTGACCTTTCCGAAGGTTGCACAGGTCTGAAACTCGGCACCCTAGATCAGCCTAAGTCCCTGATACACATACGGAAAAATCACACTCCTGGCTTAATGCCTTTGGGAATTATTACAAAAAACACACCCGAACGGCTGACCTTTGACCTTTCCGAAGGTTACACGAGTCTAAAACTCGGCACCCTAGATCAGCCTTAGTCCCTGATACACATACGGAAAAATCACACTCCTGGCTTAATGCCTTTAGGAATTATTACAAAAAACACACCCAAACGGCTGACCTTTGACCTTTCCGAAGGTTGCACAGGTCTGAAACTCAGCACCCTGGATCAACCTCAGTCCCTGATACACATACTGAAAAATCAGACTCCTGGCTTAATGCCTTTAGGAATTATTACAAAAAACACACCCGAACGGCTGACCTTTGACCTTTCTGAAGGTTGCACAGGTCTGAAACTCGGCACCCTGGATCACTCTTACTCCCTGATACACATACGGAAAAATCACACTCCTGGCTTAATGCCTTTAGGAATTATTACAAAAAACACACCCGAACGGCTGACCTTTGACCTTTCCGAAGGTTGCACAGGTCTGAAACTCAGCACCCTGGATCAACCTCAGTCACTGATACACATACTGAAAAATCAGACTCCTGGCTTAATGCCTTTAGGAATTATTACAAAAAACACACCCGAACGGCTGACCTTTGACCTTTCCGAAGGTTGCACAGGTCTGAAACTCAGCACCCTGGATCAACCTCAGTCCCTGATACACATACTGAAAAATCAGACTCCTGGCTTAATGCCTTTAGGAATTATTACAAAAAACACACCCGAACGGCTGACCTTTGACCTTTCTGAAGGTTGCACAGGTCTGAAACTCGGCACCCTGGATCACTCTTACTCCCTGATACACATACGGAAAAATCAGACTCCTGGCTTAATGCCTTTACAAATAATTACAAAAAACACACCCGAACTGCTGACCTTTGACCTTTCTGAAGGTTGCACAGGTCTGAAACTCGGAACCCTGGATCAGCCTCAATCCCTGATACGCATACGGAGAAATCAGCATCCTGGCTCATTGCCTTTAGGAATTATTGAAGAAAAGACAGTCTCACACCTTTTTTACTTTTTTGAATTTTACAGACTGTCTTTTTGTTCCGCTACGTGGAGACCTTTGACCTGGGGGCTCCATATTCGGAACAGAGGATCCTCCGGAGCCACTAAACAATAATCCGGGGGGGAAAAGCCCAAAGGACTGTTTGTCCTGTGTCCAAAAACTGAAAATCAGGTCGTGTCAGACTCTATACAGTCTTAGACCCTTTGGCCAGAGTGGAGGTTTTGGAGGGAACTACATTGCTACAGGTCGCAAGAGTGTGAATTTTTCATATGTCGTTTGGGGTCCTAAGACAAGCGGAACGACACCAGTCCCGTGCCGCGTCCCGGAAATAGCCTTATCTCAGTGTAATGCGCACACAGAAAGACACCAATAGGAAAACATAACCAAACAGTGAAAAAATTACAAATTCAAACACTGAGGGTACATAAGTATATATTATAAGTTGTTAACTTCATTCGTGAGTTTTATATTATAGGACAGTAGAAAAAAGATAAAAATACAAAATATAGCCTTATCTCAGCATAATGCGCACACAAAAAGACACCAAAAGGAAAAAACACATCCACACAGTGAAATCATTGCAAAATCAAATACTGAGGGTACAGAAGTATTTTAGACGACATGCTATACTATGACATTTTTGTCTCTTTTTTGACAACATACTATACTATGACGTTTTTGTCTCATTTTGGACATCATATGACATTTTTGAGTTATTTTGGACGAAATACTATAGTGACATTTTTTAGTTGTTTGGACGACATACTATACTATGACATTATCGAGTTGTTTTGGACGACATTCTATACTATGACATGTTTGTCTCATTTTGAACGACACACTATGCAATGACATTTTTGTCTCATTTTGGACGACATACTATGCTATGACATTCTTATCTCATTTTGGACGATATGCTATACTATAAAATTTTTATCTTATTTTGGGCGACATACTATACTATGACATTTTTGTCTCATTTTGAAAAACATACTATACTATGACATTTTTGTCTCATTTTGAAAAACATACTATACTATGACATTTTTGTGTGATTTTGGACGATATACTATACTATGTCGTTTTTGTCTCATTTTGGACAACATACGATACTATGACGTTTGTGTCTCATTTTGAAAAACATACTATACTATGACATTTTTGAGTTATTTTGGACGATATACTATAGTGACATTTTTTAGTTGTTTTGGACAACATACTATACTATGACATTTTTTTGTTGTTTTGGACAACATACTATACTATGACATTTTTGAGTTATTTTGGACAATATACTATACTGACATTTTTTAGTTGTTTTGGACGTCATACTATACTATGACATTATTGAGTGATTTTGGACAACATACTTCATTTGTGAGGTTTATATTTTGGGACAGTAGAAAAATTAAAAAAATCAGGAAACAGCCTTAGCTCAGCTGAATACGCACACAAACAGACACCAATAGAAAAACCCATCCAAACTGTGAAATCATTGCAAAATCAAACACTGAGGGTACAGAAGTATGTCATAAGATGTTAACTTCATTTGTGAAGTATATATTATGGGAGAGTAGAAAAAAGAAAAACATCCGAAAACAGCCTTATCTCAGCATAATGCGCACACAAACAGACAACAATAGAAAAACACATCCCAACTGTGAACTCGTTGCAAAATCAAACACTGAGGGAACAGAAGTATATCTTTTAAGATGTTAACTTCATTTGTGAGCTTTATATTATGGGACAGTAGAAAAATGAAAAAAATCAGTAAACAGCCTTACCTCAGCTGAATGCGCACACAAAAAGACAGTAATAGAAAAACACATCCGAACAGTGAAATCATTGCAAAATCAAACACTGAGGGTACATAAATATATCTTATATGATGTTAACTTAATTTGTGAGGTTAATATTGTGGGACAGTAGAAAAAAGAAAAAATCTGGAAATAGCCTTATCTCACCGTAATGTGCACACAGAAAGACACCAATAGGAAAACATAACCAAACAGTGGAAAAATTACAAATTCAAATACTGAGGCTACATAAATATATCTTATAAGGTGTTAACTTCATTTGTGAGTTTTATATTATAGGACAGTAGAAAAAAGATTGAAATACCCTCGATCAGCCTTAGTCTCTACTACACATACTGAAAAATCAGACCCCTGGCTCAATGCCTTTATTAATTATTGAAGAAAATACAGTTTCCCGCCTTTTTTACGTTTGAATTTTACAGACTGTCCTTTTGGCCGCTACACGGTGACCTTTGGCCCTAGAGACCCCATATTCGGAACAGGGGATCCTCTGGACCCACTAAACAATAATCTGATAAAAAATATAAATAAAGTCCTCTAGAATAATATTTGGTGCAATTTCAGGCTGACCTTTGACCTTTCCGAAGGTTGCACAGGTCTGAAACTCGGCACCCTAGATCAGCCTAAGTCCCTGATACACATACGGAAAAATCACACTCCTGGCTTAATGCCTTTGGGAATTATTACAAAAAACACACCCGAACGGCTGACCTTTGACCTTTCCGAAGGTTACACGAGTCTAAAACTCGGCACCCTAGATCAGCCTTAGTCCCTGATACACATACGGAAAAATCACACTCCTGGCTTAATGCCTTTAGGAATTATTACAAAAAACACACCCAAACGGCTGACCTTTGACCTTTCCGAAGGTTGCACAGGTCTGAAACTCAGCACCCTGGATCAACCTCAGTCCCTGATACACATACTGAAAAATCAGACTCCTGGCTTAATGCCTTTAGGAATTATTACAAAAAACACACCCGAACGGCTGACCTTTGACCTTTCTGAAGGTTGCACAGGTCTGAAACTCGGCACCCTGGATCACTCTTACTCCCTGATACACATACGGAAAAATCACACTCCTGGCTTAATGCCTTTAGGAATTATTACAAAAAACACACCCGAACGGCTGACCTTTGACCTTTCCGAAGGTTGCACAGGTCTGAAACTCAGCACCCTGGATCAACCTCAGTCACTGATACACATACTGAAAAATCAGACTCCTGGCTTAATGCCTTTAGGAATTATTACAAAAAACACACCCGAACGGCTGACCTTTGACCTTTCCGAAGGTTGCACAGGTCTGAAACTCAGCACCCTGGATCAACCTCAGTCCCTGATACACATACTGAAAAATCAGACTCCTGGCTTAATGCCTTTAGGAATTATTACAAAAAACACACCCGAACGGCTGACCTTTGACCTTTCTGAAGGTTGCACAGGTCTGAAACTCGGCACCCTGGATCACTCTTACTCCCTGATACACATACGGAAAAATCAGACTCCTGGCTTAATGCCTTTACAAATAATTACAAAAAACACACCCGAACTGCTGACCTTTGACCTTTCTGAAGGTTGCACAGGTCTGAAACTCGGAACCCTGGATCAGCCTCAATCCCTGATACGCATACGGAGAAATCAGCATCCTGGCTCATTGCCTTTAGGAATTATTGAAGAAAAGACAGTCTCACACCTTTTTTACTTTTTTGAATTTTACAGACTGTCTTTTTGTTCCGCTACGTGGAGACCTTTGACCTGGGGGCTCCATATTCGGAACAGAGGATCCTCCGGAGCCACTAAACAATAATCCGGGGGGGAAAAGCCCAAAGGACTGTTTGTCCTGTGTCCAAAAACTGAAAATCAGGTCGTGTCAGACTCTATACAGTCTTAGACCCTTTGGCCAGAGTGGAGGTTTTGGAGGGAACTACATTGCTACAGGTCGCAAGAGTGTGAATTTTTCATATGTCGTTTGGGGTCCTAAGACAAGCGGAACGACACCAGTCCCGTGCCGCGTCCCGGAAATAGCCTTATCTCAGTGTAATGCGCACACAGAAAGACACCAATAGGAAAACATAACCAAACAGTGAAAAAATTACAAATTCAAACACTGAGGGTACATAAGTATATATTATAAGTTGTTAACTTCATTCGTGAGTTTTATATTATAGGACAGTAGAAAAAAGATAAAAATACAAAATATAGCCTTATCTCAGCATAATGCGCACACAAAAAGACACCAAAAGGAAAAAACACATCCACACAGTGAAATCATTGCAAAATCAAATACTGAGGGTACAGAAGTATTTTAGACGACATGCTATACTATGACATTTTTGTCTCTTTTTTGACAACATACTATACTATGACGTTTTTGTCTCATTTTGGACATCATATGACATTTTTGAGTTATTTTGGACGAAATACTATAGTGACATTTTTTAGTTGTTTGGACGACATACTATACTATGACATTATCGAGTTGTTTTGGACGACATTCTATACTATGACATGTTTGTCTCATTTTGAACGACACACTATGCAATGACATTTTTGTCTCATTTTGGACGACATACTATGCTATGACATTCTTATCTCATTTTGGACGATATGCTATACTATAAAATTTTTATCTTATTTTGGGCGACATACTATACTATGACATTTTTGTCTCATTTTGAAAAACATACTATACTATGACATTTTTGTCTCATTTTGAAAAACATACTATACTATGACATTTTTGTGTGATTTTGGACGATATACTATACTATGTCGTTTTTGTCTCATTTTGGACAACATACGATACTATGACGTTTGTGTCTCATTTTGAAAAACATACTATACTATGACATTTTTGAGTTATTTTGGACGATATACTATAGTGACATTTTTTAGTTGTTTTGGACAACATACTATACTATGACATTTTTTTGTTGTTTTGGACAACATACTATACTATGACATTTTTGAGTTATTTTGGACAATATACTATACTGACATTTTTTAGTTGTTTTGGACGTCATACTATACTATGACATTATTGAGTGATTTTGGACAACATACTTCATTTGTGAGGTTTATATTTTGGGACAGTAGAAAAATTAAAAAAATCAGGAAACAGCCTTAGCTCAGCTGAATACGCACACAAACAGACACCAATAGAAAAACCCATCCAAACTGTGAAATCATTGCAAAATCAAACACTGAGGGTACAGAAGTATGTCATAAGATGTTAACTTCATTTGTGAAGTATATATTATGGGAGAGTAGAAAAAAGAAAAACATCCGAAAACAGCCTTATCTCAGCATAATGCGCACACAAACAGACAACAATAGAAAAACACATCCCAACTGTGAACTCGTTGCAAAATCAAACACTGAGGGAACAGAAGTATATCTTTTAAGATGTTAACTTCATTTGTGAGCTTTATATTATGGGACAGTAGAAAAATGAAAAAAATCAGTAAACAGCCTTACCTCAGCTGAATGCGCACACAAAAAGACAGTAATAGAAAAACACATCCGAACAGTGAAATCATTGCAAAATCAAACACTGAGGGTACATAAATATATCTTATATGATGTTAACTTAATTTGTGAGGTTAATATTGTGGGACAGTAGAAAAAAGAAAAAATCTGGAAATAGCCTTATCTCACCGTAATGTGCACACAGAAAGACACCAATAGGAAAACATAACCAAACAGTGGAAAAATTACAAATTCAAATACTGAGGCTACATAAATATATCTTATAAGGTGTTAACTTCATTTGTGAGTTTTATATTATAGGACAGTAGAAAAAAGATTGAAATACCCTCGATCAGCCTTAGTCTCTACTACACATACTGAAAAATCAGACCCCTGGCTCAATGCCTTTATTAATTATTGAAGAAAATACAGTTTCCCGCCTTTTTTACGTTTGAATTTTACAGACTGTCCTTTTGGCCGCTACACGGTGACCTTTGGCCCTAGAGACCCCATATTCGGAACAGGGGATCCTCTGGACCCACTAAACAATAATCTGATAAAAAATATAAATAAAGTCCTCTAGAATAATATTTGGTGCAATTTCAGGCTGACCTTTGACCTTTCCGAAGGTTGCACAGGTCTGAAACTCGGCACCCTAGATCAGCCTAAGTCCCTGATACACATACGGAAAAATCACACTCCTGGCTTAATGCCTTTGGGAATTATTACAAAAAACACACCCGAACGGCTGACCTTTGACCTTTCCGAAGGTTACACGAGTCTAAAACTCGGCACCCTAGATCAGCCTTAGTCCCTGATACACATACGGAAAAATCACACTCCTGGCTTAATGCCTTTAGGAATTATTACAAAAAACACACCCAAACGGCTGACCTTTGACCTTTCCGAAGGTTGCACAGGTCTGAAACTCAGCACCCTGGATCAACCTCAGTCCCTGATACACATACTGAAAAATCAGACTCCTGGCTTAATGCCTTTAGGAATTATTACAAAAAACACACCCGAACGGCTGACCTTTGACCTTTCTGAAGGTTGCACAGGTCTGAAACTCGGCACCCTGGATCACTCTTACTCCCTGATACACATACGGAAAAATCACACTCCTGGCTTAATGCCTTTAGGAATTATTACAAAAAACACACCCGAACGGCTGACCTTTGACCTTTCCGAAGGTTGCACAGGTCTGAAACTCAGCACCCTGGATCAACCTCAGTCACTGATACACATACTGAAAAATCAGACTCCTGGCTTAATGCCTTTAGGAATTATTACAAAAAACACACCCGAACGGCTGACCTTTGACCTTTCCGAAGGTTGCACAGGTCTGAAACTCAGCACCCTGGATCAACCTCAGTCCCTGATACACATACTGAAAAATCAGACTCCTGGCTTAATGCCTTTAGGAATTATTACAAAAAACACACCCGAACGGCTGACCTTTGACCTTTCTGAAGGTTGCACAGGTCTGAAACTCGGCACCCTGGATCACTCTTACTCCCTGATACACATACGGAAAAATCAGACTCCTGGCTTAATGCCTTTACAAATAATTACAAAAAACACACCCGAACTGCTGACCTTTGACCTTTCTGAAGGTTGCACAGGTCTGAAACTCGGAACCCTGGATCAGCCTCAATCCCTGATACGCATACGGAGAAATCAGCATCCTGGCTCATTGCCTTTAGGAATTATTGAAGAAAAGACAGTCTCACACCTTTTTTACTTTTTTGAATTTTACAGACTGTCTTTTTGTTCCGCTACGTGGAGACCTTTGACCTGGGGGCTCCATATTCGGAACAGAGGATCCTCCGGAGCCACTAAACAATAATCCGGGGGGGAAAAGCCCAAAGGACTGTTTGTCCTGTGTCCAAAAACTGAAAATCAGGTCGTGTCAGACTCTATACAGTCTTAGACCCTTTGGCCAGAGTGGAGGTTTTGGAGGGAACTACATTGCTACAGGTCGCAAGAGTGTGAATTTTTCATATGTCGTTTGGGGTCCTAAGACAAGCGGAACGACACCAGTCCCGTGCCGCGTCCCGGAAATAGCCTTATCTCAGTGTAATGCGCACACAGAAAGACACCAATAGGAAAACATAACCAAACAGTGAAAAAATTACAAATTCAAACACTGAGGGTACATAAGTATATATTATAAGTTGTTAACTTCATTCGTGAGTTTTATATTATAGGACAGTAGAAAAAAGATAAAAATACAAAATATAGCCTTATCTCAGCATAATGCGCACACAAAAAGACACCAAAAGGAAAAAACACATCCACACAGTGAAATCATTGCAAAATCAAATACTGAGGGTACAGAAGTATTTTAGACGACATGCTATACTATGACATTTTTGTCTCTTTTTTGACAACATACTATACTATGACGTTTTTGTCTCATTTTGGACATCATATGACATTTTTGAGTTATTTTGGACGAAATACTATAGTGACATTTTTTAGATGTTTGGACGACATACTATACTATGACATTATCGAGTTGTTTTGGACGACATTCTATACTATGACATGTTTGTCTCATTTTGAACGACACACTATGCAATGACATTTTTGTCTCATTTTGGACGACATACTATACTATAAAATTTTTATCTTATTTTGGGCGACATACTATACTATGACATTTTTGTCTCATTTTGAAAAACATACTATACTAAGACGTTTTTGTCTCATTTTGAAAAACATACTATACTATGACATTTTTGTGTGATTTTGGACGATATACTATACTATGTCGTTTTTGTCTCATTTTGGACAACATACGATACGATGACGTTTGTGTCTCATTTTGAAAAACATACTATACTATGACGTTTTTGTCTCATTTTGGACATCATACTATACTATGACATTTTTGAGTTATTTTGGACAGTATACTATACTGACATTTTTTAGTTGTTTTGGACGTCATACTATACTATGACATTATTGAGTGATTTTGGACAACATACTTCATTTGTGAGGTTTATATTTTGGGACAGTAGAAAAATTTAAAAAATCAGGAAACAGCCTTATCTCAGCGTATTGCGCACACGAACAGATACCAATAGAAAAACACATGCAAACAGTGAAATCATTGCAAAAACAAACAATGAAGGCACAGAAGTATATCTTATAAGATGCGAACTTCATTTGTGAGGTTTATGTTATGGTAGAGTAGAAAAATGAAAAAAATCCGGAAACAGCCTTATCTCAGCTGAATGAGCACAAAAATAGAAAAACACATTACAACAGTAAAATCATTGCAAAAACAAACACTGAGGGTACAGAAGTATAACTTATATGATGTTAACTTCATTCATGAGGTTTATATCATGGGACAGTAGACAAATGAAAAATCCGAAAACAGCCTTATCTCAGCTGAATGCGCACACAAACAGACACAAATAGAAAAACACATGCAAACAGTGAAATCATTGCAAAAACAAACAATGAAGGCACAGAAGTATATCTTATAAGATGCGAACTTCATTTGTGAGGTTTATGTTATGGTAGAGTAGAAAAATGAAAAAAATCCGGAAACAGCCTTATCTCAGCTGAATGAGCACAAAAATAGAAAAACACATTACAACAGTAAAATCATTGCAAAAACAAACACTGAGGGTACAGAAGTATAACTTATATGATGTTAACTTCATTCATGAGGTTTATATCATGGGACAGTAGAAAAAATAAAATAAATCCGAAAACAGCCTTATCTCAGCTGAATGCGCACAAAAATAGAAAAACACATGCAAACAGTGAAATCATTGCAAAAATCAAACACTGACGGTACATAAGTATATCTTATAAGATGTACACTTCATTAGTGAGTTTTATATTATAGGACAGTAGAAAAAAGATAAAAATACAAAATATAGCCTTATCTCAGCATAATGCGCACACAAAAAGACACCAAAAGGAAAAAACACATCCACACAGTGAAATCATTGCAAAATCAAATACTGAGGGTACAGAAGTATTTTAGACGACATGCTATACTATGACATTTTTGTCTCTTTTTTGACAACATACTATACTATGACGTTTTTGTCTCATTTTGGACATCATATGACATTTTTGAGTTATTTTGGACGAAATACTATAGTGACATTTTTTAGTTGTTTGGACGACATACTATACTATGACATTATCGAGTTGTTTTGGACGACATTCTATACTATGACATGTTTGTCTCATTTTGAACGACACACTATGCAATGACATTTTTGTCTCATTTTGGACGACATACTATACTATAAAATTTTTATCTTATTTTGGGCGACATACTATACTATGACATTTTTGTCTCATTTTGAAAAACATACTATACTAAGACGTTTTTGTCTCATTTTGAAAAACATACTATACTATGACATTTTTGTGTGATTTTGGACGATATACTATACTATGTCGTTTTTGTCTCATTTTGGACAACATACGATACGATGACGTTTGTGTCTCATTTTGAAAAACATACTATACTATGACGTTTTTGTCTCATTTTGGACATCATACTATACTATGACATTTTTGAGTTATTTTGGACAGTATACTATACTGACATTTTTTAGTTGTTTTGGACGTCATACTATACTATGACATTATTGAGTGATTTTGGACAACATACTTCATTTGTGAGGTTTATATTTTGGGACAGTAGAAAAATTTAAAAAATCAGGAAACAGCCTTATCTCAGCGTATTGCGCACACGAACAGATACCAATAGAAAAACACATGCAAACAGTGAAATCATTGCAAAAACAAACAATGAAGGCACAGAAGTATATCTTATAAGATGCGAACTTCATTTGTGAGGTTTATGTTATGGTAGAGTAGAAAAATGAAAAAAATCCGGAAACAGCCTTATCTCAGCTGAATGAGCACAAAAATAGAAAAACACATTACAACAGTAAAATCATTGCAAAAACAAACACTGAGGGTACAGAAGTATAACTTATATGATGTTAACTTCATTCATGAGGTTTATATCATGGGACAGTAGAAAAAATAAAATAAATCCGAAAACAGCCTTATCTCAGCTGAATGCGCACAAAAATAGAAAAACACATGCAAACAGTGAAATCATTGCAAAAATCAAACACTGACGGTACATAAGTATATCTTATAAGATGTACACTTCATTAGTGAGGTTTATGTTATGGTAGAGTAGAAAAATAAAAAAAAATCCGGAAACAGCCTTATCTCAGCGTATTGCGCACACGAACAGACACCAATAGAAAAACACATGCAAATAGTGAAATCATTGCAAAAACAAACACTAACGGTACAGAAGTATATCTTATATGATGTTAACTTCATTTGTGAGGTTTATGTTATGGGACAGTAGACAAATGAAAAATCCGAAAACAGCCTTATCTCAGCTGAATGCGCACACAAACAGACACAAATAGAAAAACACATGCAAACAGTGAAATCATTGCAAAAACAAACAATGAAGGCACAGAAGTATATCTTATAAGATGCGAACTTCATTTGTGAGGTTTATGTTATGGTAGAGTAGAAAAATGAAAAAAATCCGGAAACAGCCTTATCTCAGCTGAATGAGCACAAAAATAGAAAAACACATTACAACAGTAAAATCATTGCAAAAACAAACACTGAGGGTACAGAAGTATAACTTATATGATGTTAACTTCATTCATGAGGTTTATATCATGGGACAGTAGAAAAAATAAAATAAATCCGAAAACAGCCTTATCTCAGCTGAATGCGCACAAAAATAGAAAAACACATGCAAACAGTGAAATCATTGCAAAAATCAAACACTGACGGTACATAAGTATATCTTATAAGATGTACACTTCATTAGTGAGTTTTATATTATAGGACAGTAGAAAAAAGATAAAAATACAAAATATAGCCTTATCTCAGCATAATGCGCACACAAAAAGACACCAAAAGGAAAAAACACATCCACACAGTGAAATCATTGCAAAATCAAATACTGAGGGTACAGAAGTATTTTAGACGACATGCTATACTATGACATTTTTGTCTCTTTTTTGACAACATACTATACTATGACGTTTTTGTCTCATTTTGGACATCATATGACATTTTTGAGTTATTTTGGACGAAATACTATAGTGACATTTTTTAGTTGTTTGGACGACATACTATACTATGACATTATCGAGTTGTTTTGGACGACATTCTATACTATGACATGTTTGTCTCATTTTGAACGACACACTATGCAATGACATTTTTGTCTCATTTTGGACGACATACTATACTATAAAATTTTTATCTTATTTTGGGCGACATACTATACTATGACATTTTTGTCTCATTTTGAAAAACATACTATACTAAGACGTTTTTGTCTCATTTTGAAAAACATACTATACTATGACATTTTTGTGTGATTTTGGACGATATACTATACTATGTCGTTTTTGTCTCATTTTGGACAACATACGATACGATGACGTTTGTGTCTCATTTTGAAAAACATACTATACTATGACGTTTTTGTCTCATTTTGGACATCATACTATACTATGACATTTTTGAGTTATTTTGGACAGTATACTATACTGACATTTTTTAGTTGTTTTGGACGTCATACTATACTATGACATTATTGAGTGATTTTGGACAACATACTTCATTTGTGAGGTTTATATTTTGGGACAGTAGAAAAATTTAAAAAATCAGGAAACAGCCTTATCTCAGCGTATTGCGCACACGAACAGATACCAATAGAAAAACACATGCAAACAGTGAAATCATTGCAAAAACAAACAATGAAGGCACAGAAGTATATCTTATAAGATGCGAACTTCATTTGTGAGGTTTATGTTATGGTAGAGTAGAAAAATGAAAAAAATCCGGAAACAGCCTTATCTCAGCTGAATGAGCACAAAAATAGAAAAACACATTACAACAGTAAAATCATTGCAAAAACAAACACTGAGGGTACAGAAGTATAACTTATATGATGTTAACTTCATTCATGAGGTTTATATCATGGGACAGTAGAAAAAATAAAATAAATCCGAAAACAGCCTTATCTCAGCTGAATGCGCACAAAAATAGAAAAACACATGCAAACAGTGAAATCATTGCAAAAATCAAACACTGACGGTACATAAGTATATCTTATAAGATGTACACTTCATTAGTGAGGTTTATGTTATGGTAGAGTAGAAAAATAAAAAAAAATCCGGAAACAGCCTTATCTCAGCGTATTGCGCACACGAACAGACACCAATAGAAAAACACATGCAAATAGTGAAATCATTGCAAAAACAAACACTAACGGTACAGAAGTATATCTTATATGATGTTAACTTCATTTGTGAGGTTTATGTTATGGGACAGTAGACAAATGAAAAATCCGAAAACAGCCTTATCTCAGCTGAATGCGCACACAAACAGACACAAATAGAAAAACACATGCAAACAGTGAAATCATTGCAAAAACAAACAATGAAGGCACAGAAGTATATCTTATAAGATGCGAACTTCATTTGTGAGGTTTATGTTATGGTAGAGTAGAAAAATGAAAAAAATCCGGAAACAGCCTTATCTCAGCTGAATGAGCACAAAAATAGAAAAACACATTACAACAGTAAAATCATTGCAAAAACAAACACTGAGGGTACAGAAGTATAACTTATATGATGTTAACTTCATTCATGAGGTTTATATCATGGGACAGTAGAAAAAATAAAATAAATCCGAAAACAGCCTTATCTCAGCTGAATGCGCACAAAAATAGAAAAACACATGCAAACAGTGAAATCATTGCAAAAATCAAACACTGACGGTACATAAGTATATCTTATAAGATGTACACTTCATTAGTGAGTTTTATATTATAGGACAGTAGAAAAAAGATAAAAATACAAAATATAGCCTTATCTCAGCATAATGCGCACACAAAAAGACACCAAAAGGAAAAAACACATCCACACAGTGAAATCATTGCAAAATCAAATACTGAGGGTACAGAAGTATTTTAGACGACATGCTATACTATGACATTTTTGTCTCTTTTTTGACAACATACTATACTATGACGTTTTTGTCTCATTTTGGACATCATATGACATTTTTGAGTTATTTTGGACGAAATACTATAGTGACATTTTTTAGTTGTTTGGACGACATACTATACTATGACATTATCGAGTTGTTTTGGACGACATTCTATACTATGACATGTTTGTCTCATTTTGAACGACACACTATGCAATGACATTTTTGTCTCATTTTGGACGACATACTATACTATAAAATTTTTATCTTATTTTGGGCGACATACTATACTATGACATTTTTGTCTCATTTTGAAAAACATACTATACTAAGACGTTTTTGTCTCATTTTGAAAAACATACTATACTATGACATTTTTGTGTGATTTTGGACGATATACTATACTATGTCGTTTTTGTCTCATTTTGGACAACATACGATACGATGACGTTTGTGTCTCATTTTGAAAAACATACTATACTATGACGTTTTTGTCTCATTTTGGACATCATACTATACTATGACATTTTTGAGTTATTTTGGACAGTATACTATACTGACATTTTTTAGTTGTTTTGGACGTCATACTATACTATGACATTATTGAGTGATTTTGGACAACATACTTCATTTGTGAGGTTTATATTTTGGGACAGTAGAAAAATTTAAAAAATCAGGAAACAGCCTTATCTCAGCGTATTGCGCACACGAACAGATACCAATAGAAAAACACATGCAAACAGTGAAATCATTGCAAAAACAAACAATGAAGGCACAGAAGTATATCTTATAAGATGCGAACTTCATTTGTGAGGTTTATGTTATGGTAGAGTAGAAAAATGAAAAAAATCCGGAAACAGCCTTATCTCAGCTGAATGAGCACAAAAATAGAAAAACACATTACAACAGTAAAATCATTGCAAAAACAAACACTGAGGGTACATAAGTATATATTATAAGTTGTTTACTTCATTTGTGAGGTTTATATTATGGGACAGTAGACAAAAGAAAAAAAATCAGAAAACAGCCTTATCTCAGCTGAATGTGAACAAAACAGACATACATAGAAAAACACATGCAAACAGTGAAATCATTGCAAAAACAAACACTAACGGTACAGAAGTATATCTTATATGATGTTAACTTCATTTGTGAGGTTTATGTTATGGGACAGTAGACAAATGAAAAATCCGAAAACAGCCTTATCTCAGCTGAATGCGCACACAAACAGACACAAATAGAAAAACACATCCAAACTGTGAAATCATTGCAAAAACAAACACTGAGGGTACAGAAGTATATCTTATAAGATGTTAACTTCATTTGTGAGGTTTATATTATGGGACAGTAGAAAAATGAAAAAAATCCGGAAACAGCCTTATCTCAGCTGAATGCGCACAAACATAGAAAAACACATTACAACAGTAAAATCATTGCAAAATCAAACAATGAAGGCACAGAAGTATATCTTATAAGATGCGAATTTCATTTGTGAGGTTTATGTTATAGTAGAGTAGAAAATGAAAAAAATCCGGAAACAGCCTTATCTCAGCTGAATGCGCACACAAACAGACACCAATAGAAAAACACATCCAAACTGTGAAATCATTGCAAAAACAAACACTGAGGGTACAGAAGTATATCTTATAAGTTGTTAACTTCATTTGTGAGGTTTATATTATGGGACAGTAGAAAAATGAAAAAAATCCGGAAACAGCCTTATCTCAGCTGAATGCGCACAAAAATAGAAAAACACATTACAACAGTAAAATCATTGCAAAATCAAACAATGAAGGCACAGAAGTATATCTTATAAGATGCGAACTTCATTTGTGAGGTTTATGTTATGGTAGAGTAGAAAAATGAAAAAAATCCGGAAACAGCCTTATCTCAGCGTATTGCGCACACGAACAGACACCAATAGAAAAACACATGCAAACAGTGAAATCATTGCAAAAACAAACACTGAGGGTACATAAGTATATATTATAAGTTGTTTACTTCATTTGTGAGGTTTATAATATGGGACAGTAGACAAAAGAAAAAAAATCAGAAAACAGCCTTATCTCAGCTGGATGTGCACAAAACAGACATACATAGAAAAACACATGCAATCAGTGAAATCATTGCAAAAACAAACACTGACGGTACAGAAGTATATCTTATAAGTTGTTAACTTCATTTGTGAGGTTTATGTTATGGGACAGTAGACAAATGAAAAATCCGGAAACAGCCTTATCTCAGCTGAATGCGCACACAAACAGACACCAATAGAAAAACACATCCAAACTGTGAAATCATTGAAAAAACAAACAATGAAGGCACAGAAGTATATCTTATAAGATGCGAACTTCATTTGTGAGCTTTATGTTATGGGACAGTAGACAAATGAAAAATCCGAAAACAGCCTTATCTCAGCTGAATGCGCACAAAAATAGAAAAACACATTACAACAGTAAAATCATTGCAAAATCAAACAATGAAGGCACAGAAGTATATCTTATAAGATGCGAACTTCATTTGTGAGGTTTATGTTATGGTAGAGTAGAAAAATGAAAAAAATCCGGAAACAGCCTTATCTCAGCTGAATGCGCACACAAACAGACACCAATAGAAAAACACATCCAAACTGTGAAATCATTGAAAAAACAAACAATGAAGGCACAGAAGTATATCTTATAAGATGCGAACTTCATTTGTGAGCTTTATGTTATGGTAGAGTAGAAAAATGAAAAAAATCCGGAAACAGCCTTATCTCAGCTGAATGAGCACAAAAATAGAAAAACACATTACAACAGTAAAATCATTGCAAAATCAAACACTGAGGGTACAGAAGTATATCTTATAAGTTGTTAACTTCATTTGTGAGGTTTATATTATGGGACAGTAGACAAAAGAAAAAAAATCAGAAAACAGCCTTATCTCAGCTGAATGTGCACAAAACAGACATACATAGAAAAACACATGCAAACAGTGAAATCATTGCAAAATCAAACACTGAAGGTACAGAAGTATATCTTATATGATGTTAACTTCATTTGTGAGGTTTATGTTATGGGACAGTAGACAAATGAAAAAAATCCGGAAACAGCCTTATCTCAGCTGAATGCGCACAAAAATAGAAAAACACATTACAACAGTGAAATCATTGCAAAAACCAAACACTGACGGTACATAAGTATATCTTATAAGATGCTAACTTCATTTGTGAGGTTTATGTTATGGTAGAGTAGAAAAATAAAAAAAAATCCGGAAACAGCCTTATCTCAGCTGAATGCGCACACAAACAGACACCAAAATAAAAACACATCTCAACAGTGAAATCATTGCCAAATCAAACACTGAAGGTACAGAAGTATAACTTATAAGATGTTAACTTCATTCATGAGGTTTATATCATGGGACAGTAGAAAAAATAAAATAAATCCGAAAACAGCCTTATCTCAGCTGAATGCGCACACGAACAGACACCAATAGAAAAACACATGCAAACAGTGAAATCATTGCAAAAATCAAACACTGACGGTACATAAGTATATCTTATAAGATGTACACTTCATTAGTGAGGTTTAAGTTATGGTAGAGTAGAAAAATAAAAAAAAATCCGGAAACAGCCTTATCTCAGCGTATTGCGCACACGAACAGACACCAATAGAAAAACACATGCAAACAGTGAAATCATTGCAAAAACAAACACTGAGGGTACATAAGTATATATTATAAGTTGTTTACTTCATTTGTGAGGTTTATATTATGGGACAGTAGACAAATGAAAAAAATCCGAAAACAGCCTTATCTCAGCTGAATGTGCACAAAACAGACATAAATAGAAAAACACATGCAAACAGTGAAATCATTGCAAAATCAAACACTGAAGGTACAGAAGTATATCTTATATGATGTTAACTTCATTTGTGAGGTTTATGTTATGGGACAGTAGACAAATGAAAAAAATCCGGAAACAGCCTTATCTCAGCTGAATGCGCACAAAAATAGAAAAACACATTACAACAGTGAAATCATTGCAAAAATCAAACACTGACGGTACATAAGTATATCTTATAAGATGCTAACTTCATTTGTGAGGTTTATGTTATGGTAGAGTAGAAAAATAAAAAAAAATCCGGAAACTGCCTTATCTCAGCGTATTGCGCACACGAACAGACACCAATAGAAAAACACATGCAAACAGTGAAATCATTGCAAAAACAAACACTGAGGGTACAGAAGTATATCTTATAAGATGTTAACTTCATTTGTGAGGTTTATGTTATGGGACAGTAGAAAAATGAAAGAAATCCGAAAACAGCCTTATCTCGGCTGAATGCGCACACAAACATACACAAATAGAAAAACAGATGCAAACGGTGAAATCATTGCAAAATCAGACAGTGAAGGTACAGAAGTATATATTATATGATGTTAACTTCATTTGTTAGGTTTATATTATGGGAGAGTAGAAAAATTAAAAAAAATCAGGAAACAGCCTTATCTCAGCTGTATGCGCACAAAACAGACACAAATAGAAAAACACATCCAAACAGTGAAATCATTGCAAAATCAAACAGTGAAGGTACAGAAGTATATCTTATGAGATGCTAACTTCATTTGTGAAGTATATGTTATGGGACAATAGTAAAAAGAAAAACATCCGAAAACAGTGAAATCATTGCAAAATCAAACACTTATAAGTATTATAAGTGTAGTATCTATTGGGAACAATGACATGATGATGCTCCAACATTCGCCTCCGATTTTCATTAAGTTTCGATTCCACCTTAAAAAAATGCACGTTTCGGCCAGTAGGGAGAAGTGCAGTTAGTTGTTTTGGACGTCATACTATACTATGACATTATTGAGTGATTTTGGACAACATACTTCATTTGTGAGGTTTATATTTTGGGACAGTAGAAAAATTTAAAAAATCAGGAAACAGCCTTATCTCAGCGTATTGCGCACACGAACAGATACCAATAGAAAAACACATGCAAACAGTGAAATCATTGCAAAAACAAACAATGAAGGCACAGAAGTATATCTTATAAGATGCGAACTTCATTTGTGAGGTTTATGTTATAGTAGAGTAGAAAAATGAAAAAAATCCGGAAACAGCCTTATCTCAGCTGAATGCGCACACAAACAGACACCAATAGAAAAACACATCCAAACTGTGAAATCATTGAAAAAACAAACAATGAAGGCACAGAAGTATATCTTATAAGATGCGAACTTCATTTGTGAGCTTTATGTTATGGTAGAGTAGAAAAATGAAAAAAATCCGGAAACAGCCTTATCTCAGCTGAATGAGCACAAAAATAGAAAAACACATTACAACAGTAAAATCATTGCAAAATCAAACACTGAGGGTACAGAAGTATATCTTATAAGTTGTTAACTTCATTTGTGAGGTTTATATTATGGGACAGTAGACAAAAGAAAAAAAATCAGAAAACAGCCTTATCTCAGCTGAATGTGCACAAAACAGACATACATAGAAAAACACATGCAAACAGTGAAATCATTGCAAAAACAAACACTGAGGGTACAGAAGTATAACTTATATGATGTTAACTTCATTCATGAGGTTTATATCATGGGACAGTAGAAAAAATAAAATAAATCCGAAAACAGCCTTATCTCAGCTGAATGCGCACAAAAATAGAAAAACACATGCAAACAGTGAAATCATTGCAAAAATCAAACACTGACGGTACATAAGTATATCTTATAAGATGTACACTTCATTAGTGAGGTTTATGTTATGGTAGAGTAGAAAAATAAAAAAAAATCCGGAAACAGCCTTATCTCAGCGTATTGCGCACACGAACAGACACCAATAGAAAAACACATGCAAATAGTGAAATCATTGCAAAAACAAACACTGACGGTACAGAAGTATATCTTATATGATGTTAACTTCATTTGTGAGGTTTATGTTATGGGACAGTAGACAAATGAAAAAATCCGAAAACAGCCTTATCTCAGCTGAATGCGCACACAAACAGACACAAATAGAAAAACACATCCAAACTGTGAAATCATTGCAAAAACAAACACTGAGGGTACAGAAGTATATCTTATAAGTTGTTAACTTCATTTGTGAGGTTTATATTATGGGACAGTAGAAAAATGAAAAAAATCCGGAAACAGCCTTATCTCAGCTGAATGCGCACAAAAATAGAAAAACACATTACAACAGTAAAATCATTGCAAAATCAAACAATGAAGGCACAGAAGTATATCTTATAAGATGCGAACTTCATTTGTGAGGTTTATGTTATTGGACAGTAGACAAATGAAAAATCCGAAAACAGCCTTATCTCAGCTGAATGCGCACACAAACAGACACCAATAGAAAAACACATCCAAACAGTGAAATCATTGCAAAAATCAAACAAGACGGTACATAAGTATATCTTATAATATGTACACTTAATTTGTGAGGTTTATGTTATAGTAGAGTAGAAAAATTAAAAAAATCCGAAAACAGCCTTATCTCAGCTGAATGCGCACACAAACAGACACCAAAATAAAAACACATCTCAACAGTGAAATCATTGCAAAATCAAACACTGAAGGGACAGAAGTATAACTTATAAGATGTTAACTTCATTCATGAGGTTTATATCATGGGACAGTAGAAAAAATAAAATAAAGCCGAAAACAGCCTTATCTCAGCTGAATGCGCACAAAAATAGAAAAACACATGCAAACAGTGAAATCGTTACAAAAATCAAACACTGACGGTACATAAGTATATCTTATAAGATGTACACTTCATTAGTGAGGTTTATGTTATGGTAGAGTAGAAAAATAAAAAAAAATCCGGAAACAGCCTTATCTCAGCGTATTGCGCACACGAACAGACACCAATAGAAAAACACATGCAAACAGTGAAATCATTGCAAAAACAAACACTGAGGGTACAGAAGTATATCTTATAAGTTGTTTACTTCATTTGTGAGGTTTATATTATGGGACAGTAGACAAATGAAAAAAATCCGAAAACAGCCTTATCTCAGCTGAATGTGCACAAAACAGACATAAATAGAAAAACACATGCAAACAGTGAAATCATTGCAAAATCAAACACTGAAGGTACAGAAGTATATCTTATATGATGTTAACTTCATTTGTGAGGTTTATGTTATGGGACAGTAGACAAATGAAAAAAATCCGGAAACAGCCTTATCTCAGCTGAATGCGCACAAAAATAGAAAAACACATTACAACAGTGAAATCATTGCAAAAACCAAACACTGACGGTACATAAGTATATCTTATAAGATGCTAACTTCATTTGTGAGGTTTATGTTATGGTAGAGTAGAAAAATAAAAAAAAATCCGGAAACAGCCTTATCTCAGCTGAATGCGCACACAAACAGACACCAAAATAAAAACACATCTCAACAGTGAAATCATTGCCAAATCAAACACTGAAGGTACAGAAGTATAACTTATAAGATGTTAACTTCATTCATGAGGTTTATATCATGGGACAGTAGAAAAAATAAAATAAATCCGAAAACAGCCTTATCTCAGCTGAATGCGCACACGAACAGACACCAATAGAAAAACACATGCAAACAGTGAAATCATTGCAAAAATCAAACACTGACGGTACATAAGTATATCTTATAAGATGTACACTTCATTAGTGAGGTTTATGTTATGGTAGAGTAGAAAAATAAAAAAAAATCCGGAAACAGCCTTATCTCAGCGTATTGCGCACACGAACAGACACCAATAGAAAAACACATGCAAACAGTGAAATCATTGCAAAAACAAACACTGAGGGTACATAAGTATATATTATAAGTTGTTTACTTCATTTGTGAGGTTTATATTATGGGACAGTAGACAAATGAAAAAAATCCGAAAACAGCCTTATCTCAGCTGAATGTGCACAAAACAGACATAAATAGAAAAACACATGCAAACAGTGAAATCATTGCAAAATCAAACACTGAAGGTACAGAAGTATATCTTATATGATGTTAACTTCATTTGTGAGGTTTATGTTATGGGACAGTAGACAAATGAAAAAAATCCGGAAACAGCCTTATCTCAGCTGAATGCGCACAAAAATAGAAAAACACATTACAACAGTGAAATCATTGCAAAAATCAAACACTGACGGTACATAAGTATATCTTATAAGATGCTAACTTCATTTGTGAGGTTTATGTTATGGTAGAGTAGAAAAATAAAAAAAAATCCGGAAACTGCCTTATCTCAGCGTATTGCGCACACGAACAGACACCAATAGAAAAACACATGCAAACAGTGAAATCATTGCAAAAACAAACACTGAGGGTACAGAAGTATATCTTATAAGATGTTAACTTCATTTGTGAGGTTTATGTTATGGGACAGTAGAAAAATGAAAGAAATCCGAAAACAGCCTTATCTCGGCTGAATGCGCACACAAACATACACAAATAGAAAAACAGATGCAAACTGTGAAATCATTGCAAAATCAGACAGTGAAGGTACAGAAGTATATATTATATGATGTTAACTTCATTTGTTAGGTTTATATTATGGGAGAGTAGAAAAATTAAAAAAAATCAGGAAACAGCCTTATCTCAGCTGTATGCGCACAAAACAGACACAAATAGAAAAACACATCCAAACAGTGAAATCATTGCAAAATCAAACAGTGAAGGTACAGAAGTATATCTTATGAGATGCTAACTTCATTTGTGAAGTATATGTTATGGGACAATAGTAAAAAGAAAAACATCCGAAAACAGTGAAATCATTGCAAAATCAAACACTTATAAGTATTATAAGTGTAGTATCTATTGGGAACAATGACATGATGATGCTCCAACATTCGCCTCCGATTTTCATTAAGTTTCGATTCCACCTTAAAAAAATGCACGTTTCGGCCAGTAGGGAGAAGTGCAAATTCAGGAATGGTTGCACTAGAATTCAGTCAGCATTCATAATTGAGATGGACTTCCTCCTATAGTCCAGAGTAGATATGGACATATAGGGGATCACTGGAAAAATAAGGAGCTGTAGTATGCAAAGCAGGTGACATATTTCCTGGGAAATCATATTAGGCCATTAGAGGGCAAATTGTTGCAAAATAATTGTCAAAATCTTGACTTTTGAGATTGATTTTCTCCAAAATTCTCAAACCAGGAAAATTCATCACAAATACCTGATCACGATATGACAATATCAAAATTCTAAGATCATATCTTGTCTCATGTCATGATATAGATATAATATTGTCCAGCCTTCCTCATCATAGTTCACATTCCATTTGTCAGAGATAAAATATGAATCCATAACCCATTTTGAGAGGCAGGTTCTCATAAGGTTGGGAAGTGTCGACTAACTGGGTTGTCACTGATAGGTAGACTTCCCTGTTTAAATGTTGGAGATTTTGGGCAACACCATGTTAGTTTTTGAAAGCAGAAACAGCCATAGTTATAAGAGAAGGGATGGATACTGATAGCTTGTCCACTACAAATCCACCTATAACTGCAACTTTGCAACCATGAAATGCAAAATTAAATTTACATTGTGGACATGCAGCTCTACTGAAGAGGAACTAAGACCATAAACCCTTTAGAACAATGTATGTAGCCCCCCCCATAACTGAATGTTTTAGGAGAGCAAGCAGAACATTTAGGGGCGCACACCTTAAACATTTCCTCTCATTTTCACTGTATTACTGATCAATACTTTGATAATAATTGAAGAAATTGCAATGTGCTATTAAGAATTCCCAGTGAATTTTATTGTGCACTTGTTTGTTGAAGAATAAGATCACATAAGAGACATTAAGTGTACATAAAATACCATCACTGTCACTACAGTACAGTTATTAACTAGAAGTGGCCCGGTACTGTCCAGTACACAGAACCGGCACTTTTATTTGTGTACTGGCACGTTTCACAAGATGCCGGTAATCTCTTATCAGTCCAATTCATGATTATGGTCCAGAGCAATAATGTCTCAGGGTACACTATGTGACGTTCACCTGTTCTCGCAAAAGTCAAGTGTTTATTCCTTGAGTTTGGAGTTTTTATTTTCTATCTAATCTCTATCTGGAAGATGGCCGCTGTGTTGACCATCATCATGCTTCAAAAGCATGAGTTAGCTCATCCACAAACTTATACTTTCTGATATAATAAAAATAAACATGGAACTGGCAAGTTGAGGCTTGAAAATATCAGAGGACCATGCACAGAAGGGATTAAGCTGGGATATTGCCCGGTATCCTGGACTCTTGCTCAAAATAATAAATTGATAAAGTTAGGTTGCCATGGAGATTTATTCTCTGAAGCTCTGCCAGACCAGGGTAAGAGCCAGAAGAGATTAATCCTGCTGATGATTCCATTTGGTCAGCTGTCACTCTGATTGGTAAATAATTGCATTAACCCCCATGAAAATATTATGCTGTATGTCATTCAAACAAGTAGCTACATCTTATATTATTTTGACTGTAATCAATTTTACAATGATTCATGCCTACTGTGGTCATTATTAGACCACCGTCATTTAGGTCAGTAAGAGGTTTGATAATAAAGGCTCCAGAAAAAAACAACAAAAAAAAACACTGAATGCTGCCATTGTGAAAGGTCAACTGTTAAGAAAACCGGTACAATTGAAATAAGTTTACTTCATTTTGAGTTGTTTTGGTGCAATCTTTCATGAACAATAGTGGTGTCACTCTTTCCATGTGCATTTTATTAATTTGGCACAGGACGTGGTTATCTCGCTAAATGATGTTTAGTTCATTAGACATTCAAGAAACTGGGATGATGACATCATATTTAAGAACGAGAAAGAGAAAAACACTGATTTCATATACTGACTCACATCTTGTTTTACAATAGCTACACCTTGTGTAGGAGTGACACAGGCAGTGGCAGTCACTTACGTTTCCTGACGTCTTAATTTGTGCTCATCTGAAGTGAAACAAAACCCTGAATTTTCTTTTACACTAAAACAAGGCCAGACCAAAAGTTTCACTCCCAGGGCTGGAGTATGCCAGATGTAATATTATGAGATATTAATGTGGATGTTATGCAAGAATTTGATGCACAAGCCTGTTTTCTTTGGGTATTACCTTAATGACTCTGTCCTGGCAGTGCTGGATGATCTTACACAGCTCCTCTGTACCCTGAGACTCGAGACTCTGATGAAGGATCTGCTCAAACATCTACACAGCATTGTCCATTTGCTGGTGGCACACAGACACATGCACACAAAAGTGTCTTATTATGCCAAAAAGTTGAAAAAATGAACAAGCTAAAGTAAAACATAATCTGTAGTTTTGTGACATACATGCATGTAACACCAGACAAACTGACTCATATAGGAATATCCCGTGAAATAATGATAATATATGATAATGTACTACACCCAGTCCCACAGTCTGTATTGTGGCATGTCTGTAGACAACTATATCTATTTAACTGTCCACTGAGTTATCGAACCGCCAAAAGATGTTTGCCTTTAGTACTACTGTGTCCTTGATCAATGCCACAGTCAGAACCTCATCATCCAACTATTTGACAAACTCTAGTCAAACAGGAGCTACAGTGTAGGAAAATGATCAAGAAATAAAATGAGTGTCAATAAAATGATTAGCTCTCATAGAAACTTCCCATTGTGTTAACCAGTTAACCACCACCAACCAGTCTATATTAGACTGGTTAGTCAGTAGTTGAGGTTTCACCTCTCTCATGGGGATCTGGGCCCTTTGGACAAACACTGAGGGGCTGCTCACGTCAAACTGTTGATGCAGACCCTCAAGGCTCAGGTTCACCACCTTCTCATAGCAGCTGTGCATCTTAACTGGATGGAAAGCCAGCATAGAGATCTTCTCCATGTGCTGAGGAGGAGGACAAGAAGGGAGAGGAAGAGATGGATGAGGCATGGACAGATTTGGGAAAAATGTATAATTGTGTCTCACAATAAATATACTACTGCAAAAGTATCACTAATGTTACACTAGACAAATGCTGTTTAAATCACAAACATATTTGGAATAGGAGTATAGGAATTGCGGATAGATAACATTTGTTTTGTAAAGATCCAGATTCTTGTGCTTCAACTGAGAAACTGAGTGCATTTTCTATACATACACATACATCTCACGTTATGGGTTTTATTTAAAGCGACACAATTTTCAACCTTCACGTAATGTCTCTAAGCAGGGATGGGAAGTATTTCTGATAAATTTATTAAAAAAAATACATATTTAAAATACAAAATATCATGCTCTTTTCTGGAGATGATGAAATTTCCTTCATATTTTGTACCAATATATTTCCATTATGTCTATTTTATTTAAAATACTGTAACATACATCCTTTAAAAAAAAGTGATGACATAAGAAGACAAATTGCAGGATGCTGCTTCAGATTGGACGTCATGGTGCTTGTGCCTACTTTAATTTGCCGGGACTCAAATTCACGCGATTACCGTCAGAGCTGAGTTTCAAGACTTTAGAACTCACTCTGTCGTTTACATCGATGACAGTGTTAAAGTCGCCACATAAAATAATTTTGTATCCGACCAATAGCGGTTCTTTAAGTCTTTTAAAAAGTTGAAAAATGTTTGTTCTCTCATGAGAGGTGTACACGTTTATCATTCGTATTTTCTAGTCAGTAAAAACAATCCAACATGAGCAATCTACAAGGAATTAAATTAGGAATTAAATCGTTTTATGAATAATAGTGACATCACCAGTTTTAAAAAATATCCCACCATCAGCTTTACTTTCGTCAATAGAAATACACTTAGACCTTTGTTCCACATGCTGGATACCTTTACTCTTTACTTGTGTTCCGTCTCAGTTCTTGACAACATAATATGTCAAAGTCAGTTTTCAACAAAAACGTAATTTGTTGGGCTCTAAAAGAATTTGATTGGATGCCACGGGCATTCCAAGATGAAACTTTGGGGAAGGTCATAAATGTTTGGGGGGAAGCTATGGTGTGGGTTTGTCGTCATTTTATAACTTATACTACAAGCTTTTATTTTATTTTTCTCTACCTCTACAAAAGGTGTTTCATGATCATCATCAGGCTCTGGAGCGGGGAATTCAGAAGAAGAGTGAAAGAGCCAAAGTTGTTGCTGTAAGGGGGGCTCTCTGCTACAGCCTGCGGGTGCAGCGGGGTGCTGCCGACTCGCTGACCCTGACCCTTATACCTATTCCAAGCCCTACCAGTAGAGACCCCCCAAACCCCAATTTATGAGCTGGAATAAAATTATATCAAAGTTTATTTGGGGTGGCAAAAGACCCAGAATAAGACTGGAAACTCTCCAGCTGCCAAAAGAAGGAGGGATGGGACTTCCAAAATTAAAGGAATGCTACCATGCGGCCCAATTGAGATGAAACACAGTGAAATGAAATAGAAAAAGAGTTTGGAGAAAACCCAGTACAGAATATAATTGGGGATAAAGAAACATACAAGAAGATTCAAAACCAAATAGACACAATCACGATGTTCACATACAAAATATGGTTCAGCATAATAAAAAAAATATAAGATACAGAAAGACACTAATTTATTGAATTGGCATATGATATTATAATAGCATATGATAGCAATTTTACACCGACTAGGTACGATATAGGATTGAAACAGTGGACAAACCAAGGGAATCACAGCATGGTGTGTTTTCGGTGAAAGATGGACAGCTGGAGAGTTTCCAAAATATGACAGAAAAAAAGGATCTAGATAATCAATCATGAATTCTGTGGATTCCTGCAATTTAGAGACTACTATATGAAAGAGATCAGTATGGACCCCTCCTGAGAAGTGAATAGTGTGATCCAGATCATCATAATCAACGCATACAAAGAAACCACAATTAGAATTATATTGGGACTATATAAAAAATTGCTACAAAATACATAAAAAAAGATGGGAATCAGGATTTAACATAAAACTTAGTGATGAAGATTGGCTAAGATTGGTATAATCTGCCAGACATTAGCCTCATGTATGAAACAAAGTGATTTTGAAGCAGAAACATATTTAGGTTACAAGGTCAGAGCTGCAGTGACTTTATGACAAGTATAAATGAGCATTTCATGGGTTGTACTGGCAACAGATATGACAAATGATGGGTGGCTGGGAGATTTTTTTTTTAATCAGCCTTGAATATGTCAAAGATTACCCACAATATTAACTTTGAAGCATTGTTAGTTTTGTGTAGCATCAGATAAAACATGTATTCCCTCCCCTCTTAATTTGAAAAGAGGACATTTGTAATATGGAAATGATTGAATATTTGGAAGTTTTGAGGAGGACTGATGGAGGAGGACAAAAGTATTAATCTTTTATGACAACAATTCTTGGGAGTGAACATCCCTGCCATATACTCAAGTGTATGGTGAAAACAATGTTCAGTGTTCTATTCATAAAATGTTTTCATTTGAATTCCAATTTGCCAAGAGACCTTCTTACAAGAAAGTGTGCCATATGCACTAACACAGTGGAAATTAATCATAATGAAGCCTGAGGTTTAAGGATAAGGGTTGTCATCAACTAAATACTGTAGGCAGCAGCGAAGCTCTCTGAACAGATCAGCAATGTGACCCACAGTCCTCACAACCGAAGACGCAGCCGAAACACAGCAAGCGGTTCCGCGGAGACGGGAGCTTTGCAGCTGCGGGTCCGGGTGAGAGGACATCGGTTCTCACGGTGGAACTGTTCAGACAGAAAGTCTGGCTCCCGTGTAACGTCGCACACAACACCATCTCAGAGATATCTCAGAGATAGGATACTGACTGTATTTAAACACTAAACTTTCGCACGCAACATTTACATGTGCATAATTTATTATTAACTATATTTCGATTAATTCGTGTGTGTGTTTAAATACATGTGTATGTATGTATTTATGTATGTATGTGTTTTCAATGAGTGAAAAGACGTAGTTACCCTAATTAACGAACACATTTTAGCAACAACTCTTTAGCCACCTGCCCTGCTGTTTAGCTCATTATAATAATGTAAAATTTCACTTACCTCTACATTTTTGAGCATCTTCCTGTGACATGTCAATAGCCTCCCTCTACCACCAACTTCCCCAGTAATTCCTTGGTCAGCGACTGATGCTGCAACTCCATTACATGTTCATCCACCTGCTGAGCAGACACTAACCTGTTAACGTTTTGGATATTAATCCGCTGCTGCTGTGGTGGGGAACTACGTTGCTTGGCTGGAGTGTGATGATGGTCGATAATTCTCTTAAAGCTACAGTAGTCGTTGAAATAAACGCCCCTTTTTTTCACCATACGTGTGTGTGCGTGTTTGTGTGTGCGTGCGTGTGTGTGAGTGCGTGTGTGTGAGTGCGTGTGTGTGAGTGCGTGTGTGTGCAACTCCAGACACTTCTTGTTCTCACATCAAGTTCAAATCGACATGATACACACACACCTACATCTACAAAGAGGCTCATACACACATTCACTCCTTTGAGTAAAAAAAACAACAGGCATCTTGAGGGACTTCAAAGACTTGCCCTCTAAGTGAACCCAAACAAAAGTCTGGTTTTGTTTACACAGGTGCAATTACAGGTAAACACAATGTTTCACTTTGTTTGGGGCTCAATTCATCCTGACTGTCAAAGACACAGCATCAGAAGCTGAAGACCTCCACCTCATCAACATCAGTCACAATGTACTGAAAAAGAAAAAGGTTAAATAATTTATCAAAACTAACCCTAGCCCTATCATATTATAGTGATTACATGTAAAATAATTACATCAAATCAAACATAAGGTAGATGTTTGTTTGACCTGTGTGATCTACCGTTTTTGATGAAGTTTAAAATCCATAATTTGTATTAGTAGTGTATGATTTCACTTTCACTGAACTCTGAACTTATACTTCATATACTAGTAGTATGGAGTACTTTTACTGTATACGTTTTGGAGGAATATAGGGTCAAAGTTCAATTTTTTGCAACAAACAATAGGGTAATCATTTTTGATGAAGTAAAACTTTTTTATCAGTAGTTTATGATTTTACTTTCACTGGATTCAGTACCTCTTGTACTTCATATGCTAGTAATGTGAAGTACTTTTAATGTATACTTTTGGAGTAACCTGGCCTCCCTTCAACCCTTTTTTGTCCATTTTACTTAAACTGCCATAACCAAGCAGTCTTATTTCTGGTTTTCAAAAAAAAGTCCTATCGGATGCGATTACAACATACTGAAAAATAAATGTTCAAATTATATGTCAGTTTAATTTATTATATAACAATTATATCACATTATAGTGATTACATGTAAAATAATTGTTGAATATTTTCTAGTTTCTGTCATTTTTCAGCTTCTTAAATGTGAATATTTTTGACTTTCGGTTGCAATTATAGGTAAACACAATACACTTTGTTTGGGGCTCAATTCATCCTGACGGTCAAGACACAGCCTGAGACGCTGAAACCCTCGACCTCATCAACCATCAGTCACAATGTACTGATTATATATTAATTATAAATCAAAACTAACCCCAAGCCTATCACATTATAGTGATTACATGACAAATAATGACATCAAATCAAGCATAAGGTAGATGTATGTCCGAACAGGAACATGTTAACATAGTATACTATGACATTTTGTCCCATTTTGGACGACATACTATAGTATGACGTTTTTGTCTCATTTTTGACAACATACGATACTATGACATTTGTGTCTCATTTTGAAAAACATACTATACTATGACGTTTTTGTCTCATTTTGGACATCATACTATACTATGACATTTTTGAGTTATTTTGGACGATATACTATAGTGACATTTTTTAGTTGTTTTGGACAACATACTATACTATGACATTTTTGAGTTATTTTGGACAATATACTATACTGACATTTTTTAGTTGTTTTGGATGTCATACTATACTATGACATTATTGAGTGATTTTGGACAACATACTTCATTTGTGAGGTTTATATTTTGGGACAGTAGAAAAATTAAAAAAATCAGGAAACAGCCTTAGCTCAGCTGAATACGCACACAAACAGACACCAATAGAAAAACCCATCCAAACTGTGAAATCATTGCAAAATCAAACACTGAGGGTACAGAAGTATATCATAAGATGTTAACTTCATTTGTGAAGTATATATTATGGGAGAGTAGAAAAAAGAAAAACATCCGAAAACAGCCTTATCTCAGCATAATGCGCACACAAACAAACACCAATAGAAAAACACATCCCAACTGTGAAATCGTTGCAAAATCAAACACTGAGGGAACAGAAGTATATCTTTTAAGATGTTAACTTCATTTGTGAGCTTTATATTATGGGACAGTAGAAAAATGAAAAAAATCAGTAAACAGCCTTACCTCAGCTGAATGCGCACACAAAAAGACAGTAATAGAAAAACACATCCGAACAGTGAAATCATTGCAAAATCAAACACTGAGGGTACATAAATATATCTTATATGATGTTAACTTAATTTGTGAGGTTAATATTGTGGGACAGTAGAAAAAAGAAAAAATCAGTAAACAGCCTTATCTCACCTTAATGTGCACACAGAAGGACACCAATAGGAAAACATAACCAAACAGTGGAAAAATTACAAATTCAAATACTGAGGCTACATAAATATATCTTATAAGGTGTTAACTTCATTTGTGAGTTTTATATTATAGGACAGTAGAAAAAAGATTGAAATACCCTCGATCAGCCTTAGTCTCTACTACACATACTGAAAAATCAGACCCCTGGCTCAATGCCTTTATTAATTATTGAAGAAAATACAGTTTCCCGCCTTTTTTACGTTTGAAAAAATATAAATAAAGTCCTCTAGAACAATATTTGGTGCAATTTCAGGCTGACCTTTGACCTTTCCAAAGGTTGCACAGGTCTGAAACTCGGCACCCTAGATCAGCCTAAGTCCCTGATACACATACGGAAAAATCTGACTCCTGGCTTAATGCCTTTAGGAATTATTACAAAAAACACACCCGAACGGCTGACCTTTGACCTTTCTGAAGGTTACACGGGTCTAAAACTCGGCACCCTAGATCAGCCTTAGTCCCTGATACACATACGGAAAAATCACACTCCTGGCTTAATGCCTTTAGGAATTATTACAAAAAACACACCCGAACGGCTGACCTTTGACCTTTCCGAAGGTTGCACAGGTCTGAAACTCAGCACCCTGGATCAGCCTCAGTCCCTGATACACATACTGAAAAATCAGACTCCTGGCTCAAAGCCTTTAGGAATTATTACAAAAAACACACCTGAACGGCTGACCTTTGACCTTTCCAAAAGCTGCACAGGTCTGAAACTCGGCACCCTGGATCACTCTTACTCCCTGATACACATACTGAAAAATCAGACTCCTGGCTCAATGCCTTTAGGAATTATTACAAAAAACACACCCGAACGGCTGACCTTTGACCTTTCTGAAGGTTGCACAGGTCTGAAACTCGGCACCCTGGATCACTCTTACTCCCTGATACACATACGGAAAAATCAGACTCCTGGCTTAATGCCTTTACAAATAATTACAAAAAACACACCCGAACTGCTGACCTTTGACCTTTCTGAAGGTTGCACAGGTCTGAAACTCGGAACCCTGGATCAGCCTCAATCCCTGATACGCATACGGAGAAATCAGCATCCTGGCTCATTGCCTTTAGGAATTATTAAAGAAAAGACAGTCTCACACCTTTTTTACTTTTTGAATTTTACAGACTGTCTTTTTGTTCCGCTACGTGGAGACCTTTGACCTGGGGGCTCCATATTCGGAACAGAGGATCCTCCGGAGCCACTAAACAATAATCCGGGGGGGAAAAGCCCAAAGGACTGTTTGTCCTGTGTCCAAAAACTGAAAATCAGGTCGTGTCAGACTCTATACAGTCTTAGACCCTTTGGCCAGAGTGGAGGTTTTGGAGGGAACTACATTGCTACAGGTCGCAAGAGTGTGAATTTTTCATATGTCGTTTGGGGTCCTAAGACAAGCGGAACGACACCAGTCCCGTGCCGCGTCCCGGAAATAGCCTTATCTCAGTGTAATGCGCACACAGAAAGACACCAATAGGAAAACATAACCAAACAGTGAAAAAATTACAAATTCAAACACTGAGGGTACATAAGTATATAATATAAGTTGTTAACTTCATTCGTGAGTTTTATATTATAGGACAGTAGAAAAAAGATAAAAATACAAAATATAGCCTTATCTCAGCATAATGCGCACACAAAAAGACACCAAAAGGAAAAAACACATCCACACAGTGAAATCATTGCAAAATCAAATACTGAGGGTACAGAAGTATTTTAGACGACATGCTATACTATGACATTTTTGTCTCTTTTTTGACAACATACTATACTATGACGTTTTTGTCTCATTTAGACGACATACTATTCTATGACATTTTTGAGTTATTTTGGACGACATACTATACTATGACGTTTTTATCTCATTTTGGACGACATACTATACTATGACCTTTTTATGTAATTTTGGACGACAAACTATACTATGACATTATTGAGTTGTTTTGGACGACATACTATACTATGACGTTTTTGTCTCATTTTGAACGACACACTATGCAATGACATTCTTATCTCATTTTGGACGATATTCTATACTATAAAATTTTTATCTTATTTTGGGCGACATACTATACTATGACATTTTTGTCTCATTTTGAAAAACATACTATACTATGACGTTTTTGTCTCATTTTGGATGACATACTATACTATGACATTTTTGTGTCATTTTGGAAGACATACTATACTATGACGTTTTTGTCTCATTTTGGACATCATACTATACTATGACATTTTTGAGTTATTTTGGACGAAATACTATAGTGACATTTTTTAGTTGTTTGGACGACATACTATACTATGACATTATTGAGTTCTTTTGGACGACATTCTATACTATGACATTTTTGTCTCATTTTGAACAACACACTATGCAATGACATTTTTGTCTCATTTTGGACGACATACTATGCTATGACATTCTTATCTCATTTTGGACGATATGCTATACTATAAAACTTTTATCTTATTTTGGGCGACATACTATACTATGACATTTTTGTCTCATTTTGAAAAACATACTATACTAAGACGTTTTTGTCTCATTTTGAAAAACATACTATACTATGACATTTTTGTGTGATTTTGGACGATATACTATACTATGACGTTTTTATCTCATTTTGGACGACATACTATACTATGACCTTTTTATGTAATTTTGGACGACAAACTATACTATGACATTTTTGTGTCATTTTGGACGACATACTATACTATGACGTTTTTGTCTCATTTTGGACAACATACTATACTATGACGTTTTTGTCTCATTTTGGACAACATACTATACTATGACATTTTTGAGTTATTTTGGACGACATACTATACTATGACGTTTTTGTCTCATTTTGGACATCTTACTTTACTACGACATTTTTGAGTTATTTTGGACGAAATACTATAGTGACATTTTTTAGTTGTTTGGACGACATACTATACTATGACATTATTGAGTTCTTTTGGACAACATTCTATACTATGACATTTTTGTCTCATTTTGAACAACACACTATGCAATGACATTTTTGTCTCATTTTGGACGACATACTATGCTATGACATTCTTATCTCATTTTGGACGATATGCTATACTATAAAATTTTTATCTTATTTTGGGCGACATACTATACTATGACATTTTTGTATCATTTTGAAAAACATACTATACTAAGACGTTTTTGTCTCATTTTGAAAAACATACTATACTATGACATTTTTGTGTGATTTTGGACGATATACTATACTATGTCGTTTTTGTCTCATTTTGGACAACATACGATACGATGACGTTTGTGTCTCATTTTGAAAAACATACTATACTATGACGTTTTTGAGTTATTTTGGACATCATACTATACTATGACATTTTTGAGTTATTTTGGACGATATACTATAGTGACATTTTTTAGTTGTTTTGGACAACATACTATACTATGACATTTTTGTCTCTTTTTTGACAACATACTATACTATGACGTTTTTATCTCATTTAGACGACATACTATTCTATGACATTTTTGAGTTATTTTGGACGACATACTATACTATGACGTTTTTGTCTCATTTTGGACAACATACTATACTATGACGTTTTTGTCTCATTTTGGACGACATACTATACTATGACATTTTTGAGTTATTTTGGACGACATACTATACTAAGACGTTTTTGTCTCATTTTGAAAAACATACTATACTATGACATTTTTGTGTGATTTTGGACGATATACTATACTATGTCGTTTTTGTCTCATTTTGGACAACATACTATACTATGACGTTTTTGAGTTATTTTGGACATCATACTATACTATGACATTTTTGAGTTATTTTGGACGATATACTATAGTGACATTTTTTAGTTGTTTTGGACAACATACTATACTATGACATTTTTGTCTCTTTTTTGACAACATACTATACTATGACGTTTTTGTCTCATTTAGACGACATACTATTCTATGACATTTTTGAGTTATTTTGGACGACATACTATACTATGACGTTTTTGTCTCATTTTGGACAACATACTATACTATGACGTTTTTGTCTCATTTTGGACGACATACTATACTATGACATTTTTGAGTTATTTTGGACGACATACTATACTATGACGTTTTTGTCTCATTTTGGATGACATACTATACTATGACATTTTTGTGTCATTTTGGAAGACATACTATACTATGACGTTTTTGTCTCATTTTGGACATCATACTATACTATGACATTTTTGAGTTATTTTGGACGAAATACTATAGTGACATTTTTTAGTTGTTTGGACGACATACTATACTATGACATTATTGAGTTCTTTTGGACGACATTCTATACTATGACATTTTTGTCTCATTTTGAACAACACACTATGCAATGACATTTTTGTCTCATTTTGGACGACATACTATGCTATGACATTCTTATCTCATTTTGGACGATATGCTATACTATAAAACTTTTATCTTATTTTGGGCGACATACTATACTATGACATTTTTGTCTCATTTTGAAAAACATACTATACTAAGACGTTTTTGTCTCATTTTGAAAAACATACTATACTATGACATTTTTGTGTGATTTTGGACGATATACTATACTATGACGTTTTTATCTCATTTTGACGACATACTATACTATGACCTTTTTATGTAATTTTGGACGACAAACTATACTATGACATTTTTGTGTCATTTTGGACGACATACTATACTATGACGTTTTTGTCTCATTTTGGACAACATACTATACTATGACGTTTTTGTCTCATTTTGGACGACATACTATACTATGACATTTTTGAGTTATTTTGGACGACATACTATACTATGACGTTTTTGTCTCATTTTGGACGACATACTATACTATGACATTTTTGTGTCATTTTGGAAGACATACTATACTATGACGTTTTTGTCTCATTTTGGACATCATACTATACTACGACATTTTTGAGTTATTTTGGACGAAATACTATAGTGACATTTTTTAGTTGTTTGGACGACATACTATACTATGACATTATTGAGTTCTTTTGGACAACATTCTATACTATGACATTTTTGTCTCATTTTGAACAACACACTATGCAATGACATTTTTGTCTCATTTTGGACGACATACTATGCTATGACATTCTTATCTCATTTTGGACGATATGCTATACTATAAAATTTTTATCTTATTTTGGGCGACATACTATACTATGACATTTTTGTATCATTTTGAAAAACATACTATACTAAGACGTTTTTGTCTCATTTTGAAAAACATACTATACTATGACATTTTTGTGTGATTTTGGACGATATACTATACTATGTCGTTTTTGTCTCATTTTGGACAACATACGATACGATGACGTTTGTGTCTCATTTTGAAAAACATACTATACTATGACGTTTTTGAGTTATTTTGGACATCATACTATACTATGACATTTTTGAGTTATTTTGGACGATATACTATAGTGACATTTTTTAGTTGTTTTGGACAACATACTATACTATGACATTTTTGTCTCTTTTTTGACAACATACTATACTATGACGTTTTTGTCTCATTTAGACGACATACTATTCTATGACATTTTTGAGTTATTTTGGACGACATACTATACTATGACGTTTTTGTCTCATTTTGGACAACATACTATACTATGACGTTTTTGTCTCATTTTGGACGACATACTATACTATGACATTTTTGAGTTATTTTGGACGACATACTATACTAAGACGTTTTTGTCTCATTTTGAAAAACATACTATACTATGACATTTTTGTGTGATTTTGGACGATATACTATACTATGTCGTTTTTGTCTCATTTTGGACAACATACTATACTATGACGTTTTTGAGTTATTTTGGACATCATACTATACTATGACATTTTTGAGTTATTTTGGACGATATACTATAGTGACATTTTTTAGTTGTTTTGGACAACATACTATACTATGACATTTTTGTCTCTTTTTTGACAACATACTATACTATGACGTTTTTGTCTCATTTAGACGACATACTATTCTATGACATTTTTGAGTTATTTTGGACGACATACTATACTATGACGTTTTTGTCTCATTTTGGATGACATACTATACTATGACATTTTTGTGTCATTTTGGAAGACATACTATACTATGACGTTTTTGTCTCATTTTGGACATCATACTATACTATGACCTTTTTGAGTTATTTTGGACGAAATACTATAGTGACATTTTTTAGTTGTTTGGACGACATACTATAATATGACATTATTGAGTTCTTTTGGACGACATTCTATACTATGACATTTTTGTCTCATTTTGAACAACACACTATGCAATGACATTTTTGTCTCATTTTGGACGACATACTATGCTATGACATTCTTATCTCATTTTGGACGATATGCTATACTATAAAACTTTTATCTTATTTTGGGCGACATACTATACTATGACATTTTTGTCTCATTTTGAAAAACATACTATACTAAGACGTTTTTGTCTCATTTTGAAAAACATACTATACTATGACATTTTTGTGTGATTTTGGACGATATACTATACTATGACGTTTTTATCTCATTTTGGACGACATACTATACTATGACCTTTTTATGTAATTTTGGACGACAAACTATACTATGACATTTTTGTGTCATTTTGGACGACATACTATACTATGACGTTTTTGTCTCATTTTGGACAACATACTATACTATGACGTTTTTGTCTCATTTTGGACGACATACTATACTATGACATTTTTGAGTTATTTTGGACGACATACTATACTATGACGTTTTTGTCTCATTTTGGACGACATACTATACTATGACATTTTTGTGTCATTTTGGAAGACATACTATACTATGACGTTTTTGTCTCATTTTGGACATCATACTATACTACGACATTTTTGAGTTATTTTGGACGAAATACTATAGTGACATTTTTTAGTTGTTTGGACGACATACTATACTATGACATTATTGAGTTCTTTTGGACAACATTCTATACTATGACATTTTTGTCTCATTTTGAACAACACACTATGCAATGACATTTTTGTCTCATTTTGGACGACATACTATGCTATGACATTCTTATCTTATTTTGGGCGACATACTATACTATGACATTTTTGTATCATTTTGAAAAACATACTATACTAAGACGTTTTTGTCTCATTTTGAAAAACATACTATACTATGACATTTTTGTGTGATTTTGGACGATATACTATACTATGTCGTTTTTGTCTCATTTTGGACAACATACGATACGATGACGTTTGTGTCTCATTTTGAAAAACATACTATACTATGACGTTTTTGAGTTATTTTGGACATCATACTATACTATGACATTTTTGAGTTATTTTGGACGATATACTATAGTGACATTTTTTAGTTGTTTTGGACAACATACTATACTATGACATTTTTGTCTCTTTTTTGACAACATACTATACTATGACGTTTTTGTCTCATTTAGACGACATACTATTCTATGACATTTTTGAGTTATTTTGGACGACATACTATACTATGACGTTTTTGTCTCATTTTGGACAACATACTATACTATGACGTTTTTGTCTCATTTTGGACGACATACTATACTATGACGTTTTTGTCTCATTTTGGACGACATACTATACTATGACATTTTTGAGTTATTTTGGAAGACATACTATACTATGACGTTTTTGTCTCATTTTGGACGACATACTATACTATGACATTTTTGTGTCATTTTGGAAGACATACTATACTATGACGTTTTTGTCTCATTTTGGACATCATACTATACTACGACATTTTTGAGTTATTTTGGACGAAATACTATAGTGACATTTTTTAGTTATTTTGGACGATATACTATAGTGACATTTTTTAGTTGTTTTGGACAACATACTATACTATGACATTTTTGTCTCTTTTTTGACAACATACTATACTATGACGTTTTTGTCTCATTTAGACGACATACTATTCTATGACATTTTTGAGTTATTTTGGACGACATACTATACTATGACGTTTTTGTCTCATTTTGGACAACATACTATACTATGACGTTTTTGTCTCATTTTGGACGACATACTATACTATGACATTTTTGAGTTATTTTGGACGACATACTATACTAAGACGTTTTTGTCTCATTTTGAAAAACATACTATACTATGACATTTTTGTGTGATTTTGGACGATATACTATACTATGTCGTTTTTGTCTCATTTTGGACAACATACTATACTATGACGTTTTTGAGTTATTTTGGACATCATACTATACTATGACATTTTTGAGTTATTTTGGACGATATACTATAGTGACATTTTTTAGTTGTTTTGGACAACATACTATACTATGACATTTTTGTCTCTTTTTTGACAACATACTATACTATGACGTTTTTGTCTCATTTAGACGACATACTATTCTATGACATTTTTGAGTTATTTTGGACGACATACTATACTATGACGTTTTTGTCTCATTTTGGACAACATACTATACTATGACGTTTTTGTCTCATTTTGGACGACATACTATATATACTATGACATTTTTGAGTTATTTTGGACGACATACTATACTATGACGTTTTTGTCTCATTTTGGATGACATACTATACTATGACATTTTTGTGTCATTTTGGAAGACATACTATACTATGACATTTTTGAGTTATTTTGGACGAAATACTATAGTGACATTTTTTAGTTGTTTGGACGACATACTATACTATGACATTATTGAGTTCTTTTGGACGACATTCTATACTATGACATTTTTGTCTCATTTTGAACAACACACTATGCAATGACATTTTTGTCTCATTTTGGACGACATACTATGCTATGACATTCTTATCTCATTTTGGACGATATGCTATACTATAAAACTTTTATCTTATTTTGGGCGACATACTATACTATGACATTTTTGTCTCATTTTGAAAAACATACTATACTAAGACGTTTTTGTCTCATTTTGAAAAACATACTATACTATGACATTTTTGTGTGATTTTGGACGATATACTATACTATGACGTTTTTATCTCATTTTGGACGACATACTATACTATGACCTTTTTATGTAATTTTGGACGACAAACTATACTATGACATTTTTGTGTCATTTTGGACGACATACTATACTATGACGTTTTTGTCTCATTTTGGACAACATACTATACTATGACGTTTTTGTCTCATTTTGGACGACATACTATACTATGACATTTTTGAGTTATTTTGGACGACATACTATACTATGACGTTTTTGTCTCATTTTGGACGACATACTATACTATGACATTTTTGTGTCATTTTGGAAGACATACTATACTATGACGTTTTTGTCTCATTTTGGACATCATACTATACTACGACATTTTTGAGTTATTTTGGACGAAATACTATAGTGACATTTTTTAGTTATTTTGGACGATATACTATAGTGACATTTTTTAGTTGTTTTGGACAACATACTATACTATGACATTTTTGTCTCTTTTTTGACAACATACTATACTATGACGTTTTTGTCTCATTTAGACGACATACTATTCTATGACATTTTTGAGTTATTTTGGACGACATACTATACTATGACGTTTTTGTCTCATTTTGGACAACATACTATACTATGACGTTTTTGTCTCATTTTGGACGACATACTATAATATGACATTTTTGAGTTATTTTGGACGACATACTATACTAAGACGTTTTTGTCTCATTTTGAAAAACATACTATACTATGACATTTTTGTGTGATTTTGGACGATATACTATACTATGTCGTTTTTGTCTCATTTTGGACAACATACTATACTATGACGTTTTTGAGTTATTTTGGACATCATACTATACTATGACATTTTTGAGTTATTTTGGACGATATACTATAGTGACATTTTTTAGTTGTTTTGGACAACATACTATACTATGACATTTTTGTCTCTTTTTTGACAACATACTATACTATGACGTTTTTGTCTCATTTAGACGACATACTATTCTATGACATTTTTGAGTTATTTTGGACGACATACTATACTATGACGTTTTTGTCTCATTTTGGATGACATACTATACTATGACATTTTTGTGTCATTTTGGAAGACATACTATACTATGACGTTTTTGTCTCATTTTGGACATCATACTATACTATGACCTTTTTGAGTTATTTTGGACGAAATACTATAGTGACATTTTTTAGTTGTTTGGACGACATACTATACTATGACATTATTGAGTTCTTTTGGACGACATTCTATACTATGACATTTTTGTCTCATTTTGAACAACACACTATGCAATGACATTTTTGTCTCATTTTGGACGACATACTATGCTATGACATTCTTATCTCATTTTGGACGATATGCTATACTATAAAACTTTTATCTTATTTTGGGCGACATACTATACTATGACATTTTTGTCTCATTTTGAAAAACATACTATACTAAGACGTTTTTGTCTCATTTTGAAAAACATACTATACTATGACATTTTTGTGTGATTTTGGACGATATACTATACTATGACGTTTTTATCTCATTTTGGACAACATACTATACTATGACGTTTTTGTCTCATTTTGGACGACATACTATACTATGACATTTTTGAGTTATTTTGGACGACAAACTATACTATGACATTTTTGTGTCATTTTGGACGACATACTATACTATGACGTTTTTGTCTCATTTTGGACGACATACTATACTATGACCTTTTTATGTAATTTTGGACGACAAACTATACTATGACATTTTTGTGTCATTTTGGACGACATACTATACTATGACGTTTTTGTCTCATTTTGGACAACATACTATACTATGACGTTTTTGTCTCATTTTGGACGACATACTATACTATGACATTTTTGAGTTATTTTGGACGACATACTATACTATGACGTTTTTGTCTCATTTTGGACGACATACTATACTATGACATTTTTGTGTCATTTTGGAAGACATACTATACTATGACGTTTTTGTCTCATTTTGGACATCATACTATACTACGACATTTTTGAGTTATTTTGGACGAAATACTATAGTGACATTTTTTAGTTGTTTGGACGACATACTATACTATGACATTATTGAGTTCTTTTGGACAACATTCTATACTATGACATTTTTGTCTCATTTTGAACAACACACTATGCAATGACATTTTTGTCTCATTTTGGACGACATACTATGCTATGACATTCTTATCTCATTTTGGACGATATGCTATACTATAAAATTTTTATCTTATTTTGGGCGACATACTATACTATGACATTTTTGTATCATTTTGAAAAACATACTATACTAAGACGTTTTTGTCTCATTTTGAAAAACATACTATACTATGACATTTTTGTGTGATTTTGGACGATATACTATACTATGTCGTTTTTGTCTCATTTTGGACAACATACGATACGATGACGTTTGTGTCTCATTTTGAAAAACATACTATACTATGACGTTTTTGAGTTATTTTGGACATCATACTATACTATGACATTTTTGAGTTATTTTGGACGATATACTATAGTGACATTTTTTAGTTGTTTTGGACAACATACTATACTATGACATTTTTGTCTCTTTTTGACAACATACTATACTATGACGTTTTTGTCTCATTTAGACGACATACTATTCTATGACATTTTTGAGTTATTTTGGACGACATACTATACTATGACGTTTTTGTCTCATTTTGGACAACATACTATACTATGACGTTTTTGTCTCATTTTGGACGACATACTATACTATGACATTTTTGAGTTATTTTGGACGACATACTATACTAAGACGTTTTTGTCTCATTTTGAAAAACATACTATACCATGACATTTTTGTGTGATTTTGGACGATATACTATACTATGTCGTTTTTGTCTCATTTTGGACAACATACTATACTATGACGTTTTTGAGTTATTTTGGACATCATACTATACTATGACATTTTTGAGTTATTTTGGACGATATACTATAGTGACATTTTTTAGTTGTTTTGGACAACATACTATACTATGACATTTTTGTCTCTTTTTTGACAACATACTATACTATGACGTTTTTGTCTCATTTAGACGACATACTATTCTATGACATTTTTGAGTTATTTTGGACGACATACTATACTATGACGTTTTTGTCTCATTTTGGACAACATACTATACTATGACGTTTTTGTCTCATTTTGGACGACATACTATATATACTATGACATTTTTGAGTTATTTTGGACGACATACTATACTATGACGTTTTTGTCTCATTTTGGATGACATACTATACTATGACATTTTTGTGTCATTTTGGAAGACATACTATACTATGACATTTTTGAGTTATTTTGGACGAAATACTATAGTGACATTTTTTAGTTGTTTGGACGACATACTATACTATGACATTATTGAGTTCTTTTGGACGACATTCTATACTATGACATTTTTGTCTCATTTTGAACAACACACTATGCAATGACATTTTTGTCTCATTTTGGACGACATACTATGCTATGACATTCTTATCTCATTTTGGACGATATGCTATACTATAAAACTTTTATCTTATTTTGGGCGACATACTATACTATGACATTTTTGTCTCATTTTGAAAAACATACTATACTAAGACGTTTTTGTCTCATTTTGAAAAACATACTATACTATGACATTTTTGTGTGATTTTGGACGATATACTATACTATGACGTTTTTATCTCATTTTGGACGACATACTATACTATGACCTTTTTATGTAATTTTGGACGACAAACTATACTATGACATTTTTGTGTCATTTTGGACGACATACTATACTATGACGTTTTTGTCTCATTTTGGACAACATACTATACTATGACGTTTTTGTCTCATTTTGGACGACATACTATACTATGACATTTTTGAGTTATTTTGGAAGACATACTATACTATGACGTTTTTGTCTCATTTTGGACGACATACTATACTATGACATTTTTGTGTCATTTTGGAAGACATACTATACTATGACGTTTTTGTCTCATTTTGGACATCATACTATACTACGACATTTTTGAGTTATTTTGGACGAAATACTATAGTGACATTTTTTAGTTATTTTGGACGATATACTATAGTGACATTTTTTAGTTGTTTTGGACAACATACTATACTATGACATTTTTGTCTCTTTTTTGACAACATACTATACTATGACGTTTTTGTCTCATTTAGACGACATACTATTCTATGACATTTTTGAGTTATTTTGGACGACATACTATACTATGACGTTTTTGTCTCATTTTGGACGACATACTATATATACTATGACATTTTTGAGTTATTTTGGACGACATACTATACTATGACGTTTTTGTCTCATTTTGGATGACATACTATACTATGACATTTTTGTGTCATTTTGGAAGACATACTATACTATGACATTTTTGAGTTATTTTGGACGAAATACTATAGTGACATTTTTTAGTTGTTTGGACGACATACTATACTATGACATTATTGAGTTCTTTTGGACGACATTCTATACTATGACATTTTTGTCTCATTTTGAACAACACACTATGCAATGACATTTTTGTCTCATTTTGGACGACATACTATGCTATGACATTCTTATCTCATTTTGGACGATATGCTATACTATAAAACTTTTATCTTATTTTGGGCGACATACTATACTATGACATTTTTGTCTCATTTTGAAAAACATACTATACTAAGACGTTTTTGTCTCATTTTGAAAAACATACTATACTATGACATTTTTGTGTGATTTTGGACGATATACTATACTATGACGTTTTTATCTCATTTTGGACGACATACTATACTATGACCTTTTTATGTAATTTTGGACGACAAACTATACTATGACATTTTTCTGTCATTTTGGACGACATACTATACTATGACGTTTTTGTCTCATTTTGGACAACATACTATACTATGACGTTTTTGTCTCATTTTGGACGACATACTATACTATGACATTTTTGAGTTATTTTGGACGACATACTATACTATGACGTTTTTGTCTCATTTTGGACGACATACTATACTATGACATTTTTGTGTCATTTTGGAAGACATACTATACTATGACGTTTTTGTCTCATTTTGGACATCATACTATACTACGACATTTTTGAGTTATTTTGGACGAAATACTATAGTGACATTTTTTAGTTGTTTGGACGACATACTATACTATGACATTATTGAGTTCTTTTGGACAACATTCTATACTATGACATTTTTGTCTCATTTTGAACAACACACTATGCAATGACATTTTTGTCTCATTTTGGACGACATACTATGCTATGACATTCTTATCTCATTTTGGACGATATGCTATACTATAAAATTTTTATCTTATTTTGGGCGACATACTATACTATGACATTTTTGTATCATTTTGAAAAACATACTATACTAAGACGTTTTTGTCTCATTTTGAAAAACATACTATACTATGACATTTTTGTGTGATTTTGGACGATATACTATACTATGTCGTTTTTGTCTCATTTTGGACAACATACGATACGATGACGTTTTTGTCTCATTTTGGACGACATACTATACTATGACATTTTTGAGTTATTTTGGAAGACATACTATACTATGACGTTTTTGTCTCATTTTGGACGACATACTATACTATGACATTTTTGTGTCATTTTGGAAGACATACTATACTATGACGTTTTTGTCTCATTTTGGACATCATACTATACTACGACATTTTTGAGTTATTTTGGACGAAATACTATAGTGACATTTTTTAGTTATTTTGGACGATATACTATAGTGACATTTTTTAGTTGTTTTGGACAACATACTATACTATGACATTTTTGTCTCTTTTTTGACAACATACTATACTATGACGTTTTTGTCTCATTTAGACGACATACTATTCTATGACATTTTTGAGTTATTTTGGACGACATACTATACTATGACGTTTTTGTCTCATTTTGGACGACATACTATATATACTATGACATTTTTGAGTTATTTTGGACGACATACTATACTATGACGTTTTTGTCTCATTTTGGATGACATACTATACTATGACATTTTTGTGTCATTTTGGAAGACATACTATACTATGACATTTTTGAGTTATTTTGGACGAAATACTATAGTGACATTTTTTAGTTGTTTGGACGACATACTATACTATGACATTATTGAGTTCTTTTGGACGACATTCTATACTATGACATTTTTGTCTCATTTTGAACAACACACTATGCAATGACATTTTTGTCTCATTTTGGACGACATACTATGCTATGACATTCTTATCTCATTTTGGACGATATGCTATACTATAAAACTTTTATCTTATTTTGGGCGACATACTATACTATGACATTTTTGTCTCATTTTGAAAAACATACTATACTAAGACGTTTTTGTCTCATTTTGAAAAACATACTATACTATGACATTTTTGTGTGATTTTGGACGATATACTATACTATGACGTTTTTATCTCATTTTGGACGACATACTATACTATGACCTTTTTATGTAATTTTGGACGACAAACTATACTATGACATTTTTGTGTCATTTTGGACGACATACTATACTATGACGTTTTTGTCTCATTTTGGACAACATACTATACTATGACGTTTTTGTCTCATTTTGGACGACATACTATACTATGACATTTTTGAGTTATTTTGGACGACATACTATACTATGACGTTTTTGTCTCATTTTGGACGACATACTATACTATGACATTTTTGTGTCATTTTGGAAGACATACTATACTATGACGTTTTTGTCTCATTTTGGACATCATACTATACTACGACATTTTTGAGTTATTTTGGACGAAATACTATAGTGACATTTTTTAGTTGTTTGGACGACATACTATACTATGACATTATTGAGTTCTTTTGGACAACATTCTATACTATGACATTTTTGTCTCATTTTGAACAACACACTATGCAATGACATTTTTGTCTCATTTTGGACGACATACTATGCTATGACATTCTTATCTCATTTTGGACGATATGCTATACTATAAAATTTTTATCTTATTTTGGGCGACATACTATACTATGACATTTTTGTATCATTTTGAAAAACATACTATACTAAGACGTTTTTGTCTCATTTTGAAAAACATACTATACTATGACATTTTTGTGTGATTTTGGACGATATACTATACTATGTCGTTTTTGTCTCATTTTGGACAACATACGATACGATGACGTTTGTGTCTCATTTTGAAAAACATACTATACTATGACGTTTTTGAGTTATTTTGGACATCATACTATACTATGACATTTTTGAGTTATTTTGGACGATATACTATAGTGACATTTTTTAGTTGTTTTGGACAACATACTATACTATGACATTTTTGTCTCTTTTTGACAACATACTATACTATGACGTTTTTGTCTCATTTAGACGACATACTATTCTATGACATTTTTGAGTTATTTTGGACGACATACTATACTATGACGTTTTTGTCTCATTTTGGACAACATACTATACTATGACGTTTTTGTCTCATTTTGGACGACATACTATACTATGACATTTTTGAGTTATTTTGGACGACATACTATACTAAGACGTTTTTGTCTCATTTTGAAAAACATACTATACTATGACATTTTTGTGTGATTTTGGACGATATACTATACTATGTCGTTTTTGTCTCATTTTGGACAACATACTATACTATGACGTTTTTGAGTTATTTTGGACATCATACTATACTATGACATTTTTGAGTTATTTTGGACGATATACTATAGTGACATTTTTTAGTTGTTTTGGACAACATACTATACTATGACATTTTTGTCTCTTTTTTGACAACATACTATACTATGACGTTTTTGTCTCATTTAGACGACATACTATTCTATGACATTTTTGAGTTATTTTGGACGACATACTATACTATGACGTTTTTGTCTCATTTTGGACAACATACTATACTATGACGTTTTTGTCTCATTTTGGACGACATACTATACTATGACATTTTTGAGTTATTTTGGACGACATACTATACTATGACGTTTTTGTCTCATTTTGGATGACATACTATACTATGACATTTTTGTGTCATTTTGGAAGACATACTATACTATGACATTTTTGAGTTATTTTGGACGAAATACTATAGTGACATTTTTTAGTTGTTTGGACGACATACTATACTATGACATTATTGAGTTCTTTTGGACGACATTCTATACTATGACATTTTTGTCTCATTTTGAACAACACACTATGCAATGACATTTTTGTCTCATTTTGGACGACATACTATGCTATGACATTCTTATCTCATTTTGGACGATATGCTATACTATAAAACTTTTATCTTATTTTGGGCGACATACTATACTATGACATTTTTGTCTCATTTTGAAAAACATACTATACTAAGACGTTTTTGTCTCATTTTGAAAAACATACTATACTATGACATTTTTGTGTGATTTTGGACGATATACTATACTATGACGTTTTTATCTCATTTTGGACGACATACTATACTATGACCTTTTTATGTAATTTTGGACGACAAACTATACTATGACATTTTTGTGTCATTTTGGACGACATACTATACTATGACGTTTTTGTCTCATTTTGGACAACATACTATACTATGACGTTTTTGTCTCATTTTGGACGACATACTATACTATGACATTTTTGAGTTATTTTGGAAGACATACTATACTATGACGTTTTTGTCTCATTTTGGACGACATACTATACTATGACATTTTTGTGTCATTTTGGAAGACATACTATACTATGACGTTTTTGTCTCATTTTGGACATCATACTATACTACGACATTTTTGAGTTATTTTGGACGAAATACTATAGTGACATTTTTTAGTTATTTTGGACGATATACTATAGTGACATTTTTTAGTTGTTTTGGACAACATACTATACTATGACATTTTTGTCTCTTTTTTGACAACATACTATACTATGACGTTTTTGTCTCATTTAGACGACATACTATTCTATGACATTTTTGAGTTATTTTGGACGACATACTATACTATGACGTTTTTGTCTCATTTTGGACGACATACTATATATACTATGACATTTTTGAGTTATTTTGGACGACATACTATACTATGACGTTTTTGTCTCATTTTGGATGACATACTATACTATGACATTTTTGTGTCATTTTGGAAGACATACTATACTATGACATTTTTGAGTTATTTTGGACGAAATACTATAGTGACATTTTTTAGTTGTTTGGACGACATACTATACTATGACATTATTGAGTTCTTTTGGACGACATTCTATACTATGACATTTTTGTCTCATTTTGAACAACACACTATGCAATGACATTTTTGTCTCATTTTGGACGACATACTATGCTATGACATTCTTATCTCATTTTGGACGATATGCTATACTATAAAACTTTTATCTTATTTTGGGCGACATACTATACTATGACATTTTTGTCTCATTTTGAAAAACATACTATACTAAGACGTTTTTGTCTCATTTTGAAAAACATACTATACTATGACATTTTTGTGTGATTTTGGACGATATACTATACTATGACGTTTTTATCTCATTTTGGACGACATACTATACTATGACGTTTTTGTCTCATTTTGGACGACATACTATACTATGACATTTTTGTGTCATTTTGGAAGACATACTATACTATGACGTTTTTGTCTCATTTTGGACATCATACTATACTACGACATTTTTGAGTTATTTTGGACGAAATACTATAGTGACATTTTTTAGTTATTTTGGACGATATTCTATAGTGACATTTTTTAGTTGTTTTGGACAACATACTATACTATGACATTTTTGTCTCTTTTTTGACAACATACTATACTATGACGTTTTTGTCTCATTTAGACGACATACTATTCTATGACATTTTTGAGTTATTTTGGACGACATACTATACTATGACGTTTTTGTCTCATTTTGGACAACATACTATACTATGACGTTTTTGTCTCATTTTGGACGACATACTATACTATGACATTTTTGAGTTATTTTGGACGACATACTATACTAAGACGTTTTTGTCTCATTTTGAAAAACATACTATACTATGACATTTTTGTGTGATTTTGGACGATATACTATACTATGTCGTTTTTGTCTCATTTTGGACAACATACTATACTATGACGTTTTTGAGTTATTTTGGACATCATACTATACTATGACATTTTTGAGTTATTTTGGACGATATACTATAGTGACATTTTTTAGTTGTTTTGGACAACATACTATACTATGACATTTTTGTCTCTTTTTTGACAACATACTATACTATGACGTTTTTGTCTCATTTAGACGACATACTATTCTATGACATTTTTGAGTTATTTTGGACGACATACTATACTATGACGTTTTTGTCTCATTTTGGATGACATACTATACTATGACATTTTTGAGTTATTTTGGACGAAATACTATAGTGACATTTTTTAGTTGTTTGGACGACATACTATACTATGACATTATTGAGTTCTTTTGGACGACATTCTATACTATGACATTTTTGTCTCATTTTGAACAACACACTATGCAATGACATTTTTGTCTCATTTTGGACGACATACTATGCTATGACATTCTTATCTCATTTTGGACGATATGCTATACTATAAAACTTTTATCTTATTTTGGGCGACATACTATACTATGACATTTTTGTCTCATTTTGAAAAACATACTATACTAAGACGTTTTTGTCTCATTTTGAAAAACATACTATACTATGACATTTTTGTGTGATTTTGGACGATATACTATACTATGACGTTTTTATCTCATTTTGGACGACATACTATACTATGACCTTTTTATGTAATTTTGGACGACAAACTATACTATGACATTTTTGTGTCATTTTGGACGACATACTATACTATGACGTTTTTGTCTCATTTTGGACAACATACTATACTATGACGTTTTTGTCTCATTTTGGACGACATACTATACTATGACATTTTTGAGTTATTTTGGACGACATACTATACTATGACGTTTTTGTCTCATTTTGGACGACATACTATACTATGACATTTTTGTGTCATTTTGGAAGACATACTATACTATGACGTTTTTGTCTCATTTTGGACATCATACTATACTACGACATTTTTGAGTTATTTTGGACGAAATACTATAGTGACATTTTTTAGTTGTTTGGACGACATACTATACTATGACATTATTGAGTTCTTTTGGACAACATTCTATACTATGACATTTTTGTCTCATTTTGAACAACACACTATGCAATGACATTTTTGTCTCATTTTGGACGACATACTATGCTATGACATTCTTATCTCATTTTGGACGATATGCTATACTATAAAATTTTTATCTTATTTTGGGCGACATACTATACTATGACATTTTTGTATCATTTTGAAAAACATACTATACTAAGACGTTTTTGTCTCATTTTGAAAAACATACTATACTATGACATTTTTGTGTGATTTTGGACGATATACTATACTATGTCGTTTTTGTCTCATTTTGGACAACATACGATACGATGACGTTTGTGTCTCATTTAGAAAAACATACTATACTATGACGTTTTTGAGTTATTTTGGACATCATACTATACTATGACATTTTTGAGTTATTTTGGACGATATACTATAGTGACATTTTTTAGTTGTTTTGGACAACATACTATACTATGACATTTTTGTCTCTTTTTTGACAACATACTATACTATGACGTTTTTGTCTCATTTAGACGACATACTATTCTATGACATTTTTGAGTTATTTTGGACGACATACTATACTATGACGTTTTTGTCTCATTTTGGACAACATACTATACTATGTCGTTTTTGTCTCATTTTGGACAACATACGATACGATGACGTTTGTGTCTCATTTTGAAAAACATACTATACTATGACGTTTTTGAGTTATTTTGGACATCATACTATACTATGACATTTTTGAGTTATTTTGGACGATATACTATAGTGACATTTTTTAGTTGTTTTGGACAACATACTATACTATGACATTTTTGTCTCTTTTTGACAACATACTATACTATGACGTTTTTGTCTCATTTAGACGACATACTATTCTATGACATTTTTGAGTTATTTTGGACGACATACTATACTATGACGTTTTTGTCTCATTTTGGACAACATACTATACTATGACGTTTTTGTCTCATTTTGGACGACATACTATACTATGACATTTTTGAGTTATTTTGGACGACATACTATACTAAGACGTTTTTGTCTCATTTTGAAAAACATACTATACTATGACATTTTTGTGTGATTTTGGACGATATACTATACTATGTCGTTTTTGTCTCATTTTGGACAACATACTATACTATGACGTTTTTGAGTTATTTTGGACATCATACTATACTATGACATTTTTGAGTTATTTTGGACGATATACTATAGTGACATTTTTTAGTTGTTTTGGACAACATACTATACTATGACATTTTTGTCTCTTTTTTGACAACATACTATACTATGACGTTTTTGTCTCATTTAGACGACATACTATTCTATGACATTTTTGAGTTATTTTGGACGACATACTATACTATGACGTTTTTGTCTCATTTTGGACAACATACTATACTATGACGTTTTTGTCTCATTTTGGACGACATACTATACTATGACATTTTTGAGTTATTTTGGACGACATACTATACTATGACGTTTTTGTCTCATTTTGGATGACATACTATACTATGACATTTTTGTGTCATTTTGGAAGACATACTATACTATGACATTTTTGAGTTATTTTGGACGAAATACTATAGTGACATTTTTTAGTTGTTTGGACGACATACTATACTATGACATTATTGAGTTCTTTTGGACGACATTCTATACTATGACATTTTTGTCTCATTTTGAACAACACACTATGCAATGACATTTTTGTCTCATTTTGGACGACATACTATGCTATGACATTCTTATCTCATTTTGGACGATATGCTATACTATAAAACTTTTATCTTATTTTGGGCGACATACTATACTATGACATTTTTGTCTCATTTTGAAAAACATACTATACTAAGACGTTTTTGTCTCATTTTGAAAAACATACTATACTATGACATTTTTGTGTGATTTTGGACGATATACTATACTATGACGTTTTTATCTCATTTTGGACGACATACTATACTATGACCTTTTTATGTAATTTTGGACGACAAACTATACTATGACATTTTTGTGTCATTTTGGACGACATACTATACTATGACGTTTTTGTCTCATTTTGGACAACATACTATACTATGACGTTTTTGTCTCATTTTGGACGACATACTATACTATGACATTTTTGAGTTATTTTGGAAGACATACTATACTATGACGTTTTTGTCTCATTTTGGACGACATACTATACTATGACATTTTTGTGTCATTTTGGAAGACATACTATACTATGACGTTTTTGTCTCATTTTGGACATCATACTATACTACGACATTTTTGAGTTATTTTGGACGAAATACTATAGTGACATTTTTTAGTTATTTTGGACGATATACTATAGTGACATTTTTTAGTTGTTTTGGACAACATACTATACTATGACATTTTTGTCTCTTTTTTGACAACATACTATACTATGACGTTTTTGTCTCATTTAGACGACATACTATTCTATGACATTTTTGAGTTATTTTGGACGACATACTATACTATGACGTTTTTGTCTCATTTTGGACGACATACTATATATACTATGACATTTTTGAGTTATTTTGGACGACATACTATACTATGACGTTTTTGTCTCATTTTGGATGACATACTATACTATGACATTTTTGTGTCATTTTGGAAGACATACTATACTATGACATTTTTGAGTTATTTTGGACGAAATACTATAGTGACATTTTTTAGTTGTTTGGACGACATACTATACTATGACATTATTGAGTTCTTTTGGACGACATTCTATACTATGACATTTTTGTCTCATTTTGAACAACACACTATGCAATGACATTTTTGTCTCATTTTGGACGACATACTATGCTATGACATTCTTATCTCATTTTGGACGATATGCTATACTATAAAACTTTTATCTTATTTTGGGCGACATACTATACTATGACATTTTTGTCTCATTTTGAAAAACATACTATACTAAGACGTTTTTGTCTCATTTTGAAAAACATACTATACTATGACATTTTTGTGTGATTTTGGACGATATACTATACTATGACGTTTTTATCTCATTTTGGACGACATACTATACTATGACGTTTTTGTCTCATTTTGGACGACATACTATACTATGACATTTTTGTGTCATTTTGGAAGACATACTATACTATGACGTTTTTGTCTCATTTTGGACATCATACTATACTACGACATTTTTGAGTTATTTTGGACGAAATACTATAGTGACATTTTTTAGTTATTTTGGACGATATACTATAGTGACATTTTTTAGTTGTTTTGGACAACATACTATACTATGACATTTTTGTCTCTTTTTTGACAACATACTATACTATGACGTTTTTGTCTCATTTAGACGACATACTATTCTATGACATTTTTGAGTTATTTTGGACGACATACTATACTATGACGTTTTTGTCTCATTTTGGACAACATACTATACTATGACGTTTTTGTCTCATTTTGGACGACATACTATACTATGACATTTTTGAGTTATTTTGGACGACATACTATACTAAGACGTTTTTGTCTCATTTTGAAAAACATACTATACTATGACATTTTTGTGTGATTTTGGACGATATACTATACTATGTCGTTTTTGTCTCATTTTGGACAACATACTATACTATGACGTTTTTGAGTTATTTTGGACATCATACTATACTATGACATTTTTGAGTTATTTTGGACGATATACTATAGTGACATTTTTTAGTTGTTTTGGACAACATACTATACTATGACATTTTTGTCTCTTTTTTGACAACATACTATACTATGACGTTTTTGTCTCATTTAGACGACATACTATTCTATGACATTTTTGAGTTATTTTGGACGACATACTATACTATGACGTTTTTGTCTCATTTTGGATGACATACTATACTATGACATTTTTGTGTCATTTTGGAAGACATACTATACTATGACGTTTTTGTCTCATTTTGGACATCATACTATACTATGACATTTTTGAGTTATTTTGGACGAAATACTATAGTGACATTTTTTAGTTGTTTGGACGACATACTATACTATGACATTATTGAGTTCTTTTGGACGACATTCTATACTATGACATTTTTGTCTCATTTTGAACAACACACTATGCAATGACATTTTTGTCTCATTTTGGACGACATACTATGCTATGACATTCTTATCTCATTTTGGACGATATGCTATACTATAAAACTTTTATCTTATTTTGGGCGACATACTATACTATGACATTTTTGTCTCATTTTGAAAAACATACTATACTAAGACGTTTTTGTCTCATTTTGAAAAACATACTATACTATGACATTTTTGTGTGATTTTGGACGATATACTATACTATGACGTTTTTATCTCATTTTGGACGACATACTATACTATGACCTTTTTATGTAATTTTGGACGACAAACTATACTATGACATTTTTGTGTCATTTTGGACGACATACTATACTATGACGTTTTTGTCTCATTTTGGACAACATACTATACTATGACGTTTTTGTCTCATTTTGGACGACATACTATACTATGACATTTTTGAGTTATTTTGGACGACATACTATACTATGACGTTTTTGTCTCATTTTGGACGACATACTATACTATGACATTTTTGTGTCATTTTGGAAGACATACTATACTATGACGTTTTTGTCTCATTTTGGACATCATACTATACTACGACATTTTTGAGTTATTTTGGACGAAATACTATAGTGACATTTTTTAGTTGTTTGGACGACATACTATACTATGACATTATTGAGTTCTTTTGGACAACATTCTATACTATGACATTTTTGTCTCATTTTGAACAACACACTATGCAATGACATTTTTGTCTCATTTTGGACGACATACTATGCTATGACATTCTTATCTCATTTTGGACGATATGCTATACTATAAAATTTTTATCTTATTTTGGGCGACATACTATACTATGACATTTTTGTATCATTTTGAAAAACATACTATACTAAGACGTTTTTGTCTCATTTTGAAAAACATACTATACTATGACATTTTTGTGTGATTTTGGACGATATACTATACTATGTCGTTTTTGTCTCATTTTGGACAACATACGATACGATGACGTTTGTGTCTCATTTTGAAAAACATACTATACTATGACGTTTTTGAGTTATTTTGGACATCATACTATACTATGACATTTTTGAGTTATTTTGGACGATATACTATAGTGACATTTTTTAGTTGTTTTGGACAACATACTATACTATGACATTTTTGTCTCTTTTTTGACAACATACTATACTATGACGTTTTTGTCTCATTTAGACGACATACTATTCTATGACATTTTTGAGTTATTTTGGACGACATACTATACTATGACGTTTTTGTCTCATTTTGGACAACATACTATACTATGACGTTTTTGTCTCATTTTGGACGACATACTATACTATGACATTTTTGAGTTATTTTGGACGACATACTATACTAAGACGTTTTTGTCTCATTTTGAAAAACATACTATACTATGACATTTTTGTGTGATTTTGGACGATATACTATACTATGTCGTTTTTGTCTCATTTTGGACAACATACTATACTATGACGTTTTTGAGTTATTTTGGACATCATACTATACTATGACATTTTTGTGTCATTTTGGAAGACATACTATACTATGACGTTTTTGTCTCATTTTGGACATCATACTATACTATGACCTTTTTGAGTTATTTTGGACGAAATACTATAGTGACATTTTTTAGTTGTTTGGACGACATACTATACTATGACAACTATGACATTTTTGAGTTATTTTGGACGACATACTATACTATGACGTTTTTGTCTCATTTTGGATGACATACTATACTATGACATTTTTGTATCATTTTGAAAAACATACTATACTAAGACGTTTTTGTCTCATTTTGAAAAACATACTATACTATGACATTTTTGTGTGATTTTGGACGATATACTATACTATGTCGTTTTTGTCTCATTTTGGACAACATACGATACGATGACGTTTGTGTCTCATTTAGAAAAACATACTATACTATGACGTTTTTGAGTTATTTTGGACATCATACTATACTATGACATTTTTGAGTTATTTTGGACGATAAACTATAGTGACATTTTTTAGTTGTTTTGGACAACATACTATACTATGACATTTTTGTCTCTTTTTTGACAACATACTATACTATGACGTTTTTGTCTCATTTAGACGACATACTATTCTATGACATTTTTGAGTTATTTTGGACGACATACTATACTATGACGTTTTTGTCTCATTTTGGACAACATACTATACTATGTCGTTTTTGTCTCATTTTGGACAACATACGATACGATGACGTTTGTGTCTCATTTTGAAAAACATACTATACTATGACGTTTTTGAGTTATTTTGGACATCATACTATACTATGACATTTTTGAGTTATTTTGGACGATATACTATAGTGAAATTTTTTAGTTGTTTTGGACAACATACTATACTATGACATTTTTGTCTCTTTTTTGACAACATACTATACTATGACGTTTTTGTCTCATTTAGACGACATACTATTCTATGACATTTTTGAGTTATTTTGGACGACATACTATACTATGACGTTTTTGTCTCATTTTGGACAACATACTATACTATGACGTTTTTGTCTCATTTTGGACGACATACTATACTATGACATTTTTGAGTTATTTTGGACGACATACTATACTAAGACGTTTTTGTCTCATTTTGAAAAACATACTATACTATGACATTTTTGTGTGATTTTGGACGATATACTATACTATGTCGTTTTTGTCTCATTTTGGACAACATACTATACTATGACGTTTTTGAGTTATTTTGGACATCATACTATACTATGACATTTTTGAGTTATTTTGGACGATATACTATAGTGACATTTTTTAGTTGTTTTGGACAACATACTATACTATGACATTTTTGTCTCTTTTTTGACAACATACTATACTATGACGTTTTTATCTCATTTAGACGACATACTATTCTATGACATTTTTGAGTTATTTTGGACGACATACTATACTATGACGTTTTTGTCTCATTTTGGACAACATACTATACTATGACGTTTTTGTCTCATTTTGGACGACATACTATACTATGACATTTTTGAGTTATTTTGGACGACATACTATACTATGACGTTTTTGTCTCATTTTGGATGACATACTATACTATGACATTTTTGTGTCATTTTGGAAGACATACTATACTATGACGTTTTTGTCTCATTTTGGACATCATACTATACTATGACCTTTTTGAGTTATTTTGGACGAAATACTATAGTGACATTTTTTAGTTGTTTGGACGACATACTATACTATGACATTATTGATACTATACTATGACATTTTTGAGTTATTTTGGACGACATACTATACTATGACGTTTTTGTCTCATTTTGGATGACATACTATACTATGACATTTTTGTATCATTTTGAAAAACATACTATACTAAGACGTTTTTGTCTCATTTTGAAAAACATACTATACTATGACATTTTTGTGTGATTTTGGACGATATACTATACTATGTCGTTTTTGTCTCATTTTGGACAACATACGATACGATGACGTTTGTGTCTCATTTTGAAAAACATACTATACTATGACGTTTTTGAGTTATTTTGGACATCATACTATACTATGACATTTTTGAGTTATTTTGGACGATATACTATAGTGACATTTTTTAGTTGTTTTGGACAACATACTATACTATGACATTTTTGTCTCTTTTTTGACAACATACTATACTATGACGTTTTTGTCTCATTTAGACGACATACTATTCTATGACATTTTTGAGTTATTTTGGACGACATACTATACTATGACGTTTTTGTCTCATTTTGGACAACATACTATACTATGACGTTTTTGTCTCATTTTGGACAACATACTATACTATGACGTTTTTGTCTCATTTTGGACGACATACTATACTATGACATTTTTGAGTTATTTTGGACGACATACTATACTAAGACGTTTTTGTCTCATTTTGAAAAACATACTATACTATGACATTTTTGTGTGATTTTGGACGATATACTATACTATGTCGTTTTTGTCTCATTTTGGACAACATACTATACTATGACGTTTTTGAGTTATTTTGGACATCATACTATACTATGACATTTTTGAGTTATTTTGGACGATATACTATAGTGACATTTTTTAGTTGTTTTGGACAACATACTATACTATGACATTTTTGTCTCTTTTTTGACAACATACTATACTATGACGTTTTTATCTCATTTAGACGACATACTATTCTATGACATTTTTGAGTTATTTTGGACGACATACTATACTATGACGTTTTTGTCTCATTTTGGACAACATACTATACTATGACGTTTTTGTCTCATTTTGGACGACATACTATACTATGACATTTTTGAGTTATTTTGGACGACATACTATACTATGACGTTTTTGTCTCATTTTGGATGACATACTATACTATGACATTTTTGTGTCATTTTGGAAGACATACTATACTATGACGTTTTTGTCTCATTTTGGACATCATACTATACTATGACGTTTTTGAGTTATTTTGGACATCATACTATACTATGACATTTTTGAGTTATTTTGGACGATATACTATAGTGACATTTTTTAGTTGTTTTGGACAACATACTATACTATGACATTTTTGTCTCTTTTTTGACAACATACTATACTATGACGTTTTTGTCTCATTTAGACGACATACTATTCTATGACATTTTTGAGTTATTTTGGACGACATACTATACTATGACGTTTTTGTCTCATTTTGGATGACATACTATACTATGACATTTTTGTGTCATTTTGGAAGACATACTATACTATGACGTTTTTGTCTCATTTTGGACATCATACTATACTATGACATTTTTGAGTTATTTTGGACGAAATACTATAGTGACATTTTTTAGTTGTTTGGACGACATACTATACTATGACATTATTGAGTTCTTTTGGACGACATTCTATACTATGACATTTTTGTCTCATTTTGAACAACACACTATGCAATGACATTTTTGTCTCATTTTGGACGACATACTATGCTATGACATTCTTATCTCATTTTGGACGATATGCTATACTATAAAACTTTTATCTTATTTTGGGCGACATACTATACTATGACATTTTTGTCTCATTTTGAAAAACATACTATACTAAGACGTTTTTGTCTCATTTTGAAAAACATACTATACTATGACATTTTTGTGTGATTTTGGACGATATACTATACTATGACGTTTTTATCTCATTTTGGACGACATACTATACTATGACCTTTTTATGTAATTTTGGACGACAAACTATACTATGACATTTTTGTGTCATTTTGGACGACATACTATACTATGACGTTTTTGTCTCATTTTGGACAACATACTATACTATGACGTTTTTGTCTCATTTTGGACGACATACTATACTATGACATTTTTGAGTTATTTTGGACGACATACTATACTATGACGTTTTTGTCTCATTTTGGACGACATACTATACTATGACATTTTTGTGTCATTTTGGAAGACATACTATACTATGACGTTTTTGTCTCATTTTGGACATCATACTATACTACGACATTTTTGAGTTATTTTGGACGAAATACTATAGTGACATTTTTTAGTTGTTTGGACGACATACTATACTATGACATTATTGAGTTCTTTTGGACAACATTCTATACTATGACATTTTTGTCTCATTTTGAACAACACACTATGCAATGACATTTTTGTCTCATTTTGGACGACATACTATGCTATGACATTCTTATCTCATTTTGGACGATATGCTATACTATAAAATTTTTATCTTATTTTGGGCGACATACTATACTATGACATTTTTGTATCATTTTGAAAAACATACTATACTAAGACGTTTTTGTCTCATTTTGAAAAACATACTATACTATGACATTTTTGTGTGATTTTGGACGATATACTATACTATGTCGTTTTTGTCTCATTTTGGACAACATACGATACGATGACGTTTGTGTCTCATTTTGAAAAACATACTATACTATGACGTTTTTGAGTTATTTTGGACATCATACTATACTATGACATTTTTGAGTTATTTTGGACGATATACTATAGTGACATTTTTTAGTTGTTTTGGACAACATACTATACTATGACATTTTTGTCTCTTTTTTGACAACATACTATACTATGACGTTTTTGTCTCATTTAGACGACATACTATTCTATGACATTTTTGAGTTATTTTGGACGACATACTATACTATGACGTTTTTGTCTCATTTTGGACAACATACTATACTATGACGTTTTTGTCTCATTTTGGACGACATACTATACTATGACATTTTTGAGTTATTTTGGACGACATACTATACTAAGACGTTTTTGTCTCATTTTGAAAAACATACTATACTATGACATTTTTGTGTGATTTTGGACGATATACTATACTATGTCGTTTTTGTCTCATTTTGGACAACATACTATACTATGACGTTTTTGAGTTATTTTGGACATCATACTATACTATGACATTTTTGTGTCATTTTGGAAGACATACTATACTATGACGTTTTTGTCTCATTTTGGACATCATACTATACTATGACCTTTTTGAGTTATTTTGGACGAAATACTATAGTGACATTTTTTAGTTGTTTGGACGACATACTATACTATGACAACTATGACATTTTTGAGTTATTTTGGACGACATACTATACTATGACGTTTTTGTCTCATTTTGGATGACATACTATACTATGACATTTTTGTATCATTTTGAAAAACATACTATACTAAGACGTTTTTGTCTCATTTTGAAAAACATACTATACTATGACATTTTTGTGTGATTTTGGACGATATACTATACTATGTCGTTTTTGTCTCATTTTGGACAACATACGATACGATGACGTTTGTGTCTCATTTAGAAAAACATACTATACTATGACGTTTTTGAGTTATTTTGGACATCATACTATACTATGACATTTTTGAGTTATTTTGGACGATATACTATAGTGACATTTTTTAGTTGTTTTGGACAACATACTATACTATGACATTTTTGTCTCTTTTTTGACAACATACTATACTATGACGTTTTTGTCTCATTTAGACGACATACTATTCTATGACATTTTTGAGTTATTTTGGACGACATACTATACTATGACGTTTTTGTCTCATTTTGGACAACATACTATACTATGTCGTTTTTGTCTCATTTTGGACAACATACGATACGATGACGTTTGTGTCTCATTTTGAAAAACATACTATACTATGACGTTTTTGAGTTATTTTGGACATCATACTATACTATGACATTTTTGAGTTATTTTGGACGATATACTATAGTGAAATTTTTTAGTTGTTTTGGACAACATACTATACTATGACATTTTTGTCTCTTTTTTGACAACATACTATACTATGACGTTTTTGTCTCATTTAGACGACATACTATTCTATGACATTTTTGAGTTATTTTGGACGACATACTATACTATGACGTTTTTGTCTCATTTTGGACAACATACTATACTATGACGTTTTTGTCTCATTTTGGACGACATACTATACTATGACATTTTTGAGTTATTTTGGACGACATACTATACTAAGACGTTTTTGTCTCATTTTGAAAAACATACTATACTATGACATTTTTGTGTGATTTTGGACGATATACTATACTATGTCGTTTTTGTCTCATTTTGGACAACATACTATACTATGACGTTTTTGAGTTATTTTGGACATCATACTATACTATGACATTTTTGAGTTATTTTGGACGATATACTATAGTGACATTTTTTAGTTGTTTTGGACAACATACTATACTATGACATTTTTGTCTCTTTTTTGACAACATACTATACTATGACGTTTTTATCTCATTTAGACGACATACTATTCTATGACATTTTTGAGTTATTTTGGACGACATACTATACTATGACGTTTTTGTCTCATTTTGGACAACATACTATACTATGACGTTTTTGTCTCATTTTGGACGACATACTATACTATGACATTTTTGAGTTATTTTGGACGACATACTATACTATGACGTTTTTGTCTCATTTTGGATGACATACTATACTATGACATTTTTGTGTCATTTTGGAAGACATACTATACTATGACGTTTTTGTCTCATTTTGGACATCATACTATACTATGACCTTTTTGAGTTATTTTGGACGAAATACTATAGTGACATTTTTTAGTTGTTTGGACGACATACTATACTATGACATTATTGATACTATACTATGACATTTTTGAGTTATTTTGGACGACATACTATACTATGACGTTTTTGTCTCATTTTGGATGACATACTATACTATGACATTTTTGTATCATTTTGAAAAACATACTATACTAAGACGTTTTTGTCTCATTTTGAAAAACATACTATACTATGACATTTTTGTGTGATTTTGGACGATATACTATACTATGTCGTTTTTGTCTCATTTTGGACAACATACGATACGATGACGTTTGTGTCTCATTTTGAAAAACATACTATACTATGACGTTTTTGAGTTATTTTGGACATCATACTATACTATGACATTTTTGAGTTATTTTGGACGATATACTATAGTGACATTTTTTAGTTGTTTTGGACAACATACTATACTATGACATTTTTGTCTCTTTTTTGACAACATACTATACTATGACGTTTTTGTCTCATTTAGACGACATACTATTCTATGACATTTTTGAGTTATTTTGGACGACATACTATACTATGACGTTTTTGTCTCATTTTGGACAACATACTATACTATGACGTTTTTGTCTCATTTTGGACGACATACTATACTATGACATTTTTGAGTTATTTTGGACGACATACTATACTAAGACGTTTTTGTCTCATTTTGAAAAACATACTATACTATGACATTTTTGTGTGATTTTGGAAGATATACTATACTATGTCGTTTTTGTCTCATTTTGGACAACATACTATACTATGACGTTTTTGAGTTATTTTGGACATCATACTATACTATGACATTTTTGAGTTATTTTGGACGATATACTATAGTGACATTTTTTAGTTGTTTTGGACAACATACTATACTATGACATTTTTGTCTCTTTTTTGACAACATACTATACTATGACGTTTTTATCTCATTTAGACGACATACTATTCTATGACATTTTTGAGTTATTTTGGACGACATACTATACTATGACATTTTTGTCTCATTTTGGACAACATACTATACTATGACGTTTTTGTCTCATTTTGGACGACATACTATACTATGACATTTTTGAGTTATTTTGGACGACATACTATACTATGACGTTTTTGTCTCATTTTGGATGACATACTATACTATGACATTTTTGTGTCATTTTGGAAGACATACTATACTATGACGTTTTTGTCTCATTTTGGACATCATACTATACTATGACCTTTTTGAGTTATTTTGGACGAAATACTATAGTGACATTTTTTAGTTGTTTGGACGACATACTATACTATGACATTATTGATACTATACTATGACATTTTTGAGTTATTTTGGACGACATACTATACTATGACGTTTTTGTCTCATTTTGGATGACATACTATACTATGACATTTTTGTATCATTTTGAAAAACATACTATACTAAGACGTTTTTGTCTCATTTTGAAAAACATACTATACTATGACATTTTTGTGTGATTTTGGACGATATACTATACTATGTCGTTTTTGTCTCATTTTGGACAACATACGATACGATGACGTTTGTGTCTCATTTTGAAAAACATACTATACTATGACGTTTTTGAGTTATTTTGGACATCATACTATACTATGACATTTTTGAGTTATTTTGGACGATATACTATAGTGACATTTTTTAGTTGCTTTGGACAACATACTATACTATGACATTTTTGTCTCTTTTTTGACAACATACTATACTATGACGTTTTTGTCTCATTTAGACGACATACTATTCTATGACATTTTTGAGTTATTTTGGACGACATACTATACTATGACGTTTTTGTCTCATTTTGGACAACATACTATACTATGTCGTTTTTGTCTCATTTTGGACAACATACGATACGATGACGTTTGTGTCTCATTTTGAAAAACATACTATACTATGACGTTTTTGAGTTATTTTGGACATCATACTATACTATGACATTTTTGAGTTATTTTGGACGATATACTATAGTGACATTTTTTAGTTGTTTTGGACAACATACTATACTATGACATTTTTGTCTCTTTTTTGACAACATACTAGACTATGACGTTTTTGTCTCATTTAGACGACATACTATTCTATGACATTTTTGAGTTATTTTGGACGACATACTATACTATGACGTTTTTGTCTCATTTTGGACAACATACTATACTATGACGTTTTTGTCTCATTTTGGACGACATACTATACTATGACATTTTTGAGTTATTTTGGACGACATACTATACTATGACGTTTTTGTCTCATTTTGGATGACATACTATACTATGACATTTTTGTGTCATTTTGGAAGACATACTATACTATGACGTTTTTGTCTCATTTTGGACATCATACTATACTATGACCTTTTTGAGTTATTTTGGACGAAATACTATAGTGACATTTTTTAGTTGTTTGGACGACATACTATACTATGACATTATTGATACTATACTATGACATTTTTGAGTTATTTTGGACGACATACTATACTATGACGTTTTTGTCTCATTTTGGATGACATACTATACTATGACATTTTTGTATCATTTTGAAAAACATACTATACTAAGACGTTTTTGTCTCATTTTGAAAAACATACTATACTATGACATTTTTGTGTGATTTTGGACGATATACTATACTATGTCGTTTTTGTCTCATTTTGGACAACATACGATACGATGACGTTTGTGTCTCATTTTGAAAAACATACTATACTATGACGTTTTTGAGTTATTTTGGACATCATACTATACTATGACATTTTTGAGTTATTTTGGACGATATACTATAGTGACATTTTTTAGTTGTTTTGGACAACATACTATACTATGACATTTTTGTCTCTTTTTTGACAACATACTATACTATGACGTTTTTGTCTCATTTAGACGACATACTATTCTATGACATTTTTGAGTTATTTTGGACGACATACTATACTATGACGTTTTTGTCTCATTTTGGACAACATACTATACTATGACGTTTTTGTCTCATTTTGGACAACATACTATACTATGACGTTTTTGTCTCATTTTGGACGACATACTATACTATGACATTTTTGAGTTATTTTGGACGACATACTATACTAAGACGTTTTTGTCTCATTTTGAAAAACATACTATACTATGACATTTTTGTGTGATTTTGGACGATATACTATACTATGTCGTTTTTGTCTCATTTTGGACAACATACTATACTATGACGTTTTTGAGTTATTTTGGACATCATACTATACTATGACATTTTTGAGTTATTTTGGACGATATACTATAGTGACATTTTTTAGTTGTTTTGGACAACATACTATACTATGACATTTTTGTCTCTTTTTTGACAACATACTATACTATGACGTTTTTATCTCATTTAGACGACATACTATTCTATGACATTTTTGAGTTATTTTGGACGACATACTATACTATGACGTTTTTGTCTCATTTTGGACAACATACTATACTATGACGTTTTTGTCTCATTTTGGACGACATACTATACTATGACATTTTTGAGTTATTTTGGACGACATACTATACTATGACGTTTTTGTCTCATTTTGGATGACATACTATACTATGACATTTTTGTGTCATTTTGGAAGACATACTATACTATGACGTTTTTGTCTCATTTTGGACATCATACTATACTATGACCTTTTTGAGTTATTTTGGACGAAATACTATAGTGACATTTTTTAGTTGTTTGGACGACATACTATACTATGACATTATTGATACTATACTATGACATTTTTGAGTTATTTTGGACGACATACTATACTATGACGTTTTTGTCTCATTTTGGATGACATACTATACTATGACATTTTTGTATCATTTTGAAAAACATACTATACTAAGACGTTTTTGTCTCATTTTGAAAAACATACTATACTATGACATTTTTGTGTGATTTTGGACGATATACTATACTATGTCGTTTTTGTCTCATTTTGGACAACATACGATACGATGACGTTTGTGTCTCATTTTGAAAAACATACTATACTATGACGTTTTTGAGTTATTTTGGACATCATACTATACTATGACATTTTTGAGTTATTTTGGACGATATACTATAGTGACATTTTTTAGTTGTTTTGGACAACATACTATACTATGACATTTTTGTCTCTTTTTTGACAACATACTATACTATGACGTTTTTGTCTCATTTAGACGACATACTATTCTATGACATTTTTGAGTTATTTTGGACGACATACTATACTATGACGTTTTTGTCTCATTTTGGACAACATACTATACTATGACGTTTTTGTCTCATTTTGGACGACATACTATACTATGACATTTTTGAGTTATTTTGGACGACATACTATACTAAGACGTTTTTGTCTCATTTTGAAAAACATACTATACTATGACATTTTTGTGTGATTTTGGAAGATATACTATACTATGTCGTTTTTGTCTCATTTTGGACAACATACTATACTATGACGTTTTTGAGTTATTTTGGACATCATACTATACTATGACATTTTTGAGTTATTTTGGACGATATACTATAGTGACATTTTTTAGTTGTTTTGGACAACATACTATACTATGACATTTTTGTCTCTTTTTTGACAACATACTATACTATGACGTTTTTATCTCATTTAGACGACATACTATTCTATGACATTTTTGAGTTATTTTGGACGACATACTATACTATGACATTTTTGTCTCATTTTGGACAACATACTATACTATGACGTTTTTGTCTCATTTTGGACGACATACTATACTATGACATTTTTGAGTTATTTTGGACGACATACTATACTATGACGTTTTTGTCTCATTTTGGATGACATACTATACTATGACATTTTTGTGTCATTTTGGAAGACATACTATACTATGACGTTTTTGTCTCATTTTGGACATCATACTATACTATGACCTTTTTGAGTTATTTTGGACGAAATACTATAGTGACATTTTTTAGTTGTTTGGACGACATACTATACTATGACATTATTGATACTATACTATGACATTTTTGAGTTATTTTGGACGACATACTATACTATGACGTTTTTGTCTCATTTTGGATGACATACTATACTATGACATTTTTGTATCATTTTGAAAAACATACTATACTAAGACGTTTTTGTCTCATTTTGAAAAACATACTATACTATGACATTTTTGTGTGATTTTGGACGATATACTATACTATGTCGTTTTTGTCTCATTTTGGACAACATACGATACGATGACGTTTGTGTCTCATTTTGAAAAACATACTATACTATGACGTTTTTGAGTTATTTTGGACATCATACTATACTATGACATTTTTGAGTTATTTTGGACGATATACTATAGTGACATTTTTTAGTTGCTTTGGACAACATACTATACTATGACATTTTTGTCTCTTTTTTGACAACATACTATACTATGACGTTTTTGTCTCATTTAGACGACATACTATTCTATGACATTTTTGAGTTATTTTGGACGACATACTATACTATGACGTTTTTGTCTCATTTTGGACAACATACTATACTATGTCGTTTTTGTCTCATTTTGGACAACATACGATACGATGACGTTTGTGTCTCATTTTGAAAAACATACTATACTATGACGTTTTTGAGTTATTTTGGACATCATACTATACTATGACATTTTTGAGTTATTTTGGACGATATACTATAGTGACATTTTTTAGTTGTTTTGGACAACATACTATACTATGACATTTTTGTCTCTTTTTTGACAACATACTATACTATGACGTTTTTGTCTCATTTAGACGACATACTATTCTATGACATTTTTGAGTTATTTTGGACGACATACTATACTATGACGTTTTTGTCTCATTTTGGACAACATACTATACTATGACGTTTTTGTCTCATTTTGGACGACATACTATACTATGACATTTTTGAGTTATTTTGGACGACATACTATACTAAGACGTTTTTGTCTCATTTTGAAAAACATACTATACTATGACATTTTTGTGTGATTTTGGACGATATACTATACTATGTCGTTTTTGTCTCATTTTGGACAACATACTATACTATGACGTTTTTGAGTTATTTTGGACATCATACTATACTATGACATTTTTGAGTTATTTTGGACGATATACTATAGTGACATTTTTTAGTTGTTTTGGACAACATACTATACTATGAAATTTTTGTCTCTTTTTTGACAACATACTATACTATGACGTTTTTATCTCATTTAGACGACATACTATTCTATGACATTTTTGAGTTATTTTGGACGACATACTATACTATGACGTTTTTGTCTCATTTTGGACAACATACTATACTATGACGTTTTTGTCTCATTTTGGACGACATACTATACTATGACATTTTTGAGTTATTTTGGACGACATACTATACTATGACGTTTTTGTCTCATTTTGGATGACATACTATACTATGACATTTTTGTGTCATTTTGGAAGACATACTATACTATGACGTTTTTGTCTCATTTTGGACATCATACTATACTATGACCTTTTTGAGTTATTTTGGACGAAATACTATAGTGACATTTTTTAGTTGTTTGGACGACATACTATACTATGACATTATTGATACTATACTATGACATTTTTGAGTTATTTTGGACGACATACTATACTATGACGTTTTTGTCTCATTTTGGATGACATACTATACTATGACATTTTTGTATCATTTTGAAAAACATACTATACTAAGACGTTTTTGTCTCATTTTGAAAAACATACTATACTATGACATTTTTGTGTGATTTTGGACGATATACTATACTATGTCGTTTTTGTCTCATTTTGGACAACATACGATACGATGACGTTTGTGTCTCATTTTGAAAAACATACTATACTATGACGTTTTTGAGTTATTTTGGACATCATACTATACTATGACATTTTTGAGTTATTTTGGACGATATACTATAGTGACATTTTTTAGTTGTTTTGGACAACATACTATACTATGACATTTTTGTCTCTTTTTTGACAACATACTATACTATGACGTTTTTGTCTCATTTAGACGACATACTATTCTATGACATTTTTGAGTTATTTTGGACGACATACTATACTATGACGTTTTTGTCTCATTTTGGACAACATACTATACTATGACGTTTTTGTCTCATTTTGGACGACATACTATACTATGACATTTTTGTGTGATTTTGGACGATATACTATACTATGTCGTTTTTGTCTCATTTTGGACAACATACTATACTATGACGTTTTTGAGTTATTTTGGACATCATACTATACTATGACATTTTTGAGTTATTTTGGACGATATACTATAGTGACATTTTTTAGTTGTTTTGGACAACATACTATACTATGACATTTTTGTCTCTTTTTTGACAACATACTATACTATGACGTTTTTATCTCATTTAGACGACATACTATTCTATGACATTTTTGAGTTATTTTGGACGACATACTATACTATGACGTTTTTGTCTCATTTTGGACAACATACTATACTATGACGTTTTTGTCTCATTTTGGACGACATACTATACTATGACATTTTTGAGTTATTTTGGACGACATACTATACTATGACGTTTTTGTCTCATTTTGGATGACATACTATACTATGACATTTTTGTGTCATTTTGGAAGACATACTATACTATGACGTTTTTGTCTCATTTTGGACATCATACTATACTATGACCTTTTTGAGTTATTTTGGACGAAATACTATAGTGACATTTTTTAGTTGTTTGGACGACATACTATACTATGACATTATTGATACTATACTATGACATTTTTGAGTTATTTTGGACGACATACTATACTATGACGTTTTTGTCTCATTTTGGATGACATACTATACTATGACATTTTTGTGTCATTTTGGAAGACATACTATACTATGACGTTTTTGTCTCATTTTGGACATCATACTATACTATCACATTTTTGAGTTATTTTGGACGATATACTATAGTGACATTTTTTAGTTGTTTTGGACAACATACTATACTATGACATTTTTGTCTCTTTTTTGACAACATACTATACTATGACGTTTTTGTCTCATTTAGACGACATACTATTCTATGACATTTTTGAGTTATTTTGGACGACATACTATACTATGACGTTTTTGTCTCATTTTGGACAACATACTATACTATGACGTTTTTGTCTCATTTAGACGACATACTATTCTATGACATTTTTGAGTTATTTTGGACGACATACTATACTATGACGTTTTTGTCTCATTTTGGACAACATACTATACTATGACGTTTTTGTCTCATTTTGGACGACATACTATACTATGACATTTTTGAGTTATTTTGGACGACATACTATACTATGACGTTTTTGTCTCATTTTGGATGACATACTATACTATGACATTTTTGTGTCATTTTGGAAGACATACTATACTATGACGTTTTTGTCTCATTTTGGACATCATACTATACTATGACCTTTTTGAGTTATTTTGGACGAAATACTATAGTGACATTTTTTAGTTGTTTGGACGACATACTATACTATGACATTATTGATACTATACTATGACATTTTTGAGTTATTTTGGACGACATACTATACTATGACGTTTTTGTCTCATTTTGGATGACATACTATACTATGACATTTTTGTATCATTTTGAAAAACATACTATACTAAGACGTTTTTGTCTCATTTTGAAAAACATACTATACTATGACATTTTTGTGTGATTTTGGACGATATACTATACTATGTCGTTTTTGTCTCATTTTGGACAACATACGATACGATGACGTTTGTGTCTCATTTTGAAAAACATACTATACTATGACGTTTTTGAGTTATTTTGGACATCATACTATACTATGACATTTTTGAGTTATTTTGGACGATATACTATAGTGACATTTTTTAGTTGTTTTGGACAACATACTATACTATGACATTTTTGTCTCTTTTTTGACAACATACTATACTATGACGTTTTTGTCTCATTTAGACGACATACTATTCTATGACATTTTTGAGTTATTTTGGACGACATACTATACTATGACGTTTTTGTCTCATTTTGGATGACATACTATACTATGACATTTTTGTGTCATTTTGGAAGACATACTATACTATGACGTTTTTGTCTCATTTTGGACATCATACTATACTATGACCTTTTTGAGTTATTTTGGACGAAATACTATAGTGACATTTTTTAGTTGTTTGGACGACATACTATACTATGACATTATTGATACTATACTATGACATTTTTGAGTTATTTTGGACGACATACTATACTATGACGTTTTTGTCTCATTTTGGATGACATACTATACTATGACATTTTTGTATCATTTTGAAAAACATACTATACTAAGACGTTTTTGTCTCATTTTGAAAAACATACTATACTATGACATTTTTGTGTGATTTTGGACGATATACTATACTATGTCGTTTTTGTCTCATTTTGGACAACATACGATACGATGACGTTTGTGTCTCATTTTGAAAAACATACTATACTATGACGTTTTTGAGTTATTTTGGACATCATACTATACTATGACATTTTTGAGTTATTTTGGACGATATACTATAGTGACATTTTTTAGTTGTTTTGGACAACATACTATACTATGACATTTTTGTCTCTTTTTTGACAACATACTATACTATGACGTTTTTGTCTCATTTAGACGACATACTATTCTATGACATTTTTGAGTTATTTTGGACGACATACTATACTATGACGTTTTTGTCTCATTTTGGACAACATACTATACTATGACGTTTTTGTCTCATTTTGGACGACATACTATACTATGACATTTTTGAGTTATTTTGGACGACATACTATACTAAGACGTTTTTGTCTCATTTTGAAAAACATACTATACTATGACATTTTTGTGTGATTTTGGACGATATACTATACTATGTCGTTTTTGTCTCATTTTGGACAACATACTATACTATGACGTTTTTGAGTTATTTTGGACATCATACTATACTATGACATTTTTGAGTTATTTTGGACGATATACTATAGTGACATTTTTTAGTTGTTTTGGACAACATACTATACTATGACATTTTTGTCTCTTTTTTGACAACATACTATACTATGACGTTTTTATCTCATTTAGACGACATACTATTCTATGACATTTTTGAGTTATTTTGGACGACATACTATACTATGACGTTTTTGTCTCATTTTGGACAACATACTATACTATGACGTTTTTGTCTCATTTTGGACGACATACTATACTATGACATTTTTGAGTTATTTTGGACGACATACTATACTATGACATTATTGATACTATACTATGACATTTTTGAGTTATTTTGGACGACATACTATACTATGACGTTTTTGTCTCATTTTGGATGACATACTATACTATGACGTTTTTGTCTCATTTTGGACATCATACTATACTATCACATTTTTGAGTTATTTTGGACGATATACTATAGTGACATTTTTTAGTTGTTTTGGACAACATACTATACTATGACATTTTTGTCTCTTTTTTGACAACATACTATACTATGACGTTTTTGTCTCATTTAGACGACATACTATTCTATGACATTTTTGAGTTATTTTGGACGACATACTATACTATGACGTTTTTGTCTCATTTTGGACAACATACTATACTATGACGTTTTTGTCTCATTTTGGACGACATACTATACTATGACATTTTTGAGTTATTTTGGACGACATACTATACTATGACGTTTTTGTCTCATTTTGGATGACATACTATACTATGACATTTTTGTGTCATTTTGGAAGACATACTATACTATGACGTTTTTGTCTCATTTTGGACATCATACTATACTATGACCTTTTTGAGTTATTTTGGACGAAATACTATAGTGACATTTTTTAGTTGTTTGGACGACATACTATACTATGACATTATTGATACTATACTATGACATTTTTGAGTTATTTTGGACGACATACTATACTATGACGTTTTTGTCTCATTTTGGATGACATACTATACTATGACATTTTTGTATCATTTTGAAAAACATACTATACTAAGACGTTTTTGTCTCATTTTGAAAAACATACTATACTATGACATTTTTGTGTGATTTTGGACGATATACTATACTATGTCGTTTTTGTCTCATTTTGGACAACATACGATACGATGACGTTTGTGTCTCATTTTGAAAAACATACTATACTATGACGTTTTTGAGTTATTTTGGACATCATACTATACTATGACATTTTTGAGTTATTTTGGACGATATACTATAGTGACATTTTTTAGTTGTTTTGGACAACATACTATACTATGACATTTTTGTCTCTTTTTTGACAACATACTATACTATGACGTTTTTGTCTCATTTAGACGACATACTATTCTATGACATTTTTGAGTTATTTTGGACGACATACTATACTATGACGTTTTTGTCTCATTTTGGACAACATACTATACTATGACGTTTTTGTCTCATTTTGGACGACATACTATACTATGACATTTTTGAGTTATTTTGGACGACATACTATACTAAGACGTTTTTGTCTCATTTTGAAAAACATACTATACTATGACATTTTTGTGTGATTTTGGACGATATACTATACTATGTCGTTTTTGTCTCATTTTGGACAACATACTATACTATGACGTTTTTGAGTTATTTTGGACATCATACTATACTATGACATTTTTGAGTTATTTTGGACGATATACTATAGTGACATTTTTTAGTTGTTTTGGACAACATACTATACTATGACATTTTTGTCTCTTTTTTGACAACATACTATACTATGACGTTTTTATCTCATTTAGACGACATACTATTCTATGACATTTTTGAGTTATTTTGGACGACATACTATACTATGACGTTTTTGTCTCATTTTGGACAACATACTATACTATGACGTTTTTGTCTCATTTTGGACGACATACTATACTATGACATTTTTGAGTTATTTTGGACGACATACTATACTATGACATTATTGATACTATACTATGACATTTTTGAGTTATTTTGGACGACATACTATACTATGACGTTTTTGTCTCATTTTGGATGACATACTATACTATGACGTTTTTGTCTCATTTTGGACATCATACTATACTATCACATTTTTGAGTTATTTTGGACGATATACTATAGTGACATTTTTTAGTTGTTTTGGACAACATACTATACTATGACATTTTTGTCTCTTTTTTGACAACATACTATACTATGACGTTTTTGTCTCATTTAGACGACATACTATTCTATGACATTTTTGAGTTATTTTGGACGACATACTATACTATGACGTTTTTGTCTCATTTTGGACAACATACTATACTATGACGTTTTTGTCTCATTTTGGACGACATACTATACTATGACATTTTTGAGTTATTTTGGACGACATACTATACTATGACGTTTTTGTCTCATTTTGGATGACATACTATACTATGACATTTTTGTGTCATTTTGGAAGACATACTATACTATGACGTTTTTGTCTCATTTTGGACATCATACTATACTATGACCTTTTTGAGTTATTTTGGACGAAATACTATAGTGACATTTTTTAGTTGTTTGGACGACATACTATACTATGACATTATTGATACTATACTATGACATTTTTGAGTTATTTTGGACGACATACTATACTATGACGTTTTTGTCTCATTTTGGATGACATACTATACTATGACATTTTTGTATCATTTTGAAAAACATACTATACTAAGACGTTTTTGTCTCATTTTGAAAAACATACTATACTATGACATTTTTGTGTGATTTTGGACGATATACTATACTATGTCGTTTTTGTCTCATTTTGGACAACATACGATACGATGACGTTTGTGTCTCATTTTGAAAAACATACTATACTATGACGTTTTTGAGTTATTTTGGACATCATACTATACTATGACATTTTTGAGTTATTTTGGACGATATACTATAGTGACATTTTTTAGTTGTTTTGGACAACATACTATACTATGACATTTTTGTCTCTTTTTTGACAACATACTATACTATGACGTTTTTGTCTCATTTAGACGACATACTATTCTATGACATTTTTGAGTTATTTTGGACGACATACTATACTATGACGTTTTTGTCTCATTTTGGACAACATACTATACTATGACGTTTTTGTCTCATTTTGGACGACATACTATACTATGACATTTTTGAGTTATTTTGGACGACATACTATACTAAGACGTTTTTGTCTCATTTTGAAAAACATACTATACTATGACATTTTTGTGTGATTTTGGACGATATACTATACTATGTCGTTTTTGTCTCATTTTGGACAACATACTATACTATGACGTTTTTGAGTTATTTTGGACATCATACTATACTATGACATTTTTGAGTTATTTTGGACGATATACTATAGTGACATTTTTTAGTTGTTTTGGACAACATACTATACTATGACATTTTTGTCTCTTTTTTGACAACATACTATACTATGACGTTTTTATCTCATTTAGACGACATACTATTCTATGACATTTTTGAGTTATTTTGGACGACATACTATACTATGACGTTTTTGTCTCATTTTGGACAACATACTATACTATGACGTTTTTGTCTCATTTTGGACGACATACTATACTATGACATTTTTGAGTTATTTTGGACGACATACTATACTATGACGTTTTTGTCTCATTTTGGATGACATACTATACTATGACATTTTTGTGTCATTTTGGAAGACATACTATACTATGACGTTTTTGTCTCATTTTGGACATCATACTATACTATGACCTTTTTGAGTTATTTTGGACGAAATACTATAGTGACATTTTTTAGTTGTTTGGACGACATACTATACTATGACATTATTGATACTATACTATGACATTTTTGAGTTATTTTGGACGACATACTATACTATGACGTTTTTGTCTCATTTTGGATGACATACTATACTATGACATTTTTGTGTCATTTTGGAAGACATACTATACTATGACGTTTTTGTCTCATTTTGGACATCATACTATACTATCACATTTTTGAGTTATTTTGGACGATATACTATAGTGACATTTTTTAGTTGTTTTGGACAACATACTATACTATGACATTTTTGTCTCTTTTTTGACAACATACTATACTATGACGTTTTTGTCTCATTTAGACGACATACTATTCTATGACATTTTTGAGTTATTTTGGACGACATACTATACTATGACGTTTTTGTCTCATTTTGGACAACATACTATACTATGACGTTTTTGTCTCATTTTGGACGACATACTATACTATGACATTTTTGAGTTATTTTGGACGACATACTATACTATGACGTTTTTGTCTCATTTTGGATGACATACTATACTATGACATTTTTGTGTCATTTTGGAAGACATACTATACTATGACGTTTTTGTCTCATTTTGGACATCATACTATACTATGACATTTTTGAGTTATTTTGGACGAAATACTATAGTGACATTTTTTAGTTGTTTGGACGACATACTATACTATGACATTATTGAGTTCTTTTGGACGACATTCTATACTATGACATTTTTGTCTCATTTTGGACGACATACTATGCTATGACATTCTTATCTCATTTTGGACGATATGCTATACTATAAAACTTTTATCTTATTTTGGGCGACATACTATACTATGACATTTTTGTCTCATTTTGAAAAACATACTATACTAAGACGTTTTTGTCTCATTTTGAAAAACATACTATACTATGACATTTTTGTGTGATTTTGGACGATATACTATACTATGTCGTTTTTGTCTCATTTTGGACAACATACGATACGATGACGTTTGTGTCTCATTTTGAAAAACATACTATACTATGACGTTTTTGTCTCATTTTGGACATCATACTATACTATGACATTTTTGAATTATTTTGGACGATATACTATAGTGACATTTTTTAGTTGTTTTGGACAACATACTATACTATGACATTTTTGAGTTATTTTGGACAATATACTATACTGACATTTTTTAGTTGTTTTGGACGTCATACTATACTATGACATTATTGAGTGATTTTGGAAAACATACTTCATTTGTGAGGTTTATATTTTGGGACAGTAGAAAAATGAAAAAAATCAGGAAACAGCCTTATCTCAGCGTATTGCGCACACGAACAGACACCAATAGAAAAACACATGCAAACAGTGAAATCATTGCAAAAACAAACACTGAGGGTACAGAAGTATTTCTTATAAGTCGTTAACTTCATTTGTGAGGTTTATATTATGGGACAGTAGAAAAATGAAAAAAATCCGGACCAGCCTTATCTCAGCTGAATGCGCACAAAAATAGAAAAACACATTACAACAGTAAAATCATTGCAAAATCAAACAATGAAGGCACAGAAGTATATCTTATATGATGTTAACTTCATTTGTGAGGTTTATGTTATGGTGGAGTAGAAAAATGAAAAAAATCCGGAAACAGCCTTATCTCAGCTGAATGCGCACACAAACAGACACCAAAATAAAAACACATCTCACCAGTGAAATCATTGCAAAATCAAACACTGAAGGTACAGAAGTATAACTTATAAGATGTTAACTTCATTCATGAGGTTTATATCATGGGACAGTAGAAAAAAGAAAAACATCCGAAAACAGCCTTATCTCAGCTGAATGCGCACAAAACAGACATAAATAGAAAAACACATGCAAACAGTGAAATCATTGCAAAATCAAACACTGAGGGTCCAGAAGTATATCTTATAAGATGCTAACTTCATTTGTGAGGTTTATGTTATTGGCCAGTAGACAAATGAAAAATCCGAAAACAGCCTTATCTCAGCTGAATGCGCACACAAAGCAGACACCAATAGAAAAACACATCCAAACAGTGAAATCATTGCAAAAATCAAACACTGACAATACATAAGTATATCGTATAAGATGTACACTTCATTTGTGAGGTTTATGTTATGGTAGAGTAGAAAAATGAAAAAAATCCGGAAACAGCCTTATCTCAGCGTATTGCGCACACGAACAGACACCAATAGAAAAACACATGCAAACAGTGAAATCATTGCAAAAACAAACACTGAGGGTACAGAAGTATATCTTATAAGATGTTTACTTCATTTGTGAGGTTTATATTATGGGACAGTAGAAAAATGAAAAAAATCCGGAAACAGCCTTATCTCAGCTGAATGAGCACAAAAATAGAAAAACACATGCAAACAGTGAAATCATTGCAAAAATCAAACACTGAAAGGTCCATAAGTATATCTTATAAGATGTACACTTCATTTGTGAGGTTTATGTTATGGTAGAGTAGAAAAATGAAAAAAATCCGGAAACAGCCTTATCTCAGCGTATTGCGCACACGAACAGACCCCAATAGAAAAACACATGCAAACAGTGAAATCATTGCAAAATCAAACACTGAGGGTACAGAAGTATATCTTATAAGATGTTAACTTCATTTGTGAAGTATATATTATGGGACAGTAGAAAAAAGAAAAACATCCGAAAACAGCCTTATCTCAGCTGAATGCGCACACAAACAGACACACATAGAAAAACACATCCAAACTGTGAAATCATTGCAAAAACAAACACTGAGGGTACAGAAGTATATCTTATAAGATGTTAACTTCATTTGTGAGGTTTATATTATGGGACAGTAGAAAAATGAAAAAAATCCGGAAACAGCCTTATCTCAGCTGAATGCGCACACAAAGCAGACACCAATAGAAAAACACATCCAAACAGTGAAATCATTGCAAAAATCAAACACTGAGGGTACAGAAGTATATCTTAGAAGATGTTAACTTCATTTGTGAGGTTTATATTATGGGACAGTAGAAAAATGAAAAAAATCCGGAAACAGCCTTATCTCAGCGTATTGCGCACACGAACAGACACCAATAGAAAAACACATGCAAACAGTGAAATCATTGCAAAAATCAAACACTGACGGTCCATAAGTATATCTTATAAGATGTACACTTCATTTGTGAGGTTTATATTATGGGACAGTAGACAAATGAAAAAAATCCGAAAACAGCCTTATCTCAGCTGAATGTGCACAAAACAGACACCAATAGAAAAACACATGCAAACAGTGAAATTATTGCAAAAATCAAATACTGAGGGTACAGAAGTATATCTTATAAGTTGTTAACTTCATTTGTGAGGTTTATATTATGGGACAGTAGACAAAAGAAAAAAATCCGAAAACAGCCTTATCTCAGCTGAATGTGCACAAAACAGACATAAATAGAAAAACACATGCAAACAGTGAAATCATTGCAAAATCAAACACTGAAGGTACAGAAGTATATCTTATATGATGTTAACTTCATTTGTGAGGTTTATGTTATGGGACAGTAGACAAATGAAAAATCCGAAAACAGCCTTATCTCAGCTGAATGCGCACACAAACAGACACAAATAGAAAAACACATCCAAACTGTGAAATCATCGCAAAAACAAACACTGAGGGTACATAAGTATATCTTATAAGATGTTCACTTCATTTGTGAGGTTTATATTATGGGACAGTAGAAAAATGAAAGAAATCCGGAAACAGCCTTATCTCAGCTGAATGCGCACAAAAATAGAAAAACACATTACAACAGTAAAATCATTGCAAAATCAAACAATGAAGGCACAGAAGTATATCTTATAAGATGCGAACTTCATTTGTGAGGTTTATGTTATGGTAGAGTAGAAAAATAAAAAAAATCCGGAAACAGCCTTATCTCAGCTGAATGCGCACACAAACAGACACCAATAGAAAAACACATCCAAACAGTGAAATCATTGCAAAAATCAAACAAGACGGTACATAAGTATATCTTATAAGATGTACACTTCATTTGTGAGGTTTATGTTATGGTAGAGTAGAAAAATGAAAAAAATCCGGAAACAGCCTTATCTCAACTGAATGCGCAGAAAAATAGAAAAACACATTACAACAGTGAAATCATTGCAAAATCAAACAGTGAAGGTACAGAAGTATATCTTATATGATGTTAACTTCATTCATGAGGTTTATATTATGGGACAGTAGAAAAAATAAATAAATCCGAAAACAGCCTTATCTCAGCTGAATGCGCACACAAACATACAAAAATAGAAAAACACATGCAAACAGTGAAATCATTGCAAAATCAAACAGTGAAGGTACAGAAGTATATATTATATGATGTTAACTTCATTTGTTAGGTTTATTTTATGGGAGAGTAGAAAAATAAAAAGAAATCAGGAAACAGCCTTATCTCAGCAGTATGCGCACAAAACAGACACAAATAGAAAAACACATCCAAACAGTGAAATCATTGCAAAAATCAAACACTGACGGTACATAAGTATATCTTATAAGATGTACACTTCATTTGTGAGGTTTATGTTATGGTAGAGTAGAAAAATAAAAAAAATCCGGAAACAGCCTTATCTCAGCTGAATGCGCACACAAACAGACACCAATAGAAAAACACATCCAAACAGTGAAATCATTGCAAAAATCAAACAAGACGGTACATAAGTATATCTTATAAGATGTACACTTCATTTGTGAGGTTTATATTATGGTAGAGTAGAAAAATGAAAAAAATCCGGAAACAGCCTTATCTCAACTGAATGTGCACAAAACAGACACCAATAGAAAAACACATGCAAACAGTGAAATCATTGCAAATACAAACACTGAGGGTACAGAAGTATATGTTATAAGTTGTTAACTTCATTTGTGAGGTTTATATTATGGGACAGTAGACAAATGAAAAAAATCCGAAAACAGCCTTATCTCAGCTGAATGTGCACAAAACAGACATAAATAGAAAAACACATGCAAACAGTGAAATCATTGCAAAAATCAAACACTGACGGTACATAAGTATATCTTATAAGATGCTAACTTCATTTGTGAGGTTTATGTTATTGGACAGTAGAAAAAAGAAAAACATCCGAAAACAGCCTTATCTCAGCTGAATGCGCACACAAACAGACACACATAGAAAAACACATCCAAACTGTGAAATCATTGCAAAAACAAACACTGAGGGTACAGAAGTATATCTTAGAAGATGTTAACTTCATTTGTGAGGTTTATATTATGGGACAGTAGAAAAATGAAAAAAATCCGGAAACAGCCTTATCTCAGCTGAATGCGCACACAAAGCAGACACCAATAGAAAAACACATCCAAACAGTGAAATCATTGCAAAAATCAAACACTGACGGTACATAAGTATATCTTATAAGATGTACACTTCATTTGTGAGGTTTATGTTATGGTAGAGTAGAAAAATGAAAAAAATCCGGAAACAGCCTTATCTCAGCGTATTGCGCACACGAACAGACACCAATAGAAAAACACATGCAAACAGTGAAATCATTGCAAAAATCAAACACTGACGGTCCATAAGTATATCTTATAAGATGTACACTTCATTTGTGAGGTTTATATTATGGGACAGTAGACAAATGAAAAAAATCCGAAAACAGCCTTATCTCAGCTGAATGTGCACAAAACAGACACCAATAGAAAAACACATGCAAACAGTGAAATTATTGCAAAAATCAAATACTGAGGGTACAGAAGTATATCTTATAAGTTGTTAACTTCATTTGTGAGGTTTATATTATGGGACAGTAGACAAAAGAAAAAAATCCGAAAACAGCCTTATCTCAGCTGAATGTGCACAAAACAGACATAAATAGAAAAACACATGCAAACAGTGAAATCATTGCAAAATCAAACACTGAAGGTACAGAAGTATATCTTATATGATGTTAACTTCATTTGTGAGGTTTATGTTATGGGACAGTAGACAAATGAAAAATCCGAAAACAGCCTTATCTCAGCTGAATGCGCACACAAGCAGACACAAATAGAAAAACACATCCAAACTGTGAAATCATCGCAAAAACAAACACTGAGGGTACATAAGTATATCTTATAAGATGTACACTTCATTTGTGAGGTTTATGTTATGGTAGAGTAGAAAAATGAAAAAAATCCGGAAACAGCCTTATCTCAACTGAATGCGCAGAAAAATAGAAAAACACATTACAACAGTGAAATCATTGCAAAATCAAACAGTGAAGGTACAGAAGTATATCTTATATGATGTTAACTTCATTCATGAGGTTTATATTATGGGACAGTAGAAAAAATAAATAAATCCGAAAACAGCCTTATCTCAGCTGAATGCGCACACAAACATACACAAATAGAAAAACACATGCAAACAGTGAAATCATTGCAAAATCAAACAGTGAAGGTACAGAAGTATATATTATATGATGTTAACTTCATTTGTTAGGTTTATATTATGGGAGAGTAGAAAAATAAAAAAAAATCAGGAAACAGCCTTATCTCAGCAGTATGCGCACAAAACAGACACAAATAGAAAAACACATCCAAACAGTGAAATCATTGCAAAAATCAAACACTGACGGTACATAAGTATATCTTATAAGATGTACACTTCATTTGTGAGGTTTATGTTATGGTAGAGTAGAAAAATAAAAAAAATCCGGAAACAGCCTTATCTCAGCTGAATGCGCACACAAACAGACACCAATAGAAAAACACATCCAAACAGTGAAATCATTGCAAAAATCAAACAAGACGGTACATAAGTATATCTTATAAGATGTACACTTCATTTGTGAGGTTTATATTATGGTAGAGTAGAAAAATGAAAAAAATCCGGAAACAGCCTTATCTCAACTGAATGTGCACAAAACAGACACCAATAGAAAAACACATGCAAACAGTGAAATCATTGCAAATACAAACACTGAGGGTACAGAAGTATATGTTATAAGTTGTTAACTTCATTTGTGAGGTTTATATTATGGGACAGTAGACAAATGAAAAAAATCCGAAAACAGCCTTATCTCAGCTGAATGTGCACAAAACAGACATAAATAGAAAAACACATGCAAACAGTGAAATCATTGCAAAAATCAAACACTGACGGTACATAAGTATATCTTATAAGATGCTAACTTCATTTGTGAGGTTTATGTTATTGGACAGTAGAAAAAAGAAAAACATCCGAAAACAGCCTTATCTCAGCTGAATGCGCACACAAACAGACACACATAGAAAAACACATCCAAACTGTGAAATCATTGCAAAAACAAACACTGAGGGTACAGAAGTATATCTTAGAAGATGTTAACTTCATTTGTGAGGTTTATATTATGGGACAGTAGAAAAATGAAAAAAATCCGGAAACAGCCTTATCTCAGCTGAATGCGCACACAAAGCAGACACCAATAGAAAAACACATCCAAACAGTGAAATCATTGCAAAAATCAAACACTGACGGTACATAAGTATATCTTATAAGATGTACACTTCATTTGTGAGGTTTATGTTATGGTAGAGTAGAAAAATGAAAAAAATCCGGAAACAGCCTTATCTCAGCGTATTGCGCACACGAACAGACACCAATAGAAAAACACATGCAAACAGTGAAATCATTGCAAAAATCAAACACTGACGGTCCATAAGTATATCTTATAAGATGTACACTTCATTTGTGAGGTTTATATTATGGGACAGTAGACAAATGAAAAAAATCCGAAAACAGCCTTATCTCAGCTGAATGTGCACAAAACAGACACCAATAGAAAAACACATGCAAACAGTGAAATTATTGCAAAAATCAAATACTGAGGGTACAGAAGTATATCTTATAAGTTGTTAACTTCATTTGTGAGGTTTATATTATGGGACAGTAGACAAAAGAAAAAAATCCGAAAACAGCCTTATCTCAGCTGAATGTGCACAAAACAGACATAAATAGAAAAACACATGCAAACAGTGAAATCATTGCAAAATCAAACACTGAAGGTACAGAAGTATATCTTATATGATGTTAACTTCATTTGTGAGGTTTATGTTATGGGACAGTAGACAAATGAAAAATCCGAAAACAGCCTTATCTCAGCTGAATGCGCACACAAACAGACACAAATAGAAAAACACATCCAAACTGTGAAATCATCGCAAAAACAAACACTGAGGGTACATAAGTATATCTTATAATATGTTCACTTCATTTGTGAGGTTTATATTATGGGACAGTAGAAAAATGAAAGAAATCCGGAAACAGCCTTATCTCAGCTGAATGCGCACAAAAATTGAAAAACACATTACAACAGTAAAATCATTGCAAAATCAAACAATGAAGGCACAGAAGTATATCTTATAAGATGCGAACTTCATTTGTGAGGTTTATGTTATGGTAGAGTAGAAAAATAAAAAAAATCCGGAAACAGCCTTATCTCAGCTGAATGCGCACACAAACAGACACCAATAGAAAAACACATCCAAACAGTGAAATCATTGCAAAAATCAAACAAGACGGTACATAAGTATATCTTATAAGATGTACACTTCATTTGTGAGGTTTATGTTATGGTAGAGTAGAAAAATGAAAAAAATCCGGAAACAGCCTTATCTCAACTGAATGCGCAGAAAAATAGAAAAACACATTACAACAGTGAAATCATTGCAAAATCAAACAGTGAAGGTACAGAAGTATATCTTATATGATGTTAACTTCATTCATGAGGTTTATATTATGGGACAGTAGAAAAAATAAATAAATCCGAAAACAGCCTTATCTCAGCTGAATGCGCACACAAACATACACAAATAGAAAAACACATGCAAACAGTGAAATCATTGCAAAATCAAACAGTGAAGGTACAGAAGTATATATTATATGATGTTAACTTCATTTGTTAGGTTTATATTATGGGAGAGTAGAAAAATAAAAAAAAATCAGGAAACAGCCTTATCTCAGCAGTATGCGCACAAAACAGACACAAATAGAAAAACACATCCAAACAGTGAAATCATTGCAAAAATCAAACACTGACGGTACATAAGTATATCTTATAAGATGTACACTTCATTTGTGAGGTTTATGTTATGGTAGAGTAAAAAAATGATAAAAATCCGGAAACAGCCTTATCTCAGCGTATTGCGCACACGAACAGACACCAATAGAAAAACACATGCAAACAGTGAAATCATTGCAAAAATCAAACACTGAGGGTACAGAAGTATATCTTATAAGTTGTTAACTTCATTTGTGAGGTTTATATTATGGGACAGTAGACAAAAGAAAAAAATCCGAAAACAGCCTTATCTCAGCTGAATGTGCACAAAACAGACATAAATAGAAAAACACATGCAAACAGTGAAATCATTGCAAAATCAAACACTGAAGGTACAGAAGTATATCTTATATGATGTTAACTTCATTTGTGAGGTTTATGTTATGGGACAGTAGACAAATGAAAAATCCGAAAACAGCCTTATCTCAGCTGAATGCGCACACAAACAGACACAAATAGAAAAACACATCCAAACTGTGAAATCATTGCAAAAACAAACACTGAGGGTACAGAAGTATATCTTATAAGATGTTAACTTCATTTGTGAGGTTTATATTATGGGACAGTAGAAAAATGAAAGAAATCCGGAAACAGCCTTATCTCAGCTGAATGCGCACAAAAATAGAAAAACACATTACAACAGTAAAATCATTGCAAAATCAAACAATGAAGGCACAGAAGTATATCTTATAAGATGCGAACTTCATTTGTGAGGTTTATGTTATGGTAGAGTAGAAAAATAAAAAAAATCCGGAAACAGCCTTATCTCAGCTGAATGCGCACACAAACAGACACCAATAGAAAAACACATCCAAACAGTGAAATCATTGCAAAAATCAAACAAGACGGTACATAAGTATATCTTATAAGATGTACACTTCATTTGTGAGGTTTTGTTATGGTAGAGTAGAAAAATGAAAAAAATCCGGAAACAGCCTTATCTCAACTGAATGCGCAGAAAAATAGAAAAACACATTACAACAGTGAAATCATTGCAAAATCAAACAGTGAAGGTACAGAAGTATATCTTATATGATGTTAACTTCATTCATGAGGTTTATATTATGGGACAGTAGAAAAAATAAAGAAATCCGAAAACAGCCTTATCTCAGCTGAATGCGCACACAAACATACACAAATAGAAAAACACATGCAAACAGTGAGATCATTGCAAAATCAAACAGTGAAGGTACAGAAGTATATATTATATGATGTTAACTTCATTTGTTAGGTTTATATTATGGGAGAGTAGAAAAATAAAAAAAAATCAGGAAACAGCCTTATCTCAGCTCTAGCGCACAAAACAGACACAAATAGAAAAACACATCCAAACAGTGAAATCATTGCAAAATCAAACAGTGAAGGTACAGAAGTATATCTTATGAGATGCTAACTTCATTTGTGAAGTATATGTTATGGGACAATAGTAAAAAGAAAAACATCCGAAAACAGTGAAATCATTGCAAAATCAAACACTTCTAAGTATTATAAGTGTAGTATCTATTGGGAACAATGACATGATGATGCTCCAACATTCGCCTCCGATTTTCATTAAGTTTCGATTCCACCTTAAAAAAATGCACGTTTCGGCCAGTAGGGAGAAGTGCAAATTCAGGAATGGTTGCAATAGAATTCAGTCAGCATTCATATTGAGATGGACTTCCTCCTATAGTCCAGAGTAGATATGGACATATAGGGGATCACTGGAAAAATAAGGAGCTGTAGTATGCAAAGCAGGTGACATATTTCATGGGAAAACATATTAGGCCATTAGAGGGCAAATTGTTGCAAAATAATTGTCAAAATCTTGACTTTTGAGATTGATTTTCTCCAAAATTCTCAAACCAGGAAAATTCATCACAAATACCTGATCACGATATGACAATATCAAAATTCTAAGATCATATCTTGTCTCATGTCATGATATAGATATAATATTGTCCAGCCTTCCTCATCATAGTTCACATTCCATTTGTCAGAGATAAAATATGAATCCATAACCCATTTTGAGAGGCAGGTTCTCATAAGGTTGGGAAGTGTCGACTAACTGGGTTGTCACTGATAGGTAGACTTCCCTGTTTAAATGTTGGAGTTTAGTATTTTGGGCAACACCATGTTAGTTTTTGAAACCAGAAACAGCCATAGTTATAAGAGAAGGGATGGATACTGATAGCTTGTCCACTACAAATCCACCTATAACTGCAACTTTGCAACCATGAAATGCAAAATTAAATTTACATTGTGGACATGCAGCTCTACTGAAGAGGAACTAAGACCATAAACCCTTTAGAACAATGTATGTAGCCCCCCCCCATAACTGAATGTTTTAGGAGAGCAAGCAGAACATTTAGGGGCGCACACCTTAAACATTTCCTCTCATTTTCACTGTATTACTGATCAATACTTTGATAATAATTGAAGAAATTGCAATGTGCTATTTAGAATTCCCAGTGAATTTTATTGTGCATTTGTTTGTTGAAGAATAAGATCACATAAGAGACATTAAGTGTACATAAAATACCATCACTGTCACTACAGTACAGTTATTAACTAGAAGTGGCCCGGTACTGTCCAGTACACAGAACCGGCACTTTTATTTGTGTACTGGCACGTTTCACAAGATGCCGGTAATCTCTTATCAGTCCAATTCATGATTATGGTCCAGAGCAATAATGTCTCAGGGTACACTATGTGACGTTCACCTGTTCTCGCAAAAGTCAAGTGTTTATTCCTTGAGTTTGGAGTTTTTATTTTCTATCTAATCTCTATCTGGAAGATGGCCGCTGTGTTGACCATCATCATGCTTCAAAAGCATGAGTTAGCTCATCCACAAACTTATACTTTCTGATATAATAAAAATAAACATGGAGCTGGCAAGTTGAGGCTTGAAAATATCAGAGGACCATGCACAGAAGGGATTAAGCTGGGATATTGCCCGGTATCCTGGACTCTTGCTCAAAATAATAAATTGATAAAGTTAGGTTGCCATGGAGATTTATTCTCTGAAGCTCTGCCAGACCAGGGTAAGAGCCAGAAGAGATTAATCCTGCTGATGATTCCATTTGGTCAGCTGTCACTCTGATTGGTAAATAATTGCATTAACCCCCATGAAAATATTATGCTGTATGTCATTCAAACAAGTAGCTACATCTTATATTATTTTGACTGTAATCAATTTTACAATGATTCATGCCTACTGTGGTCATTATTAGACCACCGTCATTTAGGTCAGTAAGAGGTTTGATAATAAAGGCTCCAGAAAAAAACAACAAAAAAAACACTGAATGCTGCCATTGTGAAAGGTCAACTGTTAAGAAAACCGGTACAATTGAAATACGTTTACTTCATTTTGAGTTGTTTTGGTGCAATCTTTCATGAACAATAGTGGTGTCACTCTTTCCATGTGCATTTTATTAATTTGGCACAGGACGTGGTTATCTCGCTAAATGATGTTTAGTTCATTAGACATTCAAGAAACTGGGATGATGACATCATATTTAAGAACGAGAAAGAGAAAAACACTGATTTCATATACTGACTCACATCTTGTTTTACAATAGCTACACCTTGTGTAGGAGTGACACAGGCAGTGGCAGTCACTTACGTTTCCTGACGTCTTAATTTGTGCTCATCTGAAGTGAAACAAAACCCTGAATTTTCTTTTACACTAAAACAAGGCCAGACCAAAAGTTTCACTCCCAGGGCTGGAGTATGCCAGATGTAATATTATGAGATATTAATGTGGATGTTATGCAAGAATTTGATGCACAAGCCTGTTTTCTTTGGGTATTACCTTAATGACTCTGTCCTGGCAGTGCTGGATGATCTTACACAGCTCCTCTGTACCCTGAGACTCGAGACTCTGATGAAGGATCTGCTCAAACATCTACACAGCATTGTCCATTTGCTGGTGGCACACAGACACATGCACACAAAAGTGTCTTATTATGCCAAAAAGTTGAAAAAATGAACAAGCTAAAGTAAAACATAATCTGTAGTTTTGTGACATACATGCATGTAACACCAGACAAACTGACTCATATAGGAATATCCCGTGAAATAATGATAATATATGATAATGTACTACACCCAGTCCCACAGTCTGTATTGTGGCATGTCTGTAGACAACTATATCTATTTAACTGTCCACTGAGTTATCGAACCGCCAAAAGATGTTTGCCTTTAGTTCTACTGTGTCCTTGATCAATGCCACAGTCAGAACCTCATCATCCAACTATTTGACAAACTCTAGTCAAACAGGAGCTACAGTGTAGGAAAATGATCAAGAAATAAAAAGAGTGTCAATAAAATGATTAGCTCTCATAGAAACTTCCCATTGTGTTAACCAGTTAACCACCACCAACCAGTCTATATTAGACTGGTTAGTCAGTAGTTGAGGTTTCACCTCTCTCATGGGGATCTGGGCCCTTTGGACAAACACTGAGGGGCTGCTCACGTCAAACTGTTGATGCAGACCCTCAAGGCTCAGGTTCACCACCTTCTCATAGCAGCTGTGCATCTTAACTGGATGGAAAGCCAGCATAGAGATCTTCTCCATGTGCTGAGGAGGAGGACAAGAAGGGAGAGGAAGAGATGGATGAGGCATGGACAGATTTGGGAAAAATGTATAATTGTGTCTCACAATAAATATACTACTGCAAAAGTATCACAAATGTTACACTAGACAAATGCTGTTTAAATCACAAACATATTTGGAATAGGAGTATAGGAATTGCGGATAGATAACATTTGTTTTGTAAAGATCCAGATTCTTGTGCTTCAACTGAGAAAATCAGAGTGCATTTTCTATACATACACATACATCTCACGTTATGGGTTTTATTTAAAGCGACACAATTTTCAACCTTCACGTAATGTCTCTAAGCAGGGATGGGAAGTATTTCTGATAAATTTATTAAAAAAATACATAATTAAAATACAAAATATCATGCTCTTTTCTGGAGATGATGAAATTTCCTTCATATTTTGTACCAATATATTTCCATTATGTCTATTTTATTTAAAATACTGTAACATACATCCTTTAAAAAAAAGTGATGACATAAGAAGACAAATTGCAGGATGCTGCTTCAGATTGGACGTCATGGTGCTTGTGCCTACTTTAATTTGCCGGGACTCAAATTCACGCGATTACCGTCAGAGCTGAGTTTCAAGACTTTAGAACTCACTCAGTGTTAAAGTCGCCACATAAAATAATTTTGTATCCGACCAATAGCGGTTCTTTAAGTCTTTTAAAAAGTTGAAAAATGTTTGTTCTCTCATGAGAGGTGTACACGTTTATCATTCGTATTTTTTCTCCTCGGTAAAAACAATCCAACATGAGCAATCTACAAGGAATTAAATTAGGAATTAATTCGTTTTATGAATAATAGTGACATCACCAGTTTTAAAAAATATCCCACCATCAGCTTTACTTTCGTCAATAGAAATACACTTAGACCTTTGTTCCACATGCTGGATACCTTTACTCTTTACTTGTGTTCCGTCTCAGTTCTTGACAACATAATATGTCAAAGTCAGTTTTCAACAAAAACGTAATTTGTTGGGCTCTAAAAGAATTTGATTGGATGCCACGGGCATTCCAAGATGAAACTTTGGGGAAGGTCATAAATGTTTGGGGGGAAGCTATGGTGTGGGTTTGTCGTCATTTTATAACTTATACTACAAGCTTTTATTTTATTTTTCTCTACCTCTACAAAAGGTGTTTCATGATCATCGTCAGGCTCTGGAGCGGGGAATTCAGAAGAAGAGTGAAAGAGCCAAAGTTGTTGCTGTAAGGGGGGCTCTCTGCTACAGCCTGCGGGTGCAGCGGGGTGCTGCCGACTCGCTGACCCTGACCCTTATACCTATTCCAAGCCCTACCAGTAGAGACCCCCCAAACCCCAATTTATGAGCTGGAATAAAATTATATCAAAGTTTATTTGGGGTGGCAAAAGACCCAGAATAAGACTGGAAACTCTCCAGCTGCCAAAAGAAGGAGGGATGGGACTTCCAAAATTAAAGGAATGCTACCATGCGGCCCAATTGAGATGAAACACAGTGAAATGAAATAGAAAAAGAGTTTGGAGAAAACCCAGTACAGAATATAATTGGGGATAAAGAAACATACAAGAAGATTCAAAACCAAATAGACACAATCACGATGTTCACATACAAAATATGGTTCAGCATAATAAAAAAAATATAAGATACAGAAAGACACTAATTTATTGAATTGGCATATGATATTATAATAGCATATGATAGCAATTTTACACCGACTAGGTACGATATAGGATTGAAACAGTGGACAAACCAAGGGAATCACAGCATGGTGTGTTTTCGGTGAAAGATGGACAGCTGGAGAGTTTCCAAAATATGACAGAAAAAAAGGATCGAGATAATCAATCATGAATTCTGTGGATTCCTGCAATTTAGAGACTACTATATGAAAGAGATCAGTATGGACCCCTCCTGAGAAGTGAATAGTGTGATCCAGATCATCATAATCAACGCATACAAAGAAACCACAATTAGAATTATATTGGGACTATATAAAAAATTGCTACAAAATACATAAAAAAAGATGGGAATCAGGATTTAACATAAAACTTAGTGATGAAGATTGGCTAAGATTGGTATAATCTGCCAGACATTAGCCTCATGTATGAAACAAAGTGATTTTGAAGCAGAAACATATTTAGGTTACAAGGTCAGAGCTGCAGTGACTTTATGACAAGTATAAATGAGCATTTCATGGGTTGTACTGGCAACAGATATGACAAATGTTGGGTGGCTGGGAGATTTTTTTTTAATCAGTCTTGAATATGTCAAAGATTACCCACAATATTAACTTTGAAGCATTGTTAGTTTTGTGTAGCATCAGATAAAACATGTACTCCCTCCCCTCTTAATTTGAAAAGAGGACATTTGTAATATGGAAATGATTGAATATTTGGAAGTTTTGAGGAGGACTGATGCAGGACAAAAGTATTAATCTTTTATGACAACAATTCTTGGGAGTGAACATCCCTGCCATATACTCAAGTGTATGGTGAAAACAATGTTCAGTGTTCTATTAATAAAATGTTTTCATTTGAATTCCAATTTGCCAAGAGACCTTCTTACAAGAAAGTGTGCCATATGCACTAACACAGTGGAAATTAATCATAATGAAGCCTGAGGTTTAAGGATAAGGGTTGTCATCAACTAAATACTGTAGGCAGCAGCGAAGCTCTCTGAACAGATCAGCAATGTGACCCACAGTCCTCACAACCGAAGACGCAGCCGAAACACAGCAAGCGGTTCCGCGGAGACGGGAGCTTTGCAGCTGCGGGTCCGGGTGAGAGGACATCGGTTCTCACGGTGGAACTGTTCAGACAGAAAGTCTGGCTCCCGTGTAACGTCGCACACAACACCATCTCAGAGATATCTCAGAGATAGGATACTGACTGTATTTAAACACTAAACTTTCGCAAAAAACAGCAAAGCGAAAAAGAAAAAAAAGAGCACGCAACATTTACATGTGCATAATTTATTATTAACTATATTTCGATTAATTCGTGTGTGTGTTTAAATACATGTGTATGTATGTATTTATGTATGTATGTGTTTTCAATGAGTGAAAAGACGTAGTTACCCTAATTAACGAACACATTTTAGCAACAACTCTTTAGCCACCTGCCCTGCTGTTTAGCTCATTATAATAATGTAAAATTTCACTTACCTCTACATTTTTGAGCATCTTCCTGTGACATGTCAATAGCCTCCCTCTACCACCAACTTCCCCAGTAATTCCTTGGTCAGCGACTGATGCTGCAACTCCATTACATGTTCATCCACCTGCTGAGCAGACACTAACCTGTTAACGTTTTGGATATTAATCCGCTGCTGCTGTGGTGGGGAACTACGTTGCTTGGCTGGAGTGTGATGATGGTCGATAATTCTCTTAAAGCTACAGTAGTCGTTGAAATAAACGCCCCTTTTTTTCACCATACGTGTGTGTGCGTGTTTGTGTGTGCGTGCGTGTGTGTGAGTGCGTGTGTGTGTGTGTGTGTGTGTGTGTGTATGTGCAACTCCAGACACTTCTTGTTCTCACATCAAGTTCAAATCGACATGATACACACACACCTACATCTACAAAGAGGCTCATACACACATTCACTCCTTTGAGTAAAAAAAACAACAGGCATCTTGAGGGACTTCAAAGACTTGCCCTCTAAGTGAACCCAAACAAAAGTCTGGTTTTGTTTACACAGGTGCAATTACAGGTAAACACAATGTTTCACTTTGTTTGGGGCTCAATTCATCCTGACTGTCAAAGACACAGCATCAGAAGCTGAAGACCTCCACCTCATCAACATCAGTCACAATGTACTGAAAAAGAAAAAGGTTAAATAATTTATCAAAACTAACCCTAGCCCTATCATATTATAGTGATTACATGTAAAATAATTACATCAAATCAAACATAAGGTAGATGTTTTGTTTGACCTGTGTGATCATCCGTTTTTGATGAAGTTTAAAATCCATAATTTGTATTAGTAGTGTATGATTTCACTTTCACTGAACTCTGAACTTATACTTCATATACTAGTAGTATGGAGTACTTTTACTGTATACGTTTTGGAGGAATATAGGGTCAAAGTTAAATTTTTTGCAACAAACAATAGGGTAATCATTTTTGATGAAGTAAAACTTTTTTATCAGTAGTTTATGATTTTACTTTCACTGGATTCAGTACCTCTTGTACTTCATATGCTAGTAATATGAAGTACTTTTAATGTATACTTTTGGAGTAACCTGGGCTCCCTTCAACCCTTTTTTGTCCATTTTACTTAAACTGCCATAACCAAGCAGTCTTATTTCTGGTTTTCAAAAAAAAGTCCTATCGGATGCGATTACAACAAACTGAAAAATAAATGTTCAAATTATATGTCAGTTTAATTTATTATATAACAATTATATCACATTATAGTGATTACATGTAAAATAATTGTTGAATATTTTCTAGTTTCTGTCATTTTTCAGCTTCTTAAATGTGAATATTTTTGACTTTCAGTTGCAATTATAGGTAAACACAATACACTTTGTTTGGGGCTCAATTCATCCTGACGGTCAAGACACAGCCTGAGACGCTGAAACCCTCGACCTCATCAACCATCAGTCACAATGTACTGATTATATATTAATTATAAATCAAAACTAACCCCAAGCCTATCACATTATAGTGATTACATGAAAAATAATGACATCAAATCAAGCATAAGGTAGATGTATGTCCCAACAGGAACATGTTAACATACTATACTATGACATTTTTGAAATATTTTGGCCGACATACTAAACTGACATTTTTGAGTTATTTTGGACGACATACTATACTATGACATTTTTATCTCACATTGGACGGCATGCTATACTGTGTAATTTTTGTCTAATTTTGGACGACATACTATACTATGACAATTTTGAGATTTATTTTTTACAACATACCATACTATGACATTTTTTGGTGATTTTGGACGACTAACTATACTATGAGATTTTTTAGTTATTTTGGACAACATACTATACTATGACGTTTTTGTCTCATTTTGGACGACATACTATAAAGTGACATTTTTGTGTCATTTTGGAGGACATACTATACGTTGATATTTTTGTGTCATTTTGGAAGACATACTATACTATGACGTTTTTGTCTCATTTTGGACATCATACTATACTATGACATTTTTGAGTTATTTTGGACGAAATACTATAGTGACATTTTTTAGTTGTTTTGGACGACATACTATACTATGACATTATTGAGTTGTTTTGGACGACATTCTATACTATGACATTTTTGTCTCATTTTGGAAGACATACTATACTATAACATTCTTATCTCATTTTGGACGAAATGCTATACTATAAAATTTTGATCTAATTTTGGACGACATACTATACTATGACATTTTTGTCTCATTTTGGACGACATACTATACTATGACTTATTGTGTTATTTTGAACGATATACTATACTATGACATTTTTGTGTCATTTTGGACAACATACTATAAGATGACATTTTTGTGTGATTTTTGACGACGTACTATACTATGACTTTTTGTGTTATTTTTGACGACATACTATACTATGACATTTTGAACGATATACTATAGTGAAATTTTTTTGTTGTTTTGGACGACATACTATTCTATGACATTATTGAGTTGTTTTGGACGACATTCTATACTATGACATTTTTGTCTTATTTTGGACAACATACTATACTATAACGTTTTGTCTCATTTTGGACGACATACTATACTATGACATTTTTGAGTTATTTTGGACAACATACTATACTATGACATTTTGTCTTATTTTGGACGACATACTATACTATGACATTTTGTCTTGTCGTTTTTGTCAGGCTTCCTTCTTCTTCTGAACGATAGGTGATGAGTTGATGATGCAGGAAAAGACCTCACTGACACAGGACTTGTACTGAACAAAGGGATTTTATTTAGTTACAAGTCAGGCGTCAGAACCAAGCCGCCACAGCAGCTTGGGAGAATGTGCTCCTGCCGAATCTCCGAACAATTCTGCCTCAGAAAAGCAAAAACCAACACTATATAGATTCTCTAACACTCCTATTTGCAGGCATCACATGTTTCGACCCCCGCCTTTCTCCTTTTTCTATAATACAACAACTTGGAAAACAAGTTGGGTCCAGATATTCCATACTGTCCCATGATCTTTAAATTGGACAATATCACCATTTAGTCAAACAAGAGACATCTATATTTCCTAACTAACCATATCCAAGACAGACCCTCAAGCTTCTTGTCCTATACAGGATGCCTATTGTACAACGTATGGTCTGACTTGTCATGTGTCCAAGAGACCTTCTTGTCTCATATTTACTTATTAATGTCAATCATCAATACATTTAAGTATTAAACATTAGCTGTGTTAATGTGTTCTTCTTAGTTCATATACTTCATTCCCCCCTTCGGGACTCCGTAGAGTCTCGAAAACGCAGAACAATTAACACAACTATGTTGCTTAGTTGCATTGACATAATAACGCTTGCCTGCTTGCTTCAACAAAATTCCCTTCATTCAGTCTTCTATCTAATTTGAGAAACAGTTTGAAACTTCAATTTTAGGATCAGCTTATTGAGTAATTTTCTATTTGATGTCCTATTCGCACATTATTTTCACTATTTTAGACTAGGTAAACTAATCATCTATCTTACTTAAATCAAATTTGGCTACACTTAGCCACATCCGTCGATCTCCTTCCAGCCACACTTCTTTAAAACAAATACTCTTCATGTGTGGGTGTAAGGGAACCCACGGATCAGCTGTTATCTCCCAATCAGAAAAACCACCCCTCCTAAAAGGTGGGAAAAAGACTAGGAGACCTTTCTGGAATAAAATTGGAGAAACTCCCATCCTTGAGCCAATCAGGAAAAGAAGTCTCCATTGAAATTTAACAATTACCATCTAATTTTATGACCCTTTGCCAATTGGTCAGATAATTCACATTTTCTCTATCAATGTTATCAAACAGTATTATTGATGTACAACAGAAAGATTTCAAACATCTATATCAATGTCAGAGATTATGTCACAAAAACAAAATTCAGGTTTCTGTATGTAAACCATTCACAATCATATCATTCCATGTGTTATTTTAACTTCAAACTTCAGTAGTGTTGCCTCCTAATACAATGTAATATAATGTAATGTCCAGAGTACGTTGAATCAGTGTATCCATACTGTCGTGTTCAGGGCCCCCAGTCCATTCTTTCCTTTGCTGCTGTTTTGAGCCGTTGCTCCCTTGTACTTGAAGATGTTCAAGTTTGAAAAACCATTCAAACCAGTTTGTTCGATTGACACAACGGCATGCTTCTTTAGCCTGGATTGCTGATGATGTTGGTCTCATAGCAGTACAGGATTCTTCTTTCACTGGCTCATTCCACCTCTCTTTGGACCCTCTTCTGGTGCATGGGTTCACAGACAGCATGAGTCAACTTCCTTGTCTTGAGCAAGGAAACCACCATCTTTTCTGAAAGTAAACAGATCTACAAACAAGACTATGGATGGCAGTCAGCTAATGTGGGTTATTTGATAAAAACAATGCAATTGTGGGTCCTTTCAGCAGCAGTATTAGCATAGGTCGACCTGTTAGCATTTCATGCAGCATTAGCACTGGTGTGAATTAGCATGCAGTGACTCAACATACGTTCAATTCAGTGTAGGGTTAGTACACATTTCATTTAACTTAGTTGTCAACATTGCATCAATTCTCTTTAACCAAACCTTGACTTTGAATATGATATGATAGATACTTTCACATGTTGTTGGTTTCTTAGTTACCTTCAGGATATTTAATACATGTCAACACAAATACTGACTCAGAAACAACCATCCATTTTCACTGCTCCATCCTCCATGTGAGGATCGCAGAGGTGCTGTCCTAATCTGAGCTGACATAGGGCGATAGGTACACAATGGACAGTCAGTCCATCGCAGTGTCACATATAGACAAACAACCACTCACTCTCATACTCACACCTATAGTCAATTTAGAGCATCCAATCTACCTAATCCCCAACTCGGAGATTAAATTTAGTTTAAATAATATTCAGTTCAAATCCAATATTCAATTCAAATCAAAAACATTTTTCATCAGTTTTTTCTGCTCCAAGGTTGTCAGACGGTACTATAAGCCAATGACCAAAATGGTTCAGCACTATCACTATGTATTGTTTTATTTTTTCTAATGTCTACAGGGTTCATAATTAAATCCATCTAGGAATGATACTACTTTTCATACAAAGCTTACAAATGTATTATTTTCCATGCACAAATTTCTATTACAAATGTATATAATTTTGTTTCATTATCTCAAATGCAAGTTCATTCTTATAACTTCCTTTAAATTTATTTTTCCAAAACTGTTTCAAAAATGTATTTCCATTATTCCCCCCTCGCACAGACTTTAATTGTGCGAGTCCTAAACTAGATTTATCAATGACAAGTCACATTGAACTTAATTCCAATCCGCTAATATCTCGTTACATCATGTTACTTTAAACATAGTGTCGTGCAGGGAAACAACATACATATTGCAATGGGAGTTAACACTTCAAACAATTGCTCTTTTGAGATCAAATAATCTTTTATCATTGATTTATAGTCTTCATTGCTAACTCACCACTTTCCTTAATCAATAAATGTTCACATTTGATTGTGTAATAGTCTTCTAATAGTCATAAGCTTGTTCACAACAGAATTCTTCCCAATTGATTAATGGAACTTTAGGCAGAAGCCAAATTTGGCATTTTGGTCGTCACTTTTTCAAAAGTTCCCCCCTTGTAAAAATATTCTCCCTTTAAATTTACTGAATTCACACCTTCACCTCGACCAGGCTGAGCTCCACAACCACGTTCCACACAATCAGGGTCAGCTTGTGAACTTGTGCATTGTCTCACAATGTGTCCAGTTTCACCACATCCACAGCACACATCTGGTGTGGCAACATCATTTAAGTCATTGTTCATTACTGTAAGTGACCTCGTCAACGTCACTGTCCATCACTGGAACTTGTGTCTTCTTGTCATGGTCTTTTCAACACCCAAAGCTGTATCTGTGCCAGCTTTCTTGTCATGATCTTAATTCCCATCTCAAGGATATGTTCACTTTTCAACGCCTCTTGGTCTGTTGTAGTGGGAGATTCACACAGTAATGCTCTCCACATCATCTGTTGATAAGCGTCGAATTTAGTCCCATCTGCTTTGGGATTCACCATCCATTTCGGAATTTGGAATGCAGTAGATTCTCCACTGCTGCTGTTCCAAGACCTGGAGTCTCAAAGTGCCAAGCTTTTCTTTCACTATTTTCTCCTCATAAGTTCTCATTCACTCACTAGCCCCTTCATGAATGTCTGGCAGTCTGGACGTCAGCCTCCCAAGGTCAAGTGTGTTATACATTACGACCAGTGACTCAGTGCCTTTAATCAAAATAGGATATTGACCCCAAGAAAGTCTATATGGTGGGTGCACGTTGGGTCTATATTTTAGATCATATCCTGGCTTTGAATGTAATTTCTTGCTGCAGCTTTCCCTGTTTGTTGGCCTACAGTTTCCCAATGTATCTATCTACCTAGCCTTTCTCTGTAAAATGTCATCCCGTGCTGTATAGCAATTTAGCATTTCTGTGTTTGGCCTTTTAGCATCACTGCAAAGATTTGGAATCAAACATTGTGACCTGTCACTTCTAGAGTTGAAGCAATCTGTTATTTCAGAATAGCATGTAGGACAATCAACAAGTTAAGGTGATTTAAGCTCTGTCTTTAAATCTAAATCTCCATTAATATCGATGAACCCTATAAGTGATTGATACAGCCCTGCAGTCTTCAACAAGCTCTTCTGATTTTCTCCGTTTTGTTTTTATTTAGTCATTTATTTTTATTTAATTTTTTACATCCATCACTATTCTCATATCATTTCTGTATTGTTGGCCCTCTGTCTTGAAGAAACCTATTATTACTAATTCTAGTCATCTTTTCTTTTGTTGTTTTCTACTTTTGGCCTATGTTTGCTGATCTCTAATTCGGACTGTCATGTTCCCATACACATTTAAATCAAACATTCCTCTTTATGACCAGGCATTCTAATCCTTTATCTGAATGCCTTTCATAAGGTCAGGATGCTTACTCCCCACACCAATGTCTGATGTCATATACATTCTCTTGAGATCTTGAGATTTGTTACTTTGAACTTGTATTCATTATATTTTTCAATTTTACTGCTACAGCAAAATACAATCAATTTCAGAAACAGCCTAAATATCTGAATTCATCTACCAAATTTCAAATTTCTTTAGCCAAATCTTATTAGTAACTATCCACTTTTGAATTGTATGTGTGCAGTTTACATACAGTGGCTTTAATCCTGTTTCCTCCTACTCAGAGGAACCGGGGGAGGTGACTGCATGTCAGAGAAAAAGATGATAGGGTTACATAGATAGCCCCACCTACTTCACACGGACTTCTCCAGTCTCATTTCTATCTCAGACAGCGAGGAGAACACTGCTCCAGGCCACGCCCAAAATCACAGAAATTGTGACTTTACATTAATTTTCCAGTTGCTATTTGCACCACTTTTCATCACTAAAACTTGAGTCACTAAACAGTGAGACACTATTAATTTATCTTTCTATTTTATTCCAATCAGTTGTAAATTACCATTTTATGTATCTTAACTTTACCAATAAAATGAATAAATGTCAACACCATCATAAACACCTTGAAGCAGAACACCATTTCCAGATTAGCACATTTGACTTTGTACTTTTTCATTCAAACATTGAATCTCAGATGACAAGGTTCAGTTGTAACATAGATGAGTTTGATTGGCAACACATTCTGGACAACTTTTAGCACAAACACATACTCTTCAAAACACTCTTCACATTACACCCAGAGACACACACACAGAATAGACTCTTATGTTTACACAGTTTTTCTCTTCCTTTTTTCTTTTCAGTCAGTCCGGTCCGTTAGTGTAGTCAGGGTAGTCAGTTCTCTATACCTATATTAAATGTATGTATGTTTGTATGTTTTCAGGAGATATTCAATTTGGGCAGTGCTTATGTTTACTTAAGGCCCGAGAAGAGACAGAGCGTCCCCCATTTCTTCTCTGCCATGGGATCCCTGAAGAGAACACAGCGTCCTATGTCTCTCCTTATGACCTCTGATATCTCCTGAACCTAATTCATGTGTCAAAATGTTGCTTCATACAGTCAAATACACTTTTAAAGAAGTCTATGAAGACACAAATGATTATTTATCACCCAGATTATTTCAGCCCTATAGTGACTAGAATATACATGTTACAGATTTATGTGTTAGTTAATGACCACTTCAGTAATGTTCTCATCACATCAACCACATCCACACAGCACACTCCTCTTCTCCTATTATGAGATAAAAAACATTTCTAATGAAACATATTCATCTTAAATACATGATTTCCCATGTATTTATTTAACTGTTTGTTTCAGGAAGGTGTGTTCCAGAGCAGATTTCACTGTTCATGTAATAAACCATTCACATACATGTACCCAACATCTCACAGACGATAACAGAATCCAAAAAGCGCTTCGTATAATTTATCAGCTGGGGCTGTTAAAAGCACTTCTTGAATAGCTCAAACAAACAATAGCCCATTCATTCTTTCACATTCACACTCCAATAAAACATACAACCACTTAGAACAAACTAACCTTTTTTTTTTCTTTTTTGGTGTTGCCAAAGACTTAGTGTCTTGATCAGGGACACTTCGTCATCAACAATTCACATAAACGCATTGACTATCTCATGCATTATTACACAGCAAGACACAGAAACAAATCAAGATTTCACAACTAACTCTGCCCCACCAATACATCATCATCTCCATAGTCACAGGAAATCCTGCTCTTTTCAAAGAATAAAATCTCTCGGCTTGGCTTTTTCAGAAAAGCAGGCTCCTCCTCCTCCTCTTGATCAGAACCTTTCTATTTAGACTAATTTAATAATTATTAATAATTTGTGTGTTGATAGGTAATTTTGGTTACAAAACACCCAGTTACCATTATTTACTTTAATAAATGCGTTCATCTATTAGTACTGTTGCTTTCCTGTAGTCATTTATTTATCTATCGAATTTTTATTTTATTTCAAAACATACTAATCAAACCTTCAACCTATTCTTTTGTTCCCACTTATTTCTTAAATTTTCCTGACTAATTTGACAATGCGTGTGTGTGTGTGTGAATCTAGCCTGTAAAGGATTCAGCTCTCCCCAGCAGAGCAACTGTGCTCTTTTACCACAATGAATCAACTCTTAGAACCCGTTGTTCACTATTTCTTAATCCTATTATATCATTAGCTATAACCTAACACACGGTATAATAAATTAAGCTAAAATACAAGCTCTGACTTACTTACTAACTTATTTTCCTTTATTTATATAAGTCTCTCCAACTCTTCAAGGGTCATCCACACCTAATTTGTCTCATGCAATTTCATGCAAACTACCAAACCCTTTTTCTCTACATTAATTTTACCCTCTACGATCAGACATTAAATGAGATAATGCTCCAAACATGGTTTATCTTTTTATCACGAATGCATTCTTTCTTCTTTCCTCTACGTTTCTTCTTTGAGACTAAACTAAATTATCTCCTTTGACTCTATTTTATTCAACTTTCTTTTGTTCTCATCAATGTTGTTATTATTATTATTATTTTTATTCTTATTCCCCCAAATTCAATCTGGATTAATCTGGATTTTTCCTCATTTTATTTTTATTTTCTCCAATATTCTACCTACAATGTCTGCTAGCCAGACCATACTTTAAAACTAATTTTATTTACCAATGGATCCAATACAACAATCAAATCCCTAATAAATTTCAGTAATCGCTCATGAGATTGAAGACATCTCTCCCCTGCAGCCCTTCTGGCTTCAATGACCATATGTCAAAAATAGCTTTTCCTCTTCACACAAACTCCGAAGACGAGTTTATGTCCACACACACATAAAACAACACAAAGCCATGGCACACAAAGTAAAGCATCACAGAGCAACACAAACTAACACAAGACAACACTTAGTCCAAATTTTAATTTTTACCCAATCTCAATTTTTAAATTTCGATTTTAATCTTAATTTTAACACTTTCTCTTTTATCTTTGTAAAGCGTTTTCTCTTCTTCTCTTCCTCTGTGCGCAGTCCTCTACGATCGATCTATTTATATACCGGTTTCCCTACCGAATTTCGTTACCTGTCCTGGCTTTAATGATTGCTACAGCGTGTCCGCCTTTGCCTACCGAATTTCGTTGCCTGACCTGGTGGATTAACTAACATTTATTCATCTTTGTCCCTACCGAATTTGTCTGCTGGTCGGATCCGATAACTAAGACTATCCCTACCGAATTTTCTAACCTAACCAGCCTTTTATCGATTATCTAGCCGTTTCACAAAATTAATTTTCACGCTGCAATCTAATTCACACATGCAGGTACTGTTATTCCCACACATGGCCATTTAGCCTGGCTCCCACGTTACTCACTATACTACACATCATACGGACCACGCTATTTATCATTATCTGCAGTTTCACTTCTTTAGTTAAATAAACCCATGCATGGGCTTTTCCTTTTGTCCTCTAAATACACCTGTGCACAGGTTTTTTCCTTTTCCCTACCGTTTAGTGTTCCCTACCGTTTAGATTGTCCCTACCGAATTTGCGCTCAATTTTCACAAAGTAGATGAGTACCATGACTTACAGTTTCTTTTGGAAATCTGGCACCGCATACTCAACTTACTGTTTTGTTACTCATTAGCTCAAACTTTCACATAGTAGATGAATACCATGACTTACAGTTTCTTTCGAAATCTGGCACCGCATATTCAACACTGTTTTTGTTAATCGTTTGATCACTTGTCCCTAACTACTAGCCTAATTTTATATTTATGATTTCTAAGTCCTTTCTTTACATCTTGTAAATTCTTAATTCTCTTATCATGTCATGTTTAATCCATTATTCTGAATTCTCTTAACATGTCATGTTTAGGCCTTTATTATGTTAACACTTCTTAGAGGGGACCTTACTCCCCCCCTTTTTATTTATATCCATAAATAAAAACAAATTTAGATGAGGCCTCTGCACCATCAACACATCGCAGCCTTTCCCCCACACAAATGATTCTTTACAGTGTGCCCACAGGACAACCGCAAACCAACAGCCAAATCAACAAACCCTCACTGGCTCCCAATGTGAGAAAAACACTCACCTTTAAATGCCGGCTGGGAGCGAGAGTGGGTCCACCGAAAGAGGCCGCTGGCGCCGCTGACCAGGAACAAAAATACCCCCCCGTTCGTGACGCCAAAATGTCGTTTTTGTCAGGCTTCCTTCTTCTTCTGAACGATAGGTGATGAGTTGATGATGCAGGAAAAGACCTCACTGACACAGGACTTGTACTGAACAAAGGGATTTTATTTAGTTACAAGTCAGGCGTCAGAACCAAGCCGCCACAGCAGCTTGGGAGAATGTGCTCCTGCCGAATCTCCGAACAATTCTGCCTCAGAAAAGCAAAAACCAACACTATATAGATTCTCTAACACTCCTATTTGCAGGCATCACATGTTTCGACCCCCGCCTTTCTCCTTTTTCTATAATACAACAACTTGGAAAACAAGTTGGGTCCAGATATTCCATACTGTCCCATGATCTTTAAATTGGACAATATCACCATTTAGTCAAACAAGAGACATCTATATTTCCTAACTAACCATATCCAAGACAGACCCTCAAGCTTCTTGTCCTATACAGGATGCCTATTGTACAACGTATGGTCTGACTTGTCATGTGTCCAAGAGACCTTCTTGTCTCATATTTACTTATTAATGTCAATCATCAATACATTTAAGTATTAAACATTAGCTGTGTTAATGTGTTCTTCTTAGTTCATATACTTCAGTCTCATTTTGGACGACATACTATACTATGACATTTTTATCTAATTTTGGACGACATACTATGCTATGACATTTTTGTGTCATTTTGGACGACATACTATACTATGACGTTTTTGTCTCACTTTGGACAACATACATTTTGACAACAACATACTATGACATTTTGTCTCATTTTGGACGACATTCTATACTATGACATTTTTGTCTAATTCTGGACGACATACTATACTATGACGTTTTTGTCTCATTTTGGACGACATACTATACTATGACATTTTTGTGTCATTTTGGAGGACATACTATACGTTGATATTTTTGTGTCATTTTGGAAGACATACTATACTATGACGTTTTTGTCTCATTTTGGACATCATACTATACTATGACATTTTTGAGTTATTTTGGACGAAATACTATAATGACATTTTTTAGTTGTTTTGGACGACATACTATACTATGACATTATTGAGTTGTTTTGGACGACATTCTATACTATGACATTTTTGTCTCATTTTGGACAACATACTATACTTTGACATTTTTGTCTCATTTTGAACGACACACTATGAAATGACATTTTTGTCTCATTTTGGAAGACATACTATACTATAACATTCTTATCTCATTTTTGGACGATATGCTATACTATAAAATTTTGATCTAATTTTGGACGACATACTATACTATGACATTTTTGTCTCATTTTGGACGAAATATTATACTATGACTTTTTGTGTTATTTTGAACGATATACTATACTATGACATTTTTGTGTCATTTTGGACAACGTACTATAAGATGACATTTTTGTGTGATTTTTGACGACATACTATACTATGACGTTTTTATCTCATTTTGGACGACATACTATACTATGACATTTTGTGTCATTTTGGACGACATACTATACTATAACATTTTTATCTCATTTAGGACAACATAGTATACTATGACGTTTTTATCTCATTTTGGACGACATACTATACTATGACCTTTTTATGTAATTTTGGACGACAAACTATACTATGACATTTTTGTGTCATTTTGGACGACATACTATACTATGACGTTTTTGTCTCATTTTGGACAACATACTATACTATGACGTTTTTGTCTCATTTTGGACGACATACTATACTATGACATTTTTGAGTTATTTTGGACGACATACTATACAATGACGTTTTTGTCTCATTTTGGACGACATACTATACAATGACATTTTTGTGTCATTTTGGACGACATACTATACTATGACATTTTTGTGTCATTTTGGAAGACATACTATACTATGACGTTTTTGTCTCATTTTGGACATCATACTATACTATGACATTTTTGAGTTATTTTGGACGAAATACTATAGTGACATTTTTTAGTTGTTTGGACGACATACTATACTATGACATTATTGAGTTGTTTTGGACGACATTCTATACTATGACATTTTTGAGTTATTTTGGACAACATACTATACTATGACGTTTTTGTCTCATTTTGGACGACATACTATACGATGACATTTTTGAGTTATTTTGGACGACATACTATACTATGACGTTTTTGTCTCATTTTGGACGACATACTATACAATGACATTTTTGTGTCATTTTGGACGACATACTATACTATGACATTTTTGAGTTATTTTGGACGAAATACTATAGTGACATTTTTTAGTTGTTTGGACGACATACTATACCGTGACATTATTGAGTTGTTTTGGACGACATTCTATACTATGACATTTTTGTCTCATTTTGAACGACACACTATGCAATGACATTTTTGTCTCATTTTGGACGACATACTATGCTATGACATTCTTATCTCATTTTGGACGATATGCTATACTATAAAATTTTTATCTTATTTTGGGCGACATACTATACTATGACATTTTTGTCTCATTTTGAAAAATATACTATACTAAGACGTTTTTGTCTCATTTTGAAAAACATACTATAATATGACATTTTTGTGTGATTTTGGACGATATACTATACTATGACGTTTGTGTCTCATTTTGAAAAACATACTATACTATGACGTTTTTGTCTCATTTTGGACATCATACTATACTATGACATTTTTGAGTTATTTTGGACGATATACTATAGTGACATTTTTTAGTTGTTTTGGACAACATACTATACTATGACATTTTTGAGTTATTTTGGACAATATACTATACTGACATTTTTTAGTTGTTTTGGACGTCATACTATACTATGACATTATTGAGTGATTTTGGACAACACACTTCATTTGTGAGGTTTATATTTTGGGACAGTAGAAAAATTAAAAAAATCAGGAAACAGCCTTAGCTCAGCTGAATACGCACACAAACAGACACCAATAGAAAAACCCATCCAAACTGTGAAATCATTGCAAAATCAAACACTGAGGGTACAGAAGTAAATCATAAGATGTTAACTTCATTTGTGAGCTTTATATTATGGGACAGTAGAAAAAAGAAAAACATCCGAAAACAGCCTTATCTCAGCATAATGCGCACACAAACAGACAACAATAGAAAAACACATCCCAACTGTGAAATCGTTGCAAAATCAAACACTGAGGGAACAGAAGTATATCTTTTAAGATGTTAACTTCATTTGTGAGCTTTATATTATGGGACAGTAGAAAAATGAAAAAAATCAGTAAACAGCCTTACCTCAGCTGAATGCGCACACAAAAAGACAGTAATAGAAAAACACATCCGAACAGTGAAATCATTGCAAAATCAAACACTGAGGGTACATAAATATATCTTATATGATGTTAACTTAATTTGTGAGGTTAATATTGTGGGACAGTAGAAAAAAGAAAAAATCTGGAAATAGCCTTATCTCACCGTAATGTGCACACAGAAAGACACCAATAGGAAAACATAACCAAACAGTGGAAAAATTACAAATTCAAATACTGAGGCTACATAAATATATCTTATAAGGTGTTAACTTCATTTGTGAGTTTTATATTATAGGACAGTAGAAAAAAGATTGAAATACCCTCGATCAGCCTTAGTCTCTACTACACATACTGAAAAATCAGACCCCTGGCTCAATGCCTTTATTAATTATTGAAGAAAATACAGTTTCCCGCCTTTTTTACGTTTGAATTTTACAGACGGTCCTTTTGGCCGCTACACGGTGACCTTTGGCCCTAGAGACCCCATATTCGGAACAGGGGATCCTCTGGACCCACTAAACAATAATCTGATAAAAAATATAAATAAAGTCCTCTAGAATAATATTTGGTGCAATTTCAGGCTGACCTTTGACCTTTCCGAAGGTTGCACAGGTCTGAAACTCGGCACCCTAGATCAGCCTACGTCCCTGATACACATACGGAAAAATCTGACTCCTGGCTTAATGCCTTTAGGAATAATTACAAAAAACACACCCGAACGGCTGACCTTTGACCTTTCCGAAGGTTACACGGGTCTAAAACTCGGCACCCTAGATCAGCCTTAGTCCCTGATACACATACGGAAAAATCACACTCCTGGCTTAATGCCTTTAGGAATTATTACAAAAAACACACCCGAACGGCTGACCTTTGACCTTTCCAAAGGCTGCACAGGTCTGAAACTCGGCACCCTGGATCACTCTTACTCCCTGATACACATACGGAAAAATCAGACTCCTGGCTTAATGCCTTTACAAATAATTACAAAAAACACACCCGAACTGCTGACCTTTGACCTTTCTGAAGGTTGCACAGGTCTGAAACTCTGAACCCTGGATCAGCCTCAATCCCTGATACGCATACGGAGAAATCAGCATCCTGGCTCATTGCCTTTAGGAATTATTGAAGAAAAGACAGTTTCAGACCTTTTTTACTTTTTTGAATTTTACAGACTGTCTTTTTGTTCCGCTACGTGGAGACCTTTGACCTGGGGGCTCCATATTCGGAACAGAGGATCCTCCGGAGCCACTAAACAATAATCCGTGGGGGAAAAGCCCAAAGGACTGTTTGTCCTGTGTCCAAAAACTGAAAATCTGGTCGTGTCAGACTCTATACAGTCTTAGACCCTTTGGCCAGAGTGGAGGTTTTGGAGGGAACTACATTGCTACAGGTCGCAAGAGTGTGAATTTTTCATATGTCGTTTGGGGTCCTAAGACAAGCGGAACGACACCAGTCCCGTGCCGCGTCCCGGAAATAGCCTTATCTCAGTGTAATGCGCACACAGAAAGACACCAATAGGAAAACATAACCAAACAGTGAAAAAATTACAAATTCAAACACTGAGGGTACATAAGTATATATTATAAGTTGTTAACTTCATTTGTGAGTTTTATATTATAGGACAGTAGAAAAAAGATAAAAATACAAAATATAGCCTTATCTCAGCATAATGCGCACACAAAAAGACACCAAAAGGAAAAAACACATCCACACAGTGAAATCATTGCAAAATCAAATACTGAGGGTACAGAAGTATTTTAGACGACATACTATTCTATGACATTTTTGAGTTATTTTGGGCGACATACTATACTATGACGTTTTTATCTCATTTTGGTGGACATACTATACTATGACCTTTTTATGTCATTTTGGACGACAAACTATACTATGACATTTTTGTGTCATTTTGGACGACATACTATACTATGACGTTTTTGTCTCATTTTGGACAACATACTATACTATGACGTTTTTGTCTCATTTTGGACGACATACTATACTATGACATTTTTGAGTTATTTTGGACGAAATACTATAGTGACATTTTTTAGTTGTTTGGACGACATACTATACTATGACATTATTGAATTGTTTTGGACGACATTCTATACTATGACATTTTTGTCTCATTTTGAACGACACACTATGCAATGACATTCTTATCTCATTTTGGACGACATACTATACTATGAAGAGTGAATGGTTGTTTGTCTCTATCTCTGTGTGGCCCTGCGATGGACTGGCGAACTGTCCAGGGTGTACCCCGCCTATCGCCCGATGTAGCTGAGATTGGCACAGCACCCCCCGCGACCCTCTAGCAGAGGATAAAGCGGTAGATGATGACTGACTGACTGACTATACTATGACATTTTTGAGTTATTTTGGACAATATACTATACTGACATTTTTTTGTTGTTTTGGACGTCATACTATACTATGACATTATTGAGTGATTTTGGACAACATACTTCATTTGTGAGGTTTATATTTTGGGACAGTAGAAAAATTAAAAAAATCAGGAAACAGCCTTAGCTCAGCTGAATACGCACACAAACAGACACCAATAGAAAAACCCATCCAAACTGTGAAATCATTGCAAAATCAAACACTGAGGGTACAGAAGTATATCATAAGATGTTAACTTCATTTGTGAAGTATATATTATGGGAGAGTAGAAAAAAGAAAAACATCCGAAAACAGCCTTATCTCAGCATAATGCGCACACAAACAGACAACAATAGAAAAACACATCCCAACTGTGAAATCATTGCAAAATCAAACAGTGAAGGTACGGAAGTATATTTTATAAGATGTTAACTTTATTTGTGAGGTTTATATCATGGGGCCGTAGAAAAAAGAAAAACATCTGAAAACAGCCTTATCTCAGCTGAATGCGCACACAAACAGACACCAATAGAAAAACACATCCCAACTGTGAAATCGTTGCAAAATCAAACACTGAGGGAACAGAAGTATATCTTTTAAGATGTTAACTTCATTTGTGAGCTTTATATTATGGGACAGTAGAAAAATGAAAAAAATCAGTAAACAGCCTTACCTCAGCTGAATGCGCACAAAAACAGACACAAATAGAAAAACACATCCAAACAGTGAAATCATTGCAAAATCAAACACTGAAGGTATATAACTATATCTTATAAGATTTTAACTTTATTTGTGAGGTTTAAGTTATGGGACAGTAGAAAATTGAAAAAAATTAGAAAACAGCCGTATCCCAGCTGAATGCGCACAAAAACAGACACAAATAGAAAAACACATCCAAATAGTGAAATCATTGCAAAATCAAACACTGAGGGTACGGAAGTATATCTTATAAGATGTTAACTTTAATTGTGAGATTTATGTTATGGGACAGTAGAAAAATGAAAAAAATCAGAAAACAGCCGTATCCCTGCTGAATGCGCACAAAAACAGACACAAATAGAAAAACACATCCAAACAGTGAAATCATTGCAAAATCAAACACTGAAGGTATATAATTATATCTTATAAGATGTTAACTTTATTTGAGAGGTTTATGTTATGGGACAGTAGAAAAATGAAAAAAATCAGAAAACAGCCGTATTCCTGCTGAATGTGCACAAAAACGGACACAAATAGAAAAACACCTCAAAACAGTGAAATCATTGCAAAATCAAACACAGAAGGTACATAACTATATATCATAAAGTTTAACTTAATTTGTGAGGTTTATGTTATGGGACAGTAGAAAAATGAAAAAAATTAGAAAACAGCCGTATCCCAGCTGAATGTGCACAAAAACGGACACAAATAGAAAAACACCTCAAAACAGTGAAATCATTGCAAAATCAAACACTGAGGGTACGGAAGTATCTCATAAGATCTTAACTTTATTTGTGAGGTTTATGTTATGGGACAGTAGAAAGATGAAAAAAATCAGGAAACAGCCGTATCCCTGCTGAATGCGCACAAATCAGACACAAATAGAAAAACACATCCAAACAGTGAAATCATTGCAAAATAAAACACTGAGGGTACGGAAGTATATCTCATAAGATCTTAACTTTATTTGTGAGGTTTATGTTATGGGACAGTAGAAAAATGAAAAAGAAACAGAAAACAGCTGTATCCCTGCTGAACGCGCACAAAAACAGACACAAATAGAAAAACACATCCAAACAGTGAAATCATTGCAAAATCAAACACTGAAGGTATATAATTATATCTTATAAGATTTTCCTTATTTGTTAGGTTTTTGTTATGGGACAGTAGAAAAATGAAAAAAATCAGAAAACAGCCTATTCCCTGCTGAATGCACACAAAAACAGACACAAATAGAAAAACACATCCAAACAGTGAAATCATTGCAAAATAAAACACTGAAGGTATATAACTATATCTTTTTAGATTTTAACTTTATTTGTGAGGTTTATGTTATGGGACAGTAGAAAAATGAAAATAATCAGAAAACAGCCGTATCCCTGCTGAATGCACACAAAAATAGACACAAATAGAAAAACACATCCAAACAGTGAAATCATTGCAAAATCAAACACTGAGGGTACGGAAGTATATCTTATAAGATGTTAACTTTAATTGTGAGGTTTATGTTATGGGACAGTAGAAAAATGAAAAAAATCAGAAAACAGACGTATCCCTGCTGAATGCGCACAAAAACAGACACAAATAGAAAAACACATCCAAACAGTGAAATCATTGCAAAATCAAACACTGAAGGTATATAATTATATCGTATAAGATTTTTCCTTATTTGTTACGTTTTTGTTATGGGACAGTAGAAAAATGAAAAAAAATCAGGAAACAGTCTTATCCCAGCTGAATGCGCACAAAAACAGACACAAATAGAAAAACACATCCAAACAGTGAAATCATTGCAAAATCAAACACTGAAGGTAAATAACTATATCTTATAAGATTTTTACCTTATTTGTGAGGTTTATTTTATGTGACAGTAGAAAAATGAAAAAAATCAGGAAACAGTCTTATCCCAGCTGAATGCGCACAAAAACAGACACAAATAGAAAAACACATCCAAACAGTGAAATCATTGCAAAATCAAACACTGAAGGTATATAATTATATCTCATAAGATGTTAACTTTAATTGTGAGGTTTATGTTATGGGACAGTAGAAAAATGAAAAAAATCAGAAAACAGCCGTATCCCAGCTGAATGCGCACAAAAACAGACACAAATAGAAAAACACATCCAACAGTGAAATCATTGCAAAATCAAACACTGAAGGTATATAACTATATCTTATAAGAGTTTAACTTTATTTGTGAGGTTTAGGTCTACCGCTTTATCCTCTGCCAGAGGGTCGCGGGGGGTGCTGTGCCAATCTCAGCTACATCGGGCGATAGGCGGGGTACACCCTGGATGGTTCGCCAGTCCATCGCAGGGCCACACACAGAGACAGACAAACAACCATTCACTCTCACACTCACTCCTATGGTCAATTTAGAGTGTCCAATTTACCTAATCCCCACATTGCATGTTTTTGGACTGTGGGAGGAAGCCAGAGAACCCGGAGAGAACCCACGCACACACGGGGAGAACATGCAAACTCCATGCAGAAAGGCCCTTGTTCCAACCGGGGCTCGAACCCGGGTCTTCTCGCTGAACACTGAAGGTATATAACTATATCTTATAAGATTTTAACTTCATCAAAAGACTTTCATTTGTATTTTCATTTTTATTTTTATTTTTATTTTTATTTTTATTTTTATTTTTATTTTTATTTTTATATTTTTATTCTTATCTTATTTTATTCTATTCTATATTTTATTCCTCCTGTAAAGTGTGACTATAATTTTAACAGTGCTGTGTGTGGATGCTGGAGTTGTTAATTTCCCCGAGGGAACCTCCCAAAGGGATTAATAAAGTCGTCTGTCTGTCTGTCTGTCTGTCTGTCAAATAGAAAAACACATCCAAACAGTGAAATCATTGCAAAATCAAACACTGAAGGTATATAACTATATCTTATGAGAATTTAACTTTATTTGTGAGGTTTATGTTATGGGACAGTAGAAAAATGAAAAAAATAAGAAAACAGCTGTATCCCTGCTGAATGCGCACAAAAACAGACACAAATAGAAAAACACATCCAAATAGTGAAATCATTACAAAATCAAACACTGAGGGTACGGAAGTATATCTTATAAGATGTTAACTTTATTTGTGAGGTTTATGTTATGGGACAGTAGAAAATTGAAAAAAATCAGAAAACAGCCGTATTCCTGCTGAATGCGCACAAATCAGACACAAATAGAAAAACACATCCAAACAGTGAAATCATTGCAAAATCAAACACTGAAGGTACGGAAGTATATCTTATAAGATGTTAACTTTATTTGTTAGGTTTATGTTATGGGACAGTAGAAAAATGAAAAAAATCAGAAAACAGCCGTTTCCCTGCTGAATGCGCACAAAAACAGACACAAATAGAAAAACACATCCAAACAGTGAAATCATTGCAAAATCAAACACTGAAGGTATATAATTATATCTTATAAGATTTTTCCTTATTTGTTACGTTTTTGTTATGGGACAGTAGAAAAATGAAAAAAATCAGGAAACAGTCTTATCCCAGCTGAATGCGCACAAAAACAGACACAAATAGAAAAACACATCCAAACAGTGAAATCATTGCAAAATCAAACACTGAGGGTACGGAAGTATATCTCATAAGATGTTAACTTTAATTGTGAGGTTTATGTTATGGGACAGTAGAAAAATGAAAAAAATCAGAAAACAGCCGTATCCCTGCTGAATGCGCACAAAAACAGACACAAATAGAAAAACACATCCAAACAGTGAAATCATTGCAAAATCAAACACTGAGGGTACGGAAGTATATCTTATAAGATGTTAACTTTATTTGTTAGGTTTATGTTATGGGACAGCAGAAAAATGAAAAAAATGAGAAAACAGCCGTATCCCTGCTGAATGTGCACAAAAAATATGAATAAAGTCCTCTAGAAAAATATTTGGTGCAATTTCAGCCTGACCCTTGACCTTTCCGAAGGTTGCACAGGTCTGAAACTCTGCACCCAGGATTAGTCTTAGTCCTTGATACACATACGTAAAAATGAGATTCCTGGCTTAATGCCTTTAGGAATTATTACAAAAAACACACCCAAATGGCTGACCTTTGACCTTTTCGAAGGTTGCACGGGTCTGAAACTCAGCACCCTAAATCAGCCTTAGTCCCTGATACACATACGGAAAAATCAGACTCCTGGCTCAATGCCTTTAGAAATTATTACAAAAAACACACCCAAACGGCTGACCTTTGACCTTTCCAAAGGTTGCACAGGTCTAAAACTCGGCACCGATAGCCTTAGTCCCTGATAGACATACGGAAAAATCAGACTCCTGGCTCTATGCCTTTAGGAATTATTACAAAAAACACACCGGAATGGCTGACCTTTGACCTTTCCGAAGGTTACACAGGTCTGAAACTCTGCACCCTGGATTAGCCTTAATCCCTGATACACATGCGGAAAAATTAGACTCCTGGCTCAATGCCTTTAGGAATTATTACAATAAACACAACCGAACGGCTGACCTTTGACCTTTCCGAAGGTTGCACAGGTCTGAAACTCGGCACCCTGGATTAGCCTTAGTCCCTGATACACATACGGAAAAATCTGACTCCTGACTCAATGCCTTAAGGAATTATTACAAAAAACACACCAGAACGGCTGACCTTTGACCTTTTCCGAAGGTTGCACAGGTCTGAAACTCGGCACCCGAGATAAACCTTAGTCCCTGATACACATACGGAAAAATCAGACCCCTGGCACAATGCCTTTAGGAATTATTACAAAAAACACACCCAAACGGCTGACCTTTGACCTTTCCAAAGGTTGCACAGGTCTAAAACTCGGCACCTATAGCCTTAGTCCCTGATAGACATACAGAAAAATCTGACTCCTGGCTCTATGCCTTTAGGATTTATTACAAAAAACACACCCGAATGGCTGACCTTTGACCTTTCCGAAGGTTACACAGGTCTGAAACTCGGCACCCTGGATTAGCCTTAGTCCCTGATACACATACGGAAAAATCAGACACCTGGCACAATGCCTTTAGGAATTATTACAAAAAACACACCCGAACGGCTGACCTTTGACCTTTCCGAAGGTTGCACAGGTCTGAAACTCGGCACCCTGCATCAGCCTTAGTCCCTGATACACATACGGAGAAATTAGACTCCTGGCTCAATGGCTTTAGGAATTACTACAAAAAACACACCCAAACGGCTGACCTTTGACCTTTCCGAAGGTTGCACAGGTCTGAAACTCGGCACCCTGCATCAGCCTTAGTCCCTGATACACATACGGAAAAATCAGACTCCTGGCTCAATGCCTTTAGAAATTATTACAAAAAACACACCCAAACGGCTGACCTTTGACCTTTCCAAAGGTTGCACAGGTCTAAAACTCGGCACCGATAGCCTTAGTCCCTGACAGACATACGGAAAAATCAGACTCCTGGCTCTATGCCTTTAGGAATTATTACAAAAAACACACCGGAATGGCTGACCTTTGACCTTTCCGAAGGTTACACAGGTCTGAAACTCTGCACCCTGGATTAGCCTTAGTCCCTGATACACATGCGGAAAAATTAGACTCCTGGCTCAATGCCTTTAGGAATTATTACAATAAACACAACTGAACGGCTGACCTTTGACCTTTCCGAAGGTTGCACAGGTCTGAAACTCGGCACCCTGGATTAGCCTTAGTCCCTGATACACATACGGAAAAATCTGACTCCTGACTCAATGCCTTTAGGAATTATTACAAAAAACACACCAGAACGGCTGACCTTTGACCTTTTCCGAAGGTTGCACAGGTCTGAAACTCGGCACCCGAGATAAACCTTAGTCCCTGATACACATACGGAAAAATCAGACCCCTGGCACAATGCCTTTAGGAATTATTACAAAAAACACACCCAAACGGCTGACCTTTGACCTTTCCAAAGGTTGCACAGGTCTAAAACTCGGCACCTATAGCCTTAGTCCCTGATAGACATACAGAAAAATCTGACTCCTGGCTCTATGCCTTTAGGATTTATTACAAAAAACACACCCGAATGGCTGACCTTTGACCTTTCCGAAGGTTACACAGGTCTGAAACTCGGCACCCTGGATTAGCCTTAGTCCCTGATACACATACGGAAAAATCAGACACCTGGCACAATGCCTTTAGGAATTATTACAAAAAACACACCCGAACGGCTGACCTTTGACCTTTCCGAAGGTTGCACAGGTCTGAAACTCGGCACCCTGCATCAGCCTTAGTCCCTGATACACATACGGAGAAATTAGACTCCTGGCTCAATGGCTTTAGGAATTACTACAAAAAACACACCCAAACGGCTGACCTTTGACCTTTCCGAAGGTTGCACAGGTCTGAAACTCGGCACCCTGCATCAGCCTTAGTCCCTGATACACATACGGAAAAATCAGACTCCTGGCTCAATGCCTTTAGAAATTATTACAAAAAACACACCCAAACGGCTGACCTTTGACCTTTCCAAAGGTTGCACAGGTCTAAAACTCGGCACCGATAGCCTTAGTCCCTGACAGACATACGGAAAAATCAGACTCCTGGCTCTATGCCTTTAGGAATTATTACAAAAAACACACCGGAATGGCTGACCTTTGACCTTTCCGAAGGTTACACAGGTCTGAAACTCTGCACCCTGGATTAGCCTTAGTCCCTGATACACATGCGGAAAAATTAGACTCCTGGCTCAATGCCTTTAGGAATTATTACAATAAACACAACCGAACGGCTGACCTTTGACCTTTCCGAAGGTTGCACAGGTCTGAAACTCGGCACCCTGGATTAGCCTTAGTCCCTGATACACATACGGAAAAATCTGACTCCTGACTCAATGCCTTTAGGAATTATTACAAAAAACACACCAGAACGGCTGACCTTTGACCTTTTCCGAAGGTTGCACAGGTCTGAAACTCGGCACCCGAGATAAACCTTAGTCCCTGATACACATACGGAAAAATCAGACCCCTGGCACAATGCCTTTAGGAATTATTACAAAAAACACACCCAAACGGCTGACCTTTGACCTTTCCAAAGGTTGCACAGGTCTAAAACTCGGCACCTATAGCCTTAGTCCCTGATAGACATACAGAAAAATCTGACTCCTGGCTCTATGCCTTTAGGATTTATTACAAAAAACACACCCGAATGGCTGACCTTTGACCTTTCCGAAGGTTACACAGGTCTGAAACTCGGCACCCTGGATTAGCCTTAGTCCCTGATACACATACGGAAAAATCAGACACCTGGCACAATGCCTTTAGGAATTATTACAAAAAACACACCCGAACGGCTGACCTTTGACCTTTCCGAAGGTTGCACAGGTCTGAAACTCGGCACCCTGCATCAGCCTTAGTCCCTGATACACATACGGAGAAATTAGACTCCTGGCTCAATGGCTTTAGGAATTACTACAAAAAACACACCCAAACGGCTGACCTTTGACCTTTCCGAAGGTTGCACAGGTCTGAAACTCGGCACCCGAGATAAACCTTAGTCCCTGATACACATATGGAAAAATTACACTCCTGGCTCAATGCCTTTAGGAATTATTACAAAAAACACACCCGAACGGCTAACCTTTGACCTTTACGAAGGTTGCATATGACCGAAACTTGGCACCCTGCATTAGCCTTAGTCCCTGATACACATATGGAAAAATTAGACTCCTGGCTCAATGACTTTAGGAATTATTCCAAAAAACACACCCAAACGTCTGACCTTTGACCTTTCCGAAGGTTGCCCATGTCTGAAACTCGGCACCCTAGATCAGCCTTAGTCCCTGATATGACATACGGAAAAATCAGACTCCTGGCTTAATGCCTTTAGGAATTATTACAAAAAACACACCCAAACGGCTGAACTTTGACCTTTCTGAAGGTTGCACAGGTCTGAAACTCGGCACCCTGGATCAGCTATGGTCCTTGATACACATACAGAGAAATCAGCATCCTGGCTCATTGCCTTTAGGAATTATTACAAAAAACACACCCGAACAACTGACCTTTGACCTTTCCAAAGGTTGCACAGGTCTGAAACTCGGCACCCCTGATGAGCCTTAGTCCCTGATACACATATGGACAAATCTGACTCCTGACTCAAATGGCTTTAGGAATTATTACAAAAAAACCCACCTAAACGGCTGACCTTTGACCTTTCCGAAGGTTGCACAGGTCTGAAACTCGGCACCCTGGATCAGCCAGAAGTCCCTGATACACATACGGAGAAATCAGCATCCTGGCTCATTGCCTTTAGGAATTATTGAAGAAAAGACAGTTTCCCACATTTTTACAGTTGAATTTTACAGACTGTCTTTTTGGCAGTCTTTTTTGGCTGGGGGAAAAAAGTCCAAAGTCCTGTGTCCAAAAACTGAAAATCAGATCATGTCAGACTCTATACAGTCTTAGACCCTTTGGCCAGAGAGGAAGTTTTGGAGGAACTACATTTCTACAGGTCGCAGGAGTGTTAATTTTTCATATGTCGTTTGGGGTCCCAAGATGAGTGGAACGACGAGGGTACATAAGTATATCTTATAAGTTGTTAACTTCATTTGTGGGTTATATATTATAGGAATTATTACAAAAAACAAACATGAACGACTGACCATTGACCTTTCTGAAGTTTGCACAGTGTACAGTAGTATATCTTATAAGATTTTATCTTTATTTGTGAGGTTTATGTTATGGGACAGTAGAAAAATGAAAAAAATCAGAAAACAGCCGTATCCCAGCTGAATGCGCACAAAAACAGACACAAATAGAAAAACACATCCAACAGTGAAATCATTGCAAAATCAAACACTGAAGGTATATAACTATATCTTATAAGAGTTTAACTTTATTTGTGAGGTTTAGGTCTACCGCTTTATCCTCTGCCAGAGGGTCGCGGGGGGTGCTGTGCCAATCTCAGCTACATCGGGCGATAGGCGGGGTACACCCTGGATGGTTCGCCAGTCCATCGCAGGGCCACACACAGAGACAGACAAACAACCATTCACTCTCACACTCACTCCTATGGTCAATTTAGAGTGTCCAATTTACCTAATCCCCACATTGCATGTTTTTGGACTGTGGGAGGAAGCCAGAGAACCCGGAGAGAACCCACGCACACACGGGGAGAACATGCAAACTCCATGCAGAAAGGCCCTTGTTCCAACCGGGGCTCGAACCCGGGTCTTCTCGCTGAACACTGAAGGTATATAACTATATCTTATAAGATTTTAACTTCATCAAAAGACTTTCATTTGTATTTTCATTTTTATTTTTATTTTTATTTTTATTTTTATTTTTATTTTTATTTTTATATTTTTATTCTTATCTTATTTTATTCTATTCTATATTTTATTCCTCCTGTAAAGTGTGACTATAATTTTAACAGTGCTGTGTGTGGATGCTGGAGTTGTTAATTTCCCCGAGGGAACCTCCCAAAGGGATTAATAAAGTCGTCTGTCTGTCTGTCTGTCTGTCTGTCAAATAGAAAAACACATCCAAACAGTGAAATCATTGCAAAATCAAACACTGAAGGTATATAACTATATCTTATGAGAATTTAACTTTATTTGTGAGGTTTATGTTATGGGACAGTAGAAAAATGAAAAAAATAAGAAAACAGCTGTATCCCTGCTGAATGCGCACAAAAACAGACACAAATAGAAAAACACATCCAAATAGTGAAATCATTACAAAATCAAACACTGAGGGTACGGAAGTATATCTTATAAGATGTTAACTTTATTTGTGAGGTTTATGTTATGGGACAGTAGAAAATTGAAAAAAATCAGAAAACAGCCGTATTCCTGCTGAATGCGCACAAATCAGACACAAATAGAAAAACACATCCAAACAGTGAAATCATTGCAAAATCAAACACTGAAGGTACGGAAGTATATCTTATAAGATGTTAACTTTATTTGTTAGGTTTATGTTATGGGACAGTAGAAAAATGAAAAAAATCAGAAAACAGCCGTTTCCCTGCTGAATGCGCACAAAAACAGACACAAATAGAAAAACACATCCAAACAGTGAAATCATTGCAAAATCAAACACTGAAGGTATATAATTATATCTTATAAGATTTTTCCTTATTTGTTACGTTTTTGTTATGGGACAGTAGAAAAATGAAAAAAATCAGGAAACAGTCTTATCCCAGCTGAATGCGCACAAAAACAGACACAAATAGAAAAACACATCCAAACAGTGAAATCATTGCAAAATCAAACACTGAGGGTACGGAAGTATATCTCATAAGATGTTAACTTTAATTGTGAGGTTTATGTTATGGGACAGTAGAAAAATGAAAAAAATCAGAAAACAGCCGTATCCCTGCTGAATGCGCACAAAAACAGACACAAATAGAAAAACACATCCAAACAGTGAAATCATTGCAAAATCAAACACTGAGGGTACGGAAGTATATCTTATAAGATGTTAACTTTATTTGTTAGGTTTATGTTATGGGACAGCAGAAAAATGAAAAAAATGAGAAAACAGCCGTATCCCTGCTGAATGTGCACAAAAAATATGAATAAAGTCCTCTAGAAAAATATTTGGTGCAATTTCAGCCTGACCCTTGACCTTTCCGAAGGTTGCACAGGTCTGAAACTCTGCACCCAGGATTAGTCTTAGTCCTTGATACACATACGTAAAAATGAGATTCCTGGCTTAATGCCTTTAGGAATTATTACAAAAAACACACCCAAATGGCTGACCTTTGACCTTTTCGAAGGTTGCACGGGTCTGAAACTCAGCACCCTAAATCAGCCTTAGTCCCTGATACACATACGGAAAAATCAGACTTCTGGCTCAATGCCTTTAGAAATTATTACAAAAAACACACCCAAACGGCTGACCTTTGACCTTTCCAAAGGTTACACAGGTCTAAAACTCGGCACCGATAGCCTTAGTCCCTGATAGACATACGGAAAAATCAGACTCCTGGCTCTATGCCTTTAGGAATTATTACAAAAAACACACCGGAATGGCTGACCTTTGACCTTTCCGAAGGTTACACAGGTCTGAATCTCTGCACCCTGGATTAGCCTTAGTCCCTGATACACATGCGGAAAAATTAGACTCCTGGCTCAATGCCTTTAGGAATTATTACAATAAACACAACCGAACGGCTGACCTTTGACCTTTCCGAAGGTTGCACAGGTCTGAAACTCGGCACCCTGGATTAGCCTTAGTCCCTGATACACATACGGAAAAATCTGACTCCTGACTCAATGCCTTTAGGAATTATTACAAAAAACACACCAGAACGGCTGACCTTTGACCTTTTCCGAAGGTTGCACAGGTCTGAAACTCGGCACCCGAGATAAACCTTAGTCCCTGATACACATACGGAAAAATCAGACCCCTGGCACAATGCCTTTAGGAATTATTACAAAAAACACACCCAAACGGCTGACCTTTGACCTTTCCAAAGGTTGCACAGGTCTAAAACTCGGCACCTATAGCCTTAGTCCCTGATAGACATACAGAAAAATCTGACTCCTGGCTCTATGCCTTTAGGATTTATTACAAAAAACACACCCGAATGGCTGACCTTTGACCTTTCCGAAGGTTACACAGGTCTGAAACTCGGCACCCTGGATTAGCCTTAGTCCCTGATACACATACGGAAAAATCAGACACCTGGCACAATGCCTTTAGGAATTATTACAAAAAACACACCCGAACGGCTGACCTTTGACCTTTCCGAAGGTTGCACAGGTCTGAAACTCGGCACCCTGCATCAGCCTTAGTCCCTGATACACATACGGAGAAATTAGACTCCTGGCTCAATGGCTTTAGGAATTACTACAAAAAACACACCCAAACGGCTGACCTTTGACCTTTCCGAAGGTTGCACAGGTCTGAAACTCGGCACCCGAGATAAACCTTAGTCCCTGATACACATATGGAAAAATTACACTCCTGGCTCAATGCCTTTAGGAATTATTACAAAAAACACACCCGAACGGCTAACCTTTGACCTTTACGAAGGTTGCATATGACCGAAACTTGGCACCCTGCATTAGCCTTAGTCCCTGATACACATATGGAAAAATTAGACTCCTGGCTCAATGACTTTAGGAATTATTCCAAAAAACACACCCAAACGTCTGACCTTTGACCTTTCCGAAGGTTGCCCATGTCTGAAACTCGGCACCCTAGATCAGCCTTAGTCCCTGATATGACATACGGAAAAATCAGACTCCTGGCTTAATGCCTTTAGGAATTATTACAAAAAACACACCCAAACGGCTGAACTTTGACCTTTCTGAAGGTTGCACAGGTCTGAAACTCGGCACCCTGGATCAGCTATGGTCCTTGATACACATACAGAGAAATCAGCATCCTGGCTCATTGCCTTTAGGAATTATTACAAAAAACACACCCGAACAACTGACCTTTGACCTTTCCAAAGGTTGCACAGGTCTGAAACTCGGCACCCCTGATGAGCCTTAGTCCCTGATACACATATGGACAAATCTGACTCCTGACTCAAATGGCTTTAGGAATTATTACAAAAAAACCCACCTAAACGGCTGACCTTTGACCTTTCCGAAGGTTGCACAGGTCTGAAACTCGGCACCCTGGATCAGCCAGAAGTCCCTGATACACATACGGAGAAATCAGCATCCTGGCTCATTGCCTTTAGGAATTATTGAAGAAAAGACAGTTTCCCACATTTTTACAGTTGAATTTTACAGACTGTCTTTTTGGCAGTCTTTTTTGGCTGGGGGAAAAAAGTCCAAAGTCCTGTGTCCAAAAACTGAAAATCAGATCATGTCAGACTCTATACAGTCTTAGACCCTTTGGCCAGAGAGGAAGTTTTGGAGGAACTACATTTCTACAGGTCGCAGGAGTGTTAATTTTTCATATGTCGTTTGGGGTCCCAAGATGAGTGGAACGACGAGGGTACATAAGTATATCTTATAAGTTGTTAACTTCATTTGTGGGTTATATATTATAGGAATTATTACAAAAAACAAACATGAACGACTGACCATTGACCTTTCTGAAGTTTGCACAGTGTACAGTAGTATATCTTATAAGATTTTATCTTTATTTGTGAGGTTTATGTTATGGGACAGTAGAAAAATGAAAAAAATCAGAAAACAGCCGTATCCCAGCTGAATGCGCACAAAAACAGACACAAATAGAAAAACACATCCAACAGTGAAATCATTGCAAAATCAAACACTGAAGGTATATAACTATATCTTATAAGAGTTTAACTTTATTTGTGAGGTTTAGGTCTACCGCTTTATCCTCTGCCAGAGGGTCGCGGGGGGTGCTGTGCCAATCTCAGCTACATCGGGCGATAGGCGGGGTACACCCTGGATGGTTCGCCAGTCCATCGCAGGGCCACACACAGAGACAGACAAACAACCATTCACTCTCACACTCACTCCTATGGTCAATTTAGAGTGTCCAATTTACCTAATCCCCACATTGCATGTTTTTGGACTGTGGGAGGAAGCCGGAGAACCCGGAGAGAACCCACGCACACACGGGGAGAACATGCAAACTCCATGCAGAAAGGCCCTTGTTCCAACCGGGGCTCGAACCCGGGTCTTCTCGCTGAACACTGAAGGTATATAACTATATCTTATAAGATTTTAACTTCATCAAAAGACTTTCATTTGTATTTTCATTTTTATTTTTATTTTTATTTTTATTTTTATATTTTTATTCTTATCTTATTTTATTCTATTCTATATTTTATTCCTCCTGTAAGTGTGACTATAATTTTAACAGTGCTGTGTGTGGATGCTGGAGTTGTTAATTTCCCCGAGGGAACCTCCCAAAGGGATTAATAAAGTCGTCTGTCTGTCTGTCTGTCTGTCTGTCAAATAGAAAAACACATCCAAACAGTGAAATCATTGCAAAATCAAACACTGAAGGTATATAACTATATCTTATGAGAATTTAACTTTATTTGTGAGGTTTATGTTATGGGACAGTAGAAAAATGAAAAAAATAAGAAAACAGCTGTATCCCTGCTGAATGCGCACAAAAACAGACACAAATAGAAAAACACATCCAAATAGTGAAATCATTACAAAATCAAACACTGAGGGTACGGAAGTATATCTTATAAGATGTTAACTTTATTTGTGAGGTTTATGTTATGGGACAGTAGAAAAATGAAAAAAATCAGAAAACAGCCGTTTCCCTGCTGAATGCGCACAAAAACAGACACAAATAGAAAAACACATCCAAACAGTGAAATCATTGCAAAATCAAACACTGAAGGTACGGAAGTATATCTTATAAGATGTTAACTTTATTTGTTAGGTTTATGTTATGGGACAGTAGAAAAATGAAAAAAATCAGAAAACAGCCGTTTCCCTGCTGAATGCGCACAAAAACAGACACAAATAGAAAAACACATCCAAACAGTGAAATCATTGCAAAATAAAACACTGAGGGTACGGAAGTATATCTCATAAGATCTTAACTTTAATTGTGAGGTTTATGTTATGGGACAGTAGAAAAATGAAAAAAATCAGAAAACAGCCGTATCCCTGCTGAACGCGCACAAAAACAGACACAAATAGAAAAACACATCCAAACAGTGAAATCATTGCAAAATCAAACACTGAGGGTACGGAAGTATATCTCATAAGATGTTAACTTTAATTGTGAGGTTTATGTTATGGGACAGTAGAAAAATGAAAAAAATCAGAAAACAGCCGTATCCCTGCTGAATGTGCACAAAAACAGACACAAATAGAAAAACACATCCAAACAGTGAAATCATTGCAAAATCAAACACTGAGGGTACGGAAGTATATCTTATAAGATGTTAACTTTATTTGTTAGGTTTATGTTATGTGACAGTAGAAAAATGAAACAAAAATCAGAAAACAGCCGTATCCCTGCTGAATGCGCACAAAAACAGACACAAATAGAAAAACACATCCAAACAGTGAAATCATTGCAAATGCAAACAATGAAGATATATAACTATATCTTATAAGATTTTAACTTAATTTGTGAGGTTTATGTTATGGGACAGTAGAAAAATGAAAAAAATCAGAAAACAGCCGTATCCCTGCTGAATGCGCACAAAAACAGACACAAATAGAAAAACACATCCAAACAGTGAAATCATTGCAAAATCAAACACTGAAGGTATATAAATATATCTGATTGGATTTTAACTTTATTTGTGAGGTTTAAGTTATGGGACAGTAGAAAAATGAAAAAAATCAGAAAACAGCCCTATCCCTGCTGAACACGCACAAAAACAGACACAAATAGAAAAACACATCCAAACAGTGAAATCATTGCAAAATCAAACACTGAAGGTATATAATTATATCTTATAAGATTTTTCTTATTTGTTAGGTTTTTGTTATAGGACAGTAGAAAAATGAAAAAAATCAGAAAACAGCCGTTTCCCTGCTGAATGCGCACAAAAACAGACACAAATAGAAAAACACATCCAAACAGTGAAATCATTGCAAAATAAAACACTGAAGGTATATGACTATATCTTTTAAGATTTTAACTTTATTTGTGAGGTTTAAGTTATGGGACAGTAGAAAAATGAAAAATAATCAGAAAACAGCCGTATCCCTGCTGAATGCACACAAAAATAGACACAAATAGAAAAACACATCCAAACAGTGAAATCATTGCAAAATCAAACACTGAGGGTACGGAAGTATATCTTATAAGATGTTAACTTTAATTGTGAGGTTTATGTTATGGGACAGTAGAAAAATGAAAAAAATCAGAAAACAGACGTATCCCTGCTGAATGCGCACAAAAAAAGACACAAATAGAAAAACACATCCAAACAGTGAAATCATTGGAAAATCAAACACTGAAGGTATATAATTATATCTTATAAGATTTTTCCTTATTTGTTACATTTTTGTTATGGGACAGTAGAAAAATGAAAAAAATCAGGAAACAGTCTTATCCCAGCTGAATGCGCACAAAAACAGACACAAATAGAAAAACACATCCAAACAGTGAAATCATTGCAAAATCAAACACTGAGGGTACGGAAGTATATCTCATAAGATGTTAACTTTAATTGTGAGGTTTATGTTATGGGACAGTAGAAAAATGAAAAAAATCAGAAAACAGCCGTATCCCTGCTGAATGTGCACAAAAACAGACACAAATAGAAAAACACATCCAAACAGTGAAATCATTGCAAAATCAAACACTGAGGGTACGGAAGTATATCTTATAAGATGTTAACTTTATTTGTTAGGTTTATGTTATGTGACAGTCGAAAAATGAAAAAAAATCAGAAAACAGCCGTATCCCTGCTGAATGCGCACAAAAACAGACACAAATAGAAAAACACATCCAAACAGTGAAATCATTGCAAATGCAAACAATGAAGATATATAACTATATCTTATAAGATTTTAACTTCATTTGTGAGGTTTATGTTATGGGACAGTAGAAAAATGAAAAAAATCAGAAAACAGCCGTATCCCTGCTGAATGCGCACAAAAACAGACACAAATAGAAAAACACATCCAAACAGTGAAATCATTGCAAAATCAAACACTGAAGGTATATAAATATATCTTATTGGATTTTAACTTTATTTGTGAGGTTTAAGTTATGGGACAGTAGAAAAATGAAAAAAATTTGAAAACAGCCCTATCCCTGCTGAACACGCACAAAAACAGACACAAATAGAAAAACACATCCAAACAGTGAAATCATTGCAAAATCAAACACTGAAGGTATATAATGATATCTTATAAGATTTTTCTTATTTGTTAGGTTTTTGTTATGGGACAGTAGAAAAATGAAAAAAATCAGAAAACAGCCGTTTCCCTGCTGAATGCGCACAAAAACAGACACAAATAGAAAAACACATCCAAACAGTGAAATCATTGCAAAATAAAACACTGAAGGTATATGACTATATCTTTTAAGATTTTAACTTTATTTGTGAGGTTTAAGTTATGGGACAGTAGAAAAATGAAAAATAATCAGAAAACAGCCGTATCCCTGCTGAATGCACACAAAAATAGACACAAATAGAAAAACACATCCAAACAGTGAAATCATTGCAAAATCAAACACTGAGGGTACGGAAGTATATCTTATAAGATGTTAACTTTAATTGTGAGGTTTATGTTATGGGACAGTAGAAAAATGAAAAAAATCAGAAAACAGACGTATCCCTGCTGAATGCGCACAAAAAAAGACACAAATAGAAAAACACATCCAAACAGTGAAATCATTGGAAAATCAAACACTGAAGGTATATAATTATATCTTATAAGATTTTTCCTTATTTGTTACGTTTTTGTTATGGGACAGTAGAAAAATGAAAAAAATCAGGAAACAGCCGTATCCCTGCTGAATGCGCACAAATCAGACACAAATAGAAAAACACATCCAAACAGTGAAATCATTGCAAAATCAAACACTGAAAGTCTATAATTATATCTTATAAAAAATTTTCTTATTTGTTACGTTTTTGTTATGGGACAGTAGAAAAATGAAAAAAATCAGGAAACAGTCTTATTCCAGCTGAATGCGCACAAAAACAGACACAAATAGAAAAACACATCCAAACAGTGAAATCATTACAAATTCAAACACAGAAGGTATATAACTATATATCATAAGATTTTAACTTAATTTGTGAGGTTTATGTTATGGGACAGTAGAAAAATGAAAAAAATTAGAAAACAGCCGTATCCCAGCTGAATGTGCACAAAAACGGACACAAATAGAAAAACACCTCAAAACAGTGAAATCATTGCAAAATCAAACACTGAGGGTACGGAAGTATCTCCTAAGATCTTAACTTTATTTGTGAGGTTTATGTTATGGGACAGTAGAAAGATGAAAAAAATCAGGAAACAGCCGTATCCCTGCTGAATGCGCACAAATCAGACACAAATAGAAAAACACATCCAAACAGTGAAATCATTGCAAAATAAAACACTGAGGGTACGGAAGTATATCTCATAAGATCTTAACTTTATTTGTGAGGTTTATGTTATGGGACAGTAGAAAAATGAAAAAGAAACCGAAAACAGCTGTATCCCTGCTGAACGCGCACAAAAACAGACACAAATAGAAAAACACATCCAAACAGTGAAATCATTGCAAAATAAAACACTGAAGGTATATAACTATATCTTTTAAGATTTTAACTTTATTTGTGAGGTTTATGTTATGGGACAGTAGAAAAATGAAAATAATCAGAAAACAGCCGTATCCTTGCTGAATGCACACAAAAATAGACACAAATAGAAAAACACATCCAAACAGTGAAATCATTGCAAAATCAAACACTGAGGGTACGGAAGTATATCTTATAAGATGTTAACTTTAATTGTGAGGTTTATGTTATGGGACAGTAGAAAAATGAAAAAAATCAGAAAACAGACGTATCCCTGCTGAATGCGCACAAAAACAGACACAAATAGAAAAACACATCCAAACAGTGAAATCATTGCAAAATCAAACACTGAAGGTATATAATTATATCTTATAAGATTTTTCCTTCTTTGTTACGTTTTTGTTATGGGACAGTAGAAAAATTAAAAAAATCAGGAAACAGTCTTATCCCAGCTGAATGCGCACAAAAACAGACACAAATAGAAAAACACATCCAAACAGTGAAATCATTGCAAAATCAAACACTGAGGGTACGGAAGTATCTCATAAGATCTTAACTTTATTTGTGAGGTTTATGTTATGGGACAGTAGAAAGATGAAAATAATCAGGAAACAGCCGTATCCCTGCTGAATGCGCACAAATCAGACACAAATAGAAAAACACATCCAAACAGTGAAATCATTGCAAAATAAAACACTGAGGGTACGGAAGTATATCTCATAAGATCTTAACTTTATTTGTGAGGTTTATGTTATGGGACAGTAGAAAAATGAAAAAGAAACAGAAAACAGCTGTATCCCTGCTGAACGCGCACAAAAACAGACACAAATAGAAAAACACATCCAAACAGTGAAATCATTGCAAAATCAAACACTGAAGGTATATAATTATATCTTATAAGATTTTCCTTATTTGTTAGGTTTTTGTTATGGGACAGTAGAAAAATGAAAAAAATCAGAAAACAGCCTATTCCCTGCTGAATGCGCACAAAAACAGACACAAATAGAAAAACACATCCAAACAGTGAAATCATTGCAAAATAAAACACTGAAGGTATATAACTATATCTTTTAAGATTTTAACTTTATTTGTGAGGTTTATGTTATGGGACAGTAGAAAAATGAAAATAATCAGAAAACAGCCGTATCCCTGCTGAATGCACACAAAAATAGACACAAATAGAAAAACACATCCAAACAGTGAAATCATTGCAAAATCAAACACTGAGGGTACGGAAGTATATCTTATAAGATGTTAACTTTATTTTTGAGGTTTTTGTTATGGGACAGTAGAAAAATGAAAAAAATCAGAAAACAGCCGTATCCCTGCTGAATGTGCACAAAAACAGACACAAATAGAAAAACACATCCAAACAGTGAAATCATTGCAAAATCAAACACTGAGGGTACGGAAGTATATCTCATAAGATGTTAACTTTAATTGTGAGGTTTATGTTATGGGACAGTAGAAAAATGAAAAAAATCAGAAAACAGCCGTATCCCTGCTGAATGTGCACAAAAACAGACACAAATAGAAAAACACATCCAAACAGTGAAATCATTGCAAAATCAAACACTGAGGGTACGGAAGTATATCTTATAAGATGTTAACTTTATTTGTTAGGTTTATGTTATGTGACAGTAGAAAAATGAAACAAAAATCAGAAAACAGCCGTATCCCTGCTGAATGCGCACAAAAACAGACACAAATAGAAAATAACATCCAAACAGTGAAATCATTGCAAATGCAAACAATGAAGATATATAACTATATCTTATAAGATTTTAACTTAATTTGTGAGGTTTATGTTATGGGACAGTAGAAAAATGAAAAAAATCAGAAAACAGCCGTATCCCTGCTGAATGCGCACAAAAACAGACACAAATAGAAAAACACATCCAAACAGTGAAATCATTGCAAAATCAAACACTGAAGGTATATAAATATATCTGATTGGATTTTAACTTTATTTGTGAGGTTTAAGTTATGGGACAGTAGAAAAATGAAAAAAATCAGAAAACAGCCCTATCCCTGCTGAACACGCACAAAAACAGACACAAATAGAAAAACACATCCAAACAGTGAAATCATTGCAAAATCAAACACTGAAGGTATATAATTATATCTTATAAGATTTTTCTTATTTGTTAGGTTTTTGTTATAGGACAGTAGAAAAATGAAAAAAATCAGAAAACAGCCGTTTCCCTGCTGAATGCGCACAAAAACAGACACAAATAGAAAAACACATCCAAACAGTGAAATCATTGCAAAATAAAACACTGAAGGTATATGACTATATCTTTTAAGATTTTAACTTTATTTGTGAGGTTTAAGTTATGGGACAGTAGAAAAATGAAAAAAATCAGAAAACAGCCGTATCCCTGCTGAATGCACACAAAAATAGACACAAATAGAAAAACACATCCAAACAGTGAAATCATTGCAAAATCAAACACTGAGGGTACGGAAGTATATCTTATAAGATGTTAACTTTAATTGTGAGGTTTATGTTATGGGACAGTAGAAAAATGAAAAAAATCAGAAAACAGACGTATCCCTGCTGAATGCGCACAAAAAAAGACACAAATAGAAAAACACATCCAAACAGTGAAATCATTGGAAAATCAAACACTGAAGGTATATAATTATATCTTATAAGATTTTTCCTTATTTGTTACGTTTTTGTTATGGGACAGTAGAAAAATGAAAAAAATCAGGAAACAGTCTTATCCCAGCTGAATGCGCACAAAAACAGACACAAATAGAAAAACACATCCAAACAGTGAAATCATTGCAAAATCAAACACTGAGGGTACGGAAGTATATCTCATAAGATGTTAACTTTAATTGTGAGGTTTATGTTATGGGACAGTAGAAAAATGAAAAAAATCAGAAAACAGCCGTATCCTTGCTGAATGTGCACAAAAACAGACACAAATAGAAAAACACATCCAAACAGTGAAATCATTGCAAAATCAAACACTGAGGGTACGGAAGTATATCTTATAAGATGTTAACTTTATTTGTTAGGTTTATGTTATGTGACAGTCGAAAAATGAAAAAAAATCAGAAAACAGCCGTATCCCTGCTGAATGCGCACAAAAACAGACACAAATAGAAAAACACATCCAAACAGTGAAATCATTGCAAATGCAAACAATGAAGATATATAACTATATCTTATAAGATTTTAACTTCATTTGTGAGGTTTATGTTATGGGACAGTAGAAAAATGAAAAAAATCAGAAAACAGCCGTATCCCTGCTGAATGCGCACAAAAACAGACACAAATAGAAAAACACATCCAAACAGTGAAATCATTGCAAAATCAAACACTGAAGGTATATAAATATATCTTATTGGATTTTAACTTTATTTGTGAGGTTTAAGTTATGGGACAGTAGAAAAATGAAAAAAATTTGAAAACAGCCCTATCCCTGCTGAACACGCACAAAAACAGACACAAATAGAAAAACACATCCAAACAGTGAAATCATTGCAAAATCAAACACTGAAGGTATATAATGATATCTTATAAGATTTTTCTTATTTGTTAGGTTTTTGTTATGGGACAGTAGAAAAATGAAAAAAATCAGAAAACAGCCGTTTCCCTGCTGAATGCGCACAAAAACAGACACAAATAGAAAAACACATCCAAACAGTGAAATCATTGCAAAATAAAACACTGAAGGTATATGACTATATCTTTTAAGATTTTAACTTTATTTGTGAGGTTTAAGTTATGGGACAGTAGAAAAATGAAAAATAATCAGAAAACAGCCGTATCCCTGCTGAATGCACACAAAAATAGACACAAATAGAAAAACACATCCAAACAGTGAAATCATTGCAAAATCAAACACTGAGGGTACGGAAGTATATCTTATAAGATGTTAACTTTAATTGTGAGGTTTATGTTATGGGACAGTAGAAAAATGAAAAAAATCAGAAAACAGACGTATCCCTGCTGAATGCGCACAAAAAAAGACACAAATAGAAAAACACATCCAAACAGTGAAATCATTGGAAAATCAAACACTGAAGGTATATAATTATATCTTATAAGATTTTTCCTTATTTGTTACGTTTTTGTTATGGGACAGTAGAAAAATGAAAAAAATCAGGAAACAGCCGTATCCCTGCTGAATGCGCACAAATCAGACACAAATAGAAAAACACATCCAAACAGTGAAATCATTGCAAAATCAAACACTGAAAGTCTATAATTATATCTTATAAAAAATTTTCTTATTTGTTACGTTTTTGTTATGGGACAGTAGAAAAATGAAAAAAATCAGGAAACAGTCTTATTCCAGCTGAATGCGCACGAAAACAGACACAAATAGAAAAACACATCCAAACAGTGAAATCATTACAAATTCAAACACAGAAGGTATATAACTATATATCATAAGATTTTAACTTAATTTGTGAGGTTTATGTTATGGGACAGTAGAAAAATGAAAAAAATTAGAAAACAGCCGTATCCCAGCTGAATGTGCACAAAAACGGACACAAATAGAAAAACACCTCAAAACAGTGAAATCATTGCAAAATCAAACACTGAGGGTACGGAAGTATCTCCTAAGATCTTAACTTTATTTGTGAGGTTTATGTTATGGGACAGTAGAAAGATGAAAAAAATCAGGAAACAGCCGTATCCCTGCTGAATGCGCACAAATCAGACACAAATAGAAAAACACATCCAAACAGTGAAATCATTGCAAAATAAAACACTGAGGGTACGGAAGTATATCTCATAAGATCTTAACTTTATTTGTGAGGTTTATGTTATGGGACAGTAGAAAAATGAAAAAGAAACAGAAAACAGCTGTATCCCTGCTGAACGCGCACAAAAACAGACACAAATAGAAAAACACATCCAAACAGTGAAATCATTGCAAAATAAAACACTGAAGGTATATAACTATATCTTTTAAGATTTTAACTTTATTTGTTAGGTTTTTGTTATGGGACAGTAGAAAAATGAAAATAATCAGAAAACAGCCGTATCCCTGCTGAATGCACACAAAAATAGACACAAATAGAAAAACACATCCAAACAGTGAAATCATTGCAAAATCAAACACTGAGGGTACGGAAGTATATCTTATAAGATGTTAACTTTAATTGTGAGGTTTATGTTATGGGACAGTAGAAAAATGAAAAAAATCAGAAAACAGACGTATCCCTGCTGAATGCGCACAAAAACAGACACAAATAGAAAAACACATCCAAACAGTGAAATCATTGCAAAATCAAACACTGAAGGTATATAATTATATCTTATAAGATTTTTCCTTATTTGTTACGTTTTTGTTATGGGACAGTAGAAAAATGAAAAAAATCATGAAACAGTCTTATCCCAGCTGAATGCGCACAAAAACAGACACAAATAGAAAAACACATCCAAACAGTGAAATCATTGCAAAATCAAACACTGAAGGTAAATAACTATATCTTATAAGATTTTTACCTTATTTGTGAGGTTTATTTTATGTGACAGTAGAAAAATGAAAAAAATCAGGAAACAGTCTTATCCCAGCTGAATGCGCACAAAAACAGACACAAATAGAAAAACACATCCAAACAGTGAAATCATTGCAAAATCAAACACTGAAGGTATATAATTATATCTTATAAGATTTTTCCTTCTTTGTTACGTTTTTGTTATGGGACAGTAGAAAAATTAAAAAAATCAGGAAACAGTCTTATCCCAGCTGAATGCGCACAAAAACAGACACAAATAGAAAAACACATCCAAACAGTGAAATCATTGCAAAATCAAACACTGAGGGTACGGAAGTATCTCATAAGATCTTAACTTTATTTGTGAGGTTTATGTTATGGGACAGTAGAAAGATGAAAATAATCAGGAAACAGCCGTATCCCTGCTGAATGCGCACAAATCAGACACAAATAGAAAAACACATCCAAACAGTGAAATCATTGCAAAATAAAACACTGAGGGTACGGAAGTATATCTCATAAGATCTTAACTTTATTTGTGAGGTTTATGTTATGGGACAGTAGAAAAATGAAAAAGAAACAGAAAACAGCTGTATCCCTGCTGAACGCGCACAAAAACAGACACAAATAGAAAAACACATCCAAACAGTGAAATCATTGCAAAATCAAACACTGAAGGTATATAATTATATCTTATAAGATTTTCCTTATTTGTTAGGTTTTTGTTATGGGACAGTAGAAAAATGAAAAAAATCAGAAAACAGCCTATTCCCTGCTGAATGCGCACAAAAACAGACACAAATAGAAAAACACATCCAAACAGTGAAATCATTGCAAAATAAAACACTGAAGGTATATAACTATATCTTTTAAGATTTTAACTTTATTTGTGAGGTTTATGTTATGGGACAGTAGAAAAATGAAAAAAATCAGAAAACAGCCGTTTCCCTGCTGAATGCGCACAAAAACAGACACAAATAGAAAAACACATCCAAACAGTGAAATCATTGCAAAATAAAACACTGAAGGTATATGACTATATCTTTTAAGATTTTAACTTTATTTGTGAGGTTTAAGTTATGGGACAGTAGAAAAATGAAAAATAATCAGAAAACAGCCGTATCCCTGCTGAATGCACACAAAAATAGACACAAATAGAAAAACACATCCAAACAGTGAAATCATTGCAAAATCAAACACTGAGGGTACGGAAGTATATCTTATAAGATGTTAACTTTAATTGTGAGGTTTATGTTATGGGACAGTAGAAAAATGAAAAAAATCAGAAAACAGACGTATCCCTGCTGAATGCGCACAAAAAAAGACACAAATAGAAAAACACATCCAAACAGTGAAATCATTGGAAAATCAAACACTGAAGGTATATAATTATATCTTATAAGATTTTTCCTTATTTGTTACGTTTTTGTTATGGGACAGTAGAAAAATGAAAAAAATCAGGAAACAGCCGTATCCCTGCTGAATGCGCACAAATCAGACACAAATAGAAAAACACATCCAAACAGTGAAATCATTGCAAAATCAAACACTGAAAGTCTATAATTATATCTTATAAAAAATTTTCTTATTTGTTACGTTTTTGTTATGGGACAGTAGAAAAATGAAAAAAATCAGGAAACAGTCTTATTCCAGCTGAATGCGCACAAAAACAGACACAAATAGAAAAACACATCCAAACAGTGAAATCATTACAAATTCAAACACAGAAGGTATATAACTATATATCATAAGATTTTAACTTAATTTGTGAGGTTTATGTTATGGGACAGTAGAAAAATGAAAAAAATTAGAAAACAGCCGTATCCCAGCTGAATGTGCACAAAAACGGACACAAATAGAAAAACACCTCAAAACAGTGAAATCATTGCAAAATCAAACACTGAGGGTACGGAAGTATCTCCTAAGATCTTAACTTTATTTGTGAGGTTTATGTTATGGGACAGTAGAAAGATGAAAAAAATCAGGAAACAGCCGTATCCCTGCTGAATGCGCACAAATCAGACACAAATAGAAAAACACATCCAAACAGTGAAATCATTGCAAAATAAAACACTGAGGGTACGGAAGTATATCTCATAAGATCTTAACTTTATTTGTGAGGTTTATGTTATGGGACAGTAGAAAAATGAAAAAGAAACAGAAAACAGCTGTATCCCTGCTGAACGCGCACAAAAACAGACACAAATAGAAAAACACATCCAAACAGTGAAATCATTGCAAAATCAAACACTGAAGGTATATAATTATATCTTATAAGATTTTCCTTATTTGTTAGGTTTTTGTTATGGGACAGTAGAAAAATGAAAAAAATCAGAAAACAGCCTATTCCCTGCTGAATGCGCACAAAAACAGACACAAATAGAAAAACACATCCAAACAGTGAAATCATTGCAAAATAAAACACTGAAGGTATATAACTATATCTTTTAAGATTTTAACTTTATTTGTGAGGTTTATGTTATGGGACAGTAGAAAAATGAAAATAATCAGAAAACAGCCGTATCCCTGCTGAATGCACACAAAAATAGACACAAATAGAAAAACACATCCAAACAGTGAAATCATTGCAAAATCAAACACTGAGGGTACGGAAGTATATCTTATAAGATGTTAACTTTATTTTTGAGGTTTTTGTTATGGGACAGTAGAAAAATGAAAAAAATCAGAAAACAGCCTATTCCCTGCTGAATGCGCACAAAAACAGACACAAATAGAAAAACACATCCAAACAGTGAAATCATTGCAAAATAAAACACTGAAGGTATATAACTATATCTTTTAAGATTTTAACTTTATTTGTGAGGTTTATGTTATGGGACAGTAGAAAAATGAAAATAATCAGAAAACAGCCGTATCCCTGCTGAATGCACACAAAAATAGACACAAATAGAAAAACACATCCAAACAGTGAAATCATTGCAAAATCAAACACTGAGGGTACGGAAGTATATCTTATAAGATGTTAACTTTAATTGTGAGGTTTATGTTATGGGACAGTAGAAAAATGAAAAAAATCAGAAAACAGACGTATCCCTGCTGAATGCGCACAAAAACAGACACAAATAGAAAAACACATCCAAACAGTGAAATCATTGCAAAATCAAACACTGAAGGTATATAATTATATCTTATAAGATTTTTCCTTATTTGTTACGTTTTTGTTATGGGACAGTAGAAAAATGAAAAAAATCAGGAAACAGTCTTATCCCAGCTGAATGCGCACAAAAACAGACACAAATAGAAAAACACATCCAAACAGTGAAATCATTGCAAAATCAAACACTGAAGGTAAATAACTATATCTTATAAGATTTTTACCTTATTTGTGAGGTTTATTTTATGTGACAGTAGAAAAATGAAAAAAATCAGGAAACAGTCTTATCCCAGCTGAATGCGCACAAAAACAGACACAAATAGAAAAACACATCCAAACAGTGAAATCATTGCAAAATCAAACACTGAAGGTATATAATTATATCTTATAAGATTTTTCCTTCTTTGTTACGTTTTTGTTATGGGACAGTAGAAAAATGAAAAAAATCAGGAAACAGTCTTATCCCAGCTGAATGCGCACAAAAACAGACACAAATAGAAAAACACATCCAAACAGTGAAATCATTGCAAAATCAAACACTGAGGGTACGGAAGTATATCTCACAAGATGTTAACTTTAATTGTGAGGTTTATGTTATGGGACAGTAGAAAAATGAAAAAAATCAGAAAACAGCCGTATCCCTGCTGAATGCGCACAAAAACGGACACAAATAGAAAAAACAATCCAAACAGTGAAATCATTGCAAAATCAAACACTGAAGGTAAATAACTATATCTTATAAGATTTTAACCTTATTTGTGAGGTTTATTTTATGTGACAGTAGAAAAATGAAAAAAATCAGGAAACAGTCTTATCCCAGCTGAATGAGCACAAAAACAGACACAAATAGAAAAACACATCAAAAACAGTGAAATCATTGCAAAATCAAACACTGAGGGTACGGAAGTATATCTTATAAGATGTTAACTTTATTTTTGAGGTTTTTGTTATGGGACAGTAGAAAAATGAAAAAAATCAGAAAACAGCCTATTCCCTGCTGAATGCGCACAAAAACAGACACAAATAGAAAAACACATCCAAACAGTGAAATCATTGCAAAATAAAACACTGAAGGTATATAACTATATCTTTTAAGATTTTAACTTTATTTGTGAGGTTTATGTTATGGGACAGTAGAAAAATGAAAATAATCAGAAAACAGCCGTATCCCTGCTGAATGCACACAAAAATAGACACAAATAGAAAAACACATCCAAACAGTGAAATCATTGCAAAATCAAACACTGAGGGTACGGAAGTATATCTTATAAGATGTTAACTTTAATTGTGAGGTTTATGTTATGGGACAGTAGAAAAATGAAAAAAATCAGAAAACAGACGTATCCCTGCTGAATGCGCACAAAAACAGACACAAATAGAAAAACACATCCAAACAGTGAAATCATTGCAAAATCAAACACTGAAGGTATATAATTATATCTTATAAGATTTTTCCTTATTTGTTACGTTTTTGTTATGGGACAGTAGAAAAATGAAAAAAATCAGGAAACAGTCTTATCCCAGCTGAATGCGCACAAAAACAGACACAAATAGAAAAACACATCCAAACAGTGAAATCATTGCAAAATCAAACACTGAAGGTAAATAACTATATCTTATAAGATTTTTACCTTATTTGTGAGGTTTATTTTATGTGACAGTAGAAAAATGAAAAAAATCAGGAAACAGTCTTATCCCAGCTGAATGCGCACAAAAACAGACACAAATAGAAAAACACATCCAAACAGTGAAATCATTGCAAAATCAAACACTGAAGGTATATAATTATATCTTATAAGATTTTTCCTTCTTTGTTACGTTTTTGTTATGGGACAGTAGAAAAATGAAAAAAATCAGGAAACAGTCTTATCCCAGCTGAATGCGCACAAAAACAGACACAAATAGAAAAACACATCCAAACAGTGAAATCATTGCAAAATCAAACACTGAGGGTACGGAAGTATATCTCATAAGATGTTAACTTTAATTGTGAGGTTTATGTTATGGGACAGTAGAAAAATGAAAAAAATCAGAAAACAGCCGTATCCCTGCTGAATGCGCACAAAAACGGACACAAATAGAAAAACCAATCCAAACAGTGAAATCATTGCAAAATCAAACACTGAAGGTAAATAACTATATCTTATAAGATTTTAACCTTATTTGTGAGGTTTATTTTATGTGACAGTAGAAAAATGAAAAAAATCAGGAAACAGTCTTATCCCAGCTGAATGAGCACAAAAAAGACACAAATAGAAAAACACATCCAAACAGTGAAATCATTGCAAAATCAAACACTGAAGGTATATAACTATATCTTATGATATCTTAACTTTATTTGTGAGGTTCATGTTATGGGACAGTAGAAAAATGAAAAAAATCAGAAAACAGCTGTATCCCTGGTGAATGCGGACAAAAACAGACACAAATACAAAAACACATCCAAACAGTGAAATCATTGCAAAATCAAACACTGAAGGTATATAACTATATCTTATGATATCTTAACTTTATTTGTGAGGTTCATGTTATGGGACAGTAGAAAAATGAAAAAAATCAGAAAACAGCTGTATCCCTGGTGAATGCGGACAAAAACAGACACAAATAGAAAAACACATCCAAACAGTGAAATCATTGCAAAATCAAACACTAAAGGTATATTACTATATCTTATAAGATTTTAAATTTATTTGTGAGGTTTAAGTTATGGGACAGTAGAAAAATGAAAAAAATCTGAAAACAGCTGTATCCCTGCTAAATGCGCACAAAAACAGACACAAATAGAAAAACACATCCAAACAGTGAAATCATTGCAAAATCAAACACTGAGGGTACGGAAGTATATCTTATAAGATGTTTACTTTTTTTGTGAGGTTTATGTTATGGGACAGTAGAAAAATGAAAGAAATCAGGAAACAGTATTATCCCAGCTGAATGCGCACAAAAACAGAAACAAATAGAAAAACACATCCAAACAGTGAAATCATTGCAAAATCAAACAATGAAGGTATATAAATATATCTTATAAGATTTTAACTTTATTTGTGAGGTTTAAGTTATGGGACAGTAGAAAAATGAAAAAAATCAGAAAACAGCCGTATCCCTGCTGAATGCGCACAAAAACAGACACAAATAGAAAAACACATCCAAACAGTGAAATCATTGCAAAATCAAACACTGAAGGTATATAAATATATCTTATAAGATTTTAACTTTATTTGTGAGGTTTAAGTTATGGGACAGTAGAAAAATGAAAAAAATCAGAAAACAGCCGTATCCCTGCTGAATGAGCACAAAAACAGACACAAATAGAAAAACACATCCAAACAGTGAAATCATTGCAAAATCAAACACTGAGGGTACGGAAGTATATCTTATAAGATGTTTACTTTATTTTTGAGGTTTATGTTATGTGACAGTAGAAAAATGAAAAAAATCAGAAAACAGCCGTATCCCTGCTGAATGCGCACAAAAACAGACACAAATAGAAAAACACATCCAAACAGTGAAATCATTGCAAATGCAAAAAATAAAGATATATAACTATATCTTATAAGATTTTAACTTCATTTGTGAGGTTTATGTTATGGGACAGTAGAAAAATGAAAAAAATCAGAAAACAGCCGTTTCCCAGCTGAATGCGCACAAAAACAGACACAAATACAAAAACACATCCAAACAGTGAAATCATTGCAAAATCAAACACTGAAGGTATATAACTATATCTTATGATATCTTAACTTTATTTGTGAGGTTCATGTTATGGGACAGTAGAAAAATGAAAAAAATCAGAAAACAGCTGTATCCCTGGTGAATGCGGACAAAAACAGACACAAATAGAAAAACACATCCAAACAGTGAAATCATTGCAAAATCAAACACTAAAGGTATATTACTATATCTTATAAGATTTTAAATTTATTTGTGAGGTTTAAGTTATGGGACAGTAGAAAAATGAAAAAAATCTGAAAACAGCTGTATCCCTGCTAAATGCGCACAAAAACAGACACAAATAGAAAAACACATCCAAACAGTGAAATCATTGCAAAATCAAACACTGAGGGTACGGAAGTATATCTTATAAGATGTTTACTTTTTTTGTGAGGTTTATGTTATGGGACAGTAGAAAAATGAAAGAAATCAGGAAACAGTATTATCCCAGCTGAATGCGCACAAAAACAGAAACAAATAGAAAAACACATCCAAACAGTGAAATCATTGCAAAATCAAACAATGAAGGTATATAAATATATCTTATAAGATTTTAACTTTATTTGTGAGGTTTAAGTTATGGGACAGTAGAAAAATGAAAAAAATCAGAAAACAGCCGTATCCCTGCTGAATGCGCACAAAAACAGACACAAATAGAAAAACACATCCAAACAGTGAAATCATTGCAAAATCAAACACTGAAGGTATATAAATATATCTTATAAGATTTTAACTTTATTTGTGAGGTTTAAGTTATGGGACAGTAGAAAAATGAAAAAAATCAGAAAACAGCCGTATCCCTGCTGAATGAGCACAAAAACAGACACAAATAGAAAAACACATCCAAACAGTTAAATCATTGCAAAATCAAACACTGAGGGTACGGAAGTATATCTTATAAGATGTTAACTTTATTTTTGAGGTTTATGTTATGTGACAGTAGAAAAATGAAAAAAATCAGAAAACAGCCGTATCCCTGCTGAATGCGCACAAAAACAGACAAAAATAGAAAAACAAGTCTAAACAGTGAAATCATTGCAAATGCAAACAATGAAGATATATAACTATATCTTATAAGATTTTAACTTCATTTGTGAGGTTTATGTTATGGGACAGTAGAAAAATGAAAAAAATCAGAAAACAGCAGTTTCCCAGCTGAATGCGCACAAAAACAGACACAAATAGAAAAACACATCCAAACAGTGAAATCATTGCAAAATCAAACACTGAAGGTATATAAATATATCTTATTGGATTTTAACTTTATTTGTGAGGTTTAAGTTATGGGACAGTAGAAAAATGAAAAAAATCAGAAAACAGCCGTATCCCTGCTGAATGAGCACAAAAACAGACACAAATAGAAAAACACATCCAAACAGTGAAATCATTGCAAAATCAAACACTGAGGGTACGGAAGTATATCTTATAAGATGTTAACTTTATTTTTGAGGTTTATGTTATGTGACAGTAGAAAAATTAAAAAAATCAGAAAACAGCCGTATCCCTGCTGAATGCGCACAAAAACAGACACAAATAGAAAAACACATCCAAACAGTGAAATCATTGCAAATGCAAAAAATAAAGATATATAACTATATCTTATAAGATTTTAACTTCATTTGTGAGGTTTATGTTATGGGACAGTAGAAAAATGAAAAAAATCAGAAAACAGCCGTTTCCCAGCTGAATGCGCACAAAAACAGACACAAATACAAAAACACATCCAAACAGTGAAATCATTGCAAAATCAAACACTGAAGGTATATAACTATATCTTATGATATCTTAACTTTATTTGTGAGGTTCATGTTATGGGACAGTAGAAAAATGAAAAAAATCAGAAAACAGCTGTATCCCTGGTGAATGCGGACAAAAACAGACACAAATAGAAAAACACATCCAAACAGTGAAATCATTGCAAAATCAAACACTGAAGGTAAATAACTATATCTTATAAGATTTTAACCTTATTTGTGAGGTTTATTTTATGTGACAGTAGAAAAATGAAAAAAATCAGGAAACAGTCTTATCCCAGCTGAATGAGCACAAAAAAGACACAAATAGAAAAACACATCCAAACAGTGAAATCATTGCAAAATCAAACACTGAAGGTATATAACTATATCTTATGATATCTTAACTTTATTTGTGAGGTTCATGTTATGGGACAGTAGAAAAATGAAAAAAATCAGAAAACAGCTGTATCCCTGGTGAATGCGGACAAAAACAGACACAAATAGAAAAACACATCCAAACAGTGAAATCATTGCAAAATCAAACACTAAAGGTATATTACTATATCTTATAAGATTTTAAATTTATTTGTGAGGTTTAAGTTATGGGACAGTAGAAAAATGAAAAAAATCTGAAAACAGCTGTATCCCTGCTAAATGCGCACAAAAACAGACACAAATAGAAAAACACATCCAAACAGTGAAATCATTGCAAAATCAAACACTGAGGGTACGGAAGTATATCTTATAAGATGTTTACTTTTTTTGTGAGGTTTATGTTATGGGACAGTAGAAAAATGAAAGAAATCAGGAAACAGTATTATCCCAGCTGAATGCGCACAAAAACAGAAACAAATAGAAAAACACATCCAAACAGTGAAATCATTGCAAAATCAAACAATGAAGGTATATAAATATATCTTATAAGATTTTAACTTTATTTGTGAGGTTTAAGTTATGGGACAGTAGAAAAATGAAAAAAATCAGAAAACAGCCGTATCCCTGCTGAATGCGCACAAAAACAGACACAAATAGAAAAACACATCCAAACAGTGAAATCATTGCAAAATCAAACACTGAAGGTATATAAATATATCTTATAAGATTTTAACTTTATTTGTGAGGTTTAAGTTATGGGACAGTAGAAAAATGAAAAAAATCAGAAAACAGCCGTATCCCTGCTGAATGAGCACAAAAACAGACACAAATAGAAAAACACATCCAAACAGTGAAATCATTGCAAAATCAAACACTGAGGGTACGGAAGTATATCTTATAAGATGTTTACTTTATTTTTGAGGTTTATGTTATGTGACAGTAGAAAAATGAAAAAAATCAGAAAACAGCCGTATCCCTGCTGAATGCGCACAAAAACAGACACAAATAGAAAAACACATCCAAACAGTGAAATCATTGCAAATGCAAAAAATAAAGATATATAACTATATCTTATAAGATTTTAACTTCATTTGTGAGGTTTATGTTATGGGACAGTAGAAAAATGAAAAAAATCAGAAAACAGCCGTTTCCCAGCTGAATGCGCACAAAAACAGACACAAATACAAAAACACATCCAAACAGTGAAATCATTGCAAAATCAAACACTGAAGGTATATAACTATATCTTATGATATCTTAACTTTATTTGTGAGGTTCATGTTATGGGACAGTAGAAAAATGAAAAAAATCAGAAAACAGCTGTATCCCTGGTGAATGCGGACAAAAACAGACACAAATAGAAAAACACATCCAAACAGTGAAATCATTGCAAAATCAAACACTAAAGGTATATTACTATATCTTATAAGATTTTAAATTTATTTGTGAGGTTTAAGTTATGGGACAGTAGAAAAATGAAAAAAATCTGAAAACAGCTGTATCCCTGCTAAATGCGCACAAAAACAGACACAAATAGAAAAACACATCCAAACAGTGAAATCATTGCAAAATCAAACACTGAGGGTACGGAAGTATATCTTATAAGATGTTTACTTTTTTTGTGAGGTTTATGTTATGGGACAGTAGAAAAATGAAAGAAATCAGGAAACAGTATTATCCCAGCTGAATGCGCACAAAAACAGAAACAAATAGAAAAACACATCCAAACAGTGAAATCATTGCAAAATCAAACAATGAAGGTATATAAATATATCTTATAAGATTTTAACTTTATTTGTGAGGTTTAAGTTATGGGACAGTAGAAAAATGAAAAAAATCAGAAAACAGCCGTATCCCTGCTGAATGCGCACAAAAACAGACACAAATAGAAAAACACATCCAAACAGTGAAATCATTGCAAAATCAAACACTGAAGGTATATAAATATATCTTATAAGATTTTAACTTTATTTGTGAGGTTTAAGTTATGGGACAGTAGAAAAATGAAAAAAATCAGAAAACAGCCGTATCCCTGCTGAATGAGCACAAAAACAGACACAAATAGAAAAACACATCCAAACAGTTAAATCATTGCAAAATCAAACACTGAGGGTACGGAAGTATATCTTATAAGATGTTAACTTTATTTTTGAGGTTTATGTTATGTGACAGTAGAAAAATGAAAAAAATCAGAAAACAGCCGTATCCCTGCTGAATGCGCACAAAAACAGACAAAAATAGAAAAACAAGTCTAAACAGTGAAATCATTGCAAATGCAAACAATGAAGATATATAACTATATCTTATAAGATTTTAACTTCATTTGTGAGGTTTATGTTATGGGACAGTAGAAAAATGAAAAAAATCAGAAAACAGCAGTTTCCCAGCTGAATGCGCACAAAAACAGACACAAATAGAAAAACACATCCAAACAGTGAAATCATTGCAAAATCAAACACTGAAGGTATATAAATATATCTTATTGGATTTTAACTTTATTTGTGAGGTTTAAGTTATGGGACAGTAGAAAAATGAAAAAAATCAGAAAACAGCCGTATCCCTGCTGAATGAGCACAAAAACAGACACAAATAGAAAAACACATCCAAACAGTGAAATCATTGCAAAATCAAACACTGAGGGTACGGAAGTATATCTTATAAGATGTTAACTTTATTTTTGAGGTTTATGTTATGTGACAGTAGAAAAATTAAAAAAATCAGAAAACAGCCGTATCCCTGCTGAATGCGCACAAAAACAGACACAAATAGAAAAACACATCCAAACAGTGAAATCATTGCAAATGCAAAAAATAAAGATATATAACTATATCTTATAAGATTTTAACTTCATTTGTGAGGTTTATGTTATGGGACAGTAGAAAAATGAAAAAAATCAGAAAACAGCCGTTTCCCAGCTGAATGCGCACAAAAACAGACACAAATACAAAAACACATCCAAACAGTGAAATCATTGCAAAATCAAACACTGAAGGTATATAACTATATCTTATGATATCTTAACTTTATTTGTGAGGTTCATGTTATGGGACAGTAGAAAAATGAAAAAAATCAGAAAACAGCTGTATCCCTGGTGAATGCGGACAAAAACAGACACAAATAGAAAAACACATCCAAACAGTGAAATCATTGCAAAATCAAACACTAAAGGTATATTACTATATCTTATAAGATTTTAAATTTATTTGTGAGGTTTAAGTTATGGGACAGTAGAAAAATGTAAAAAATCTGAAAACAGCTGTATCCCTGCTAAATGCGCACAAAAACAGACACAAATAGAAAAACACATCCAAACAGTGAAATAATTGCAAAATCAAACACTGAGGGTACGGAAGTATATCTTATAAGATGTTAACTTTTTTTGTGAGGTTTATGTTATGGGACAGTAGAAAAATGAAAGAAATCAGGAAACAGTATTATCCCAGCTGAATGCGCACAAAAACAGACACAAATAGAAAAACACATCCAAACAGTGAAATCATTGCAAAATCAAACAATGAAGGTATATAAATATATCTTATAAGATTTTAACTTTATTTGTGAGGTTTAAGTTATGGGACAGTAGAAAAATGAAAAAAATCAGAAAACAGCCGTATCCCTGCTGAATGCGCACAAAAACAGACACAAATAGAAAAACACATCCAAACAGTGAAATCATTGCAAAATCAAACACTGAAGGTATATAAATATATCTTATAAGATTTTAACTTTATTTGTGAGGTTTAAGTTATGGGACAGTAGAAAAATGAAAAAAATCAGAAAACAGCCGTATCCCTGCTGAATGCGCACAAAAACAGACACAAATAGAAAAACACATCCAAACAGTGAAATCATTGCAAAATCAAACACTGAAGGTATATAAATATATCTTATTGGATTTTAACTTTATTTGTGAGGTTTAAGTTATGGGACAGTAGAAAAATGAAAAAAATCAGAAAACAGCCGTATCCCTGCTGAATGAGCACAAAAACAGACACAAATAGAAAAACACATCCAAACAGTGAAATCATTGCAAAATCAAACACTGAGGGTACGGAAGTATATCTTATAAGATGTTAACTTTATTTTTGAGGTTTATGTTATGTGACAGTAGAAAAATTAAAAAAATCAGAAAACAGCCGTATCCCTGCTGAATGCGCACAAAAACAGACACAAATAGAAAAACACATCCAAACAGTGAAATCATTGCAAATGCAAAAAATAAAGATATATAACTATATCTTATAAGATTTTAACTTCATTTGTGAGGTTTATGTTATGGGACAGTAGAAAAATGAAAAAAATCAGAAAACAGCCGTTTCCCAGCTGAATGCGCACAAAAACAGACACAAATACAAAAACACATCCAAACAGTGAAATCATTGCAAAATCAAACACTGAAGGTATATAACTATATCTTATGATATCTTAACTTTATTTGTGAGGTTCATGTTATGGGACAGTAGAAAAATGAAAAAAATCAGAAAACAGCTGTATCCCTGGTGAATGCGGACAAAAACAGACACAAATAGAAAAACACATCCAAACAGTGAAATCATTGCAAAATCAAACACTAAAGGTATATTACTATATCTTATAAGATTTTAAATTTATTTGTGAGGTTTAAGTTATGGGACAGTAGAAAAATGAAAAAAATCTGAAAACAGCTGTATCCCTGCTAAATGCGCACAAAAACAGACACAAATAGAAAAACACATCCAAACAGTGAAATCATTGCAAAATCAAACACTTAGGGTACGGAAGTATATCTTATAAGATGTTAACTTTTTTTGTGAGGTTTATGTTATGGGACAGTAGAAAAATGAAAGAAATCAGGAAACAGTATTATCCCAGCTGAATGCGCACAAAAACAGACACAAATAGAAAAACACATCCAAACAGTGAAATCATTGCAAAATCAAACAATGAAGGTATATAAATATATCTTATAAGATTTTAACTTTATTTGTGAGGTTTAAGTTATGGGACAGTAGAAAAATGAAAAAAATCAGAAAACAGCCGTATCCCTGCTGAATGCGCACAAAAACAGACACAAATAGAAAAACACATCCAAACAGTGAAATCATTGCAAAATCAAACACTGAAGGTATATAAATATATCTTATAAGATTTTAACTTTATTTGTGAGGTTTAAGTTATGGGACAGTAGAAAAATGAAAAAAATCAGAAAACAGCCGTATCCCTGCTGAATGCGCACAAAAACAGACACAAATAGAAAAACACATCCAAACAGTGAAATCATTGCAAAATCAAACACTGAAGGTATATAAATATATCTTATTGGATTTTAACTTTATTTGTGAGGTTTAAGTTATGGGACAGTAGAAAAATGAAAAAAATCAGAAAACAGCCGTATCCCTGCTGAATGAGCACAAAAACAGACACAAATAGAAAAACACATCCAAACAGTGAAATCATTGCAAATGCAAAAAATAAAGATATATAACTATATCTTATAAGATTTTAACTTCATTTGTGAGGTTTATGTTATGGGACAGTAGAAAAATGAAAAAAATCAGAAAACAGCCGTTTCCCAGCTGAATGCGCACAAAAACAGACACAAATACAAAAACACATCCAAACAGTGAAATCATTGCAAAATCAAACACTGAAGGTATATAACTATATCTTATGATATCTTAACTTTATTTGTGAGGTTCATGTTATGGGACAGTAGAAAAATGAAAAAAATCAGAAAACAGCTGTATCCCTGGTGAATGCGGACAAAAACAGACACAAATAGAAAAACACATCCAAACAGTGAAATCATTGCAAAATCAAACACTAAAGGTATATTACTATATCTTATAAGATTTTAAATTTATTTGTGAGGTTTAAGTTATGGGACAGTAGAAAAATGAAAAAAATCTGAAAACAGCTGTATCCCTGCTAAATGCGCACAAAAACAGACACAAATAGAAAAACACATCCAAACAGTGAAATCATTGCAAAATCAAACACTTAGGGTACGGAAGTATATCTTATAAGATGTTAACTTTTTTTGTGAGGTTTATGTTATGGGACAGTAGAAAAATGAAAGAAATCAGGAAACAGTATTATCCCAGCTGAATGCGCACAAAAACAGACACAAATAGAAAAACACATCCAAACAGTGAAATCATTGCAAAATCAAACAATGAAGGTATATAAATATATCTTATAAGATTTTAACTTTATTTGTGAGGTTTAAGTTATGGGACAGTAGAAAAATGAAAAAAATCAGAAAACAGCCGTATCCCTGCTGAATGCGCACAAAAACAGACACAAATAGAAAAACACATCCAAACAGTGAAATCATTGCAAAATCAAACACTGAAGGTATATAAATATATCTTATAAGATTTTAACTTTATTTGTGAGGTTTAAGTTATGGGACAGTAGAAAAATGAAAAAAATCAGAAAACAGCCGTATCCCTGCTGAATGAGCACAAAAACAGACACAAATAGAAAAACACATCCAAACAGTTAAATCATTGCAAAATCAAACACTGAGGGTACGGAAGTATATCTTATAAGATGTTAACTTTATTTTTGAGGTTTATGTTATGTGACAGTAGAAAAATGAAAAAAATCAGAAAACAGCCGTATCCCTGCTGAATGCGCACAAAAACAGACAAAAATAGAAAAACAAGTCTAAACAGTGAAATCATTGCAAATGCAAACAATGAAGATATATAACTATATCTTATAAGATTTTAACTTCATTTGTGAGGTTTATGTTATGGGACAGTAGAAAAATGAAAAAAATCAGAAAACAGCCGTTTCCCAGCTGAATGCGCACAAAAACAGACACAAATAGAAAAACACATCCAAACAGTGAAATCATTGCAAAATCAAACACTGAAGGTATATAAATATATCTTATTGGATTTTAACTTTATTTGTGAGGTTTAAGTTATGGGACAGTAGAAAAATGAAAAAAATCAGAAAACAGCCGTATCCGTGCAGAATGAGCACAAAAACAGACACAAATAGAAAAACACATCCAAACAGTGAAATCATTGCAAAATCAAACACTGAAGGTATATAACTATATCTTATGATATCTTAACTTTATTTGTGAGGTTCATGTTATGGGACAGTAGAAAAATTAAAAAAATCAGAAAACAGCTGTATCCCTGGTGAATGCGGACAAAAACAGACACAAATAGAAAAACACATCCAAACAGTGAAATCATTGCAAAATCAAACACTAAAGGTATATTACTATATCTTATAAGATTTTAAATTTATTTGTGAGGTTTAAGTTATGGGACAGTAGAAAAATGAAAAAAATCTGAAAACAGCTGTATCCCTGCTAAATGCGCACAAAAACAGACACAAATAGAAAAACACATCCAAACAGTGAAATCATTGCAAAATCAAACACTGAGGGTACGGAAGTATATCTTATAAGATGTTTACTTTTTTTGTGAGGTTTATGTTATGGGACAGTAGAAAAATGAAAGAAATCAGGAAACAGTATTATCCCAGCTGAATGCGCACAAAAACAGACACAAATAGAAAAACACATCCAAACAGTGAAATCATTGCAAAATCAAACAATGAAGGTATATAAATATATCTTATAAGATTTTAACTTCATTTGTGAGGTTTAAGTTATGGGACAGTAGAAAAATGAAAAAAAATCAGAAAACAGCCGTATCCCTGCTGAATGCGCACAAAAACAGACACAAATAGAAAAACACATCCAAACAGTGAAATCATTGCAAAATCAAACACTGAAGGTATATAAATATATCTTATAAGATTTTAACTTTATTTGTGAGGTTTAAGTTATGGGACAGTAGAAAAATGAAAAAAATCAGAAAACAGCCGTTTCCCAGCTGAATGCGCACAAAAACAGACACAAATAGAAAAACACATCCAAACAGTGAAATCATTGCAAAATCAAACACTGAAGGTATATAAATATATCTTATTGGATTTTAACTTTATTTGTGAGGTTTAAGTTATGGGACAGTAGAAAAATGAAAAAAATCAGAAAACAGCCGTATCCCTGCTGAATGAGCACAAAAACAGACACAAATAGAAAAACACATCCAAACAGTGAAATCATTGCAAAATCAAACACTGAAGGTATATAACTATATCTTATGAAATCTTAACTTTATTTGTGAGGTTCATGTTATGGGACAGTAGAAAAATGAAAAAAATCTGAAAACAGCTGTATCCCTGATAAATGCGCACAAAAACAGACACAAATAGAAAAACACATCCAAACAGTGAAATCATTGCAAAATCAAACACTGAGGGTACGGAAGTATATCTTATAAGATGTTTACTTTTTTTGTGAGGTTTATGTTATGGGACAGTAGAAAAATGAAAGAAATCAGGAAACAGTATTATCCCAGCTGAATGCGCACAAAAACAGAAACAAATAGAAAAACACATCCAAACAGTGAAATCATTGCAAAATCAAACAATGAAGGTATATAAATATATCTTATAAGATTTTAACTTTATTTGTGAGGTTTAAGTTATGGGACAGTAGAAAAATGAAAAAAATCAGAAAACAGCCGTATCCCTGCTGAATGCGCACAAAAACAGACACAAATAGAAAAACACATCCAAACAGTGAAATCATTGCAGAATCAAACACTGAAGGTATATAACTATATCTTATGATATCTTAACTTTATTTGTGAGGTTCATGTTATGGGACAGTAGAAAAATGAAAAAAATCAGAAAACAGCTGTATCCCTGGTGAATGCGGACAAAAACAGACACAAATAGAAAAACACATCCAAACAGTGAAATCATTGCAAAATCAAACACTAAAGGTATATTACTATATCTTATAAGATTTTAAATTTATTTGTGAGGTTTAAGTTATGGGACAGTAGAAAAATGAAAAAAATCTGAAAACAGCTGTATCCCTGCTAAATGCGCACAAAAACAGACACAAATAGAAAAACACATCCAAACAGTGAAATCATTGCAAAATCAAACACTGAGGGTACGGAAGTATATCTTATAAGATGTTTACTTTTTTTGTGAGGTTTATGTTATGGGACAGTAGAAAAATGAAAGAAATCAGGAAACAGTATTATCCCAGCTGAATGCGCACAAAAACAGAAACAAATAGAAAAACACATCCAAACAGTGAAATCATTGCAAAATCAAACAATGAAGGTATATAAATATATCTTATAAGATTTTAACTTTATTTGTGAGGTTTAAGTTATGGGACAGTAGAAAAATGAAAAAAATCAGAAAACAGCCGTATCCCTGCTGAATGCGCACAAAAACAGACACAAATAGAAAAACACATCCAAACAGTGAAATCATTGCAGAATCAAACACTGAAGGTATATAACTATATCTTATGATATCTTAACTTTATTTGTGAGGTTCATGTTATGGGACAGTAGAAAAATGAAAAAAATCAGAAAACAGCTGTATCCCTGGTGAATGCGGACAAAAACAGACACAAATAGAAAAACACATCCAAACAGTGAAATCATTGCAAAATCAAACACTAAAGGTATATTACTATATCTTATAAGATTTTAAATTTATTTGTGAGGTTTAAGTTATGGGACAGTAGAAAAATGAAAAAAATCTGAAAACAGCTGTATCCCTGCTAAATGCGCACAAAAACAGACACAAATAGAAAAACACATCCAAACAGTGAAATCATTGCAAAATCAAACACTGAGGGTACGGAAGTATATCTTATAAGATGTTTACTTTTTTTGTGAGGTTTATGTTATGGGACAGTAGAAAAATGAAAGAAATCAGGAAACAGTATTATCCCAGCTGAATGCGCACAAAAACAGACACAAATAGAAAAACACATCCAAACAGTGAAATCATTGCAAAATCAAACAATGAAGGTATATAAATATATCTTATAAGATTTTAACTTCATTTGTGAGGTTTAAGTTATGGGACAGTAGAAAAATGAAAAAAATCAGAAAACAGCCGTATCCCTGCTGAATGCGCACAAAAACAGACACAAATAGAAAAACACATCCAAACAGTGAAATCATTGCAAAATCAAACACTGAAGGTATATAAATATATCTTATAAGATTTTAACTTTATTTGTGAGGTTTAAGTTATGGGACAGTAGAAAAATGAAAAAAATCAGAAAACAGCCGTATCCCTGCTGAATGAGCACAAAAACAGACACAAATAGAAAAACACATCCAAACAGTGAAATCATTGCAAAATCAAACACTGAGGGTACGGAAGTATATCTTATAAGATGTTTACTTTATTTTTGAGGTTTATGTTATGTGACAGTAGAAAAATGAAAAAAATCAGAAAACAGCCGTATCCCTGCTGAATGCGCACAAAAACAGACACAAATAGAAAAACACATCCAAACAGTGAAATCATTGTAAATGCAAAAAATAAAGATATATAACTATATCTTATAAGATTTTAACTTCATTTGTGAGGTTTATGTTATGGGACAGTAGAAAAATGAAAAAAATCAGAAAACAGCCGTTTCCCAGCTGAATGCTCACAAAAACAGACACAAATACAAAAACACATCCAAACAGTGAAATCATTGCAAAATCAAACACTGAAGGTATATAACTATATCTTATGATATCTTAACTTTATTTGTGAGGTTCATGTTATGGGACAGTAGAAAAATGAAAAAAATCAGAAAACAGCTGTATCCCTGGTGAATGCGGACAAAAACAGACACAAATAGAATAACACATCCAAACAGTGAAATCATTGCAAAATCAAACACTAAAGGTATATTACTATATCTTATAAGATTGTAAATTTATTTGTGAGGTTTAAGTTATGGGACAGTAGAAAAATGAAAAAAATCTGAAAACAGCTGTATCCCTGCTAAATGCGCACAAAAACAGACACAAATAGAAAAACACATCCAAACAGTGAAATCATTGCAAAATCAAACACTGAGGGTACGGAAGTATATCTTATAAGATGTTTACTTTTTTTGTGAGGTTTATGTTATGGGACAGTAGAAAAATGAAAGAAATCAGGAAACAGTATTATCCCAGCTGAATGCGCACAAAAACAGAAACAAATAGAAAAACACATCCAAACAGTGAAATCATTGCAAAATCAAACAATGAAGGTATATAAATATATCTTATAAGATTTTAACTTTATTTGTGAGGTTTAAGTTATGGGACAGTAGAAAAATGAAAAAAATCAGAAAACAGCCGTATCCCTGCTGAATGCGCACAAAAACAGACACAAATAGAAAAACACATCCAAACAGTGAAATCATTGCAGAATCAAACACTGAAGGTATATAACTATATCTTATGATATCTTAACTTTATTTGTGAGGTTCATGTTATGGGACAGTAGAAAAATGAAAAAAATCAGAAAACAGCTGTATCCCTGGTGAATGCGGACAAAAACAGACACAAATAGAAAAACACATCCAAACAGTGAAATCATTGCAAAATCAAACACTAAAGGTATATTACTATATCTTATAAGATTTTAAATTAATTTGTGAGGTTTAAGTTATGGGACAGTAGAAAAATGAAAAAAATCTGAAAACAGCTGTATCCCTGCTAAATGCGCACAAAAACAGACACAAATAGAAAAACACATCCAAACAGTGAAATCATTGCAAAATCAAACACTGAGGGTACGGAAGTATATCTTATAAGATGTTTACTTTTTTTGTGAGGTTTATGTTATGGGACAGTAGAAAAATGAAAGAAATCAGGAAACAGTATTATCCCAGCTGAATGCGCACAAAAACAGACACAAATAGAAAAACACATCCAAACAGTGAAATCATTGCAAAATCAAACAATGAAGGTATATAACTATATCTTATAAGATTTTAACTTTATTTGTGAGGTTTAAGTTATGGGACAGTAGAAAAATGAAAAAAATCAGAAAACAGCCGTATCCCTGCTGAATGCGCACAAAAACAGACACAAATAGAAAAACACATCCAAACAGTGAAATCATTGCAAAATCAAACACTGAAGGTATATAAATATATCTTATTGGATTTTAACTTTATTTGTGAGGTTTAAGTTATGGGACAGTAGAAAAATGAAAAAAATCAGAAAACAGCCGTATCCCTGCTGAATGAGCACAAAAACAGACACAAATAGAAAAACACATCCAAACAGTGAAATCATTGCAAAATCAAACACTGAGGGTACGGAAGTATATCTTATAATATGTTAACTTTATTTTTGAGGTTTATGTTATGTGACAGTAGAAAAATTAAAAAAATCAGAAAACAGCCGTATCCCTGCTGAATGCGCACAAAAACAGACACAAATAGAAAAACACATCCAAACAGTGAAATCATTGCAAATGCAAACACTGAGGGTACGGAAGTATATCTTATAAGATGTTTACTTTTTTTGTGAGGTTTATGTTATGGGACAGTAGAAAAATGAAAGAAATCAGGAAACAGTATTATCCCAGCTGAATGCGCAAAAAAACAGACACAAATAGAAAAACACATCCAAACAGTGAAATCATTGCAAAATCAAACAATGAAGGTATATAAATATATCTTATAAGATTTTAACTTTATTTGTGAGGTTTAAGTTATGGGACAGTAGAAAAATGAAAAAAATCAGAAAACAGCCGTATCCCTGCTGAATGCGCACAAAAACAGACACAAATAGAAAAACACATCCAAACAGTGAAATCATTGCAAAATCAAACACTGAAGGTATATAAATATATCTTATAAGATTTTAACTTTATTTGTGAGGTTTAAGTTATGGGACAGTAGAAAAATGAAAAAAATCAGAAAACAGCCGTATCCCTGCTGAATGAGCACAAAAACAGACACAAATAGAAAAACACATCCAAACAGTTAAATCATTGCAAAATCAAACACTGAGGGTACGGAAGTATATCTTATAAGATGTTAACTTTATTTTTGAGGTTTATGTTATGTGACAGTAGAAAAATGAAAGAAATCAGGAAACAGTATTATCCCAGCTGAATGCGCACAAAAACAGACACAAATAGAAAAACACATCCAAACAGTGAAATCATTGCAAAATCAAACAATGAAGGTATATAAATATATCTTATAAGATTTTAACTTTATTTGTGAGGTTTAAGTTATGGGACAGTAGAAAAATGAAAAAAATCAGAAAACAGCCGTATCCCTGCTGAATGCGCACAAAAACAGACACAAATAGAAAAACACATCCAAACAGTGAAATCATTGCAAAATCAAACACTGAAGGTATATAAATATATCTTAAAAGATTTTAACTTTATTTGTGAGGTTTAAGTTATGGGACAGTAGAAAAATGAAAAAAATCAGAAAACAGCCGTATCCCTGCTGAATGAGCACAAAAACAGACACAAATAGAAAAACACATCCAAACAGTGAAATCATTGCAAAATCAAACACTGAGGGTACGGAAGTATATCTTATAAGATGTTAACTTTATTTTTGAGGTTTATGTTATGTGACAGTAGAAAAATTAAAAAAATCAGAAAACAGCCGTATCCCTGCTGAATGCGCACAAAAACAGACACAAATAGAAAAACACATCCAAACAGTGAAATCATTGCAAATGCAAAAAATAAAGATATATAACTATATCTTATAAGATTTTAACTTCATTTGTGAGGTTTATGTTATGGGACAGTAGAAAAATGAAAAAAATCAGAAAACAGCCGTTTCCCAGCTGAATGCGCACAAAAACAGACACAAATACAAAAACACATCCAAACAGTGAAATCATTGCAAAATCAAACACTGAAGGTATATAACTATATCTTATGATATCTTAACTTTATTTGTGAGGTTCATGTTATGGGACAGTAGAAAAATGAAAAAAATCAGAAAACAGCTGTATCCCTGGTGAATGCGGACAAAAACAGACACAAATAGAAAAACACATCCAAACAGTGAAATCATTGCAAAATCAAACAATGAAGGTATATAAATATATCTTATAAGATTTTAACTTTATTTGTGAGGTTTAAGTTATGGGACAGTAGAAAAATGAAAAAAATCAGAAAACAGCCGTATCCCTGCTGAATGCGCACAAAAACAGACACAAATAGAAAAACACATCCAAACAGTGAAATCATTGCAAAATCAAACACTGAAGGTATATAAATATATCTTAAAAGATTTTAACTTTATTTGTGAGGTTTAAGTTATGGGACAGTAGAAAAATGAAAAAAATCAGAAAACAGCCGTATCCCTGCTGAATGAGCACAAAAACAGACACAAATAGAAAAACACATCCAAACAGTGAAATCATTGCAAAATCAAACACTGAGGGTACGGAAGTATATCTTATAAGATGTTTACTTTATTTTTGAGGTTTATGTTATGTGACAGTAGAAAAATGAAAAAAATCAGAAAACAGCCGTATCCCTGCTGAATGCGCACAAAAACAGACACAAATAGAAAAACACATCCAAACAGTGAAATCATTGCAAATGCAAAAAATAAAGATATATAACTATATCTTATAAGATTTTAACTTCATTTGTGAGGTTTATGTTATGGGACAGTAGAAAAATGAAAAAAATCAGAAAACAGCCGTTTCCCAGCTGAATGCGCACAAAAACAGACACAAATACAAAAACACATCCAAACAGTGAAATCATTGCAAAATCAAACACTGAAGGTATATAACTATATCTTATGATATCTTAACTTTATTTGTGAGGTTCATGTTATGGGACAGTAGAAAAATGAAAAAAATCAGAAAACAGCTGTATCCCTGGTGAATGCGGACAAAAACAGACACAAATAGAAAAACACATCCAAACAGTGAAATCATTGCAAAATCAAACACTAAAGGTATATTACTATATCTTATAAGATTTTAAATTTATTTGTGAGGTTTAAGTTATGGGACAGTAGAAAAATGAAAAAAATCTGAAAACAGCTGTATCCCTGCTAAATGCGCACAAAAACAGACACAAATAGAAAAACACATCCAAACAGTGAAATCATTGCAAAATCAAACACTAAAGGTATATTACTATATCTTATAAGATTTTAAATTTATTTGTGAGGTTTAAGTTATGGGACAGTAGAAAAATGAAAAAAATCTGAAAACAGCTGTATCCCTGCTAAATGCGCACAAAAACAGACACAAATAGAAAAACACATCCAAACAGTGAAATCATTGCAAAATCAAACACTGAGGGTACGGAAGTATATCTTATAAGATGTTTACTTTTTTTGTGAGGTTTATGTTATGGGACAGTAGAAAAATGAAAGAAATCAGGAAACAGTATTATCCCAGCTGAATGCGCACAAAAACAGAAACAAATAGAAAAACACATCCAAACAGTGAAATCATTGCAAAATCAAACAATGAAGGTATATAAATATATCTTATAAGATTTTAACTTTATTTGTGAGGTTTAAGTTATGGGACAGTAGAAAAATGAAAAAAATCAGAAAACAGCCGTATCCCTGCTGAATGCGCACAAAAACAGACACAAATAGAAAAACACATCCAAACAGTGAAATCATTGCAAAATCAAACACTGAAGGTATATAAATATATCTTATAAGATTTTAACTTTATTTGTGAGGTTTAAGTTATGGGACAGTAGAAAAATGAAAAAAATCAGAAAACAGCCGTATCCCTGCTGAATGAGCACAAAAACAGACACAAATAGAAAAACACATCCAAACAGTGAAATCATTGCAAAATCAAACACTGAGGGTACGGAAGTATATCTTATAAGATGTTTACTTTATTTTTGAGGTTTATGTTATGTGACAGTAGAAAAATGAAAAAAATCAGAAAACAGCCGTATCCCTGCTGAATGCGCACAAAAACAGACACAAATAGAAAAACACATCCAAACAGTGAAATCATTGCAAATGCAAAAAATAAAGATATATAACTATATCTTATAAGATTTTAACTTCATTTGTGAGGTTTATGTTATGGGACAGTAGAAAAATGAAAAAAATCAGAAAACAGCCGTTTCCCAGCTGAATGCGCACAAAAACAGACACAAATAGAAAAACACATCCAAACAGTGAAATCATTGCAAAATCAAACACTGAAGGTATATAACTATATCTTATGATATCTTAACTTTATTTGTGAGGTTCATGTTATGGGACAGTAGAAAAATGAAAAAAATCAGAAAACAGCTGTATCCCTGGTGAATGCGGACAAAAACAGACACAAATAGAAAAACACATCCAAACAGTGAAATCATTGCAAAATGAAACACTAAAGGTATATTACTATATCTTATAAGATTTTAAATTTATTCGTGAGGTTTAAGTTATGGGACAGTAGAAAAATGAAAAAAATCTGAAAACAGCTGTATCCCTGATAAATGCGCACAAAAACAGACACAAATAGAAAAACACATCCAAACAGTGAAATCATTGCAAAATCAAACACTGAGGGTACGGAAGTATATCTTATAAGATGTTTACTTTTTTTGTGAGGTTTATGTTATGGGACAGTAGAAAAATGAAAGAAATCAGGAAACAGTATTATCCCAGCTGAATGCGCACAAAAACAGACACAAATAGAAAAACACATCCAAACAGTGAAATCATTGCAAAATCAAACAATGAAGGTATATAAATATATCTTATAAGATTTTAACTTTATTTGTGAGGTTTAAGTTATGGGACAGTAGAAAAATGAAAAAAATCAGAAAACAGCCGTATCCCTGCTGAATGCGCACAAAAACAGACACAAATAGAAAAACACATCCAAACAGTGAAATCATTGCAAAATCAAACACTGAAGGTATATAAATATATCTTATAAGATTTTAACTTTATTTGTGAGGTTTAAGTTATGGGACAGTAGAAAAATGAAAAAAATCAGAAAACAGCCGTATCCCTGCTGAATGAGCACAAAAACAGACACAAATAGAAAAACACATCCAAACAGTGAAATCATTGCAAAATCAAACACTGAAGGTATATAAATATATCTTATTGGATTTTAACTTTATTTGTGAGGTTTAAGTTATGGGACAGTAGAAAAATGAAAAAAATCAGAAAACAGCCGTATCCCTGCTGAATGAGCACAAAAACAGACACAAATAGAAAAACACATCCAAACAGTGAAATCATTGCAAAATCAAACACTGAGGGTACGGAAGTATATCTTATAAGATGTTAACTTTATTTTTGAGGTTTATGTTATGTGACAGTAGAAAAATTAAAAAAATCAGAAAACAGCTGTATCCCTGCTGAATGCGCACAAAAACAGACACAAATAGAAAAACACATCCAAACAGTGAAATCATTGCAAATGCAAACACTGAGGGTACGGAAGTATATCTTATAAGATGTTTACTTTTTTTGTGAGGTTTATGTTATGGGACAGTAGAAAAATGAAAGAAATCAGGAAACAGTATTATCCCAGCTGAATGCGCACAAAAACAGACACAAATAGAAAAACACATCCAAACAGTGAAATCATTGCAAAATCAAACAATGAAGGTATATAAATATATCTTATAAGATTTTAACTTTATTTGTGAGGTTTAAGTTATGGGACAGTAGAAAAATGAAAAAAATCAGAAAACAGCCGTATCCCTGCTGAATGCGCACAAAAACAGACACAAATAGAAAAACACATCCAAACAGTGAAATCATTGCAAAATCAAACACTGAAGGTATATAAATATATCTTATAAGATTTTAACTTTATTTGTGAGGTTTAAGTTATGGGACAGTAGAAAAATGAAAAAAATCAGAAAACAGCCGTATCCCTGCTGAATGAGCACAAAAACAGACACAAATAGAAAAACACATCCAAACAGTTAAATCATTGCAAAATCAAACACTGAGGGTACGGAAGTATATCTTATAAGATGTTAACTTTATTTTTGAGGTTTATGTTATGTGACAGTAGAAAAATGAAAGAAATCAGGAAACAGTATTATCCCAGCTGAATGCGCACAAAAACAGACACAAATAGAAAAACACATCCAAACAGTGAAATCATTGCAAAATCAAACAATGAAGGTATATAAATATATCTTATAAGATTTTAACTTTATTTGTGAGGTTTAAGTTATGGGACAGTAGAAAAATGAAAAAAATCAGAAAACAGCCGTATCCCTGCTGAATGCGCACAAAAACAGACACAAATAGAAAAACACATCCAAACAGTGAAATCATTGCAAAATCAAACACTGAAGGTATATAAATATATCTTAAAAGATTTTAACTTTATTTGTGAGGTTTAAGTTATGGGACAGTAGAAAAATGAAAAAAATCAGAAAACAGCCGTATCCCTGCTGAATGAGCACAAAAACAGACACAAATAGAAAAACACATCCAAACAGTGAAATCATTGCAAATGCAAAAAATAAAGATATATAACTATATCTTATAAGATTTTAACTTCATTTGTGAGGTTTATGTTATGGGACAGTAGAAAAATGAAAAAAATCAGAAAACAGCCGTTTCCCAGCTGAATGCGCACAAAAACAGACACAAATACAAAAACACATCCAAACAGTGAAATCATTGCAAAATCAAACACTGAAGGTATATAACTATATCTTATGATATCTTAACTTTATTTGTGAGGTTCATGTTATGGGACAGTAGAAAAATGAAAAAAATCAGAAAACAGCTGTATCCCTGGTGAATGCGGACAAAAACAGACACAAATAGAAAAACACATCCAAACAGTGAAATCATTGCAAAATCAAACACTAAAGGTATATTACTATATCTTATAAGATTTTAAATTTATTTGTGAGGTTTAAGTTATGGGACAGTAGAAAAATGAAAAAAATCTGAAAACAGCTGTATCCCTGCTAAATGCGCACAAAAACAGACACAAATAGAAAAACACATCCAAACAGTGAAATCATTGCAAAATCAAACACTGAGGGTACGGAAGTATATCTTATAAGATGTTTACTTTTTTTGTGAGGTTTATGTTATGGGACAGTAGAAAAATGAAAGAAATCAGGAAACAGTATTATCCCAGCTGAATGCGCACAAAAACAGAAACAAATAGAAAAACACATCCAAACAGTGAAATCATTGCAAAATCAAACAATGAAGGTATATAAATATATCTTATAAGATTTTAACTTTATTTGTGAGGTTTAAGTTATGGGACAGTAGAAAAATGAAAAAAATCAGAAAACAGCCGTATCCCTGCTGAATGCGCACAAAAACAGACACAAATAGAAAAACACATCCAAACAGTGAAATCATTGCAAAATCAAACACTGAAGGTATATAAATATATCTTATAAGATTTTAACTTTATTTGTGAGGTTTAAGTTATGGGACAGTAGAAAAATGAAAAAAATCAGAAAACAGCCGTATCCCTGCTGAATGAGCACAAAAACAGACACAAATAGAAAAACACATCCAAACAGTTAAATCATTGCAAAATCAAACACTGAGGGTACGGAAGTATATCTTATAAGATGTTAACTTTATTTTTGAGGTTTATGTTATGTGACAGTAGAAAAATGAAAATAATCAGAAAACAGCCGTATCCCTGCTGAATGCGCACAAAAACAGACACAAATACAAAAACACATCCAAACAGTGAAATCATTGCAAAATCAAACAATGAAGGTATATAAATATATCTTATAAGATTTTAACTTTATTTGTGAGGTTTAAGTTATGGGACAGTAGAAAAATGAAAAAAATCAGAAAACAGCCGTATCCCTGCTGAATGCGCACAAAAACAGACACAAATAGAAAAACACATCCAAACAGTGAAATCATTGCAAAATCAAACACTAAAGGTATATTACTATATCTTATAAGATTTTAAATTTATTTGTGAGGTTTAAGTTATGGGACAGTAGAAAAATGAAAAAAATCTGAAAACAGCTGTATCCCTGCTAAATGCGCACAAAAACAGACACAAATAGAAAAACACATCCAAACAGTGAAATCATTGCAAAATCAAACACTGAGGGTACGGAAGTATATCTTATAAGATGTTTACTTTTTTTGTGAGGTTTATGTTATGGGACAGTAGAAAAATGAAAGAAATCAGGAAACAGTATTATCCCAGCTGAATGCGCACAAAAACAGAAACAAATAGAAAAACACATCCAAACAGTGAAATCATTGCAAAATCAAACAATGAAGGTATATAAATATATCTTATAAGATTTTAACTTTATTTGTGAGGTTTAAGTTATGGGACAGTAGAAAAATGAAAAAAATCAGAAAACAGCCGTATCCCTGCTGAATGCGCACAAAAACAGACACAAATAGAAAAACACATCCAAACAGTGAAATCATTGCAAAATCAAACACTGAAGGTATATAAATATATCTTATAAGATTTTAACTTTATTTGTGAGGTTTAAGTTATGGGACAGTAGAAAAATGAAAAAAATCAGAAAACAGCCGTATCCCTGCTGAATGAGCACAAAAACAGACACAAATAGAAAAACACATCCAAACAGTTAAATCATTGCAAAATCAAACACTGAGGGTACGGAAGTATATCTTATAAGATGTTAACTTTATTTTTGAGGTTTATGTTATGTGACAGTAGAAAAATGAAAAAAATCAGAAAACAGCCGTATCCCTGCTGAATGCGCACAAAAACAGACACAAATAGAAAAACACATCCAAACAGTGAAATCATTGCAAATGCAAAAAATAAAGATATATAACTATATCTTATAAGATTTTAACTTCATTTGTGAGGTTTATGTTATGGGACAGTAGAAAAATGAAAAAAATCAGAAAACAGCCGTTTCCCAGCTGAATGCGCACAAAAACAGACACAAATAGAAAAACACATCCAAACAGTGAAATCATTGCAAAATCAAACACTGAAGGTATATAACTATATCTTATGATATCTTAACTTTATTTGTGAGGTTCATGTTATGGGACAGTAGAAAAATGAAAAAAATCAGAAAACAGCTGTATCCCTGGTGAATGCGGACAAAAACAGACACAAATAGAAAAACACATCCAAACAGTGAAATCATTGCAAAATCAAACACTGAGGGTACAGAAGTATATCTTATAAGATGTTAACTTTATTTTTGAGGTTTATGTTATGTGACAGTAGAAAAATGAAAAAAATCAGAAAACAGCCGTATCCCTGCTGAATGCGCACAAAAACAGACAAAAATAGAAAAACAAGTCTAAACAGTGAAATCATTGCAAATGCAAACAATGAAGATATATAACTATATCTTATAAGATTTTAACTTCATTTGTGAGGTTTATGTTATGGGACAGTAGAAAAATGAAAAAAATCAGAAAACAGCCGTTTCCCAGCTGAATGCGCACAAAAACAGACACAAATAGAAAAACACATCCAAACAGTGAAATCATTGCAAAATCAAACACTGAAGGTATATAAATATATCTTATTGGATTTTAACTTTATTTGTGAGGTTTAAGTTATGGGACAGTAGAAAAATGAAAAAAATCAGAAAACAGCCGTATCCCTGCTGAATGAGCACAAAAACAGACACAAATAGAAAAACACATCCAAACAGTGAAATCATTGCAAAATCAAACACTGAGGGTACGGAAGTATATCTTATAAGATGTTAACTTTATTTTTGAGGTTTATGTTATGTGACAGTAGAAAAATGAAAAAAATCAGAAAACAGCCGTATCCCTGCTGAATGCGCACAAAAACAGACACAAATAGAAAAACACATCCAAACAGTGAAATCATTGCAAATGCAAACACTGAGGGTACGGAAGTATATCTTATAAGATGTTTACTTTTTTTGTGAGGTTTATGTTATGGGACAGTAGAAAAATGAAAGAAATCAGGAAACAGTATTATCCCAGCTGAATGCGCACAAAAACAGACACAAATAGAAAAACACATCCAAACAGTGAAATCATTGCAAAATCAAACAATGAAGGTATATAAATATATCTTATAAGATTTTAACTTTATTTGTGAGGTTTAAGTTATGGGACAGTAGAAAAATGAAAAAAATCAGAAAACAGCCGTATCCCTGCTGAATGCGCACAAAAACAGACACAAATAGAAAAACACATCCAAACAGTGAAATCATTGCAAAATCAAACACTGAAGGTATATAAATATATCTTATAAGATTTTAACTTTATTTGTGAGGTTTAAGTTATGGGACAGTAGAAAAATGAAAAAAATCAGAAAACAGCCGTATCCCTGCTGAATGAGCACAAAAACAGACACAAATAGAAAAACACATCCAAACAGTTAAATCATTGCAAAATCAAACACTGAGGGTACGGAAGTATATCTTATAAGATGTTAACTTTATTTTTGAGGTTTATGTTATGTGACAGTAGAAAAATGAAAGAAATCAGGAAACAGTATTATCCCAGCTGAATGCGCACAAAAACAGACACAAATAGAAAAACACATCCAAACAGTGAAATCATTGCAAAATCAAACAATGAAGGTATATAAATATATCTTATAAGATTTTAACTTTATTTGTGAGGTTTAAGTTATGGGACAGTAGAAAAATGAAAAAAATCAGAAAACAGCCGTATCCCTGCTGAATGCGCACAAAAACAGACACAAATAGAAAAACACATCCAAACAGTGAAATCATTGCAAAATCAAACACTGAAGGTATATAAATATATCTTAAAAGATTTTAACTTTATTTGTGAGGTTTAAGTTATGGGACAGTAGAAAAATGAAAAAAATCAGAAAACAGCCGTATCCCTGCTGAATGAGCACAAAAACAGACACAAATAGAAAAACACATCCAAACAGTGAAATCATTGCAAATGCAAAAAATAAAGATATATAACTATATCTTATAAGATTTTAACTTCATTTGTGAGGTTTATGTTATGGGACAGTAGAAAAATGAAAAAAATCAGAAAACAGCCGTTTCCCAGCTGAATGCGCACAAAAACAGACACAAATACAAAAACACATCCAAACAGTGAAATCATTGCAAAATCAAACACTGAAGGTATATAACTATATCTTATGATATCTTAACTTTATTTGTGAGGTTCATGTTATGGGACAGTAGAAAAATGAAAAAAATCAGAAAACAGCTGTATCCCTGGTGAATGCGGACAAAAACAGACACAAATAGAAAAACACATCCAAACAGTGAAATCATTGCAAAATCAAACACTAAAGGTATATTACTATATCTTATAAGATTTTAAATTTATTTGTGAGGTTTAAGTTATGGGACAGTAGAAAAATGAAAAAAATCAGAAAACAGCTGTATCCCTGCTAAATGCGCACAAAAACAGACACAAATAGAAAAACACATCCAAACAGTGAAATCATTGCAAAATCAAACACTGAGGGTACGGAAGTATATCTTATAAGATGTTTACTTTTTTTGTGAGGTTTATGTTATGGGACAGTAGAAAAATGAAAGAAATCAGGAAACAGTATTATCCCAGCTGAATGCGCACAAAAACAGAAACAAATAGAAAAACACATCCAAACAGTGAAATCATTGCAAAATCAAACAATGAAGGTATATAAATATATCTTATAAGATTTTAACTTTATTTGTGAGGTTTAAGTTATGGGACAGTAGAAAAATGAAAAAAATCAGAAAACAGCCGTATCCCTGCTGAATGCGCACAAAAACAGACACAAATAGAAAAACACATCCAAACAGTGAAATCATTGCAAAATCAAACACTGAAGGTATATAAATATATCTTATAAGATTTTAACTTTATTTGTGAGGTTTAAGTTATGGGACAGTAGAAAAATGAAAAAAATCAGAAAACAGCCGTATCCCTGCTGAATGAGCACAAAAACAGACACAAATAGAAAAACACATCCAAACAGTTAAATCATTGCAAAATCAAACACTGAGGGTACGGAAGTATATCTTATAAGATGTTAACTTTATTTTTGAGGTTTATGTTATGTGACAGTAGAAAAATGAAAAAAATCAGAAAACAGCCGTATCCCTGCTGAATGCGCACAAAAACAGACACAAATAGAAAAACACATCCAAACAGTGAAATCATTGCAAATGCAAAAAATAAAGATATATAACTATATCTTATAAGATTTTAACTTCATTTGTGAGGTTTATGTTATGGGACAGTAGAAAAATGAAAAAAATCAGAAAACAGCCGTTTCCCAGCTGAATGCGCACAAAAACAGACACAAATACAAAAACACATCCAAACAGTGAAATCATTGCAAAATCAAACACTGAAGGTATATAACTATATCTTATGATATCTTAACTTTATTTGTGAGGTTCATGTTATGGGACAGTAGAAAAATGAAAAAAATCAGAAAACAGCTGTATCCCTGGTGAATGCGGACAAAAACAGACACAAATAGAAAAACACATCCAAACAGTGAAATCATTGCAAAATCAAACACTAAAGGTATATTACTATATCTTATAAGATTTTAAATTTATTTGTGAGGTTTAAGTTATGGGACAGTAGAAAAATGAAAAAAATCTGAAAACAGCTGTATCCCTGCTAAATGCGCACAAAAACAGACACAAATAGAAAAACACATCCAAACAGTGAAATCATTGCAAAATCAAACACTGAGGGTACGGAAGTATATCTTATAAGATGTTAACTTTTTTTGTGAGGTTTATGTTATGGGACAGTAGAAAAATGAAAGAAATCAGGAAACAGTATTATCCCAGCTGAATGCGCACAAAAACAGACACAAATAGAAAAACACATCCAAACAGTGAAATCATTGCAAAATCAAACAATGAAGGTATATAAATATATCTTATAAGATTTTAACTTTATTTGTGAGGTTTAAGTTATGGGACAGTAGAAAAATGAAAAAAATCAGAAAACAGCCGTATCCCTGCTGAATGCGCACAAAAACAGACACAAATAGAAAAACACATCCAAACAGTGAAATCATTGCAAAATCAAACACTGAAGGTATATAAATATATCTTAAAAGATTTTAACTTTATTTGTGAGGTTTAAGTTATGGGACAGTAGAAAAATGAAAAAAATCAGAAAACAGCCGTATCCCTGCTGAATGAGCACAAAAACAGACACAAATAGAAAAACACATCCAAACAGTGAAATCATTGCAAAATCAAACACTGAAGGTATATAACTATATCTTATGATATCTTAACTTTATTTGTGAGGTTCATGTCATGGGACAGTAGAAAAATGAAAAAAATGAGAAAACAGCTGTATCCCTGGTGAATGCGGACAAAAACAGACACAAATAGAAAAACACATCCAAACAGTGAAATCATTGCAAAATCAAACACTGAAGGTATATAACTATATCTTATGAGATCTTAACTTTATTTGTGAGGTTTATGTTATGGGACAATAGAAAAATGAAAAAAATCAGAAAACAGCCGTATCCCAGCTGAATGTGCACAAAAACAGACACAAATAGAAAAACACCTTCAAACAGTGAAATCATTGCAAAATCAAACACCAGAGGTATATAACTATATCTTATAAGATTTTAAATTTATTTGTGAGGTTTAAGTTATGGGACAGTAGAAAAATGAAAAAAAATCTGAAAACAGCTGTATCCCTGCTAAATGCGCACAAAAACAGACACAAATAGAAAAACACATCCAAACAGTGAAATCATTGCAACATCAAACACTGAGGGTACGGACGTATATCTTATAAGATGTTAACTTTTTTTGTGAGGTTTATGTTATGGGACAGTAGAAAAATGAAAAAAATCAGGAAACAGTATTATCCCAGCTGTATGCGCACAAAAACAGACACAAATAGAAAAACACATCCAAACAGTGAAATCATTGCAAAATCAAACACTGAAGGTATATAACTATATCTCATAAGATTTTAACTTTATTTGAGAGGTTTATGTTATGGGACAGTAGAAAAATGAAAAAAATCAGAAAACAGCCGTATCCCTGCTGAATGCGCACAAAAACAGACACAAATAGAAAAACACATCCAAACAGTGAAATCATTGCAAAATCAAACACTGAAGGTATATAAATATATCTTATGAGATCTTAACTTTATTTGTGAGGTTTATGTTATGGGACAATAGAAAAATGAAAAAAATCAGAAAACAGCCGTATCCCTGCTGAATGAGCACAAAAACAGACACAAATAGAAAAACACATCCAAACAGTTAAATCATTGCAAAATCAAACACTGAGGGTACGGAAGTATATCTTATAAGATTTTAACTTTATTTGTGAGGTTTATGTTATGGGACAGTAGAAAAATGAAAAAAATCAGAAAACAGCCGTTTCCCAGCCGAATGCGCACAAAAACAGACACAAATAGAAAAACACATCCAAACAGTGAAATCATTGCAAAATCAAACACTGAAGGTATATAACTATATCTTATGAAATCTTAACTTTATTTGTGAGGTTCATGTTATGGGACAGTAGAAAAATGAAAAAAATAAGAAAACAGCTGTGTCCCTGCTGAATGCGCACAAAAACAGACACAAATAGAAAAACACATCCAAACAGTGAAATCATTGCAAAATCAAACACTGAGGGTACGGACGTATATCTTATAAGATGTTAACTTTTTTTGTGAGGTTTATGTTATGGGACAGTAGAAAAATGAAAAAAATCAGGAAACAGTATTTTCCCAGCTGAATGCGCACAAAAACAGACACAAATAGAAAAACACATCCAAACAGTGAAATCATTGCAAAATCAAACAATGAAGGTATATAAATATATCTTATAAGATTTTAACTTTATTTGTGAGGTTTAAGTTATGGGACAGTAGAAAAATGAAAAAAATCAGAAAACAGCCGTATCCCTGCTGAATGCGCACAAAAACAGACACAAATAGAAAAACACATCCAAACAGTGAAATCATTGCAAAATCAAACACTGAGGGTACGGAAGTATATCTTATAAGATGTTAACTTTATTTTTGAGGTTTATGTTATGTGACAGTAGAAAAATGAAAAAAATCAGAAAACAGCCGTATCCCTGCTGAATGCGCACAAAAACAGACACAAATAGAAAAACACATCCAAACAGTGAAATCATTGCAAAATCAAACACTGAAGGTATATAACTATATCTTATGATATCTTAACTTTATTTGTGAGGTTCATGTTATGGGACAGTAGAAAAATGAAAAAAATGAGAAAACAGCTGTATCCCTGGTGAATGCGGACAAAAACAGACACAAATAGAAAAACACATCCAAACAGTGAAATCATTGCAAAATCAAACACTGAAGGTATATAATTATATCTTACAAGATTTTTCCTTATTTGTTACGTTTTTGTTATGGGACAGTAGAAAAATGAAAAAAATCAGGAAACAGTCTTATCCCAGCTGAATGCGCACAAAAACAGACACAAATAGAAAAACACATCCAAACAGTGAAATCATTGCAAAATCAAACACTGAGGGTACGGAAGTATATCTCATAAGATGTTAACTTTAATTGTGAGGTTTATGTTATGTGACAGTAGAAAAATGAAAAAAATCAGAAAACAGCCGTATCCCTGCTGAATGCGCACAAAAACGGACACAAATAGAAAAACCAATCCAAACAGTGAAATCATTGCAAAATCAAACACTGAAGGTAAATAACTATATCTTATAAGATTTTAACCTTATTTGTGAGGTTTATTTTATGTGACAGTAGAAAAATGAAAAAAATCAGGAAACAGTCTTATCCCAGCTGAATGAGCACAAAAACAGACACAAATAGAAAAACACATCCAAACAGTGAAATCATTGCAAAATCAAACACTGAGGGTACGGACGTATATCTTATAAGATGTTAACTTTTTTTGTGAGGTTTATGTTATGGGACAGTAGAAAAATGAAAAAAATCAGGAAACAGTATTTTCCCAGCTGAATGCGCACAAAAACAGACACAAATAGAAAAACACATCCAAACAGTGAAATCATTGCAAAATCAAACAATGAAGGTATATAAATATATCTTATAAGATTTTAACTTTATTTGTGAGGTTTAAGTTATGGGACAGTAGAAAAATGAAAAAAATCAGAAAACAGCCGTATCCCTGCTGAATGCGCACAAAAACAGACACAAATAGAAAAACACATCCAAACAGTGAAATCATTGCAAAATCAAACACTGAGGGTACGGAAGTATATCTTATAAGATGTTAACTTTATTTTTGAGGTTTATGTTATGTGACAGTAGAAAAATGAAAAAAATCAGAAAACAGCCGTTTCCCAGCTGAATGCGCACAAAAACAGACACAAATACAAAAACACATCCAAACAGTGAAATCATTGCAAAATCAAACACTGAAGGTATATAACTATATCTTATGATATCTTAACTTTATTTGTGAGGTTCATGTTATGGGACAGTAGAAAAATGAAAAAAATCAGAAAACAGCTGTATCCCTGGTGAATGCGGACAAAAACAGACACAAATAGAAAAACACATCCAAACAGTGAAATCATTGCAAAATCAAACACTAAAGGTATATTACTATATCTTATAAGATTTTAAATTTATTTGTGAGGTTTAAGTTATGGGACAGTAGAAAAATGAAAAAAATCTGAAAACAGCTGTATCCCTGCTAAATGCGCACAAAAACAGACACAAATAGAAAAACACATCCAAACAGTGAAATCATTGCAAAATCAAACACTGAGGGTACGGAAGTATATCTTATGAGATCTTAACTTTATTTGTGAGGTTTATGTTATGGGACAATAGAAAAATGAAAAAAATCAGAAAACAGCCGTATCCCAGCTGAATGTGCACAAAAACAGACACAAATAGAAAAACACCTTCAAACAGTGAAATCATTGCAAAATCAAACACCAGAGGTATATAACTATATCTTATAAGATTTTAAATTTATTTGTGAGGTTTAAGTTATGGGACAGTAGAAAAATGAAAAAAATCAGAAAACAGCCGTATCCCTGCTGAATGCGCACAAAAACAGACACAAATAGAAAAACACATCCAAACAGTGAAATCATTGCAAAATCAAACACTGAAGGTATATAAATATATCTTATGAGATCTTAACTTTATTTGTGAGGTTTATGTTATGGGACAATAGAAAAATGAAAAAAATCAGAAAACAGCCGTATCCCTGCTGAATGAGCACAAAAACAGACACAAATAGAAAAACACATCCAAACAGTTAAATCATTGCAAAATCAAACACTGAGGGTACGGAAGTATATCTTATAAGATTTTAACTTTATTTGTGAGGTTTATGTTATGGGACAGTAGAAAAATGAAAAAAATCAGAAAACAGCCGTTTCCCAGCCGAATGCGCACAAAAACAGACACAAATAGAAAAACACATCCAAACAGTGAAATCATTGCAAAATCAAACACTGAAGGTATATAACTATATCTTATGAAATCTTAACTTTATTTGTGAGGTTCATGTTATGGGACAGTAGAAAAATGAAAAAAATAAGAAAACAGCTGTGTCCCTGCTGAATGCGCACAAAAACAGACACAAATAGAAAAACACATCCAAACAGTGAAATCATTGCAAAATCAAACACTGAGGGTACGGACGTATATCTTATAAGATGTTAACTTTTTTTGTGAGGTTTATGTTATGGGACAGTAGAAAAATGAAAAAAATCAGGAAACAGTATTTTCCCAGCTGAATGCGCACAAAAACAGACACAAATAGAAAAACACATCCAAACAGTGAAATCATTGCAAAATCAAACAATGAAGGTATATAAATATATCTTATAAGATTTTAACTTTATTTGTGAGGTTTAAGTTATGGGACAGTAGAAAAATGAAAAAAATCAGAAAACAGCCGTATCCCTGCTGAATGCGCACAAAAACAGACACAAATAGAAAAACACATCCAAACAGTGAAATCATTGCAAAATCAAACACTGAAGGTATATAATTATATCTTACAAGATTTTTCCTTATTTGTTACGTTTTTGTTATGGGACAGTAGAAAAATGAAAAAAATCAGGAAACAGTCTTATCCCAGCTGAATGCGCACAAAAACAGACACAAATAGAAAAACACATCCAAACAGTGAAATCATTGCAAAATCAAACACTGAGGGTACGGAAGTATATCTCATAAGATGTTAACTTTAATTGTGAGGTTTATGTTATGTGACAGTAGAAAAATGAAAAAAATCAGAAAACAGCCGTATCCCTGCTGAATGCGCACAAAAACGGACACAAATAGAAAAACCAATCCAAACAGTGAAATCATTGCAAAATCAAACACTGAAGGTAAATAACTATATCTTATAAGATTTTAACCTTATTTGTGAGGTTTATTTTATGTGACAGTAGAAAAATGAAAAAAATCAGGAAACAGTCTTATCCCAGCTGAATGAGCACAAAAACAGACACAAATAGAAAAACACATCCAAACAGTGAAATCATTGCAAAATCAAACACTGAGGGTACGGACGTATATCTTATAAGATGTTAACTTTTTTTGTGAGGTTTATGTTATGGGACAGTAGAAAAATGAAAAAAATCAGGAAACAGTATTTTCCCAGCTGAATGCGCACAAAAACAGACACAAATAGAAAAACACATCCAAACAGTGAAATCATTGCAAAATCAAACAATGAAGGTATATAAATATATCTTATAAGATTTTAACTTTATTTGTGAGGTTTAAGTTATGGGACAGTAGAAAAATGAAAAAAATCAGAAAACAGCCGTATCCCTGCTGAATGCGCACAAAAACAGACACAAATAGAAAAACACATCCAAACAGTGAAATCATTGCAAAATCAAACACTGAGGGTACGGAAGTATATCTTATAAGATGTTAACTTTATTTTTGAGGTTTATGTTATGTGACAGTAGAAAAATGAAAAAAATCAGAAAACAGCCGTTTCCCAGCTGAATGCGCACAAAAACAGACACAAATACAAAAACACATCCAAACAGTGAAATCATTGCAAAATCAAACACTGAAGGTATATAACTATATCTTATGATATCTTAACTTTATTTGTGAGGTTCATGTTATGGGACAGTAGAAAAATGAAAAAAATCAGAAAACAGCTGTATCCCTGGTGAATGCGGACAAAAACAGACACAAATAGAAAAACACATCCAAACAGTGAAATCATTGCAAAATCAAACACTAAAGGTATATTACTATATCTTATAAGATTTTAAATTTATTTGTGAGGTTTAAGTTATGGGACAGTAGAAAAATGAAAAAAATCTGAAAACAGCTGTATCCCTGCTAAATGCGCACAAAAACAGACACAAATAGAAAAACACATCCAAACAGTGAAATCATTGCAAAATCAAACACTGAGGGTACGGAAGTATATCTTATAAGATGTTAACTTTTTTTGTGAGGTTTATGTTATGGGACAGTAGAAAAATGAAAGAAATCAGGAAACAGTATTATCCCAGCTGAATGCGCACAAAAACAGACACAAATAGAAAAACACATCCAAACAGTGAAATCATTGCAAAATCAAACAATGAAGGTATATAAATATATCTTATAAGATTTTAACTTTATTTGTGAGGTTTAAGTTATGGGACAGTAGAAAAATGAAAAAAATCAGAAAACAGCCGTATCCCTGCTGAATGCGCACAAAAACAGACACAAATAGAAAAACACATCCAAACAGTGAAATCATTGCAAAATCAAACACTGAAGGTATATAAATATATCTTAAAAGATTTTAACTTTATTTGTGAGGTTTAAGTTATGGGACAGTAGAAAAATGAAAAAAATCAGAAAACAGCCGTATCCCTGCTGAATGAGCACAAAAACAGACACAAATAGAAAAACACATCCAAACAGTGAAATCATTGCAAAATCAAACACTGAAGGTATATAACTATATCTTATGATATCTTAACTTTATTTGTGAGGTTCATGTTATGGGACAGTAGAAAAATGAAAAAAATGAGAAAACAGCTGTATCCCTGGTGAATGCGGACAAAAACAGACACAAATAGAAAAACACATCCAAACAGTGAAATCATTGCAAAATCAAACACTGAAGGTATATAACTATATCTTATGAGATCTTAACTTTATTTGTGAGGTTTATGTTATGGGACAATAGAAAAATGAAAAAAATCAGAAAACAGCCGTATCCCAGCTGAATGTGCACAAAAACAGACACAAATAGAAAAACACCTTCAAACAGTGAAATCATTGCAAAATCAAACACCAGAGGTATATAACTATATCTTATAAGATTTTAAATTTATTTGTGAGGTTTAAGTTATGGGACAGTAGAAAAATGAAAAAAATCAGAAAACAGCCGTATCCCTGCTGAATGCGCACAAAAACAGACACAAATAGAAAAACACATCCAAACAGTGAAATCATTGCAAAATCAAACACTGAAGGTATATAAATATATCTTATGAGATCTTAACTTTATTTGTGAGGTTTATGTTATGGGACAATAGAAAAATGAAAAAAATCAGAAAACAGCCGTATCCCTGCTGAATGAGCACAAAAACAGACACAAATAGAAAAACACATCCAAACAGTTAAATCATTGCAAAATCAAACACTGAGGGTACGGAAGTATATCTTATAAGATTTTAACTTTATTTGTGAGGTTTATGTTATGGGACAGTAGAAAAATGAAAAAAATCAGAAAACAGCCGTTTCCCAGCCGAATGCGCACAAAAACAGACACAAATAGAAAAACACATCCAAACAGTGAAATCATTGCAAAATCAAACACTGAAGGTATATAACTATATCTTATGAAATCTTAACTTTATTTGTGAGGTTCATGTTATGGGACAGTAGAAAAATGAAAAAAATAAGAAAACAGCTGTGTCCCTGCTGAATGCGCACAAAAACAGACACAAATAGAAAAACACATCCAAACAGTGAAATCATTGCAAAATCAAACACTGAGGGTACGGACGTATATCTTATAAGATGTTAACTTTTTTTGTGAGGTTTATGTTATGGGACAGTAGAAAAATGAAAAAAATCAGGAAACAGTATTTTCCCAGCTGAATGCGCACAAAAACAGACACAAATAGAAAAACACATCCAAACAGTGAAATCATTGCAAAATCAAACAATGAAGGTATATAAATATATCTTATAAGATTTTAACTTTATTTGTGAGGTTTAAGTTATGGGACAGTAGAAAAATGAAAAAAATCAGAAAACAGCCGTATCCCTGCTGAATGCGCACAAAAACAGACACAAATAGAAAAACACATCCAAACAGTGAAATCATTGCAAAATCAAACACTGAGGGTACGGAAGTATATCTTATAAGATGTTAACTTTATTTTTGAGGTTTATGTTATGTGACAGTAGAAAAATGAAAAAAATCAGAAAACAGCCGTATCCCTGCTGAATGCGCACAAAAACAGACACAAATAGAAAAACACATCCAAACAGTGAAATCATTGCAAAATCAAACACTGAAGGTATATAACTATATCTTATGATATCTTAACTTTATTTGTGAGGTTCATGTTATGGGACAGTAGAAAAATGAAAAAAATGAGAAAACAGCTGTATCCCTGGTGAATGCGGACAAAAACAGACACAAATAGAAAAACACATCCAAACAGTGAAATCATTGCAAAATCAAACACTGAAGGTATATAATTATATCTTACAAGATTTTTCCTTATTTGTTACGTTTTTGTTATGGGACAGTAGAAAAATGAAAAAAATCAGGAAACAGTCTTATCCCAGCTGAATGCGCACAAAAACAGACACAAATAGAAAAACACATCCAAACAGTGAAATCATTGCAAAATCAAACACTGAGGGTACGGAAGTATATCTCATAAGATGTTAACTTTAATTGTGAGGTTTATGTTATGTGACAGTAGAAAAATGAAAAAAATCAGAAAACAGCCGTATCCCTGCTGAATGCGCACAAAAACGGACACAAATAGAAAAACCAATCCAAACAGTGAAATCATTGCAAAATCAAACACTGAAGGTAAATAACTATATCTTATAAGATTTTAACCTTATTTGTGAGGTTTATTTTATGTGACAGTAGAAAAATGAAAAAAATCAGGAAACAGTCTTATCCCAGCTGAATGAGCACAAAAACAGACACAAATAGAAAAACACATCCAAACAGTGAAATCATTGCAAAATAAAACACTGAGGGTACGGACGTATATCTTATAAGATGTTAACTTTTTTTGTGAGGTTTATGTTATGGGACAGTAGAAAAATGAAAAAAATCAGGAAACAGTATTTTCCCAGCTGAATGCGCACAAAAACAGACACAAATAGAAAAACACATCCAAACAGTGAAATCATTGCAAAATCAAACAATGAAGGTATATAAATATATCTTATAAGATTTTAACTTTATTTGTGAGGTTTAAGTTATGGGACAGTAGAAAAATGAAAAAAATCAGAAAACAGCCGTATCCCTGCTGAATGCGCACAAAAACAGACACAAATAGAAAAACACATCCAAACAGTGAAATCATTGCAAAATCAAACACTGAGGGTACGGAAGTATATCTTATAAGATGTTAACTTTATTTTTGAGGTTTATGTTATGTGACAGTAGAAAAATGAAAAAAATCAGAAAACAGCCGTTTCCCAGCTGAATGCGCACAAAAACAGACACAAATACAAAAACACATCCAAACAGTGAAATCATTGCAAAATCAAACACTGAAGGTATATAACTATATCTTATGATATCTTAACTTTATTTGTGAGGTTCATGTTATGGGACAGTAGAAAAATGAAAAAAATCAGAAAACAGCTGTATCCCTGGTGAATGCGGACAAAAACAGACACAAATAGAAAAACACATCCAAACAGTGAAATCATTGCAAAATCAAACACTAAAGGTATATTACTATATCTTATAAGATTTTAAATTTATTTGTGAGGTTTAAGTTATGGGACAGTAGAAAAATGAAAAAAATCTGAAAACAGCTGTATCCCTGCTAAATGCGCACAAAAACAGACACAAATAGAAAAACACATCCAAACAGTGAAATCATTGCAAAATCAAACACTGAGGGTACGGAAGTATATCTTATAAGATGTTAACTTTTTTTGTGAGGTTTATGTTATGGGACAGTAGAAAAATGAAAGAAATCAGGAAACAGTATTATCCCAGCTGAATGCGCACAAAAACAGACACAAATAGAAAAACACATCCAAACAGTGAAATCATTGCAAAATCAAACAATGAAGGTATATAAATATATCTTATAAGATTTTAACTTTATTTGTGAGGTTTAAGTTATGGGACAGTAGAAAAATGAAAAAAATCAGAAAACAGCCGTATCCCTGCTGAATGCGCACAAAAACAGACACAAATAGAAAAACACATCCAAACAGTGAAATCATTGCAAAATCAAACACTGAAGGTATATAAATATATCTTAAAAGATTTTAACTTTATTTGTGAGGTTTAAGTTATGGGACAGTAGAAAAATGAAAAAAATCAGAAAACAGCCGTATCCCTGCTGAATGAGCACAAAAACAGACACAAATAGAAAAACACATCCAAACAGTGAAATCAATGCAAAATCAAACACTGAAGGTATATAACTATATCTTATGATATCTTAACTTTATTTGTGAGGTTCATGTTATGGGACAGTAGAAAAATGAAAAAAATGAGAAAACAGCTGTATCCCTGGTGAATGCGGACAAAAACAGACACAAATAGAAAAACACATCCAAACAGTGAAATCATTGCAAAATCAAACACTGAAGGTATATAACTATATCTTATGAGATCTTAACTTTATTTGTGAGGTTTATGTTATGGGACAATAGAAAAATGAAAAAAATCAGAAAACAGCCGTATCCCAGCTGAATGTGCACAAAAACAGACACAAATAGAAAAACACCTTCAAACAGTGAAATCATTGCAAAATCAAACACCAGAGGTATATAACTATATCTTATAAGATTTTAAATTTATTTGTGAGGTTTAAGTTATGGGACAGTAGAAAAATGAAAAAAAATCTGAAAACAGCTGTATCCCTGCTAAATGCGCACAAAAACAGACACAAATAGAAAAACACATCCAAACAGTGAAATCATTGCAACATCAAACACTGAGGGTACGGACGTATATCTTATAAGATGTTAACTTTTTTTGTGAGGTTTATGTTATGGGACAGTAGAAAAATGAAAAAAATCAGGAAACAGTATTATCCCAGCTGTATGCGCACAAAAACAGACACAAATAGAAAAACACATCCAAACAGTGAAATCATTGCAAAATCAAACACTGAAGGTATATAACTATATCTCATAAGATTTTAACTTTATTTGAGAGGTTTATGTTATGGGACAGTAGAAAAATGAAAAAAATCAGAAAACAGCCGTATCCCTGCTGAATGCGCACAAAAACAGACACAAATAGAAAAACACATCCAAACAGTGAAATCATTGCAAAATCAAACACTGAAGGTATATAAATATATCTTATGAGATCTTAACTTTATTTGTGAGGTTTATGTTATGGGACAATAGAAAAATGAAAAAAATCAGAAAACAGCCGTATCCCTGCTGAATGAGCACAAAAACAGACACAAATAGAAAAACACATCCAAACAGTTAAATCATTGCAAAATCAAACACTGAGGGTACGGAAGTATATCTTATAAGATTTTAACTTTATTTGTGAGGTTTATGTTATGGGACAGTAGAAAAATGAAAAAAATCAGAAAACAGCCGTTTCCCAGCCGAATGCGCACAAAAACAGACACAAATAGAAAAACACATCCAAACAGTGAAATCATTGCAAAATCAAACACTGAAGGTATATAACTATATCTTATGAAATCTTAACTTTATTTGTGAGGTTCATGTTATGGGACAGTAGAAAAATGAAAAAAATAAGAAAACAGCTGTGTCCCTGCTGAATGCGCACAAAAACAGACACAAATAGAAAAACACATCCAAACAGTGAAATCATTGCAAAATCAAACACTGAGGGTACGGACGTATATCTTATAAGATGTTAACTTTTTTTGTGAGGTTTATGTTATGGGACAGTAGAAAAATGAAAAAAATCAGGAAACAGTATTTTCCCAGCTGAATGCGCACAAAAACAGACACAAATAGAAAAACACATCCAAACAGTGAAATCATTGCAAAATCAAACAATGAAGGTATATAAATATATCTTATAAGATTTTAACTTTATTTGTGAGGTTTAAGTTATGGGACAGTAGAAAAATGAAAAAAATCAGAAAACAGCCGTATCCCTGCTGAATGCGCACAAAAACAGACACAAATAGAAAAACACATCCAAACAGTGAAATCATTGCAAAATCAAACACTGAGGGTACGGAAGTATATCTTATAAGATGTTAACTTTATTTTTGAGGTTTATGTTATGTGACAGTAGAAAAATGAAAAAAATCAGAAAACAGCCGTATCCCTGCTGAATGCGCACAAAAACAGACACAAATAGAAAAACACATCCAAACAGTGAAATCATTGCAAAATCAAACACTGAAGGTATATAACTATATCTTATGATATCTTAACTTTATTTGTGAGGTTCATGTTATGGGACAGTAGAAAAATGAAAAAAATGAGAAAACAGCTGTATCCCTGGTGAATGCGGACAAAAACAGACACAAATAGAAAAACACATCCAAACAGTGAAATCATTGCAAAATCAAACACTGAAGGTATATAATTATATCTTACAAGATTTTTCCTTATTTGTTACGTTTTTGTTATGGGACAGTAGAAAAATGAAAAAAATCAGGAAACAGTCTTATCCCAGCTGAATGCGCACAAAAACAGACACAAATAGAAAAACACATCCAAACAGTGAAATCATTGCAAAATCAAACACTGAGGGTACGGAAGTATATCTCATAAGATGTTAACTTTAATTGTCAGGTTTATGTTATGGGACAGTAGAAAAATGAAAAAAATCAGAAAACAGCCGTATCCCTGCTGAATGCGCACAAAAACGGACACAAATAGAAAAACCAATCCAAACAGTGAAATCATTGCAAAATCAAACACTGAAGGTAAATAACTATATCTTATAAGATTTTAACCTTATTTGTGAGGTTTATTTTATGTGACAGTAGAAAAATGAAAAAAATCAGGAAACAGTCTTATCCCAGCTGAATGAGCACAAAAACAGACACAAATAGAAAAACACATCCAAACAGTGAAATCATTGCAAAATCAAACACTGAGGGTACGGACGTATATCTTATAAGATGTTAACTTTTTTTGTGAGGTTTATGTTATGGGACAGTAGAAAAATGAAAAAAATCAGGAAACAGTATTTTCCCAGCTGAATGCGCACAAAAACAGACACAAATAGAAAAACACATCCAAACAGTGAAATCATTGCAAAATCAAACAATGAAGGTATATAAATATATCTTATAAGATTTTAACTTTATTTGTGAGGTTTAAGTTATGGGACAGTAGAAAAATGAAAAAAATCAGAAAACAGCCGTATCCCTGCTGAATGCGCACAAAAACAGACACAAATAGAAAAACACATCCAAACAGTGAAATCATTGCAAAATCAAACACTGAGGGTACGGAAGTATATCTTATAAGATGTTAACTTTATTTTTGAGGTTTATGTTATGTGACAGTAGAAAAATGAAAAAAATCAGAAAACAGCCGTATCCCTGCTGAATGCGCACAAAAACAGACACAAATAGAAAAACACATCCAAACAGTGAAATCATTGCAAAATCAAACACTGAAGGTATATAACTATATCTTATGATATCTTAACTTTATTTGTGAGGTTCATGTTATGGGACAGTAGAAAAATGAAAAAAATGAGAAAACAGCTGTATCCCTGGTGAATGCGGACAAAAACAGACACAAATAGAAAAACACATCCAAACAGTGAAATCATTGCAAAATCAAACACTGAAGGTATATAACTATATCTTATGAGATCTTAACTTTATTTGTGAGGTTTATGTTATGGGACAATAGAAAAATGAAAAAAATCAGAAAACAGCCGTATCCCAGCTGAATGTGCACAAAAACAGACACAAATAGAATAACACCTTCAAACAGTGAAATCATTGCAAAATCAAACACTAGAGGTATATAACTATATCTTATAAGATTTTAAATTTATTTGTGAGGTTTAAGTTATGGGACAGTAGAAAAATGAAAAAAAATCTGAAAACAGCTGTATCCCTGCTAAATGCGCACAAAAACAGACACAAATAGAAAAACACATCCAAACAGTGAAATCATTGCAAAATCAAACACTGAGGGTACGGACGTATATCTTATAAGATGTTAACTTTTTTTGTGAGGTTTATGTTATGGGACAGTAGAAAAATGAAAAAAATCAGGAAACAGTATTATCCCAGCTGTATGCGCACAAAAACAGACACAAATAGAAAAACACATCCAAACAGTGAAATCATTGCAAAATCAAACAATGAAGGTATATAAATATATCTTATAAGATTTTAACTTTATTTGTGAGGTTTAAGTTATGGGACAGTAGAAAAATGAAAAAAATCAGAAAACAGCCGTATCCCTGCTGAATGCGCACAAAAACAGACACAAATAGAAAAACACATCCAAACAGTGAAATCATTGCAAAATCAAACACTGAAGGTATATAAATATATCTTATAAGATTTTAACTTTATTTGTGAGGTTTAAGTTATGGGACAGTAGAAAAATGAAAAAAATCAGAAAACAGCCGTATCCCTGCTGAATGAGCACAAAAACAGACACAAATAGAAAAACACATCCAAACAGTGAAATCATTGCAAAATCAAACACTGAAGGTATATAACTATATCTCATAAGATTTTAACTTTATTTGAGAGGTTTATGTTATGGGACAGTAGAAAAATGAAAAAAATCAGAAAACAGCCGTATCCCTGCTGAATGCGCACAAAAACAGACACAAATAGAAAAACAAATCCAAACAGTGAAATCATTGCAAAATCAAACACTGAAGGTATATAACTATATCTTATGAGATCTTAACTTTATTTGTGAGGTTTATGTTATGGGACAATAGAAAAATGAAAAAAATCAGAAAACAGCCGTATCCCAGCTGAATGTGCACAAAAACAGACACAAATAGAAAAACACCTTCAAACAGTGAAATCATTGCAAAATCAAACACTAGAGGTATATAACTATATCTTATAAGATTTTAAATTTATTTGTGAGGTTTAAGTTATGGGACAGTAGAAAAATGAAAAAAAATCTGAAAACAGCTGTATCCCTGCTAAATGCGCACAAAAACAGACACAAATAGAAAAACACATCCAAACAGTGAAATCATTGCAAAATCAAACACTGAGGGTACGGACGTATATCTTATAAGATGTTAACTTTTTTTGTGAGGTTTATGTTATGGGACAGTAGAAAAATGAAAAAAATCAGGAAACAGTATTATCCCAGCTGAATGCGCACAAAAACAGACACAAATAGAAAAACACATCCAAACAGTGAAATCATTGCAAATGCAAACAATGAAGATATATAACTATATCTTATAAGATTTTAACTTCATTTGTGAGGTTTATGTTATGGGACAGTAGAAAAATGAAAAAAATCAGAAAACAGCCGTATCCCTGCTGAATGCGCACAAAAACAGACACAAATAGAAAAACACATCCAAACAGTGAAATCATTGCAAAATCAAACACTGAAGGTATATAAATATATCTTATAAAATTTTAACTTTATGTGTGAGGTTTAAGTTATGGGACAGTAGAAAAATGAAAAAAATCAGAAAACAGCCGTATCCCAGCTGAATGCGCACAAAAACAGACACAAATAGAAAAACACATCCAAATAGTGAAATCATTGCAAAATCAAACACTGAGGGTACAGAAGTATATCGTATAAGATGTTAACTTTATTTGTGAGGTTTAAGTTATGGGACAGTAGAAAAATGAAAAAAATCAGAAAACAGCCGTATTCCTGCTGAATGTGCACAAAAACGGACACAAATAGAAAAACACCTCAAAACAGTGAAATCATTAAAAAATCAAACACTGAGGGTACGGAAGTATATCTCATAAGATCTTAACTTTATTTGTGAGGTTTATGTTATGGGACAGTAGAAAAATGAAAAAAATCAGGAAACAGCCATATCCCTGCTGAATGCGCACAAATCAGACACAAATTGAAAAACACATCCAAACAGTGAAATCATTGCAAAATCAAACAGTGAAAGTCTATAATTATATCTTATAAAATTTTTTCTTATTTGTTACGTTTTTGTTATGGAACAGTAGAAAAATGAAAAAAATCAGGAAACAGTCTTATTCCAGCTGAATGCGCACAAAAACAGACACAAATAGAAAAACACATCCAAACAGTGAAATCATTACAAATTCAAACACAGAAGGTATATAACTATATATCATAAGATTTTAACTTAATTTGTGAGGTTTATGTTATGGGAAAGTAGAAAAATGAAAAAAATTAGAAAACAGCCGTATCTCAGCTGAATGCGCACAAAAACAGACACAAATAGAAAAACACATCCAAACAATGAAATCATTGCAAAATCAAACACTGAGGGTACGGAAGTATATCTTATAAGATGTTAACTTTATTTGTGAGGTTTATGTTATGGGACAGTAGAAAAATGAAAAAAATCAGAAAACAGCCGTATCCCTGCTGAATGCGCACAAATCAGACACAAATAGAAAAACACATCCAAACAGTGAAATCATTGCAAAATCAAACACTGAAGGTATATAATTATATCTTATAAGATTTTTCCTTATTTGTTACGTTTTTGTTATGGGACAGTAGTAAAATGAAAAAAATCAGAAAACAGCCATTAACCTGCTGAATGCGCACAAAAACGGACACAAATAGAAAAACACCTCAAAACAGTGAAATCATTGCAAAATCAAACACTGAGGGTATATAACTATATATCACAAGATTTTAACTTTATTTGTGAGGTTTATGTTATGGGACAGTAGAAAAATGAAAAAAATTAGAAAACAGCCGTATCCCAGCTGAATGCGCACAAAAACAGACACAAATAGAAAAACACATCCAAATAGTGAAATCATTGCAAAATCAAACACTGAGGGTACAGAAGTATATCGTATAAGATGTTAACTTTATTTGTGAGGTTTAAGTTATGGGACAGTAGAAAAATGAAAAAAATCAGAAAACAGCCGTATTCCTGCTGAATGTGCACAAAAACGGACACAAATAGAAAAACACCTCAAAACAGTGAAATCATTAAAAAATCAAACACTGAGGGTACGGAAGTATATCTCATAAGATCTTAACTTTATTTGTGAGGTTTATGTTATGGGACAGTAGAAAAATGAAAAAAATCAGGAAACAGCCATATCCCTGCTGAATGCGCACAAATCAGACACAAATTGAAAAACACATCCAAACAGTGAAATCATTGCAAAATCAAACAGTGAAAGTCTATAATTATATCTTATAAAATTTTTTCTTATTTGTTACGTTTTTGTTATGGAACAGTAGAAAAATGAAAAAAATCAGGAAACAGTCTTATTCCAGCTGAATGCGCACAAAAACAGACACAAATAGAAAAACACATCCAAACAGTGAAATCATTACAAATTCAAACACAGAAGGTATATAACTATATATCATAAGATTTTAACTTAATTTGTGAGGTTTATGTTATGGGAAAGTAGAAAAATGAAAAAAATTAGAAAACAGCCGTATCTCAGCTGAATGCGCACAAAAACAGACACAAATAGAAAAACACATCCAAACAATGAAATCATTGCAAAATCAAACACTGAGGGTACGGAAGTATATCTTATAAGATGTTAACTTTATTTGTGAGGTTTATGTTATGGGACAGTAGAAAAATGAAAAAAATCAGAAAACAGCCGTATCCCTGCTGAATGCGCACAAATCAGACACAAATAGAAAAACACATCCAAACAGTGAAATCATTGCAAAATCAAACACTGAAGGTATATAATTATATCTTATAAGATTTTTCCTTATTTGTTACGTTTTTGTTATGGGACAGTAGAAAAATGAAAAAAATCAGAAAACAGCCATTAACCTGCTGAATGCGCACAAAAACAGACACAAATAGAAAAACACATCCAAACAGTGAAATCATTGCAAAATAAAACACTGAAGGTATATAACTATATCTTATAAGATTTTAACTTTATTTGTGAGGTTTAAGTTATGGGACAGTAGAAAAATGAAAAAATTAGAAAACAGCCGTATCCCAGCTGAATGTGCACAAAAACAGACACAAATAGAAAAACACATCCAAACAGTGAAATCATTGCAAAATCAAACACTGAAGGTATATAATTATATCTTATAAGATGTTAACTTTATTTGAGAGGTTTATGTTATGGGACAGTAGAAAAATGAAAAAAATCAGAAAACAGCCGTATTCCTGCTGAATGCGCACAAAAACGGACACAAATAGAAAAACACCTAAAAACAGTGAAATCATTGCAAAATCAAACACTGAGGGTATATAACTATATATCATAAGATTTTAACTTTATTTGTGAGGTTTATGTTATGGGACAGTAGGAAAAGTGAAAAAAATTAGAAAACAGCCGTATCCCAGCTGAATGCGCACAAAAACAGACACAAATAGAAAAACACATCCAAATAGTGAAATCATTGCAAAATCAAACACTGAGGGTACGGAAGTATACCTTATAAGATGTGAACTTTAATTGTGAGGTTTTTGTTATGGGACAGTAGAAAAATGAAAAAAATCAGAAAACAGCCGTTTCCCTGCTGAATGCGCACAAAAACAGACACAAATAGAAAAACACATCCAAACAGTGAAATCATTGCAAAATAAAACACTGAAGGTATATAACTATATCTTTTAAGATTTTAACTTTATTTGTGAGGTTTAAGTTATGGGACAGTAGAAAAATGAAAAATAATCAGAAAACAGCCGTATCCCTGCTGAATGCACACAAAAATAGACACAAATAGAAAAACACATCCAAACAGTGAAATCATTGCAAAATCAAACACTGAGGGTACGGAAGTATATCTTATAAGATGTTAACTTTAATTGTGAGGTTTAAGTTATGGGACAGTAGAAAAATGAAAAAAATCAGAAAACAGACGTATCCCTGCTGAATGCGCACAAAAACGGACACAAATAGAAAAACCAATCCAAACAGTGAAATCATTGCAAAATAAAACACTGAAGGTATATAACTATATCTTATAAGATTTTAACTTTATTTGTGAGGTTTAAGTTATGGGACAGTAGAAAAATGAAAAAATTAGAAAACAGCCGTATCCCAGCTGAATGTGCACAAAAACAGACACAAATAGAAAAACACATCCAAACAGTGAAATCATTGCAAAATCAAACACTGAAGGTATATAATTATATCTTATAAGATGTTAACTTTATTTGAGAGGTTTATGTTATGGGACAGTAGAAAAATGAAAAAAATCAGAAAACAGCCGTATTCCTGCTGAATGCGCACAAAAACGGACACAAATAGAAAAACACCTAAAAACAGTGAAATCATTGCAAAATCAAACACTGAGGGTATATAACTATATATCACAAGATTTTAACTTTATTTGTGAGGTTTATGTTATGGGACAGTAGAAAAATGAAAAAAATCAGAAAACAGCCGTATTCCTGCTGAATGTGCACAAAAACGGACACAAATAGAAAAACACCTCAAAACAGTGAAATCATTACAAAATCAAACACTGAGGGTACGGAAGTATATCTCATAAGATCTTAACTTTATTCGTGAGGTTTATGTTATGGGACAGTAGAAAAATGAAAAAAATCAGGAAACAGCCATATCCCTGCTGAATGCGCACAAATCAGACACAAATAGAAAAACACATCCAAACAGTGAAATCATTGCAAAATCAAACACTGAAGGTATATAACTATATATCATAAGATTTTAACTTTATTTGTGAGGTTTATGTTATGGGACAGTAGAAAAAGTGAAAAAAATTAGAAAACAGCCGTATCCCAGCTGAATGCGCACAAAAACAGACACAAATAGAAAAACACATCCAAATAGTGAAATCATTGCAAAATCAAACACTGAGGGTACGGAAGTATATCTTATAAGATGTGAACTTTAATTGTGAGGTTTATGTTATGGGACAGTAGAAAAATGAAAAAAATCAGAAAACAGCCGTTTCCCTGCTGAATGCGCACAAAAACAGACACAAATAGAAAAACACATCCAAACAGTGAAATCATTGCAAAATCAAACACTGAAGGTATATAATTATATCCCATAAGATTTTCCTTATTTGTTAGGTTTTTGTTATGGGACAGTAGAAAAATGAAAAAAATCAGAAAACAGCCGTTTCCCTGCTGAATGCGCACAAAAACAGACACAAATAGAAAAACACATCCAAACAGTGAAATCATTGCAAAATAAAACACTGAAGGTATATAACTATATCTTTTAAGATTTTAACTTTATTTGTGAGGTTTAAGTTATGGGACAGTAGAAAAATGAAAAATAATCAGAAAACAGCCGTATCCCTGCTGAATGCACACAAAAATAGGCACAAATAGAAAAACACATCCAAACAGTGAAATCATTGCAAAATCAAACACTGAGGGTACGGAAGTATATCTTATAAGATGTTAACTTTAATTGTGAGGTTTATGTTATGGGACAGTAGAAAAATGAAAAAAATCAGAAAACAGACGTATCCCTGCTGAATGCGCACAAAAACGGACACAAATAGAAAAACCAATCCAAACAGTGAAATCATTGGAAAATCAAACACTGAAGGTATATAATTATATCTTATAAGATTTTTCCTTATTTGTTACGTTTTTGTTATGGGACATTAGAAAAATGAAAAAAATCAGGAAACAGCCGTATCCCAGCTGAATGCGCACAAATCAGACACAAATAGAAAAACACATCCAAACAGTGAAATCATTGCAAAATAAAACACTGAAGGTAAATAACTATATCTTATAAGATTTTTACCTTATTTGTGAGGTTTATGTTATGGGACAGTAGAAAAATGAAAAAAATCAGGAAACAGTCTTATCCCAGCTGAATGCGCACAAAAACAGACACAAATAGAAAAACACATCCAAACAGTGAAATCATTTCAAAATCAAACACTGAAGGTATATAATTATATCTTATAAGATTTTTCCTTATTTGTTACGTTTTTGTTATGGGACAGTAGAAAAATGAAAAAAATCAGGTAACAGTCTTATCCCAGCTGAATGCGCACAAAAACAGACACAAATAGAAAAACACATCCAAACAGTGAAATCATTGCAAAATCAAACACTGAGGGTACGGAAGTATATCTCATAAGATGTTAACTTTAATTGTGAGGTTTATGTTATGGGACAGTAGAAAAATGAAAAAAATCAGAAAACAGCCTTATCCCTGCTGAATGCGCACAAAAACGGACACAAATAGAAAAACCAATCCAAACAGTGAAATCATTGCAAAATCAAACACTGAAGGTAAATAACTATATCTTATAAGATTTTAACCTTATTTGTGAGGTTTATTTTATGTGACAGTAGAAAAATGAAAAAAATCAGGAAACAGTCTTATCCCAGCTGAATGAGCACAAAAACAGACACAAATAGAAAAACACATCCAAACAGTGAAATCATTGCAAAATCAAACACTGAGGGTACGGAAGTATATCTTATAAGATGTTAACTTTTTTTGTGAGGTTTATGTTATGGGACAGTAGAAAAATGAAAGAAATCAGGAAACAGTATTATCCCAGCTGAATGCGCACAAAAACAGACACAAATAGAAAAACACATCCAAACAGTGAAATCATTTCAAAATCAAACACTGAAGGTATATAATTATATCTTATAAGATTTTTCCTTATTTGTTACGTTTTTGTTATGGGACAGTAGAAAAATGAAAAAAATCAGGAAACAGTCTTATCCCAGCTGAATGCGCACAAAAACAGACACAAATAGAAAAACACATCCAAACAGTGAAATCATTGCAAAATCAAACACTGAGGGTACGGAAGTATATCTCATAAGATGTTAACTTTAATTGTGAGGTTTATGTTATGGGACAGTAGAAAAATGAAAAAAATCAGAAAACAGCCGTATCCCTGCTGAATGCGCACAAAAACGGACACAAATAGAAAAACCAATCCAAACAGTGAAATCATTGCAAAATCAAACACTGAAGGTAAATAACTATATCTTATAAGATTTTAACCTTATTTGTGAGGTTTATTTTATATGACAGTAGAAAAATGAAAAAAATCAGGAAACAGTCTTATCCCAGCTGAATGAGCACAAAAACAGACACAAATAGAAAAACACATCCAAACAGTGAAATCATTGCAAAATCAAACACTGAGGGTACGGACGTATATCTTATAAGATGTTAACTTTTTTTGTGAGGTTTATGTTATGGGACAGTAGAAAAATGAAAAAAATCAGGAAACAGTATTTTCCCAGCTGAATGCGCACAAAAACAGACACAAATAGAAAAACACATCCAAACAGTGAAATCATTGCAAAATCAAACAATGAAGGTATATAAATATATCTTATAAGATTTTAACTTTATTTGTGAGGTTTAAGTTATGGGACAGTAGAAAAATGAAAAAAATCAGAAATCAGCCGTATCCCTGCTGAATGAGCACAAAAACAGACACAAATAGAAAAACACATCCAAACAGTGAAATCATTGCAAAATCAAACACTGAAGGTATATAAATATATCTTATAAGATTTTAACTTTATTTGTGAGGTTTAAGTTATGGGACAGTAGAAAAATGAAAAAAATCAGAAAACAGCCGTATCCCTGCTGAATGCGCACAAAAACAGACACAAATAGAAAAACACATCCAAACAGTGAAATCATTGCAAAATCAAACACTGAGGGTATGGACGTATATCTTATAAGATGTTAACTTTTTTTGTGAGGTTTATGTTATGGGACAGTAGAAAAATGAAAGAAATCAGGAAACAGTATTATCCCAGCTGAATGCGCACAAAAACAGACACAAATAGAAAAACACATCCAAACAGTGAAATCATTGCAAAATCAAACAATGAAGGTATATAAATATATCTTATAAGATTTTAACTTTATTTGTGAGGTTTAAGTTATGGGACAGTAGAAAAATGAAAAAAATCAGAAAACAGCCGTATCCCTGCTGAATGCGCACAAAAACAGACACAAATAGAAAAACACATCCAAACAGTGAAATCATTGCAAAATCAAACACTGAAGGTATATAAATATATCTTATGAGATTTTAACTTTATTTGTGAGTTTTAAGTTATGGGACAGTAGAAAAATGAAAAAAATCAGAAAACAGCCGTATCCCTGCTGAATGAGCACAAAAACAGACACAAATAGAAAAACACATCCAAACAGTGAAATCATTGCAAAATCAAACACTGAGGGTACGGAAGTGTATCTTATGAGATGTTAACTTTATTTTTGAGGTTTATGTTATGTGACAGTAGAAAAATGAAAAAAATCCGAAAACAGCCGTATCCCTGCTGAATGCGCACAAAAACAGACACAAATAGAAAAACACATCCAAACAGTGAAATCATTGCAAAATCAAACACTGAAGGTATATAACTATATCTTATGATATCTTAACTTTATTTGTGAGGTTCATGTTATGGGACAGTAGAAAAATGAAAAAAATGAGAAAACAGGCGTATCCCAGCTGAATGCGCACAAAAACAGACACAAATTGAAAAACACATCCAAACAGTGAAATCATTGCAAAATCAAACACTGAAGGTATATAACTATATCTTATGAGATCTTAACTTTATTTGTGAGGTTTATGTTATGGGACAATAGAAAAATGAAAAAAATCAGAAAACAGCCGTATCCCAGCTGAATGTGCACAAAAACAGACACAAATAGAAAAACACCTTCAAACAGTGAAATCATTGCAAAATCAAACACTAGAGGTATATAACTATATCTTATAAGATTTTAAATTTATTTGTGAGGTTTAAGTTATGGGACAGTAGAAAAATGAAAAAAAATCTGAAAACAGCTGTATCCCTGCTAAATGCGCACAAAAACAGACACAAATAGAAAAACACATCCAAACAGTGAAATCATTGCAAAATCAAACACTGAAGGTATATAACTATATCTTATAAGATGTTAACTTTTTTTGTGAGGTTTATGTTATGGGACAGTAGAAAAATGAAAAAAATCAGGAAACAGTATTTTCCCAGCTGAATGCGCACAAAAACAGACACAAATAGAAAAACACATCCAAACAGTGAAATCATTGCAAAATCAAACAATGAAGGTATATAAATATATCTTATAAGATTTTAACTTTATTTGTGAGGTTTAAGTTATGGGACAGTAGAAAAATGAAAAAAATCCGAAAACAGCCGTATCCCTGCTGAATGAGCACAAAAACAGACACAAATAGAAAAACACATCCAAACAGTGAAATCATTGCAAAATCAAACACTGAGGGTACGGAAGTATATCTTATAAGATGTTAACTTTATTTTTGAGGTTTATGTTATGTGACAGTAGAAAAATGAAAAAAATCAGAAAACAGCCGTATCCCTGCTGAATGCGCACAAAAACAGACACAAATAGAAAAACACATCCAAACAGTGAAATCATTGCAAAATCAAACACTGAAGGTATATAACTATATCTTATGATATCTTAACTTTATTTGTGAGGTTCATGTTATGGGACAGTAGAAAAATGAAAAAAATGAGAAAACAGCTGTATCCCTGGTGAATGCGGACAAAAACAGACACAAATAGAAAAACACATCCAAACAGTGAAATCATTGCAAAATCAAACACTGAAGGTATATAACTATATCTTATGAGATCTTAACTTTATTTGTGAGGTTTATGTTATGGGACAATAGAAAAATGAAAAAAATCAGAAAACAGCCGTATCCCAGCTGAATGTGCACAAAAACAGACACAAATAGAAAAACACCTTCAAACAGTGAAATCATTGCAAAATCAAACACCAGAGGTATATAACTATATCTTATAAGATTTTAAATTTATTTGTGAGGTTTAAGTTATGGGACAGTAGAAAAATGAAAAAAAATCTGAAAACAGCTGTATCCCTGCTAAATGCGCACAAAAACAGACACAAATAGAAAAACACATCCAAACAGTGAAATCATTGCAAAATCAAACACTGAGGGTACGGACGTATATCTTATAAGATGTTAACTTTTTTTGTGAGGTTTATGTTATGGGACAGTAGAAAAATGAAAAAAATCAGGAAACAGTATTTTCCCAGCTGAATGCGCACAAAAACAGACACAAATAGAAAAACACATCCAAACAGTGAAATCATTGCAAAATCAAACAATGAAGGTATATAAATATATCTTATAAGATTTTAACTTTATTTGTGAGGTTTAAGTTATGGGACAGTAGAAAAATGAAAAAAATCAGAAAACAGCCGTATCCCTGCTGAATGAGCACAAAAACAGACACAAATAGAAAAACACATCCAAACAGTGAAATCATTGCAAAATCAAACACTGAAGGTATATAAATATATCTTATAAGATTTTAACTTTATTTGTGAGGTTTATGTTATGGGACAGTAGAAAAATGAAAAAAATCAGAAAACAGCCGTATCCCTGCTGAATGCGCACAAAAACGGACACAAATAGAAAAACCAATCCAAACAGTGAAATCATTGCAAAATCAAACACTGAAGGTAAATAACTATATCTTATAAGATTTTAACCTTATTTGTGAGGTTTATTTTATATGACAGTAGAAAAATGAAAAAAATCAGGAAACAGTCTTATCCCAGCTGAATGAGCACAAAAACAGACACAAATAGAAAAACACATCCAAACAGTGAAATCATTGCAAAATCAAACACTGAGGGTACGGACGTATATCTTATAAGATGTTAACTTTTTTTGTGAGGTTTATGTTATGGGACAGTAGAAAAATGAAAAAAATCAGGAAACAGTATTTTCCCAGCTGAATGCGCACAAAAACAGACACAAATAGAAAAACACATCCAAACAGTGAAATCATTGCAAAATCAAACAATGAAGGTATATAAATATATCTTATAAGATTTTAACTTTATTTGTGAGGTTTAAGTTATGGGACAGTAGAAAAATGAAAAAAATCAGAAATCAGCCGTATCCCTGCTGAATGAGCACAAAAACAGACACAAATAGAAAAACACATCCAAACAGTGAAATCATTGCAAAATCAAACACTGAAGGTATATAAATATATCTTATAAGATTTTAACTTTATTTGTGAGGTTTAAGTTATGGGACAGTAGAAAAATGAAAAAAATCAGAAAACAGCCGTATCCCTGCTGAATGCGCACAAAAACAGACACAAATAGAAAAACACATCCAAACAGTGAAATCATTGCAAAATCAAACACTGAGGGTATGGACGTATATCTTATAAGATGTTAACTTTTTTTGTGAGGTTTATGTTATGGGACAGTAGAAAAATGAAAGAAATCAGGAAACAGTATTATCCCAGCTGAATGCGCACAAAAACAGACACAAATAGAAAAACACATCCAAACAGTGAAATCATTGCAAAATCAAACAATGAAGGTATATAAATATATCTTATAAGATTTTAACTTTATTTGTGAGGTTTAAGTTATGGGACAGTAGAAAAATGAAAAAAATCAGAAAACAGCCGTATCCCTGCTGAATGCGCACAAAAACAGACACAAATAGAAAAACACATCCAAACAGTGAAATCATTGCAAAATCAAACACTGAAGGTATATAAATATATCTTATGAGATTTTAACTTTATTTGTGAGTTTTAAGTTATGGGACAGTAGAAAAATGAAAAAAATCAGAAAACAGCCGTATCCCTGCTGAATGAGCACAAAAACAGACACAAATAGAAAAACACATCCAAACAGTGAAATCATTGCAAAATCAAACACTGAGGGTACGGAAGTGTATCTTATGAGATGTTAACTTTATTTTTGAGGTTTATGTTATGTGACAGTAGAAAAATGAAAAAAATCCGAAAACAGCCGTATCCCTGCTGAATGCGCACAAAAACAGACACAAATAGAAAAACACATCCAAACAGTGAAATCATTGCAAAATCAAACACTGAAGGTATATAACTATATCTTATGATATCTTAACTTTATTTGTGAGGTTCATGTTATGGGACAGTAGAAAAATGAAAAAAATGAGAAAACAGGCGTATCCCAGCTGAATGCGCACAAAAACAGACACAAATTGAAAAACACATCCAAACAGTGAAATCATTGCAAAATCAAACACTGAAGGTATATAACTATATCTTATGAGATCTTAACTTTATTTGTGAGGTTTATGTTATGGGACAATAGAAAAATGAAAAAAATCAGAAAACAGCCGTATCCCAGCTGAATGTGCACAAAAACAGACACAAATAGAAAAACACCTTCAAACAGTGAAATCATTGCAAAATCAAACACTAGAGGTATATAACTATATCTTATAAGATTTTAAATTTATTTGTGAGGTTTAAGTTATGGGACAGTAGAAAAATGAAAAAAAATCTGAAAACAGCTGTATCCCTGCTAAATGCGCACAAAAACAGACACAAATAGAAAAACACATCCAAACAGTGAAATCATTGCAAAATCAAACACTGAAGGTATATAACTATATCTTATAAGATGTTAACTTTTTTTGTGAGGTTTATGTTATGGGACAGTAGAAAAATGAAAAAAATCAGGAAACAGTATTTTCCCAGCTGAATGCGCACAAAAACAGACACAAATAGAAAAACACATCCAAACAGTGAAATCATTGCAAAATCAAACAATGAAGGTATATAAATATATCTTATAAGATTTTAACTTTATTTGTGAGGTTTAAGTTATGGGACAGTAGAAAAATGAAAAAAATCCGAAAACAGCCGTATCCCTGCTGAATGAGCACAAAAACAGACACAAATAGAAAAACACATCCAAACAGTGAAATCATTGCAAAATCAAACACTGAGGGTACGGAAGTATATCTTATAAGATGTTAACTTTATTTTTGAGGTTTATGTTATGTGACAGTAGAAAAATGAAAAAAATCAGAAAACAGCCGTATCCCTGCTGAATGCGCACAAAAACAGACACAAATAGAAAAACACATCCAAACAGTGAAATCATTGCAAAATCAAACACTGAAGGTATATAACTATATCTTATGATATCTTAACTTTATTTGTGAGGTTCATGTTATGGGACAGTAGAAAAATGAAAAAAATGAGAAAACAGCTGTATCCCTGGTGAATGCGGACAAAAACAGACACAAATAGAAAAACACATCCAAACAGTGAAATCATTGCAAAATCAAACACTGAAGGTATATAACTATATCTTATGAGATCTTAACTTTATTTGTGAGGTTTATGTTATGGGACAATAGAAAAATGAAAAAAATCAGAAAACAGCCGTATCCCAGCTGAATGTGCACAAAAACAGACACAAATAGAAAAACACCTTCAAACAGTGAAATCATTGCAAAATCAAACACCAGAGGTATATAACTATATCTTATAAGATTTTAAATTTATTTGTGAGGTTTAAGTTATGGGACAGTAGAAAAATGAAAAAAAATCTGAAAACAGCTGTATCCCTGCTAAATGCGCACAAAAACAGACACAAATAGAAAAACACATCCAAACAGTGAAATCATTGCAAAATCAAACAATGAAGGTATATAAATATATCTTATAAGATTTTAACTTTATTTGTGAGGTTTAAGTTATGGGACAGTAGAAAAATGAAAAAAATCAGAAAACAGCCGTATCCCTGCTGAATGCGCACAAAAACAGACACAAATAGAAAAACACATCCAAACAGTGAAATCATTGCAAAATCAAACACTGAAGGTATATAAATATATCTTATGAGATTTTAACTTTATTTGTGAGTTTTAAGTTATGGGACAGTAGAAAAATGAAAAAAATCAGAAAACAGCCGTATCCCTGCTGAATGAGCACAAAAACAGACACAAATAGAAAAACACATCCAAACATTGAAATCATTGCAAAATCAAATACTGAGGGTATATAACTATATCTTATGATATCTTAACTTTATTTGTGAGGTTCATGTTATGGGACAGTAGAAAAATGAAAAAAATGAGAAAACAGCCGTATCCCTGCTGAATGAGCACAAAAACAGACACAAATAGAAAAACACATCCAAACAGTGAAATCATTGCAAAATCAAACACTGAAGGTATATAACTATATCTTATGATATCTTAACTTTATTTGTGAGGTTCATGTTATGGGACAGTAGAAAAATGAAAAAAATGAGAAAACAGCTGTATCCCTGGTGAATGCGGACAAAAACAGACACAAATAGAAAAACACATCCAAACAGTGAAATCATTGCAAAATCAAACAATGAAGGTATATAAATATATCTTATAAGATTTTAACTTTATTTGTGAGGTTTAAGTTATGGGACAGTAGAAAAATGAAAAAAATCAGAAAACAGCCGTATCCCTGCTGAATGAGCACAAAAACAGACACAAATAGAAAAACACATCCAAACAGTGAAATCATTGCAAAATCAAACACTGAAGGTATATAACTATATCTCATAAGATTTTAACTTTATTTGAGAGGTTTATGTTATGGGACAGTAGAAAAATGAAAAAAATCAGAAAACAGCCGTATCCCTGCTGAATGCGCACAAAAACAGACACAAATAGAAAAACACATCCAAACAGTGAAATCATTGCAAAATCAAACACTGAGGGTACGGACGTATATCTTATAAGATGTTAACTTTTTTTGTGAGGTTTATGTTATGGGACAGTAGAAAAATGAAAAAAATCAGGAAACAGTATTTTCCCAGCTGAATGCGCACAAAAACAGACACAAATATAAAAACACATCCAAACAGTGAAATCATTGCAAAATCAAACAATGAAGGTATATAAATATATCTTATAAGATTTTAACTTTATTTGTGAGGTTTAAGTTATGGGACAGTAGAAAAATGAAAAAAATCAGAAAACAGCCGTATCCCTGCTGAATGAGCACAAAAACAGACACAAATAGAAAAACACATCCAAACAGTGAAATCATTGCAAAATCAAACACTGAAGGTATATAAATATATCTTATAAGATTTTAACTTTATTTGTGAGGTTTAAGTTATGGGACAGTAGAAAAATGAAAAAAATCAGAAAACAGCCGTATCCCTGCTGAATGCGCACAAAAACAGACACAAATAGAAAAACACATCCAAACAGTGAAATCATTGCAAAATCAAACACTGAGGGTACGGACGTATATCTTATAAGATGTTAACTTTTTTTGTGAGGTTTATGTTATGGGACAGTAGAAAAATGAAAAAAATGAGAAAACAGCTGTATCCCTGGTGAATGCGGACAAAAACAGACACAAATAGAAAAACACATCCAAACAGTGAAATCATTGCAAAATCAAACACTGAAGGTATATAACTATATCTTATGAGATCTTAACTTTATTTGTGAGGTTTATGTTATGGGACAATAGAAAAATGAAAAAAATCAGAAAACAGCCGTATCCCAGCTGAATGTGCACAAAAACAGACACAAATAGAAAAACACCTTCAAACAGTGAAATCATTGCAAAATCAAACACTAGAGGTATATAACTATATCTTATAAGATTTTAAATTTATTTGTGAGGTTTAAGTTATGGGACAGTAGAAAAATGAAAAAAAATCTGAAAACAGCTGTATCCCTGCTAAATGCGCACAAAAACAGACACAAATAGAAAAACACATCCAAACAGTGAAATCATTGCAAAATCAAACACTGAGGGTACGGACGTATATCTTATAAGATGTTAACTTTTTTTGTGAGGTTTATGTTATGGGACAGTAGAAAAATGAAAGAAATCAGGAAACAGTATTTTCCCAGCTGAATGCGCACAAAAACAGACACAAATAGAAAAACACATCCAAACAGTGAAATCATTGCAAAATCAAACAATGAAGGTATATAAATATATCTTATAAGATTTTAACTTTATTTGTGAGGTTTAAGTTATGGGACAGTAGAAAAATGAAAAAAATCAGAAAACAGCCGTATCCCTGCTGAATGCGCACAAAAACAGACACAAATAGAAAAACACATCCAAACAGTGAAATCATTGCAAAATCAAACACTGAAGGTATATAAATATATCTTATAAGATTTTAACTTCATTTGTGAGGTTTAAGTTATGGGACAGTAGAAAAATGAAAAAAATCAGAAAACAGCCGTATCCCTGCTGAATGCGCACAAAAACAGACAAAAATAGAAAAACACATCCAAACAGTGAAATCATTGCAAAATCAAACACTGAGGGTACGGACGTATATCTTATAAGATGTTAACTTTTTTTGTGAGGTTTATGTTATGGGACAGTAGAAAAATGAAAGAAATCAGGAAACAGTATTATCCCAGCTGAATGCGCACAAAAACAGACACAAATAGAAAAACACATCCAAACAGTGAAATCATTGCAAAATCAAACAATGAAGGTATATAAATATATCTTATAAGATTTTAACTTTATTTGTGAGGTTTAAGTTATGGGACAGTAGAAAAATGAAAAAAATCAGAAAACAGCCGTATCCCTGCTGAATGCGCACAAAAACAGACACAAATAGAAAAACACATCCAAACAGTGAAATCATTGCAAAATCAAACACTGAAGGTATATAAATATATCTTATGAGATTTTAACTTTATTTGTGAGTTTTAAGTTATGGGACAGTAGAAAAATGAAAAAAATCAGAAAACAGCCGTATCCCTGCTGAATGAGCACAAAAACAGACACAAATAGAAAAACACATCCAAACAGTGAAATCATTGCAAAATCAAACACTGAGGGTACGGAAGTATATCTTATAAGATGTTAACTTTATTTTTGAGGTTTATGTTATGTGACAGTAGAAAAATGAAAAAAATCAGAAAACAGCCGTATCCCTGCTGAATGCGCACAAAAACAGACACAAATAGAAAAACACATCCAAACAGTGAAATCATTGCAAAATCAAACACTGAAGGTATATAACTATATCTTATGATATCTTAACTTTATTTGTGAGGTTCATGTTATGGGACAGTAGAAAAATGAAAAAAATGAGAAAACAGGCGTATCCCAGCTGAATGCGCACAAAAACAGACACAAATTGAAAAACACATCCAAACAGTGAAATCATTGCAAAATCAAACACTGAAGGTATATAACTATATCTTATGAGATCTTAACTTTATTTGTGAGGTTTATGTTATGGTACAATAGAATAATGAAAAAAATCAGAAAACAGCCGTATCCCAGCTGAATGTGCACAAAAACAGACACAAATAGAAAAACACCTTCAAACAGTGAAATCATTGCAAAATCAAACACTAGAGGTATATAACTATATCTTATAAGATTTTAAATTTATTTGTGAGGTTTAAGTTATGGGACAGTAGAAAAATGAAAAAAAATCTGAAAACAGCTGTATCCCTGCTAAATGCGCACAAAAACAGACACAAATAGAAAAACACATCCAAACAGTGAAATCATTGCAAAATCAAACAATGAAGGTATATAAATATATCTTATAAGATTTTAACTTTATTTGTGAGGTTTAAGTTATGGGACAGTAGAAAAATGAAAAAAATCAGAAAACAGCCGTATCCCTGCTGAATGCGCACAAAAACAGACACAAATAGAAAAACACATCCAAACAGTGAAATCATTGCAAAATCAAACACTGAAGGTATATAAATATATCTTATGAGATTTTAACTTTATTTGTGAGTTTTAAGTTATGGGACAGTAGAAAAATGAAAAAAATCAGAAAACAGCCGTATCCCTGCTGAATGAGCACAAAAACAGACACAAATAGAAAAACACATCCAAACATTGAAATCATTGCAAAATCAAATACTGAGGGTATATAACTATATCTTATGATATCTTAACTTTATTTGTGAGGTTCATGTTATGGGACAGTAGAAAAATGAAAAAAATGAGAAAACAGCCGTATCCCTGCTGAATGAGCACAAAAACAGACACAAATAGAAAAACACATCCAAACAGTGAAATCATTGCAAAATCAAACACTGAAGGTATATAACTATATCTTATGATATCTTAACTTTATTTGTGAGGTTCATGTTATGGGACAGTAGAAAAATGAATAAAATGAGAAAACAGCTGTATCCCTGGTGAATGCGGACAAAAACAGACACAAATAGAAAAACACATCCAAACAGTGAAATCATTGCAAAATCAAACAATGAAGGTATATAAATATATCTTATAAGATTTTAACTTTATTTGTGAGGTTTAAGTTATGGGACAGTAGAAAAATGAAAAAAATCAGAAAACAGCCGTATCCCTGCTGAATGAGCACAAAAACAGACACAAATAGAAAAACACATCCAAACAGTGAAATCATTGCAAAATCAAACACTGAAGGTATATAACTATATCTCATAAGATTTTAACTTTATTTGAGAGGTTTATGTTATGGGACAGTAGAAAAATGAAAAAAATCAGAAAACAGCCGTATCCCTGCTGAATGCGCACAAAAACAGACACAAATAGAAAAACACATCCAAACAGTGAAATCATTGCAAAATCAAACACTGAGGGTACGGACGTATATCTTATAAGATGTTAACTTTTTTTGTGAGGTTTATGTTATGGGACAGTAGAAAAATGAAAAAAATCAGGAAACAGTATTTTCCCAGCTGAATGCGCACAAAAACAGACACAAATAGAAAAACACATCCAAACAGTGAAATCATTGCAAAATAAAACAATGAAGGTATATAAATATATCTTATAAGATTTTAACTTTATTTGTGAGGTTTAAGTTATGGGACAGTAGAAAAATGAAAAAAATCAGAAAACAGCCGTATCCCTGCTGAATGAGCACAAAAACAGACACAAATAGAAAAACACATCCAAACAGTGAAATCATTGCAAAATCAAACACTGAAGGTATATAAATATATCTTATAAGATTTTAACTTTATTTGTGAGGTTTAAGTTATGGGACAGTAGAAAAATGAAAAAAATCAGAAAACAGCCGTATCCCTGCTGAATGAGCACAAAAACAGACACAAATAGAAAAACACATCCAAACAGTTAAATCATAGCAAAATCAAATACTGAGGGTACGGAAGTATATCTTATAAGATGTTAACTTTATTTTTGAGGTTTATGTTATGTGACAGTAGAAAAATGAAAAAAATCAGAAAACAGCCGTATCCCTGCTGAATGCGCACAAAAACAGACAAAAATAGAAAAACACATCCAAACAGTGAAATCATTGCAAAATCAAACACTGAGGGTACGGACGTATATCTTATAAGATGTTAACTTTTTTTGTGAGGTTTATGTTATGGGACAGTAGAAAAATGAAAGAAATCAGGAAACAGTATTATCCCAGCTGAATGCGCACAAAAACAGACACAAATAGAAAAACACATCCAAACAGTGAAATCATTGCAAAATCAAACAATGAAGGTATATAAATATATCTTATAAGATTTTAACTTTATTTGTGAGGTTTAAGTTATGGGACAGTAGAAAAATGAAAAAAATCAGAAAACAGCCGTATCCCTGCTGAATGCGCACAAAAACAGACACAAATAGAAAAACACATCCAAACAGTGAAATCATTGCAAAATCAAACACTGAAGGTATATAAATATATCTTATGAGATTTTAACTTTATTTGTGAGTTTTAAGTTATGGGACAGTAGAAAAATGAAAAAAATCAGAAAACAGCCGTATCCCTGCTGAATGAGCACAAAAACAGACACAAATAGAAAAACACATCCAAACAGTGAAATCATTGCAAAATCAAACACTGAGGGTACGGAAGTATATCTTATAAGATGTTAACTTTATTTTTGAGGTTTATGTTATGTGACAGTAGAAAAATGAAAAAAATCAGAAAACAGCCGTATCCCTGCTGAATGCGCACAAAAACAGACACAAATAGAAAAACACATCCAAACAGTGAAATCATTGCAAAATCAAACACTGAAGGTATATAACTATATCTTATGATATCTTAACTTTATTTGTGAGGTTCATGTTATGGGACAGTAGAAAAATGAAAAAAATGAGAAAACAGGCGTATCCCAGCTGAATGCGCACAAAAACAGACACAAATTGAAAAACACATCCAAACAGTGAAATCATTGCAAAATCAAACACTGAAGGTATATAACTATATCTTATGAGATCTTAACTTTATTTGTGAGGTTTATGTTATGGTACAATAGAATAATGAAAAAAATCAGAAAACAGCCGTATCCCAGCTGAATGTGCACAAAAACAGACACAAATAGAAAAACACCTTCAAACAGTGAAATCATTGCAAAATCAAACACTAGAGGTATATAACTATATCTTATAAGATTTTAAATTTATTTGTGAGGTTTAAGTTATGGGACAGTAGAAAAATGAAAAAAAATCTGAAAACAGCTGTATCCCTGCTAAATGCGCACAAAAACAGACACAAATAGAAAAACACATCCAAACAGTGAAATCATTGCAAAATCAAACACTGAGGGTACGGACGTATATCTTATAAGATGTTAACTTTTTTTGTGAGGTTTATGTTATGGGACAGTAGAAAAATGAAAAAAATCAGGAAACAGTATTTTCCCAGCTGAATGCGCACAAAAACAGACACAAATAGAAAAACACATCCAAACAGTGAAATCATTGCAAAATCAAACAATGAAGGTATATAAATATATCTTATAAGATTTTAACTTTATTTGTGAGGTTTAAGTTATGGGACAGTAGAAAAATGAAAAAAATCAGAAAACAGCCGTATCCCTGCTGAATGCGCACAAAAACAGACACAAATAGAAAAACACATCCAAACAGTGAAATCATTGCAAAATCAAACACTGAAGGTATATAAATATATCTTATGAGATTTTAACTTTATTTGTGAGTTTTAAGTTATGGGACAGTAGAAAAATGAAAAAAATCAGAAAACAGCCGTATCCCTGCTGAATGAGCACAAAAACAGACACAAATAGAAAAACACATCCAAACATTGAAATCATTGCAAAATCAAATACTGAGGGTATATAACTATATCTTATGATATCTTAACTTTATTTGTGAGGTTCATGTTATGGGACAGTAGAAAAATGAAAAAAATGAGAAAACAGCCGTATCCCTGCTGAATGAGCACAAAAACAGACACAAATAGAAAAACACATCCAAACAGTGAAATCATTGCAAAATCAAACACTGAAGGTATATAACTATATCTTATGATATCTTAACTTTATTTGTGAGGTTCATGTTATGGGACAGTAGAAAAATGAAAAAAATGAGAAAACAACTGTATCCCTGGTGAATGCGGACAAAAACAGACACAAATAGAAAAACACATCCAAACAGTGAAATCATTGCAAAATCAAACAATGAAGGTATATAAATATATCTTATAAGATTTTAACTTTATTTGTGAGGTTTAAGTTATGGGACAGTAGAAAAATGAAAAAAATCAGAAAACAGCCGTATCCCTGCTGAATGAGCACAAAAACAGACACAAATAGAAAAACACATCCAAACAGTGAAATCATTGCAAAATCAAACACTGAAGGTATATAACTATATCTCATAAGATTTTAACTTTATTTGAGAGGTTTATGTTATGGGACAGTAGAAAAATGAAAAAAATCAGAAAACAGCCGTATCCCTGCTGAATGCGCACAAAAACAGACACAAATAGAAAAACACATCCAAACAGTGAAATCATTGCAAAATCAAACACTGAGGGTACGGACGTATATCTTATAAGATGTTAACTTTTTTTGTGAGGTTTATGTTATGGGACAGTAGAAAAATGAAAAAAATCAGGAAACAGTATTTTCCCAGCTGAATGCGCACAAAAACAGACACAAATAGAAAAACACATCCAAACAGTGAAATCATTGCAAAATCAAACAATGAAGGTATATAAATATATCTTATAAGATTTTAACTTTATTTGTGAGGTTTAAGTTATGGGACAGTAGAAAAATGAAAAAAATCAGAAAACAGCCGTATCCCTGCTGAATGAGCACAAAAACAGACACAAATAGAAAAACACATCCAAACAGTGAAATCATTGCAAAATTAAACACTGAAGGTATATAAATATATCTTATAAGATTTTAACTTTATTTGTGAGGTTTAAGTTATGGGACAGTAGAAAAATGAAAAAAATCAGAAAACAGCCGTATCCCTGCTGAATGAGCACAAAAACAGACACAAATAGAAAAACACATCCAAACAGTTAAATCATAGCAAAATCAAATACTGAGGGTACGGAAGTATATCTTATAAGATGTTAACTTTATTTTTGAGGTTTATGTTATGTGACAGTAGAAAAATGAAAAAAATCAGAAAACAGCCGTATCCCTGCTGAATGCGCACAAAAACAGACAAAAATAGAAAAACAAGTCTAAACAGTGAAATCATTGCAAAATCAAACACTGAAGGTATATAACTATATCTCATGAGATCTTAACTTTATTTGTGAGGTTTATGTTATGGGACCATAGAAAAATGAAAAAAATCAGAAAACAGCCGTATCCCAGCTGAATGTGCACAAAAACAGACACAAATAGAAAAACACCTTCAAACAGTGAAATCATTGCAAAATCAAACACTAGAGGTATATAACTATATCTTATAAGATTTTAAATTTATTTGTGAGGTTTAAGTTATGGGACAGTAGAAAAATGAAAAAAAATCTGAAAACAGCTGTATCCCTGCTAAATGCGCACAAAAACAGACACAAATAGAAAAACACATCCAAACAGTGAAATCATTGCAAAATCAAACACTGAGGGTACGGACGTATATCTTATAAGATGTTAACTTTTTTTGTGAGGTTTATGTTATGGGACAGTAGAAAAATGAAAAAAATCAGGAAACAGTATTTTCCCAGCTGAATGCGCACAAAAACAGACACAAATAGAAAAACACATCAAAACAGTGAAATCATTGCAAAATCAAACAATGAAGGTATATAAATATATCTTATAAGATTTTAACTTTATTTGTGAGGTTTAAGTTATGGGACAGTAGAAAAATGAAAAAAATCAGAAAACAGCCGTATCCCTGCTGAATGAGCACAAAAACAGACACAAATAGAAAAACACATCCAAACAGTGAAATCATTGCAAAATCAAACACTGAAGGTATATAAATATATCTTATAAGATTTTAACTTTATTTGTGAGGTTTAAGTTATGGGACAGTAGAAAAATGAAAAAAATCAGAAAACAGCCGTATCCCTGCTGAATGAGCACAAAAACAGACACAAATAGAAAAACACATCCAAACAGTTAAATCATAGCAAAATCAAATACTGAGGGTACGGAAGTATATCTTATAAGATGTTAACTTTATTTTTGAGGTTTATGTTATGTGACAGTAGAAAAATGAAAAAAATCAGAAAACAGCCGTATCCCTGCTGAATGCGCACAAAAACAGACAAAAATAGAAAAACAAGTCTAAACAGTGAAATCATTGCAAATGCAAACAATGAAGATATATAACTATATCTTATAAGATTTTAACTTCATTTGTGAGGTTTATGTTATGGGACAGTAGAAAAATGAAAAAAATCAGAAAACAGCCGTTTCCCAGCTGAATGCGCACAAAAACAGACACAAATAGAAAAACACATCCAAACAGTGAAATCATTGCAAAATCAAACACTGAAGGTATATAACTATATCTTATGATATCTTAACTTTATTTGTGAGGTTCATGTTATGGGACAGTAGAAAAATGAAAAAAATGAGAAAACAGCTGTATCCCTGGTGAATGCGGACAAAAACAGACACAAATAGAAAAACACATCCAAACAGCGAAATCATTGCAAAATCAAACACTGAAGGTATATAACTATATCTCATGAGATCTTAACTTTATTTGTGAGGTTTATGTTATGGGACAATAGAAAAATGAAAAAAATCAGAAAACAGCCGTATCCCAGCTGAATGTGCACAAAAACAGACACAAATAGAAAAACACCTTCAAACAGTGAAATCATTGCAAAATCAAACACTAGAGGTATATAACTATATCTTATAAGATTTTAAATTTATTTGTGAGGTTTAAGTTATGGGACAGTAGAAAAATGAAAAAAAATCTGAAAACAGCTGTATCCCTGCTAAATGCGCACAAAAACAGACACAAATAGAAAAACACATCCAAACAGTGAAATCATTGCAAAATCAAACACTGAGGGTACGGACGTATATCTTATAAGATGTTAACTTTTTTTGTGAGGTTTATGTTATGGGACAGTAGAAAAATGAAAAAAATCAGAAAACAGCCGTATCCCTGCTGAATGCGCACAAAAACAGACACAAATAGAAAAACACATCCAAACAGTGAAATCATTGCAAAATCAAACACTGAAGGTATATAAATATATCTTATGAGATTTTAACTTTATTTGTGAGTTTTAAGTTATGGGACAGTAGAAAAATGAAAAAAATCAGAAAACAGCCGTATCCCTGCTGAATGAGCACAAAAACAGACACAAATAGAAAAACACATCCAAACATTGAAATCATTGCAAAATCAAATACTGAGGGTATATAACTATATCTTATGATATGTTAACTTTATTTGTGAGGTTCATGTTATGGGACAGTAGAAAAATGAAAAAAATGAGAAAACAGCCGTATCCCTGCTGAATGAGCACAAAAACAGACACAAACAGTGAAATCATTGCAAAATCAAACACTGAAGGTAAATAACTATATCTTATAAGATGTTAACTTTATTTGAGAGGTTTATGTTATGGGACAGTAAAAAAATGAAAAAAAATCAGGAAACAGTCTTATCCCAGCTGAATACGCACAAAAACAGACACAAATAGAAAAACACATCCAAACAGTGAAATCATTGCAAAATCAAACACTGAGGGTACGGAAGTATATCTTATAAGATGTTAACTTTATTTGTGAGGTTTATGTTATGGGACAGTAGAAAAATGAAAAAATTCAGAAAACAGCCGTATCCCTGCTGAATGCGCACAAATCAGACACAAATAGAAAAACACATCCAAACAGTGAAATCATTGCAAAATCAAACACTGAAGGTATATAATTATATCTTATAAGATTTTTCCTTATTTGTTACGTTTTTGTTATGGGACAGTAGAAAAATGAAAAAAATCAGGAAACAGTCTTATCCCAGCTGAATGCGCACAAAAACAGACACAAATTGAAAAACACATCCAAACAGTGAAATCATTGCAAAATCAAACACTGAGGGTACGGAAGTATATCTCATAAGATCTTAACTTTATTTGTGAGGTTTATGTTATGGGACAGTAGAAAAATGAAAAAAATCAGAAAACAGCCGTATCCCTGCTGAATGCGCACAAAAACAGACACAAATAGAAAAACACATCCAAACAGTGAAATCATTGCAAAATGAAACACTGACGGTATAAAATTATATCTTATAAGATTTTTCCTTATTTGTTACGTTTTTGTTATGGGACAGTAGAAAAATGAAAAAAATCAGGAAACAGTCTTATTCCAGCTGAATGCGCACAAAAACAGACACAAATAGAAAAACACATCCAAACAGTGAAATCATTACAAATTCAAACACAGAAGGTATATAACTATATATCATAAGATTTTAACTTAATTTGTGAGGTTTATGTTATGGGACAGTAGAAAAATGAAAAAAGCCGTATCCCTGCTGAATGCGCACAAAAACAGACACAAATAGAAAAACACATCCAAATAGTGAAATCATTGCAAAATCAAACACTGAGGGTATGAAAGTATATCTTATAAGATTTTTCCTTATTTGTTACGTTTTTGTTATGGGACAGTAGAAAAATGAAAAAAATCAGGAAAAAGCCGTTTCCCTGCTGAATGCGCACAAATCAGACACAAATAGAAAAACACATCCAAACAGTGAAATCATTGCAAAATCAAACACTGAAGGTATATAACTATATCTTATGATATCTTAACTTTATTTGTGAGGTTCATGTTATGTGACAGTAGAAAAATGAAAAAAATCAGAAAACAGCCGTATCCCTGCTGAATGCGCACAAAAACAGACACAAATAGAAAAACACATCCAAACAGTGAAATCATTGCAAAATAAAACACTGAAGGTATATAACTATATCTTATAAGATTTTAACTTTATTTGTGAGGTTTAAGTTATGGGACAGTAGAAAAATGAAAAAAATTAGGAAACAGTCTTATCCCAGCTGAATGAGCACAAAAACAGACACAAATAGAAAACCACATCCAAACAGTGAAATCATTGCAAAATAAAACACTGAAGGTATATAACTATATCTTATAAGATTTTAACTTTATTTGTGAGGTTTAAGTTATGGGACAGTAGAAAAATGAAAAAAATCAGGAAACAGTCTTATCCCAGCTGAATGAGCACAAAAACAGACACAAATAGAAAACCACATCCAAACAGTGAAATCATTGCAAAATCAAACACTGAGGGTACAGAAGTATATCTTATAAGATGTTAACTTTATTTGTGAGGTTTATGTTATGGGACAGTAGAAAAATGAAAAAAATCAGAAAACAGCCGTATCCCTGCTGAATGCGCACAAATCAGACACAAATAGAAAAACACATCCAAACAGTGAAATCATTTCAAAATCAAACACTGAAGGTATATAATTATATCTTATAAGATTTTTCCTTATTTGTTACGTTTTTGTTATGGGACAGTAGAAAAATGAAAAAAATCAGAAAACAGCCGTTAACCTGCTGAATGCGCACAAAAACAGACACAAATAGAAAAACACATCCAAACAGTGAAATCATTGCAAAATAAAACACTGAAGGTATATAACTACATCTTATAAGATTTTAACTTTATTTGTGAGGTTTAAGTTATGGGACAGTAGAAAAATGAAAAAATTAGAAAACAGCCGTATCCCAGCTGAATGTGCACAAAAACAGACACAAATAGAAAAACACATCCAAACAGTGAAATCATTGCAAAATCAAACACTGAGGGTACAGAAGTATTTCGTATAAGATGTTAACTTTATTTGTGAGGTTTATGTTATGGGACAGTAGAAAAATGAAAAAAATTAGAAAACAGCCGTATCCCAGCTGAATGCGCACAAAAACAGACACAAATAGAAAAACACATCCAAACAATGAAATCATTGCAAAATCAAACACTGAGGGTACGGAAGTATATCTTATAAGATGTTAACTTTAATTGTGAGGTTTATGTTATGGGACAGTAGAAAAATAAAAAAAAATCAGAAAACAGCCGTATCCCTGCTGAATGCGCACAAAAACAGACACAAATAGAAAAACACATCCAACAGTGAAATCATTACAAAATCAAACACTGAGGGTATGGAAGTATATCTCATAAGATCTTAACTTTATTTGTGAGGTTTATGTTATGGGACAGTAGAAAAATGAAAAAAATCAGGAAACAGCCGTATCCCTGCTGAATGCGCACAAAAACGGACACAAATAGAAAAACACCTCAAAACAGTGAAATCATTACAAAATCAAACACTGAGGGTACGGAAGTATATCTCATAAGATCTTAACTTTATTTGTGAGGTTTATGTTATGGGACAGTAGAAAAATGAAAAAAATCAGGAAAAAGCCGTATCCCTGCTGAATGCGCACAAATCAGACACAAATAGAAAAACACATCCAAACAGTGAAATCATTGCAAAATCAAACACTGAAGGTATATAACTATATCTTATGATATCTTAACTTTATTTGTGAGGTTCATGTTATGTGACAGTAGAAAAATGAAAAAAATCAGAAAACAGCCGTATCCCTGCTGAATGCGCACAAAAACAGACACAAATAGAAAAACACATCCAAACAGTGAAATCATTGCAAAATAAAACACTGAAGGTATATAACTATATCTTATAAGATTTTAACTTTATTTGTGAGGTTTAAGTTATGGGACAGTAGAAAAATGAAAAAAAATAGGAAACAGTCTTATCCCAGCTGAATGAGCACAAAAACAGACACAAATAGAAAACCACATCCAAACAGTGAAATCATTGCAAAATAAAACACTGAAGGTATATAACTATATCTTATAAGATTTTAACTTTATTTGTGAGGTTTAAGTTATGGGACAGTAGAAAAATGAAAAAAATCAGGAAACAGTCTTATCCCAGCTGAATGAGTACAAAAACAGACACAAATAGAAAACCACATCCAAACAGTGAAATCATTGCAAAATCAAACACTGAGGGTACGGAAGTATATCTTATAAGATGTTAACTTTTTTTGTGAGGTTTATGTTATGGGACAGTAGAAAAATGAAAAAAATCAGGAAAAAGCCGTTTCCCTGCTGAATGCGCACAAATCAGACACAAATAGAAAAACACATCCAAACAGTGAAATCATTGCAAAATCAAACACTGAAGGTATATAACTATATCTTATGATATCTTAACTTTATTTGTGAGGTTCATGTTATGTGACAGTAGAAAAATGAAAAAAATCAGAAAACAGCCGTTAACCTGCTGAATGCTCACAAAAACAGACACAAACAGAAAAACACATCCAAACAGTGAAATCATTGCAAAATAAAACACTGAAGGTATATAACTATATCTTATAAGATTTTAACTTTATTTGTGAGGTTTAAGTTATGGGACAGTAGAAAAATGAAAAAATTAGAAAACAGCCGTATCCCAGCTGAATGTGCACAAAAACAGACACAAATAGAAAAACACATCCAAACAGTGAAATCTTTGCAAAATAAAACACTGAAGGTATATAATTATATCTTATAAGATGTTAACTTTATTTGAGAGGTTTATGTTATGGGACAGTAGAAAAATGAAAAAAATCAGAAAACAGCCGTATTCCTGCTGAATGCGCACAAAAACGGACACAAATAGAAAAACACCTCAAAACAGTGAAATCATTGCAAAATCAAACACTGAGGGTATATAACTATATATCACAAGATTTTAACTTTATTTGTGAGGTTTATGTTATGGGACAGTAGAAAAATGAAAAAAATTGGAAAACAGCCGTATCCCAGCTGAATGCGCACAAAAACAGACACAAATAGAAAAACACATCCAAATAGTGAAATCATTGCAAAATCAAACACTGAGGGTACAGAAGTATATCGTATAAGATGTTAACTTTATTTGTGAGGTTTATGTTATGGGACAGTAGAAAAATGAAAAAAATCAGGAAACAGCCATATCCCTGCTGAATGCGCACAAATCAGACACAAATAGAAAAACACATCCAAACAGTGAAATCATTGCAAAATCAAACACTGAAGGTATATAACTATATCTTTTAAGATTTTAACTTTATTTGTGAGGTTTAAGTTATGGGACAGTAGAAAAATGAAAAATAATCAGAAAACAGCCGTATCCCTGCTAAATGCACACAAAAATAGACACAAATAGAAAAACACATCCAAACAGTGAAATCATTGCAAAATCAAACACTGAGGGTACGGAAGTATATCTTATAAGATGTTAACTTTAATTGTGAGGTTTATGTTATGGGACAGTAGAAAAATGAAAAAAATCAGAAAACAGACGTATCCCTGCTGAATGCGCACAAAAACAGACACAAATAGAAAAACACATCCAAACAGTGAAATCATTGGAAAATCAAACACTGAAGGTATATAATTATATCTTATAAGATTTTTCCTTATTTGTTACGTTTTTGTTATGGGACAGTAGAAAAATGAAAAAAATCAGGAAAAAGCCGTATCCCTGCTGAATGCGCACAAATCAGACACAAATAGAAAAACACATCCAAACAGTGAAATCATTGCAAAATCAAACACTGAAGGTATATAACTATATCTCATAAGATGTTAACTTTAATTGTGAGGTTTATGTTATGGGACAGTAGAAAAATGAAAAAAATCAGAAAACAGCCGTTTCCCTGCTGAATGCGCACAAAAACAGACACAAATAGAAAAACACATCCAAACAGTGAAATCATTGCAAAATAAAACACTGAGGGTACGGAAGTATATCTCATAAGATCTTAACTTTATTTGTGAGGTTTATGTTATGGGACATTAGAAAAATGAAAAAAATCAGAAAACAGCCGTTTCCCTGCTGAATGCGCACAAAAACAGACACAAATAGAAAAACACATCCAAACAGTGAAATCATTGCAAAATCAAAAACTGAAGGTATATAATTATATCTTATAAGATTTTCCTTATTTGTTAGGTTTTTGTTATGGGACAGTAGAAAAATGAAAAAAATCAGAAAACAGCCGTTTCCCTGCTGAATGCGCACAAAAACAGACACAAATAGAAAAACACATCCAAACAGTGAAATCATTGAAAAATAAAACACTGAAGGTATATAACTATATCTTTTAAGATTTTAACTTTATTTGTGAGGTTTAAGTTATGGGACAGTAGAAAAATGAAAAATAATCAGAAAACAGCCGTATCCCTGCTGAATGCGCATAAATCAGACACAAATAGAAAAACACATCCAAACAGTGAAATCATTGCAAAATCAAACACTGAAAGTCTATAATTATATCTTATAAAAAATTTTCTTATTTGTTACGTTTTTGTTATGGGACAGTAGAAAAATGAAAAAAATCAGGAAACAGTCTTATTCCAGCTGAATGCGCACAAAAACAGACACAAATAGAAAAACACATCCAAACAGTGAAATCATTGCAAAATCAAACACTGAAGGTATATAATTATATCTTATAAGATTTTTCCTTATTTGTTACGTTTTTGTTATGGGAAAGTAGAAAAATGAAATAAATCAGAAAACAGCCGTTAACCTGCTGAATGCGCACAAAAACAGACACAAATAGAAAAACACATCCAAACAGTGAAATCATTGCAAAATAAAACACTGAAGGTATATAACTATATCTTATAAGATTTTAACTTTATTTGTGAGGTTCAAGTTATGGGACAGTAGAAAAATGAAAAAAATTAGAAAACGGCCGTATCCCAGCTGAATGCGCACAAAAACAGACACAAATAGAAAAACACATCCAAACAGTGAAATCATTGCAAAATCAAACACTGAAGGTATATAATTATATCTTATAAGATTTTTCCTTATTTGTTACGTTTTTGTTATGGGACAGTAGAAAAATGAAAAAAATCAGAAAACAGCCGTTAACCTGCTGAATGCTCACAAAAACAGACACAAATAGAAAAACACATCCAAACAGTGAAATCATTGCAAAACAAAACACTGAAGGTATATAACTATATCTTATAAGATTTTAACTTTATTTGTGAGGTTTAAGTTATGGGACAGTAGAAAAATGAAAAAATTAGAAAACAGCCGTATCCCAGCTGAATGTGCACAAAAACAGACACAAATAGAAAAACACATCCAAACAGTGAAATCTTTGCAAAATAAAACACTGAAGGTATATAATTATATCTTATAAGATGTTAACTTTATTTGAGAGGTTTATGTTATGGGACAGTAGAAAAATGAAAAAAATCAGAAAACAGCCGTATTCCTGCTGAATGTGCACAAAAACGGACACAAATAGAAAAACACCTCAAAACAGTGAAATCATTGCAAAATCAAACACTGAGGGTATATAACTATATATCACAAGATTTTAACTTTATTTGTGAGGTTTATGTTATGGGACAGTAGAAAAATGAAAAAAATTAGAAAACAGCCGTATCCCAGCTGAATGCGCACAAATCAGACACAAATAGAAAAACACATCCAAATAGTGAAATCATTGCAAAATCAAACACAGAGGGTACAGAAGTATATCGTATAAGATGTTAACTTTATTTGTGAGGTTTATGTTATGTGACAGTAGAAAAATGAAAAAAATCAGAAAACAGCCGTATCCCTGCTGAATGCGCACAAAAACGGACACAAATAGAAAAACACCTCAAAACAGTGAAATCATTACAAAATCAAACACTGAGGGTACGGAAGTAAATCTCATAAGATCTTAACTTTATTTGTGAGGTTTATGTTATGGGACAGTAGAAAAATGAAAAAAATCAGGAAAAAGCCGTATCCCTGCTGAATGCGCACAAATCAGACACAAATAGAAAAACACATCCAAACAGTGAAATCATTGCAAAATCAAACACTGAAGGTATATAACTATATCTCATAAGATGTTAACTTTAATTGTGAGGTTTATGTTATGGGACAGTAGAAAAATGAAAAAAATCAGAAAACAGCCGTTTCCCTGCTGAATGCGCACAAAAACAGACACAAATAGAAAAACACATCCAAACAGTGAAATCATTGCAAAATAAAACACTGAGGGTACGGAAGTATATCTCATAAGATCTTAACTTTATTTGTGAGGTTTATGTTATGGGACATTAGAAAAATGAAAAAAATCAGAAAACAGCCGTTTCCCTGCTGAATGCGCACAAAAACAGACACAAATAGAAAAACACATCCAAACAGTGAAATCATTGCAAAATCAAAAACTGAAGGTATATAATTATATCTTATAAGATTTTCCTTATTTGTTAGGTTTTTGTTATGGGAAAGTAGAAAAATGAAAAAAATCAGAAAACAGCCGTTTCCCTGCTGAATGCGCACAAAAACAGACACAAATAGAAAAACACATCCAAACAGTGAAATCATTGCAAAATAAAACACTGAAGGTATATAACTATATCTTTTAAGATTTTAACTTTATTTGTGAGGTTTAAGTTATGGGACAGTAGAAAAATGAAAAATAATCAGAAAACAGCCGTATCCCTGCTGAATGCGCACAAATCAGACACAAATAGAAAAACACATCCAAACAGTGAAATCATTGCAAAATAAAACACTGAGGGTACGGAAGTATATCTCATAAGATCTTAACTTTATTTGTGAGGTTTATGTTATGGGACAGTAGAAAAATGAAAAAGAAACAGAAAACAGCCGTATCCCTGCTGAACGCGCACAAAAACAGACACAAATAGAAAAACACATCCAAACAGTGAAATCATTGCAAAATCAAACACTGAAGGTATATAATTATATCTTATAAGATTTTCCTTATTTGTTAGGTTTTTGTTATGGGACAGTAGAAAAATGAAAAAAATCAGAAAACAGCCGTTTCCCTGCTGAATGCGCACAAAAACAGACACAAATAGAAAAACACATCCAAACAGTGAAATCATTGCAAAATAAAACACTGAAGGTATATAAATATATCTTTTAAGATTTTAACTTTATTTGTGAGGTTTAAGTTATGGGACAGTAGAAAAATGAAAAATAATCAGAAAACAGCCGTATCCCTGCTGAATGCACACAAAAATAGACACAAATAGAAAAACACATCCAAACAGTGAAATCATTGCAAAATCAAACACTGAGGGTACGGAAGTATATCTTATAAGATTTTTCCTTATTTGTTACGTTTTTGTTATGGGACAGTAGAAAAATGAAAAAAATCAGGAAACAGTCTTATTCCAGCTGAATGCGCACAAAAACAGACACAAATAGAAAAACACATCCAAACAGTGAAATCATTACAAATTCAAACACAGAAGGTATATAACTATATATCATAAGATTTTAACTTAATTTGTGAGTTTTATGTTATGGGACAGTAGAAAAATGAAAAAAAGTTAGAAAACAGCCGTATCCCAGCTGAATGCGCACAAAAATAGACACAAATAGAAAAACACATCCAAACAGTGAAATCATTGGAAAATCAAACACTGAAGGTATATAATTATATCTTATGAGATTTTTCCTTATTTGTTACGTTTTTGTTATGGGACAGTAGAAAAATGAAAAAAATCAGGAAACAGCCGTATCCCTGCTGAATGCGCACAAATCAGACACAAATAGAAAAACACATCCAAACAGTGAAATCATTGCAAAATCAAACACTGAAAGTCTATAATTATATCTTATAACATTTTTTCTTATTTGTTACGTTTTTGTTATGGGACAGTAGAAAAATGAAAAAAATCAGGAAACAGTCTTATTCCAGCTGAATGCGCACAAAAACAGACACAAATAGAAAAACACATCCAAACAGTGAAATCATTGCAAAATAAAACACTGAAGGTATATAACTATATCTTTTAAGATTTTAACTTTATTTGTGAGGTTTATGTTATGGGACAGTAGAAAGATGAAAAAAATCAGGAAACAGCCGTATCCCTGCTGAATGCGCACAAATCAGACACAAATAGAAAAACACATCCAAACAGTGAAATCATTGCAAAATAAAACACTGAGGGTACGGAAGTATATCTCATAAGATCTTAACTTTATTTGTGAGGTTTATGTTAGGGGACAGTAGAAAAATGAAAAAGAAACAGAAAACAGCCGTATCCCTGCTGAACGCGCACAAAAACAGACACAAATAGAAAAACACATCCAAACAGTGAAATCATTGCAAAATCAAACACTGAAGGTATATAATTATATCTTATAAGATTTTCCTTATTTGTTAGGTTTTTGTTATGGGACAGTAGAAAAATGAAAAAAATCAGAAAACAGCCGTTTCCCTGCTGAATGAGCACAAAAACAGACACAAATAGAAAAACACATCCAAACAGTGAAATCATTGCAAAATAAAACACTGAAGGTAAATAACTATATCTTTTAAGATTTTAACTTTATTTGTGAGGTTTAAGTTATGGGACAGTAGAAAAATGAAAAATAATCAGAAAACAGCCGTATCCCTGCTGAATGCACACAAAAATAGACACAAATAGAAAAACACATCCAAACAGTGAAATCATTGCAAAATCAAACACTGAGGGTACGGAAGTATATCTTATAAGATTTTTCCTTATTTGTTACGTTTTTGTTATGGGACAGTAGAAAAATGAAAAAAATCAGGAAACAGTCTTATTCCAGCTGAATGCGCACAAAAACAGACACAAATAGAAAAACACATCCAAACAGTGAAATCATTACAAATTCAAACACAGAAGGTATATAACTATATATCATAAGATTTTAACTTAATTTTTTTGAGTTTTATGTTATGGGACAGTAGAAAAATGAAAAAAAGTTAGAAAACAGCCGTATCCCAGCTGAATGCGCACAAAAATAGACACAAATAGAAAAACACATCCAAACAGTGAAATCATTGCAAAATCAAACACTGAAAGTCTATAATTATATCTTATAAATTTTTTTCTTATTTGTTACGTTTTTGTTATGGGACAGTAGAAAAATGAAAAAAATCAGGAAACAGTCTTATTCCAGCTGAATGCGCACAAAAACAGACACAAATAGAAAAACACATCCAAACAGTGAAATCATTACAAATTCAAACACAGAAGGTATATAACTATATATCATAAGATTTTAACTTAATTTTTTTGAGTTTTATGTTATGGGACAGTAGAAAAATGAAAAAAAGTTAGAAAACAGCCGTATCCCAACTGAATGCGCACAAAAACAGACACAAATAGAAAAACACATCCAAATAGTGAAATCATTGCCAAATCAAACACTGAGGGTACGGAAGTATATCTTATAAGATGTTAACTTTAATTGTGAGATTTATGTTATGGGACAGTAGAAAAATGAAAAAAATCAGAAAACAGCCGTATCCCTGCTGAATGCGCACAAAAACAGACACAAATAGAAAAACACATCCAAACAGTGAAATCATTGCAAAATCAAACACTGAAGGTATATAATTATATCTTATAAGATGTTAACTTTATTTGAGAGGTTTATGTTATGGGACAGTAGAAAAATGAAAAAAATCAGAAAACAGCCGTATTCCTGCTGAATGCGCACAAAAACGGACACAAATAGAAAAACACCTCAAAACAGTGAAATCATTGCAAAATCAAACACTGAGGGTATGGAAGTATATCTTATAAGATGTTAACTTTAATTGTGAGGTTTATGTTATGGGACAGTAGAAAAATGAAAAAAATCAGAAAACAGCCGTTTCCCTGCTGAATGCGCACAAAAACAGACACAAATAGAAAAACACATCCAAACAGTGAAATCATTGCAAAATAAAACACTGAGGGTACGGAAGTATATCTCATAAGATCTTAACTTTATTTGTGAGGTTTATGTTATGGGACAGTAGAAAAATGAAAAAGAAACAGAAAACAGCCGTATCCCTGCTGAACGCGCACAAAAACAGACACAAATAGAAAAACACATCCAAACAGTGAAATCATTGCAAAATCAAACACTGAAAGTATATAATTATATCTTATAAGATTTTCCTTATTTGTTAGGTTTTTGTTACGGGACAGTAGAAAAATGAAAAAAATCAGGAAACAGTCTTATTCCAGCTGAATGCGCACAAACACAGACACAAATAGAAAAACACATCCAAACAGTGAAATCATTGCAAAATAAAACACTGAGGGTACGGAAGTATATCTCATAAGATTTTTCCTTATTTGTTACGTTTTTGTTATGGGACAGTAGAAAAATGAAAAAAATCAGAAAACAGCGTTAACCTGCTGAATGCGCACAAAAACAGACACAAATAGAAAAACACATCCAAACAGTGAAATCATTGCAAAATCAAACACTGAAGGTATATAATTATATCTTATAAGATTTTTCCTTATTTGTTACGTTTTTGTTATGGGACAGTAGAAAAATTAAAAAAAATCAGAAAACAGCCATTAACCTGCTGAATGCGCACAAAAACAGACACAAATAGAAAAACACATCCAAACAGTGAAACCATTGAAAAATCAAACACTGAAGGTATATAACTATATCTTATAAGATTTTAACTTTATTTGTGAGGTTTAAGTTATGGGACAGTAGAAAAATGAAAAAAATTTAAAAACAGCCGTATCCCAGCTGAATGCGCACAAAAACAGACACAAATAGAAAAACACATCCAAATAGTGAAATCATTGCAAAATCAAACACTGAGGGTATGTAAATATATCTTATAAGATTTTAACTTTATTTGTGAGGTTTAAGTTATGGGACAGTAGAAAAATGAAAAAAATCAGAAAACAGCCGTATCCCTGCTGAATGCGCACAAAAACAGACACAAATAGAAAAACACATCCAAACAGTGAAATCATTGCAAAATCAAACACTGAAGGTATATAACTATATCTTATAAGATTTTAACTTTATTTGTGAGGTTTATGTTATGGGACAGTAGAAAAATGAAAAAAATCAGAAAACAGCTGTATCCCTGCTGAATGCGAACAAAAACAGACACAAATAGAAAAACACATCCAAATAGTGAAATCATTGCAAAATCAAACACTAAGTGTACGGAAGTATATCTTATAAGATGTTAACTTTATTTGTGAGGTTTATGTTATGGGACAGTAGAAAAATGAAAAAAATCAGAAAACAGCCGTATCCCTGCTCCATGCGCACAAAAACAGACACAAATAGAAAAACAAATCAAAACAGTGAAATCATTCCAGATAAAACACTGAAGGTATATAACTATGTCTTATAAGATTTTAACTTTATTTGTGAGGTTTATGTTATGGGACAGTAGAAAAATTAAAAAAATCAGAAAACAGCCGTATTCCTGCTGAATGTGCACAAAAACAGACACAAATAGAAAAACAGACACAAACAGGGGCCACACGGTGGTGTAGTGGTTAGCACTCTCGCCTTGCAGCGAGAAGACCCGGGTTCGAGCCCCGGTTGGAACAAGGGCCTCTCTGCATGGAGTTTGCATGTTCTCCCCGTCTGTGCGTGGGTTCTCTCCGGGTTCGCCGGCTTCCTCCCACAGTCCAAAAACATGCAATGTGGGGATTAGGTAAATTGGACACTCTAAATTGACCATAGGAGTGAGTGTGAGAGTGAATGGTTGTTTGTCTCTATCTGTGTGTGGCCCTGCGATGGACTGGCGAACTGTCCAGGGTGAACCCCGCCTATCGCCCGATGTAGCTGAGATTGGCACAGCACCCCCCGCGACCCTCTGGCAGAGGATAAAGCGGTAGATGATGACTGACTGACTATGTCGTTTTTGTCTCTTTTTGGACAACATACTATACTATGACGTTTTTGTCTCATTTTGGACATCATACTATACTATGACATTATTGAGTGATTTTGGACAACATACTTCATTTGTGAGGTTTATATTTTGTGACAGTAGAAAAATTAAAAAAATCAGGAAACAGCCTTAGCTCAGCTGAATACGCAAACAAACAGACACCAATAGAAAAACCCATCCAAACTGTGAAATCATTGCAAAATCAAACAGTGAAGGTACAGAAGTATATTTTATAAGATGTTAACTTTATTTGTGAGGTTTATATCATGGGGCCGTAGAAAAAAGAAAAACATCTGAAAACAGCCTTATCTCAGCTGAATGCGCACACAAACAGACACCAATAGAAAAACACATCCCAACTGTGAAATCGTTGCAAAATCAAACACTGAAGGTACAGAAGTATATTTTATAAGATGTTAACTTTATTTGTGAGGTTTATATCATGGGGCCGTAGAAAAAAGAAAAACATCTGAAAACAGCCTTATCTCAGCTGAATGCGCACACAAACAGACACCAATAGAAAAACACATCCAAACAGTGAAATCATTGCACAAATCAAACACTGACGGTACATGAGTACATCTTATAAGTTGTTAACTTCATTTGTGAGGTTTATATTATGGGACAGTAGAAAAATGAAAAAAATCCGGAAACAGCCTTATCTCAGCTGAATGCGCACACAAATAGACACCAAAAGAAAAACACATCCAAACAGTGAAATCATTGCAAAATCAAACACTGAAGGTATATAATTATATCTTATAAGATTTTCCTTATTTGTTAGGTTTTTGTTATGGGACAGTAGAAAAATGAAAAAAAATCAGGAAACAGTCTTATCCCAGCTGAATGCGCACAAAAACAGACACAAATACAAAAACACCTCAAAACAGTGAAATCATTGCAAAATCAAACACTGAGGGTACGGAAGTATATCTTATAAGATTTTATCTTTATTTGTGAGGTTTATGTTATGGGACAGTAGAAAAATGAAAAAAATCAGAAAACAGCCATATCCCAGCTGAATGCGCACAAAAATAGACACAAATAGAAAAACACATCCAAACAGTGAAATCATTGCAAAATCAAACACTGAAGGTATATAACTATATCTTATAAGATTTTAACTTTATTTGTGAGGTTAATGTTATGGGACAGTAGAAAAATGAAAAAAATCAGAAAACAGCCGTATCCCAGCTGAATGCGCACAAAAACAGACAAACAGTGAAATCATTGCAAAATCAAACACTGAAGGTAAATAACTATATCTTATAAGATGTTAACTTTATTTGAGAGGTTTAAGTTATGGGACAGTAGAAAAATGAAAAAAATCAGGAAACAGTCTTATCCCTGCTGAATACGCACAAAAACAGACACAAATAGAAAAACACATTCAAACAGTGAAATCATTACAAAATCAAACACTGAGGGTATATAACTATATCTTATAAGATTTTAACTTTATTTGTGAGGTTTATGTTATGGGACAGCAGAAAAATGAAAGAAATTAAACAAACAGCCGTATCCCTGCTGAATTCGCACAAAAAATATGAATAAAGTCCTCTAGAAAAATATTTGGTGCAATTTCAGCCTGACCCTTGACCTTTCCGAAGGTTGCACAGGTCTGAAACTCTGCACCCAGGATAAGTCTTAGTCCTTGATACACATACGTAAAAATGAGATTCCTGGCTTAATGCCTTTAGGATTTATTACAAAAAACACACCCAAATGGCTGACCTTTGACCTTTCCGAAGGTTGCACGGGTCTGAAACTCAGCACCCTAAATCAGCCTTAGTCCCTGATACAAATACGGAAAAATCAGACTCCTGGATTAATGCCTTTAGGAATTATTACAAAAAACACACCCGAACGGCTGACCTTTGACCTTTCCGAAGGTTGCACAGGTCTGAAACTCGGCACCCTGGATTAGCCTTAGTCCCTGATACACATACGGAAAAATTAGACTCCTGGCACAATGCCTTTAGTCATTATTACAAAAAACACACCCGAACAGCTGACCTTTGACCTTTCCGAAGGTTGCACAGGTCTGAAACTCGGCACCCTGGATTAGCCTTAGTCCCTGATACACAAACTGAAAAATCTGACTCCTGACTCAATGCCTTTAGTCATTATTACAAAAAACACACCCAAACGGCTGACCTTTGACCTTTCCTAAGGTTGCACAGGTCTAAAACTCGGCACCTATAGCCTTAGTCCCTGATACACATACGGAAAAATCAGACTCCTGGCTCTATCATATAGGAATTATTACAAAAAACACACCCGAACGGCTGACCTTTGACCTTTCCGAAGGTTGCCCAGGTCTGAAACTCGGCACCCTGGATCAGCCAGGAGTCCCTGATACACATACAGAGAAATCAGCATCCTGGCTCATTGCCTTTAGGAATTATTGAAGAAAAGACAGTTTCCCACCTTTTTACAGTTGAATTTTACAGACTGTCTTTTTGGCAGCCTTTATTGCCGGGGGAAAATAGCTCAAAGTCCTGTGTCCAAAAACTGAAAATCAGATCATGTCAGACTCTATACAGTGTTAGACCCTTTAGCCAGAATGGAAGTTTTGGAGGAACTACATTTCTACAGGTCGTAGGAGTGTGAATTTTTCATATGTCGTTTGGGGTCCAAAGACGAGTAGAACGACGAGGGTACATAAGTAAATCTTATAAGATGTTAACTTCATTCGTGGGTTTTATGTTATAGGAATTATTACAAAAAACAAACACTAACGACTGACCATTGACCTTTCTGAAGTTTGCACAGTGTACAGAAGTATATCTTATAAGATGTTAACTTTATTTGTGAGGTTTATGTCATAGGACAGTAGAAAAAGGAAAAAAAAATCAGAAAACAGCCGTATCCCAGCTGAATGCTCACAAAAGCAGACACAAATAGAAAAACACATCCAAACAGTGAAATCATTCCAAATAAAACACTGAAGGTATATAACTATATCTTATAAGATTTTAAATTTATTTGTGAGGTTTATGTTATGGGACAGTAGAAAAATTAAAAAAATCAGAAAACAGCCGTATCCCTGCTGAATACGCACAAAAACAGACACAAATAGAAAAACACATCCAAACAGTGAAATATTGCAAAATAAAACACTGGGGGTACGGAAGTATATCTCATAAGGTGTTAACTTTAATTGTGAGGTTTATGTTATGGGACAGTAGAAAAATGAAAAAAATCAGAAAACAGCCGTATCCCTGCTGAATGCGCACAAGAACAGACACAAATAGAAAAACGCATCCAAACAGTGAAATCAATGCAAAATCAAACACTGAAGGTACGGAAGTATATCTTTTAAGATTTTAACTTTATTTGTGAAGTTTATGTTATGGGACAGTAGAAAAAGGAAAAAAAAATCAGAAAACAGCCGTATCCCAGCTGAATGCTCACAAAAGCAGACACAAATAGAAAAACACATCCAAACAGTGAAATCATTCCAAATAAAACACTGAAGGTATATAACTATATCTTATAAGATTTTAAATTTATTTGTGAGGTTTATGTTATGGGACAGTAGAAAAATTAAAAAAATCAGAAAACAGCCGTATCCCTGCTGAATACACACAAAAACAGACACAAATAGAAAAACACATCCAAACAGTGAAATATTGCAAAATAAAACACTGGGGGTACGGAAGTATATCTCATAAGGTGTTAACTTTAATTGTGAGGTTTATGTTATGGGACAGTAGAAAAATGAAAAAAATCAGAAAACAGCCGTATCCCTGCTGAATGCGCACAAGAACAGACACAAATAGAAAAACGCATCCAAACAGTGAAATCAATGCAAAATCAAACACTGAAGGTACGGAAGTATATCTTTTAAGATTTTAACTTTATTTGTGAAGTTTATGTTATGGGACAGTAGAAAAAGGAAAAAAATCAGAAAACAGCCGTATCCCTGCTGAATGCGCACAAAAACAGACACAAATAGAAAAAAATCACCAAATAGTGAAATCATTGCAAAATCAAACACTGAAGGTACGGAAGTATATCTTTTAAGATTTTAACTTTATTTGTGAGGTTTATGTTATGGGACAGTAGCAAAATGAAAAAAATCAGAAAACAGCCGTATCCCTGCTACATGCGCACAAAAACAGACACAAATTGAAAAACACATCCAAACAGTGAAATCATTGCAAAATCAAACACTGAATGTATATAACTATATCCTATGATATCTTAACTTTATTTGTGAGGTTAATGTTATGGAACAGTAGAAAAATGAAAAAAATCAGAAAACAGCCTTATCCCAAGTGAATGCGCACAAAAACAGAAAAAAATAGAAAAACACATCCAAACAGTGAAATCATTGCAAAATCAAACACTGAAGGTATATAACTATATCTTATAAGATTTTAACGTATTTGTGAGGTTTAAGTTATGGGACAGTAGAAAAATGAAAAAAATTAGAAAACAGCCGTATCCCTGCTGAATGCGCACAAAAATAGACACAAATAGAAAAACACATCCAAACAGTGAAATCATTGCAAAATCAAACACTGAGGGTACATAAGTATATCTTATAAGATGTTAACTTTATTTGTGAGGTTTAAGTTATTGGACAGTAGGAAAATGAAAAAAATCAGGAAACAGTCTTATCCCAGCTGAATACGCACAAAAACAAACACAAATTGAAAAACACATCCAAACAGTGAAATCATTGCAAAATCAAACACTGAATGTATATAACTATATCCTATGATATCTTAACTTTATTTGTGAGTTTAATGTTATGGGACAGTAGAAAAATGAAAAAAATCAGAAAACAGCCGTATCCCTACTGAATGCGCACAAAAACAGACACAAATAGAAAAACACATCCAAACAGTGAAATCATTGCAAAATCAAACACTGAGGGTACATAACTATATCTTATAAGATTTTAACGTTATTTGTGAGGTTTAAGTTATGGGACAGTAGAAAAATGAAAAAAATCAGAAAACAGCCGTATCCCTGCTGAATGCGCACAAAAACAGGAAAAAAATAGAAAAACACATTCAAACAGTGAAATCATTGCAAAATCAAACACTGAAGGTATATAACTATATCTTATAAAATTTTAACTTTATTTGTGAGGTTTAAGTTATGGGACAGTAGAAAAATTAAAAAAAATCAGAAAACAGCCGTATCCCAGATGAATGCGCACAAAAACAGACACAAGTAGAAAAACACATCCAAACAGTGAAATCATTGCAAAATCAAACACTGAAGGTATATAATTATATCTTATAAGATTTGAACTTTATTTGTGAGGTTTATGTTATGGGACAGTAGAAAAATGAAAAAAATCAGAAAACAGCCTTATCCCTGCTGAATGCGCACAAAAACAGACACAAATAGAAAAACACATCCAAACAGTGAAATCATTGCAAAATCAAACACTGAGGGTACGGAAGTATATCTTATAAGATGTTAACTTTATTTGTGAGGTTCATGTTATGGGACAGTAGAAAAAGCAAAAAAATCAGAAAACAGCCTTATCCCTGCTGAATGCGCACAAAAACAGACACAAATAGAAAAACACATCCAAACAGTGAAATCATTGCAAAATCAAACACTGAAGGTATATAATTATATCTTATAAGATTTGAACTTTATTTGTGAGGTTTATGTTATGGGACAGTAGAAAAATGAAAAAAATCAGAAAACAGCCGTATCCCTGCTGAATGTGCACAAAAACAGACACAAATAGAAAATTCATCCAAACAGTGAAATCATTGCAAAATCAAACACTGAAGGTATATAACTATATCTTATAAGATTTTAACTTCATTTGTGAGGTTTAAGTTATGGGACAGTAGAAAAATGAAAAAAATTAGAAAACAGCCGTATCCTTGCTGAATGCGCACAAAAACAGACACAAATAGAAAAACACATCCAAACAGTGAAATCATTGCAAAATCAAACACTGAGGGTACAGAAGTATATCTTATAAGATGTTAACTTTATATGTGAGGTTTTTGTTATGGGACAGTAGAAAAA